>NC_092621.1:23934500-24568500 GCF_047663525.1 Anas platyrhynchos
CTACCTTCCTGCTGAGTTTGGTTTAAGCTGGCCAAATAGGCTCAAGAGTTATTTTACAGGGGACTTGGCTACTCTGGAAAGTCAGTCAGCACTGGTTTGAATATTTGAATTCTTGTACCAAACATGCATCTTTTTGTAAACATTTGAGACTTTACTGCAGCAGATTTTCATGTTTTAGGAGGAAAGCCAATCTTGCTCACACTAAGCATTTCTGTGTTTTCCTATTTTTATTTTTGCTGTTGATATTCCTTGCTTCAGTGCTAAGAATTAGTGGCACTCTCAGACCTTAGCTCGAGTCATAACTATGCTGGAAGGATACCAGGTTTTACAAGATAAATCCCAACTGATGGTGCACCAAGCACCAAGTTTTGCACGTGTCTATTTGTTTCCACTTACTCACATAAATATTTACAGACATGGGGCCCCAAGTTGTTAATCAAGCTCCCAGTCATAATAGAAGGAGCTGCCAGCGGAGAACCTGCATTTGAGCAAAGCCTTGATTAATACTTACTTCTTACACAAAATATTTACAGGTAAAACAGAGACCTGTTAAAAATATTCTGATGTTCCACAACATTGCCAACATCCAGCAAGTCACTACCATTATTATGAGGTCAGCCCTGCACTGTACATGACAGAAGGCTACGCAAGCTGTGATAGTCATTTGGTTCATCGGATGCCAAAGGCCTGGACATAGTGTTGAGCACTGTATATTCCTCATGTCAAAGATGCATATTGGTGTCTTCCATTATGTCTTTTGAGTTGTTCCCCATAAACCAGATATTAATTAGCAGTTTTGGCTTGGTATAAAGAGTTCATATCACAAACCTGTACATTTCTTCCAATTTCTAATGTCTAAAAAGTATGTTGCTCTTTCCCTTTAGATGCCTCTTCATTGGATTTAGAGACTTTTGATGTACACACTTTATCAGATGCTCTCAAGAGATATCTCCTGGACCTGCCAAATCCCATCATTCCAGCAGCTGTTTACAGTGACATGATTTCTGTAGCTCAAGGTATGAACACTGAATTATTTCAAATGTCAAACAAAGGAGCTTTTGTTAGGATTGTGAGCACCCAGTGATCCAGCTGTCCCCCACAGAACACGGAAGATTCTGAACAACCTGGCAGCATCTCAAAAAAAAAAAAAGATACTTTCATTGCTTTTGGTGGAAGCTGTTTCAGTTCAGATCTAGACAGGCATTATTTACTTACCCGTTTAAGTTAACATAATGCAAAATATAGGGATAGCCCAGTTCTCTGCATTTTAGGAGGTAGAATGACTATAGAAAAACTGTGGGGGAAAAATCAAGGACTTATCTGTGTGCAGAAAGCTAATTTTTAACTTTTTATCAGTGCTGACAAAGTAAATGTATTAGAGGTCATGGTGTTCTGCAGTATGTTGGGAGTTAACAGATTATGAAGTGACAAATGCAGGCGTGCAAGAGTCATCATCCATAGTGGTCGTTTCAAACAATCACAACTTACAGGCTTTCAGCTCGTGGGCCTAGTATTCTGTTATATGTCCCAGGACAGGATATTGCTACTGGTAACCTTCAAAGTTAGAACAGCACCTGTGAGACTTATCTTGTGCATCTCAGAATTACCCAATCATGTGTGACGCTAAACACAAGACAGACTTCTACCAGTACACTCTGAACACATTGTGGTTTTTACCAAAATGCATATCTGTTTCCATTTGACTTTTAAATACTTGTTCTTTACTTTTCCCTGAGCATTTCACTTTTTTCAAAAGAAGAAACAAGTCTTGCAGCACTCACAAAGGACATAATTTTTATTATTTTTCTGTAAGATTGATGCTTGCAAAAGAGTCATATATAGTTACATTTTACTTGTTAAATTTTCTTTTTCTGATATCAAGAGCTTTTTATCTGTTTGCTTGCAGAAGTCCAGAGCTCAGAGGAATATGCTCAGTTGCTGAAGAAACTCATCAGATCTCCAAATATACCTCCCCAGTATTGGCTCACACTCCAATATTTGCTCAAACATTTCCTCAGACTTTGTCAAGCCTCCAGCAAAAACCTCCTGAATGCAAGGTCTCTAGCTGAAATTTTCAGCCCTCTGCTTTTCAAATTCCAGATAGCAAGGTACGTTATTATTTTATGTCACGTTATTTTTTACTAGCGTTATTGTATTTTTTCTGATTCTTTTGAATAACACTAAAGTAAACTTCTGTCTTTTTCCTGTTTCTTACTGTCTAATCCATCTCTTGCAGCTCTGATAATACTGAACACCACATAAAGATCCTAGAGGTTTTAATCACAAGTGAATGGAATGAGAGACAGCCTGTACCAGGTAAAAATTCCTAATTTTAAAAGTTTTATGGTGTTATTTTCTTTAATATTAAAGTTTATGTTTAAGGACAGTAAGTGTTCATTGTTTTTCAAATCAAGCAATGCAAGAGTAGATAATTACAGAACCAACTTGTTTATATTTTCCGTAGTGATGTGCAACATTTGTTTTATAAGAAACTCTTTTGCATTAAAATCAGTTTAGTATCCATGTTTTCTACAGCCTCATGGTGTTCCTTTCTTTTTCATTAAAAAATAGGAACTTTTTGTAAACCAATAGAATGTGTATCATACAGTGGTAGGGGTGGGAGGAGTATATTCTGAAGATTTTAGTTAACTGCCACTCCACTCCCAGACAAATTTTCTTGAACAATACCCCAAAGAGATCATCTGAAGAAACTGAAATTTTCCCCTTTATTTACATATATTTATTATTTTAATCCAGAGACTCAAAAGATTTATTAATCAGTATCAATAAACTGTGCAGAAAATATTAAAACCCCATTCAAGAAAATTAGATTGCACTTGTTTTGATTCCATGAGTTAGCATCTAATTTAGTTGACAAACAGTAAAACACACTGCTAACTTATGCAAAAATCCCTGATTTTAAACCAAATATTTGGTAGGAGGAAGGCAGAGTTGCTTACTGTGTGCAAAGGAAATTATTAATGCAGGGGGACTTAGTATGTTAGCTTGAGGTAATTCCTTTTACAGCTTATTAACAAGAATATCTAAGCAAAGGATGGGGCCATAGTGAATAGCACCCTGGGCATGCTATAGCTCTCCCACCTCTATTGACAGTACAAGGTAAAGTTCATGGCAGTAGGATTTGTAGGGCTGCTTATGTTTTGAAGAGCTGGAATACAGCAGCAGAAAGACAGCAACAACAACAAAAAAGCATTATCGCTAGTATGTCTGGTAGGTTCATTGTATAAGCCCCTTCCTCAACTAATAAAGGTTAATTTTAAGTGGTTAAAACAAAGACTTCTGTTCCTACTACTTTGATTGAAAGGTTTTTCCAACCTTCCTAACTCAGTTAGGAACCTTCCCCTAACAGTTAATGTACATGCCTTTTCAGCTAATGTATAGTTCATTGGTTTTCTTCATTTTTCTCAAAATAGTTGAGGAGACATTTCTAGAGACACTGTATTTCCCTTCCTAATGTTTCATAACAACCAGCAGAGTCCAAACTTTTAACGACTACTTGTCTTACCTTATTAAGCAGCAAATAACTGCTTATTGTTAAAGAATGGGCATATCTTTGCCATGTGTTATAAGCCTTAAAAAGCAAAATGCATTCTTGAAACCTCTATATTCTACAGAGCTTGATAAAAGCATTTTTTGAAATGATGTGTTTGCAAATACTTTTGGATATGTAAATTTACATGGCTTGAGGCAGTGGTTGGGTGGGGCATTACACAGTTGGGGTCAGAAGAGAGAGTTTCTTAAGTTGCACTTAAGAGATCACTTAGTTACATATAGCTCTGAAACACTTCCTATGAGGAAAATATAAAACTGAAAGGTGTTGATGTTAGAGCTACTGATGAGGACACGAAGTGTAGTCATCCTGAAAGTATCGTTAGAGTACTTGAAGGAATGTGGCTGTATCAATCAGATTTATAGGGTTTGACATTTCATTAACCATTAAAATCATGACACTGCATTAATCATGAAAAACAAATGTTTGTTTTTAATATTTCATCTGAATTAATTAATGTTTTGTAATACAATTGTCTATTTTGAGGGTCCTTCTGGGATTTTTCATATGATCTGTTACAAAAATAGATCTCCTTATGTGTGTGTTTCACAGTCCATCCCCAGCAATGGTATGTTTTTTAGTAGAACATTTGCATATCTATTAATACGCTGAAAAAAAATTACAAATTTTCAAACTTTGTGGTTAACTAGTCTCTGCTCTTAGACCTGTAAAGTGCTCAAATACTTTTCAAAACTTGAATTTTTATAGAATGCTTCATAAGCCTACAGAATTAGGACACAAGACTGCATTCAACACCTTAATTGTTCAGTGACCTGATCATCTGAAGTGCTGTGTTTTTTATAGTTCTTATAGAGGATGATAAGATGTATTTTTCAAAATTATCAGCTTCAAGATTATTGACTGCAGTGTCTTGAATTTCCATTTAGAGACATTGTAATAATTGAAGATGCTTAGGAAGGAGATTTTTTTTTTCATGTAAGTGTTCTGAGAATGATGATCTGTAATAGAAATTGAGAAATACAGAACTTAAGAGGTTTTAAACAGAAACAATTTTGTTGAAAATGGTGTAATGAGGATTGGGCAATTACAGGTAAACTGATGTAGCCAGGTGTCTTTTATTTTTCACAGACTGAAGTGATAGCATCCTCTTTTCTTTTTTCTTTTTTCTTTTTCTTTTTTCTCTTTCTTTTTTCTTTTTCTTCCTGTTATTCTTAGGCCTGCATGAAAACATTCAGTCTAAAATGAATTGTGCATGAAGTTCTAGTGGTGTCTTAAGCAGTGAATAGGTACATTATATGCAAGGCTGGAGATGTCTGAATAGGGAAGAGACTTTTGCACAGCTGCGGGCCTTTTTCTTATCACATCACTCACTTATTATCCTTCTTGCCTCAACACAATAGAAAGTATGTAGATTGGACCAGCATCTTAAATTGGACATCTTATAGCTACTAACGTGGTGCTATGCACACCATAGTACAAAAGCGGGAGTTAATGTTAGGCCATTACTTGATTTTTATTTTTTTCTATTGCACAAAGCCAGACTGATTTTTTTTGTTCCCTGTTACAATGTTCATCACAAACTCAGTAATTTTTTTTTTTTTTTTTTGTGAATTACAATAACATTAAGCACTCTGCAAAGTTAAAACACCAAAGTTAAAATACATGCCGTTCTTTTGTGTGCAGCATATGAAGACATGGTAGAGTTGCTGGCATGGCATTCTGACCAGCTAGTGCCTGGATGGTCGGGTAGCCAGCCATCTACCCTTCTGGTTGGTAGAGACAGGTAGCGGTATGGGAGATTTACTGGAAGTTCTTGGGAAGAACATGGGTTGATCAGGGTCCTGCTGGGGTGGAGGGACGCTGAGGAATCTGCAGTGGCTGTTAGGAGCTGCTTGCTGTCTGGTACATGTGATTTGGAGCCTGTAATGGCCTGCATGCCTACTGACCTCGAGCCGCTTTGTCCAGACTGCCTGTCCTCTTTTATTGCTGTAAAATACTGCAGGTTTTAAGCATGAAGTAGGTTTTACTACTTGCTGTGTCACAGGTAAGAGGTGAGGTAATGAGACCACCTAACGGCTCACTTGCTGGGGACTGAGTGAGGATCCTGGCAGCACTGCCAAAAAGCTGGCACTTTGCTTTCAGCTAAACAAAATATCAGCAAGCTTGGCAGCACAATAACCAGAGCAGAGGAGTATCAGTGCTGGTCCTGTTCCCCTGGAATTTTGTCACAAAGCTGCCCTGGCCTGTGGTGGTCAGGCTTAGCCTGTAGTCCTGTCTGCAGCACCTCGGGGCTCAGTGGAGGAGGATGTGCAAATCCTATCCCTTGCCAGAACCTTTCTTCATCATGTCAGGACTTTTCTGCATCATACCACAGGCTTGGCTGTGCTGTTGGCAGTGCAGAGCGTGTTTTGGAGTGTGTGCAAGGCAGTCCATCCGTGGGAGAACTGATTTCACACTGGCTATTGCGCATTGGCTCCTCACCCGGCAGAGGGCTCCCCTTCTAAGCTAATAAAAGTCAGGCCTCATACTTGGTCTAACGGACAGCAAAATGTATCGGTAATTGCCAGCCCTAGCTATTCTGAATTCTTGCTTTAGACTTTGACATTGGGGCATACGTTACATTTCTCACTACCAAGTTGAAAGTATTTGGTTAAATATGTGGGATTATCACAACCGTTTATATATTAATACGTGTGTGCATGTATATTTGTATGTTTGCATGTATATTTGTATATACAGAGTTGTGGAATCTGATCAGTTCTTCTTCTTCACACATTCTTTTGTAGAAACTTAACTGATAGAAGAACTTTTTTTTTGCTTAAGAGTGTAAAAAGTAGTACACTGCTGCCTTTCTGCAAATGCAAATCTATACATTCAATGGGTACATTTCAAGTTGTTGAAATTTAAATGCAAATAAAAGTTAAGATGGTGCAATTATATGAAAATGCAGGTGTGTGGATGTCGAGATCTAATTTTTTTTGACAAAACACATGATTCTTTCTGCAGGATGATTAGGCACTCATTTTTGCACAAGGCACTAGGATCAAAAAAACAAATGGACTTAGGAACAGTCTTATCTTTCATCTCAGCCTGTGTAACTGTGTGTTTTGAAATGATAAGCAATTAAGTGACCCCGGCTTTGGGATGTCTTATGTTCTTTGAGAATATGCATCTGTGCTGCAGTCCTATTAAAAAAAAAAAAAAAAAAAAAAATTATTAAGCCCATCTGTAGCTTTTAACAGTAAATAGGAGGTGTATCAGTTACCGTCAGAAGTTGGATTTTACCTCTTGTCTTGCTCTGTGCTGTCATGAGTTCAGAAACACAGGTTACTGCCTGCATTTGAAGTAGGCTATTCTTTTATGAGTGTGCTACTTTAAATTGCATATAGACCTGACAATTGTTCAGGTAGGCACAGGCTAAGACTAGGAAAGTGAGGGATTTCTATTAGGTGAAACTAATCCATCGACGGCAAAACATCAAAATTGTACTGAAGATATTTGTGATTTCATTGTGAACTACAAGTGGCTTTCGGTAGGTGTGGTATTTTGTAGCATGTGGGGATTTTGCTAGGTGGAGAGTTTGGGGGTGAAACTTCAGTGCTGTTTGACTGCCGTAAAGAGCATGAGCTAAGCTCGAGGACCGCTGGTACTAGCAGTGCTCACTGTTACCATCAAGTGGGAAGAAAATATTAATCCCCTTCAGTCCCTTCTCTGAATCTATGGTCTCATGGTCTGCTTGTCCTTTCACTTTGGAATTATTTCGTTGTAAAACTATAGCTGGCAAAGAAATTAACTTCTGTAGGCAAAGGGGAGCAGTCTTTTGCTGCTCCATTCCTTTAGCAAGTCAGATCTAAGGCAAGGAAAATATATTTTACCTAGGCTGCTCCCTCCCTGGACAGTCACTTTTCCCACCAGCCTGTGGGAAATGAACAAACCTGACATACTAGCAAACACTATGAATATGGACAGGTGTTTTCTCTACTATTTTCAGGTTTCAGGATATGGGTAAAACGGTTCACGGCCTTGTTCTAGGGGGTCTTCAAGCAACACATATATTTGTGATCCAGTGTAGGAGGTGATGCTGTGTTTGCAAGCAGGCTATTTTGCTTGCACATAGCTGATCTGAGAGATGCAGCTCTTTTCAAGGAAGATTTTGAATCTCTTTTTTTTTTTTTTTTTTTTTTTTTCTCTGCAGAAAGCTAGCCACTTCCTGCATTTAGCTGTTCTTGGTGCTTTTCTTGACTTTAAAACTGTATTCACCAGCCAGTTACACAGACTATTTTAAGGCCGCTTACAATGGTCTTCTCATTTACTTAGCTAAAATGAGAAAGTTAGCCTTGCATTGGCCACTTGTTGGCTGATGACAACTTTTACTTTGAATCTGGCTCCCCCTCCCCCGCTTGAAATCCCTGGCTCAGCAAATATTTGAACCTGCCCAAGTTAATCATGAAACTGAGATCTTTATCTCTGAGAGACGTGCAAGCTACCGAGGGTGGTGATTTTTTTTTTTTTGTTACAGTACTAAAGTCAGGTTCACTTTTTAATGATGAACCAGAGTAAGTGGATACCTTCTGCACAGCACAGAGCTGTCAGCAGTTAAGAAGAGAGAGAAGGCTGGGGTTTTCTCATTGCACATTGCAGCTTTTTAGAGATTTTTGTGGAACGTTGGTTGGAAAACAGTCTTCTTTTTCAGAATTATCTTTTGCTTAGTTGTTTCAGCAAAGCTTCCTAGTAAAAGAAGTTTTGTGTGTGTTTTTTTTTTTTTTTTTTTTTTGTTGTTGTTGTTTTTTTTTTCTTAAAGATTTTTATAAGAGGAAGCCAATTAATATTTCAGGTTATTGGATTATGTTTTCAGGCTGTATTACAAGGCCGACCGTTTGCGATGCATAATGTACAAAGTAAGTGATTTTGAATTTCTCTTGAATTTCTTTCTGTTTTGTTCGTCACCTTGTGGAGGTATTTCAATATAACCCATTACCAGGTAGAGGTTTCACGGTCTTAAAATAGGTGAGTGAAGGTCAAGTGCCTGCAGATTACTCAGGGAGTGGGGAAATGCCTATCTGCCGCCTGTCTTTTCCTGCCCGCAAGCTAGGCTAGTCCGCGCCGAGCACTAACCTGGTTATACGAGCACGGGCAGCCCAGAACTCAGCCACCACTGAAACCCGGGAGAAGTAATTTCTCCTGAAAGACCTTATTCAACAGAATAAAAAAAATCTTACCGATTCCACATTAGACCTAAATGCAGCAATATAGTCTTGGTAGGAAATCTTTATACTAATTTAAATAATTACCTTGGCAACTCAACTGTTTAGGTAGCAGGTGGGCTAAACCTCCAAGCTCAGTGTTTGGACTTGTGTCTGGGATGAGTTCAAGTATCCTGTTTCATTTTGGAAATGGAAGGAATCTTTGGAGCATGTCTACCTAAACAGGGATGGGAGTCTATTTCAAAATGAATTTCAGCTTGTTAATACAGAGAGCAAACTAGCATGTATTTTTTTGTTAACTGTTGGTTCTCCAGACATGTTGTTATATGTTAGTGCTTGTCTAATGGGGTGAGCTGGTGAGTAGCACAGCGGGAGGGTAGATACGTGTGAAATATTTGGGACGGGTATAAACTGTGTTAATTTTTTAATGGGTGTTTGTGAGATAGAGCACACTTCAGCTGCACCAGGATTCCTCCTGATGTAGGCACAGATAGTTGCTACAGTTACTCTTTGTTGTGGTTATTTTTGGTATCTGGTTTTCTGCCCCCATAGATTATAGCGAGTATAAAGCATTTAGATTGCTTTACATAGCGTTCTGCTCTGGAATCAATAGTCTGTTCTGTGCATGCTTCTTCCAAGAGGTCTGAGAGCGGTGCAGCCAGTGATGGGGGGGCTTAGAGAGACAGTTTCCGAATAGTACAAGTATGCTGGTGGCATAAAGTCAAGTTCAGAAGAAGACACTGAGAAGGACTCTTGTTTTTTAAAACAATTAACTTGATAAATATCTTGATTAGAGCAGGGTAGAGAAACAGTGTGAAAAGGCAGACTGAATCTTGTGTCCTGACAGACTGGCTTTTTATGTTCAGCAAAATCATGTTTCAAGATCGTGCTCAGTTTTGACTTTCTTGCATGGTGCAGAAAAGTCTGGTGAATGTAAGACTACAATATTTGATTTTTAGATTTCAAAATGAGTTAATCCAGATCAATTGGAATTGTATTTTATTACAGAATGAAACGGGGCTGGCATCTCTGCAGTAAGCACAATTTATATAATAATATTAGGTACATCAGATCTGTGTGCATATTAAAATATAGAACCCTGTACCGTTTAAAAACCTAATCTATATTTCATTCTGTGGATAAATAATGTATGCATTGTAATTTATGTAATGTATGTAGCCTAAGTATGTACGTGTGTAATGGGTATATAATGGCTATGCTCTTTTTCTCTTTTGCATCTTTAACATGCACACAAGCCTTTTAAAGCTTTTTCAGTGGTAAACTACAGGCATCTGAGTAGGAGAATGAATCTGAGAAGTGACCTACCTCTCTGCAAAGGGAGCTGCACTGTGTGTGAGCATGCATGTGTTGTGTGCGCGTGTGTGTAAGAGCTACGTGCTGCAGCATATCAGCCTTTTGTCATCCTGCCAGGATTGGACTGTACCATGCTGCAAAGTCAGGAAAATGGAATGGAAATAAGGGTGCACAAGGAGAGCCTGCTCCGGCTTTTTGCTTGAAAAACCGGGTTTATATTGCTATTCTGCTAAACGTAGGCTCTTTCTGAAACTGAAATTGTTCTAAGATTAATGTAGAACAAAATGATGAAACAGGAGTGGTCTGGTGACATTATTTTGACATGATTGGCTGAGGATTATGATGTAATAGGTTACAGTGCAGCCCCTTATAGGTTTTAAAATGAATTCCAAGACACCATTACAAAGAGAGCCTGACTCTTTTCTTGTATCTGAGCTTACTGAGTGAAACTCATACAAATGTACAATACTGTTTGGAATATGGAAGAACTGGATATAGAATATCCTAAGACAGATATAAATTGTGGCACAGACTTGATGTTTTACATAGAAATGGATCCACCAGGTAAAACTGCAGTCTTATTATGGAAGACTTAATTCCTCTTGGTCTTTACGATATCTGATGAAAAATACTTAATGGATATGTAGGATTTATTTACTTTGTCATTGATACAAATTAGAATTAAGTTGTGTTTTTGTGCATGGTTATAGCAAATAGAATCATAACCTGTAGAAATACCTGTCTGCTTACTTAAATGTTTTTTTTACTGAATTTACCTGTTTCTGTTTTGATTTTTTTTCTGTCATATGTAGTTCTATCTCTACTATTATATCATTAAAAAATATCATTTCTTTTATTTTGCTATTTTGCTGTCTTCCACACTGTAGCTAAAAAGAGATGCTGTAATAACACTTATGTTTCCTGAATCAGTGGTTACAATTCAATGGTTTGGGTTGCTTTAGGAAAAACAGATTTTAAAATCTAACAGTATTAACTGCATACCTAATATCACATAATTTTTTTTTCATAATGTATAAAAATGTTATGCTCTCTTTATATTCATTGCAGCTTTAAAAACATTGTATTTTGTAGCTGGTCATTATATATGTATAGAGATGTTCATAAGAAATGTTGTACTTACTAGAGAACTAAAGAGCTGGGTTGATTTTTAATCCTGATCCCAATGTAGTCCCCCTTTCTAGTAAGTCAGGAGTGCTGCAGTATCTTCCTCCGGCACCCACTGGCATACGTATGCAGCTTTGACATTGAGAAAAGGGGATGTGTTTTTTAATCAGTCCTGGCATTTGGAAGACAATTTATTCTGTAGAATACTAAGATTAACACAAAGGATATTTGGGTCACAGATGGGTTTCTCAAAGTGGGTGTTGTTTTTTTTTGCAAACGATTGCACAGAATGCAGAGGATCATGGAAACGTAATTCTTTGTATTAAAACATACAGTATTGCTGTGGGTTTGCGTTTTTTATTACTCAGCTTATAGGTGAGAAAACAGCAATATTAGTGTAAGATCGTCACATAGGAGAAAACAAAATGAAATCTTACCTGTTTTATTATTTATAGTTACCTGAAGATAGTCGAAGAAGGTAATAGCAAACTTTAGATTTTTTTTCCCAAATGCTTTCCTCACAGGGAGAGGAGATGAGTAAAGTGTTATATTTTGCTTAAAATATATTATTGCAAGATTAACATACTTTCTTGAAGCAGTACATCCTTTTTGTTGAATTGTATTTTTTTCAGTAAAATTCTTGATTCTTCATTTAAATACTGTCAGAGGTGGAAAATACTGTTTTGTAACTATTCCTTTTTTTTTTCTCATTCATATAGTAATGTGTGATTTCAAGGAATATATGGTCATGTTTTCAATGAGTTATGCTCAACTTTTTCTCCCTTTATCTGCAGCACTGCCTCCTAAGCCACCGAAACCTAATACTGTAACTAACAACGGCATGAATAACAACATGTCATTACAAGATGCTGAATGGTACTGGGGAGATATCTCAAGGTAAAACATCTCAAGACACGTATTTCTCATGTATGGCTTTATATTCTTGCTCTGTTTTTCTCTGTATGTATTCTGCTTAAGTATAGAAAAATTATAGCTCTAAGAGCAATTTTTAGGATATTTTCCAACAGAAACATATCACAGTTGTTTTTATTCCAAACATGACTAAAAAGTTACTGGCAGTCCATTAGAATGTAATATGTGAAATGATTTGGTGATTGTTCTGTTGTTTTAAGGCTGCTATATGAAATGCTAGCATGAAATAGTAGTATGAAAAGACAACACCAAGAAATAAGTATTTTTTTTTCTTGTCTTTCATCCAGATCCTCAACTGTAGGCACAACAGTTAACAAGCCAGACTAACAAGTGCTATGTATTAGCAACATTTTTAACGTACTATATATAGGTACATTAGACCAGCACTGGCTGCTCGAATTGTGCAGGCTTGTATGAACAAGCAGAAGACCTCTGCACGAATATAATTTCATTCCAGCAGTGAGAAGACATAGAATATATCGTTTTTGTATCCCAGTTGTTCACTAGTAATTCTAAATAAGTTATTAAATAACTGTGTTTATTTATGTGGAGATCAAGAAGGCTTACAAAAAAAAAAAAAAAAGCTATTTTAAAACAAGAATTTAGAGCACGGTGAAAGGATAAATGAGTGAGAAGAAGCTGAAATGATTAGTTACTTTTGCTTTCATTTTAGAGAAGAAGTGAATGAGAAGCTTCGAGACACTGCAGATGGTACCTTTTTGGTACGAGATGCTTCAACCAAAATGCATGGGGACTACACACTTACACTAAGGTAAGATAGTTACAGTAGGTCTGTAATACCTACAATACTGCCTTTAAAATACCACCTTCTTTCGGAAATAGTAGTAGAAGTATGCCTAACTTTTCAACAAACTTTACTTGCAGGAAAGGAGGAAATAACAAATTAATCAAAATATTTCACCGAGATGGGAAGTACGGCTTTTCTGACCCGTTAACTTTCAACTCTGTGGTTGAGCTAATAAACCACTACAGGAATGAATCTCTAGCCCAGTACAATCCTAAACTGGATGTAAAATTACTGTATCCAGTGTCTAAGTACCAGCAGGTAATTTAGTCTATTTTCTTTGTGTTCCACTTAATTACAAAGAAATTATCGCAGACTGGGGAGACATTTATTACAAAGAATTTCAGCTCTGTTAATATTTGAAAAAATAAAGTGGGTATAAAAGTGGATATTTTTGTTTAAAACCAGCAGCATAAATTGCATATAAATAATTAAAATTTTAAATACTGCAGAAGCATTATTAAGAAATAAGTTACTAAATACCCCACTCAGTGCTGATGAAATATATAATTTTTATTATTAAGCTGCACACTTGCAATAGAAAATTGCTTTTTGTCATTTAGTTTTATTTTGACTTGCATATTGTGCATATAATATATCATACCTCTATATTGATAAAAGAGGTGTCACGTTTACCATGTAAATATCTGGGCATTTTTAAGCAGTCTGGAAATCTGTGCAGTGTATTGTTTTTTTTCACCAAGTATCTTTTCTTCTGTTCACCATCCCAGGATCAAGTGGTAAAAGAGGACAGCATTGAAGCAGTGGGAAAGAAATTACATGAATATAATACCCAGTTCCAAGAAAAAAGCCGAGAATATGACAGACTCTATGAAGACTACACAAGAACATCTCAGGTAAAATAGATTTGAAGCCAAAAGGTGAACGGAAGACTAATGTGGATTTAGAAGACTGTTATTAAATTCATGTTGCTATTTTCTTCTTTCCTCCTCCTCTGTTCCACCACAACTACAATTGCCCAAAAGAGGAAAATGTACCTTATGTGCTTGCTCAGTATAGTGGAATTGCTTACTCATGTTTTAACAATCACCACCTACAACCTAACTCTGTGCTCAAGACCGACGCACACATCCAAAGCAAGCACCTTGATTTACAAACACATCTGCATACTGGCCTCATCAGGGCGAGTTAAGGTTTCCAAGACACCTCTGTAAGGAAGCATTCTGTTTTGATACTAGTTTTGTAAAGGTCTGGTTTCACTGATACGGGGTGGAATGATGACATGTAGATATGGGCAGAATGATGACATTCTGCAGGAATGAAAAGCTCCCACTGTCCTTCTTTCACCTTATCCAATTATTAGCCAAGTCTTGAGGTTTTGGTGAATTTGTGCAGTTTTACACCCCTACAATCTGAACATAATTGAAGAAAGGTTGAGGGGTGTAGGCAACTTGAAGTTAATTGTTTCAAAGAGTTAGCCCTGGACTAGCCATGTGGGGACAGAAAGATGGATCAAATGACCTCTGGAGACCAGTCCACCCCAATAAATTAAAATTTTATTTCAGAGAGTCAACTGAACTTCTAAGGACATTAGCTGATACAAAGCGCAAAGTGCATTGCCATAAGGGTAATCTTCAGAACAAGAATTTATAAAAAACTTATTTACACAAAAGAGAGCTTGTAACTAGTTCTTTTTCTAGCAGTTTTTCTTTCCCAGAAAGCCTCATCATGGTTGTCTTTTGCAGAGGCCTGTCTCCTCTGTTTTGTAAAGCTCTGCAGACAGGATGCATTCTGGTAATGGGATATTGAAGTCATTCTGTTAGAATATACTGAAATGTCTCCATGATACAAGCCAATAAATCATCCACTCTGTTTGATAACAACTGTAATTTAAACAACTATTTTATTTTCAGGAAATTCAAATGAAAAGAACAGCTATTGAAGCATTTAATGAAACAATAAAAATATTTGAAGAGCAGTGCCAGACGCAGGAGAGATACAGTAAGGAATACATTGAAAAATTTAAACGCGAAGGAAATGAAAAAGAAATACAAAGGTCAGTATGTGTATTTCAAGTTGTATCATTTTGAAGAAAGAAATGATGCAAAGTATAAATCTGCCTAAAATTAAAACAAGATGTCAAGGTTAAAGTTGTTCAGTTGTAAGCAAAGCAAACTTCAAATGGGGTTGATGTAAACTTGTAAAGCATGAAGCTACATTTAGAGAAATAATCTGTTCTCTTAAAAGTCTTTATGAGAAAATAGCAGACAAAGTTATGAATACGACATTATCAGAGTATAACATACCACATTGTTCCATTCAGAATTATGCACAACTATGAAAAACTGAAGTCTCGAATAAGTGAAATTGTGGACAGCAGGCGTAGATTAGAAGAGGATTTAAAGAAGCAAGCCGCTGAATATAGAGAGATAGACAAGCGTATGAACAGCATTAAGCCAGACCTCATACAGCTGAGGAAGACAAGAGACCAATACTTGATGTAAGTATCATTATGAATTCACAAATATATATATATATATAAACATATATATAATAACGTAATATAGTAATAGTATAATATAATAATAATATACTACAAATATATTTATTTATTGGCACCAAACTTCTGAAACTAATAATTAATTTTATTTGGTATTATTATCCAGGTGGCTGACTCAGAAAGGTGTTCGGCAAAAGAAGCTAAATGAATGGCTTGGAAATGAAAATACAGAAGAGTGAGTATTAAGAGATTTAAATATTCCTGGTATTTCCTATCAGCTTGCACAAAAGTGAGATTGACCATATTTAATTCTAGACCCACCCAGAGGGAATCTCTTCTAGGTCTCTTGTAACAATGTTCACTGTTAACGCAGGGCAGCCTACATAACACAGGTATCAGAAAGGACTCCCTCTCACCCCCTACTCAGCCATTACTCAAGGAAGTGTGTAATCAGGTTACTATAGCAAAGCACTGCAACTTAACCTGTGTCTTTATTCTTACCAGCAACATGAAGATTATAAGGTGTTGGTATCTTGGAGGGATGTCATAGGAATAAATAAATTGTTCAGAAGGTCTCTTAGGCACAGGTGGGCTGTTTCCCTATTACATATGTTGATACCACGGTGCTATCTAGTATAGTGGTGCCCACATCAGTGTATCACATTGCTATTGAAGGTGATAAAATTGTGTATGCTGAAGAGCGGTCCTTCTCCATTTTTATGCTCTAATCAGTCTTTCTGGGAAATGGCAGGATAGTATTCCATCATTTCAGCAATTCAGTTTTAGTATAGGTTATAGCTGGGGCCTGGCCACTGAATAGTTTTGCTTTTTGCTTCATTCCTGGAAAAAAAAAAAAAAGAAAGAAAGAAAAAAAAAAGAAAAGAAAAAACAAAAAAACAGCAAAAAGCAAATATAAACCAAATTTTAAACAGAAGCAAGCTGCAAAATAGTATCAAAGTGCCTTAAATTCACAGATAAAAATAGTAAGCAGCGAAGAGTGAACAAGTAGAAAAACCAAGTGGTCTGAGTAATATTTGTATCAACATTTTCTGCTTGTGTAGTCTCCTGTGCATGCCTTCTACACTGCATGACTGAACATATAGCAAAAACAGCAGATTGACAATGACTGTTTTCTGGTTTTACATTCTAGTTTTGTCCACATTAGTGGTCTATTTTAATTTGGCTTGGTTTGCTGAGTCTCCTGCTGTTACCCTGGAAATTGTGCAACTGCTGCGGCTACATTGGTAGAAGAAGGGAATAAATATGGCATACACATTTTAAAGCCATGTTGTTCACTCAGTCTTAGCTCTGCTCAGAGAAGATCTAATAGAGAATATGTAGGCACTTGTTTCCACTGGCACACTCATCAGTTAGACAGAAAGTGCAATGCCAGGCTGTGGTTATAACATAGCATCAAAATAATAAGTGAAACTGTTTAAAGAAAATCTTCCTTTTCTCTGTCTCTCTGACTCTCCCTGTCAGTGAATCTGTTAAGTGCTCAGGTTTCTGCAGGCAAATTAAATTTTGAGAATTTGACTTTTTCTCTAAAGTAAAACAGAAAAAAATGAGTATAAAAAGCAGCAGTAAAAATAGGAGTCTCTTTCTCTAGGTGCTGAAAATAGAGCTAAAACTGAATGCATAAGAATATCTTGCAGGGCAAAGAAGTACGATGGGATAAGGGAGCTGGATAGCAGGTCATCTGAAACAAAAGAACCCTTGTTTTTTCCTGAAAAATTAAAATGTGTGAAATTGCTGATCATGGTAGACTACTCTGATACTCTTCAGAACAACTGATTGTAAGCAGAGCAGCAAAGGCAAAGCTGACCAGTGCAGGCTGCTGGGCAAATAGGGAACTTTGGAACTGTAGAGTATCAAAGTGGTGTCCCCATAGCTGAACCAGACATCTTCTTTCACAGTGGGTTTAACTCAGAGGGTTCTGTGAAACTCTGAATCAGCTTTGTAGTTGGTGGCAGCTTTGGTAAAGAAGGTCCTATATAACGTGCTTTTTTCATAATCTCATAAGGAAGGAGAACACTACTATTCCAACCTTTCCACAAAGCCATCTACCCTATGAATAATTTATCTATCTACCTGTACAACTGCTCATAGCTCTCCCAGGCAGCAGATGCAATCAATACATTGCATGATTTTTCACTGCTGACCAAGTGTTCTGATCTTTAGAAATGAAGCTGTCTCAAAGGATATTGATTTTGGTGGGTTTGCAGTATACCAGAACAGTGAGCAATGGTAGAAGTGCTGAAATCCTCACAGCAGATTCTGATAGATAAAACAGCATCCTTTTATGTCCATCTTCACATCTACATGAGTATTTTTAAAAGAAACAAGGACCAGAACTTTTATTTCTGTTCAGCAGGTGAAATGTTGTAGTATTACATGGTTTATGCCTCTAGTTCTACCAGGGAGACAACCTACTAACCAAGCTTTTCCAGGTGATATGAAAGGGGGACCAGCATATTCATGGTTTTTGCTCTGCAACGTGTTTCACAAACATCTTTTGTCATATCTTGACAGCCAATACTCTATGGTAGATGATGATGAAGACTTGCCCCATCATGATGAGAGAACATGGAACGTGGGAAATATCAACAGAAGCCAAGCTGAAAATCTGCTGCGGGGAAAGCGAGATGGAACATTCCTGGTTCGAGAGAGCAGCAAGCAAGGCTGCTATGCCTGCTCTGTTGTGTACGTACCCTAAATGCGAATGATGCATTTGAGGCACCTACCTTGAGCAAGGGGTACATGCACACTTGCACGTGTGTGGATCCCATTGGATCTTTCTGCTTAGAAGCAGACAACAAGTCATGAGGCCATTCTTATTGCAGCTCCATTTTCTACACAGCTCAAACCTGTGCTGCTCGCACAGATGAGGCTCACTGAAAACAAGGGAAAGTAGAGCATGGAGTAACTCATTTATCTACAGCTACTAAGTCCTGCCTAACTCCTGCATCCTTAAGCAACACCTGGGAATTTGGGTTAAACCTAGGCTGTTACCATTTTCCCACCACAGAAGACTATAGAAGGAATCCTATGTAGTGACTAGTGTTTTAAGATTTATTGCCAGTACTTTATTTTCTAGCTTAATTTTACTGTACTGACAAACTAAAAACTGTTGTTTGTTTGTTTGTTTTTTCTTTAGGGTGGATGGAGAAGTTAAGCACTGTGTGATAAACAAAACACCTACTGGGTATGGATTTGCAGAGCCATATAACTTGTACAACTCTCTCAAAGAACTGGTGCTACATTATCAACACACATCACTTGTGCAGCACAATGACTCTCTCAATGTCACACTAGCCTACCCAGTATATGCACAGCAGAGGCGATGAAGATCTTAATACTCTGGGTGTTTGGTTTTTTTCTAAAGAAAAGATTTGACAACATTGAGGCCTCTGGAGAGAGCAGGCTCCTTTCAGCCTTACTCAAGAATTTGAGCTGCAGTATCAAAGCTATCTGTCTTCAGAGATGGGACTAGAGCTTTCCTTCACAACTGCAGTCGGAAAGATCACAGTATTAAGCTGTGAATGTATGTTTCTAATCTGAAGTGCTTTTTTTTTAATTGAGAAAAGAAAAACACAAGAGAGAGAAATCCTAACCTGATCTCCCAGCAGGGACATAGAGGCCTTTAACCATGGTGCTTGTTTACGACCACTTCTGAAGCTTTACCAGCTAGAACGTTGGATTCTGCAGACACAAGGTGTAAGAGGTCTTTGTCATTTGGTTACTGGAATTTCTTGGTCACAACCTGGCTTGGATTTGATGTTGCTGCACTCAGTGGATCCAGACACACAGCATTGTGGATTTTTTGGTTTCTGGTGAATGATATGTAGCAGAATGGCACTTTCATTTATAAGGGACACTTTAAAAGGACTTCAGTTACAGTATGTTGTTTGGAGGAATTGTAACAGTGAAGTGCCAGGAAGTGTTTTGCTTAGACGTTTAAAAATCCTGTTTTAAGAATATATTTAAGACTGAAGAAAACAGGACTTTCAATGGCATACAGTCTTTAATAATGTACATATTGGATGACTAACTATCATTGATGGAAACTATCAATACCAAACTGCTTCTCTTTTCCCCTTTCTGTTTGCTGAAAGCTGAATTCTTAGACCATGCTATGCAATACTAAATTTTCTTTAGGCTGTAGTCTTCTCTTGAGCATGTCTACAGGTTAAGCTTGTTTTTCTTCTTTCCTTGCCTTCTTTTGTCTTTCTTTCTTTTGCCTGAGAATACTTTTCTTGATGATTACTTTTTGTTATTCTTTTGACATTTTCTGTTTTTTCTTTTTTTTTTTTTTTTTTAATGTACAGGAAGCCAGCAAGAGTTGGCTTCAGAATTAAAACTATGAAATATTTTACAATTTTCTTTGTATAGAATATTGAGCTACTAGCTCAAAGTTTAAAAAGTTCATCTTTTTTTTTTTTTGACTAAATATTTTGTTGGGCAGTGCCTGATAAGCTTCAAAGCTGCTTTATTCAATAAAAATATATGAACATTACAAAATATCATTGAGTCCAACAATATTGTTTCAGAGATACCTTTAGAGTACGGTACCTTGCTATGTTTGCTTTTGAAGCATTTTGAACTTCTGTCATGATTGTCTTTGTATTTGAAAGATGAAAAAATTATGTATCCTTCTCTGATAATGACTGCAGAAAAACAGAAAAATTTAGCTACTGGAGTAGATAGGTTGGATTTCAGAATGAATCCACACTTCACAGTAAATAAATGACATCTTGACCTACTGTGGCAGAATTTTTGTCAGCATGTCAAGGTATTTTCATTTCATATGAAGGAAGTTTCTCTAAACTGTTGCCTGGATTTGTTTATCATACTAGTATTTTTAAAGAAATCTCCCACCTGTACTCAGAACAATTGGATACAACATAGGGCTAAGTAAGACTGGAAAACCTCTGTTCTGAAAAATGATTAGGCTTTCATAGTTAATATTTTGGATTTTCATAAGTTTGTAGACTGAGTCTACAAACTCATCAAATGTTCATCAAAGTGAACATTTTCATAGTTTCAGGCACTAGAGACTTACAGAATTATGGTTTGTTTAAAGGAAACAAATACATGAATCCCACTAAAGCAAACTTAGTAGTAATTCTGGGACAATTCACTGTGGGTGGCTTGCAGTGGTTATTGTTGTTATATATTTTTTGCCATGACCATTGCAGAAATTCATGCATTGCAAATTGATAAAGTAATGAAGTTCATATAAAATTGGACAAGTTGTGACGAAATTAAGATGAACTTATTCTTCCCCGAAGATGCACAGGGAAACCCATTACTATTTAAGGGACTTGCACACACAATCAAAAGAGTAGGTCCCATGGAGTTGTCTCATAATAACTCTGCTTTAGAGATGCATGTATTTTGATTCCAAGCATTCAGTACTTAGTAAGCTATTGGAAATAATGAGGAATTTGCCAGTCTCCAGTAGTTTTTATATTATCTTCTATTTTTTACATTATCCCTTCATTTCTGAGACTGTAAAGCTTTGGTTTTTTCTTTAATTATGTGGATTTTGTGCTTTTTTGGTGGGTTGTCTTTGCTTTCCTATAGATGTATTTTCTCTCTAGAATCTATATCAGGAAACAAGATACAACCAACATAAATGTTTCAGGATAGTCATCATTTTCAAAATTATTCTGATTTTTTTATTTTCTAAATAGAAGTTTAGTCTTCATCCCTTCCATTCCTTGTTCCACCCTCCTTTCAGGCCTCTCAAATAGGACCATTTAAATTTGGTTTTCTAATAACTGGTTTTTACTATGAAAAGCAACAATTACTCTAGCATGACAGTCATACTACTGGGCTTGACATTACAAATTAGCTCAATATACAACAATTTAACACTTGTAGCAATCCAAGGTATTCTTCAGACATATATTAATTTTTGAATGTTAAATACTTTAAGAGTAAAATCGTATTTTTTTCTCTATAGGCAAAATATATGTAATCTGAATGGATGTTTCACTTAGTATTTCTCAAGAAATTTCATCGTAGTTAAGGCATTTGGATCTAATTTTCCTCATATTAAGAAAACCTCTGCTATGTCAGTGGGCCATATCCTTAGCATGCCCAGCCCAGTACGGGATATCATTTGTTCCTGTTGTGCTGTACTACTTCACTTCATCTGTGGTTGTAGCAGAGAAAAAATAGTGTGCGTGCAAATTTGGCACTTGCTTTTATTGCACAAGCAACAATGAGAAATAAGCACTATGTTATGGGGATAAATGCTTTTAGGGCTTCGTTAGGGGAAGTTCTGCCTACACAGGGTCTGTGCAATTCACAAGGATCACTTACGCCCCCAAAGTGGGCATGAGTGGGGTTTCTTTGGTACCTGGGTATTGTGTGGCCTCTGCATTTCCCTCCCTCCTTAATGCACAGAGCTGCATCCTGCCAAAGGCCCTATTCACTGCAGAGTTGTTTGTCCTTAATGTACCATATTGTTCACTCCAGTTTTGATTTGATCTCAAACAGACTAATATATACAGAAAAAAAAAAAAGCATGTGGATATAACTGAAGAAACGCAATGCTTTTCTGTGTTTCTATTGACGTATACTTTTTCCACCTAATATGATACAAGGGTGGGAATTGTTTTGGTATGTTTTTTTGGTTTGGGGAATTTTTTATTTTAAATCCCTGAGTTATGCTGCACTGCAGCAGCACTTTTGCAAGGCTTTTGTAAAGTATGAGGCATAACACAGAGAACCAACACCCACAGGGAAAATTAGGAGCTTCTGATTTCCGTAAGTTGAAATTGGGATTTCCAGTTTTGGGGATATTCATGTGTGCATCAGTGCATATGCGCACACACTTGCTGTGTTTATGTATGAATAGATCTCAGTATAGGTGCATTTTCACCAAACGTGATCATTTTGCTGAATTCAGTAAGTGATATTAATTTTGTGTAAAGACACACACATGCACTAGACCTTTGTGGGTGCAGCATGTTTCCAAATACAGTTAGAAGACTGAGTTTCTGTGTTGTTGTTGTTTTTTTTTCTAAAAAAAAAAAAAAAAAAAAAAAAAAAAAGCTTGTCTGTATGGTTCATTTATCTAGAAAAATCTTATCAAACTGTAAAACCAAATCTTAAAATTTTCTATTTGGTGTCAACTGTTCTGTAGTAAAGAAATGGCTTTGTCTTGTAATTGGCAATGAAATAATAATGCTTGGGAAAACATGCAAATGCTTCTAATGGGGAAAACTTTGCCGATTTTCACACAGTGCTTTTGCTATGCATGGTATTAAGTTGGGAAAGTGAATCCTGATAGTATTTTTTTCAGGGTCACTTTAGAAATGGGCAGCACAAAGCAAAATGCCTCCCATAGGACAAGGTTCCAAAATGCAACATTTTATGTGGAATCATGTTGTATTTACTGCAGTGGAAAACTAAACTGGACTGGAGGAGTGGGTAACGTTACATTGCACTTGTCCTAATGAGACTGCATTAGCTGCCCAAGATGCTGCTATTTTTTTTTTATTATTGTTTTTAAAAATAAAGCTCTGTTCTGTTAAATGTCTTTAAAACATTAAGATTACTTTGTTTCAAAATGGTCATTGAGGAGGTGGAGGGTAAAGTCGGTTGTAAATTGCCTTCACAAGGCAACAGTGAAAACATGCCTCCTTGAGATTTTGTTCAAGCTATAGAGTTGATGGAGCTGTGTCTTGTTTTTAAGTTGCTTTAAAAATTGTAATAAGTCTTCAAGCAGAATAAAGGTTGTTTTGAAACTGCATTTCAGTTTCTGAGGCTTCAGTGAGGACTGAGATGTCCATTTACCAGAATCCTTTGCTGATGCTTCCTGTCTCTATATGTGAACTACTTTGAAAATGAGACCCAAGTGTTCGTATTATTAAAGGGAACTAGGGAGAAAATGATTTCAGCTCACTCTCAGCCATCTTATGGATTGAACTGAAGAAGTAGCTGAGTAGCTCCAAAATAGTCTTGTACCAAATATTGCCAAAATGACAGTTCTGCTAATCTTATACTCTTGCAAAAGCAGTGCATTTGTGTTTTATACTGCAGATGAAGTGCTGTTTCATCTGAAATTAGAATGAGTTTTGTCATTGATTTCCATGAAGCAAGCCTGTCAACCTTTGTACCAGAGGTAATTTACCAGCATCATGACTACCCCTGATATTGAAAACCAAGGTAACAATGAAGAAGGGGGAGAATGGAGAGGCAGATCGGGCAAGGCTGATTCCGAGCATTGTTTTCTTTCACTCATTGCTGGCATACAGTATTTTCATGTTTCAGGCACATCCATATCTTGCCCCAGGAGAGGTCCTCCAAGGAAGCCAGCCAGTCCCTCTAAAAGCAGAAAGAGATTCCTGTTCACAAGGTTTCCATTCCAAAATCTGCCCACGTGTTGCTCACTGCAGTCACATAATACTCCAAGATCGAGGTACCCAGGTACTACAGGCTTAAAGCAATTACTAAAAATTACGTCATCACTGGCCTTTCTTGCAAGAAGCACAGACTAAAGGCTATTACAATATTTTTAGTTCACTTGATAGAAAGTGCGGTTAGATCTCTGATTAACATATGCATTGCAGTTCTTCTCAATTAGTAATCTGATTCTTTTAAATAGACACCACATTTATCTTGTTCCTGCTCTCAGGGCATATGCTAAGCAACACAAGATCCTGTAGCCAGAGAGGTCTACATCTAAAAATACGGTTATGGTCATGAATCACACATCTTCCATCATCAGCGACTGAGAGAAATTATGATTGATTGATCATAATCTGCAGAAATCCACGGACCAGCGGCTTTCTAGCCTGTATCATACATTGTATAGAAATCACACTTGGCAGACTGGAAAAAAATAGTTTGCAAAAATGTCATTCTATTTTTGTTGTCTGCAGACAAACACACTCCTACTTTTTCTCTCTGCTTTCTTCCTGAAGCTTGATGGCCATTTTTCATAAAGAATGTGAAAAACTGTTTGAATCCATCTCTGCAGCTACACGTGGCTGACTTTTTTTTAAAGGCTTAGGAATACTTTTCATCCTCTTTTTCCTGTGGAGCTGCTTGACTCACGTGAAGTCCTATGTTATGAGTAACTTCTCACACGTCTCTTTGATTCAAAATTGGAAAAGGAAATTTTAGGCTTCTCACTCTAGGCTACTACAGGCCTCGAAGGACTCAGGCAATGCCTCCTCCCCACACAGGTGGAACACAAGACAAATGCAGGCACCACTTAGCTGCCGGTGGGCAGCCAGGCACAAAATGGGTGGCACAGGCTTGCTCTGCCTTGAGGGCTACTCAGGATGGCGGCCCTCCTTTACACCCCCACACCAGAAGGGCCATTCTGGTTCACAGGAGTCCTCTGAGGGCCCCTGACAGCCATGGGGTGTATTAGCATGTTCCTGGAGAGGATTACATTTCAGAGACACCCAACACAGCCCACCATGTCCCGCCAAGCCCAAACAGGACCACCTCTGCCTCCACCCAGGAGATGTGGCAGACACCGTCCTCTTCCTCCCCTCTATGTTCTGCACATCCAAAGCTGAGACTGGCCCCAGCCAGCATGGCAGCAAGGCCAGCACCTCTACAGGGGCCCTTGTTTAGAGGGTGGAGACTAAGGAAGTTGTAAATGGTGGCGTCCTGCCTGCACCACAGGCTGGAAATGAGGCAAAAAAAACAACTCATTCTGCTTTGCCTGCAGGGACATGGAGTCAGACACACTTTCCAGTCAGACCTGGGTTGTACGAAAGGCACAGAGCTTTTCCTTAATGCATTTGAAACAAGAAAAAACATTAACTGTGGGAGCTGTACTGAGAACATGGTTCCGGTGTGTCCTTTTTTTTTTTTTTTTTTTTTTTTAAAGTCTTGCTGGGGACCTATGTCCTCAAATACATAGACTGCCAAAAATAGAAGCTCTGTAGGGACTTTTTAGGTAAACAGGTATCAATCAATCAGCAGCTATTCAAACTTTGGATAATCTTTGTGGGGACCAGCACTTTAACCTCTGAACAGCAATCAGATGACCAGAAAGGTCCTGATAATTCTTTGAAAAAGCAGCATTTTTATCCACAGCTGTGCCAGGCTCTATTCCCTACCTGAATACTATTACATTAATATATCTTCTCACTCCATTCTTTCTAGCACGAAGAAATCACCCTTGCATACTAAGAAAGGAGTTTAAGCCACCAATTTAAACATGTGCAAATATTGATAGAAGAAAAATTTAACAGGTAACGCACAAAAGGATCTAAAACCTCCTGTCCTCAAGTCCCTGAACAAACAATATTGACAAAACCAGGCACGAATATAGTTGTCAGATGATGATTTCACTTTCATATATCTGGTATTCCTAAATCTTTAGAAAACTCTAGCCTGAGAAGAAACATAATGAATTCACTCCTGAGAACATTTCTTCCTCTATAAATGTTCATTGCCTTACCTGGGTTACTTTTTTTTTCCCCCACGAATCTTGTTCTTGGTGTAACACAAATGCTCCGTGAAAGGTGCTAGCTAGATTAATCCTTCTTCCCTATTTTCTTCATCTGGCAACCACCCTATGTACTTGAGCAGATTTCTCCACAGGGTGTTGGGTAGAAGAGCCACGCTGAGTCCATGTTTTGTGACTTGTTAGAAGGGAAATGCGTGGCTGTTTTGTGTGGTAGGGTGGTACACCACACTCACCTGTCCAGTGCTTCATACTGATGAAGGTTTTCATTGTGCCCTCAGGCCTATTGCTTTACCTAATTAAAAGACAGGTAAAGCAGCTCTTGGCAGCTTGTACGTTGTGAAGCTGGATGGGAGTGAAGACCTGAGAGAGCATGATATGAAAATATGATAAGAATGCAAGTCCAGCAGCTGTAGCCAGCCACACCATACTAGAAGGCAGAGGCGAAGGAAACAGCCTTGTGCCTCTCACCATGTCCTCTGGGCAGGATGCCATCTGCACTGTGCTGGGGCCACAGATGTCTTTCACCTTCCCTTTAAAACCCATGCAGGGTTATTTTTCTGTGGGGTAAAGGCTGCCATTTAAAAACAGTGGCAAATTTGCGTGCTCACTTGCAGCTCTATCTCTGGCTCTTCTCTGTTTCAAGAAGGCATGGAGGTTGAACATTTTGAGGTGGGATTCATCTCTAATTTTAAGCACCTAAAAGAAAGAGTTGTCATCAAAGCCATCTGGCAAAGCTCTCTTCACAGAGAGAGACAGGCAATTCCCGAGGGTGATTCACCCCACCTACCTCAGGCTCTATTCTTAGGCCGTGGTGAATCATGCTCTGGAGTCACTCCATTGACTGGAGGGGGAGCCCAGGCAAATGGCTGACGTGAGAGATGCAGCTTGGAGGCGGCTAAAGTTAGATGAACTCAATCTCTTCTCTGCAGTTCAATTTCAATCTTTCCAGTACCAGCTGTGGTATCTTCTGCTCCTACGCGTAATGATAAGGAACAACTAATTTGGGATGAGAAGTTCAGTTGGTTTGCAGAATTAGGGTCTTTCATAATAATTATGAAGGTAACGGGGTCAAAACCATGCTGGGCAGCATCCTCCCTAATGCTGGGTTACACACAGAGGAAGGTGGATGAGCAGTAATGCCAGAATACTTCCAGCTTCTCTGCCAGATGCAGAGCAAGCCCTGACCCTGCCTGCGGTCTGTCTTACTGAGGCTTGCCCTTGGCATCCGCAGGCCCAACTGACCGCCAGTCTGCCTGAAAGCCGGAGACCTATCTTCTAGGGAATCATTTGATTTCTTGCCAGCCATGTGATCAGCTGAAAAGGCATGGATGGAGATGCTGCTGGTTTTTCCAAGTGAGATCAGTTTGTTAGTCACCACATTTGCATTTCCTTTCTTATCCAGGGGAAACTTATGGAACTTGACGATCTTTCCTTCCATTTGATCCACAGCCAGGATCACAGGGTGGGATATTTTGACAAGAAAACTAAGATAGGAATGATTTCAGGCAAGTTACTTCCCAGGCACGCTGAGCTCTGCAGCAAGGCAGGAGAGCTGGTGGGATTCCCCATTCATCTACTATATAGAAAAATCGAGAAGACAGCAGGCCCTATGGTATTTTTTTGGCTGTAGCACTACATGCATGCATGCCCCAGGTCAGTTAAACCAAACCTTTCATCAGCAAGTGATCTGCTAAGAAAGTTCTGGCATAGAGAGTGTCCCTATCCAGTGAAATGGGAGACCTGACCTTGCAAAGCCCCATGGGTTTCAGCAGGTGCAGTGACATGTGGGATTATGTTCTGAGGCAGGAACAACATTTGGGAAAGAAGCTTCAGGAGACTTGAGATGAAAGAGGAGAAGCTGTTGTGCAAACTGCTGTTGTTCTACTGATAACAGGCAATGTAAACAAGAAAGTCCTGGATTGTCAGGCAACCCATGAGCACCAGGAGTCCTCAGGGCATGTGAACAAGACTCTCAGAACTGGTTCACAGCATTGCACCTGTTTATGGTAAGCCCTTCAGGTTTCTGGACAAGAGAACAATCCTACATGAGTACAGACTGAGTTGGCAGGTGAATACGTCTACACAGCCACCTTCCTGCAGGGCTGTGAGTATTTCATAGGGAGAGAGGGAATAAAGTGATTTAAAAAATGCCAACTGGTGCACAAAGACACACAACTAAATGACGCTGCTGTTTCAAAATGTCTTGATGTGTCTCACTGCTAACACCGTTACTGAAACCGAAATCTTGTCATGGTCAATTTCCCGCACTATTCCTGGCAGGCACAGCCAAGCAAGACCTCGCCTTGGAGAAAATGACTCTTATCTGGCTGGGCCACATGGGCTTCCAGCAGGGTGCGGCCAGGGGCTGGGCTCATGCTGTCGCCTGTTAGAGCAAGGCACTCACAAGGGCGCTTATGCACGCTCTTGGCTTGCTCTGTGTAACAGTTCCTCGGTAATGCTGGTTCAAAATAGCTGATTTCAGAAGAGGGGAGGAAATTGCCATTAATGTCCCTATACGAACTTGTTTTCACAATAATCTTCCTTTCACTGTCACATGCAGAAGAGCACACCCTCTAACAGGACGCTTCACGAGAGCTCTTTTTATTGATTATAACTGGGGAATGCTGTAGCTGTGGCTACTCAAAAACCTGGTTTTCCCCCCTTGCTTTTTAGAACATCTATAGTAATGTGAATGCACATGCTCCCGTACCATGTCTACACTGCAGACACTGCGACTGCAGGATCTGTGGGCACACCTGGGCGTGCTTGGCATTGCACGTAGCTAAACACAACCAGTAACATGGCCTTGGCTCTGAAGACAAGCTGACTACTTGAGTACATAGTCAGCTTCTTAGCCAGGCTGCACAAATGAACAGTCCTTATTTCAAAACACTACCTCCCCATGTTTTCAAATTTAATTTGTCCATTTAAAATGGTGTAAAATTAGTGAAAAAATAGGGGAAAAAAAAGTGTAAAAATGGTGTAAAATTAGTGAAAAGTGGCAACTGCCCCAGACTTTGTAATGAGCCTAGGAAATCCATGCTTCTGTAAAGTAAAAAGTGCAAGTGAAACTAACTGCTGTAGGAGTTTCCCAGAAAAGATGTTCTGGATTTTGGAAAATGAATCTACCACAACTCTATCACCGTGTCCCATCCTTCTTGCAAGTATCTGGAATTCCTAGATCAGGTTTTCTTGTTTCATCTCCAACCAAAAGCAAAGAGTAGTGTCTTTTTAACTGTATTCAAATCTTGATATTCCAGACACTCACAGGGGAACTAGCCAAACCAGATCAAAGCTGCCTATGCACATACACAGACACCTAGGTTGTGTTCTGTAGCAGTGTGGCTGCAAGGGAACATAGTTGTTAACTTTTGCTCTCACACACAATCAGAACACACCTGAAGAACATTCTCAAACTCAGAAACTCAAAAAAGTGCTGCTGGATTTGGTAATATGCATGTAGCCCTTGCTTTAAAGCAAGTCTATGAAAAAAAAAAAAAGGTTTCTTCTTTGTGCTGCTACCTTCAAAACTTTCTAGATAAAAAAATAATAATAAAAAAAAAAAAATCAAAAGAAGCTAGGCAGATGGCTTCTTTTTTATTTTTTTATTTTTTTATTTTTTTATTTTTTTTTTTTTTTAGTGTCAGCTCAATCTCTACGGTCATGAAGCTGAACTAGCTGACTGTAGGCTCCCCACCAAAAAATAATGGGTACCTGTGGCTATCAGTCCCAGCAGATACTTTATATCTGATGTCTCTCTGCAAGCTTTCACCTCTGTAACTTCTGAAACAAACCTGGCTCTGGAGTTTTGAGAACTGGCTCCCACTGAGAGAGAGGGACTGTGAGATATAAAAAAAAAAAAAAAAAGCTTGAGATATATATATAAAAAAAAAAAAAAAGCTTTTCTTCCAACATTTTCCTGAGCTGCCAGTTTTCGGACGATCAAATTCCTAGACCTATGTGAACGCAAAGGGAAGGAGACAAGGTGCAGAAATATGACAACATTGTTAATGATTAGCTTTTCTATTCAAACAGTCATCTAAAAGCTTGGATTTATTTATCTTTTTAATTTTGCTCTACAGATCATTAAGAGCCTAATTTTCCAGCCCAGCGTCTTTATCAGTACAAAGTTATTGGTGTATTTGTTAGTACTGACACAGTTGATAATACATAGCTACATTCCTATGTCAGATAAATGGCCCACTCTCCAATGGGATACTGTCATTCTCCATCCATTCCTAACAAATAATCTAATCTTGGCCCTTGAAAGAGGCCAGGAATGTAAGGCTCAGCATGCACATATACTATGGTTGATCAAGGATAGTCCAGCAAGGACAGTTCTCCTTAAAAACCCTGACTTGTTTGATATGAAACCCTGACAAGAATTATCATTTCAGCAGACTTTCTTCAGTGTTCAAAATGAAAGGCAGGACTCCATTTTCCATCTAATACAGCATGTTGGCCAACAATGATCATGCTTGCCGTCGCTTAGCATATGTGAGCTTTAGGAGACTCTCCATTGAGCACCGGCTAAAGTCAGACATCAGGCATCCTAGGTGAATGCTTTCTCCACCTGACTAAAGAATTAGCTTCAATCCACTGGTGGTTTGACTCTGTAGGAACAAAAATATTCACTGACATTAATAAATAAATAAACAAAATTTAGTAAGCCCAGTCATTATGGTACTCACCAGAAGCAAGTGAAGACTGAGTTTACGTCCTTACTTCAATTGTTAACCCAAGCTTCTTGAAAACTGAACAGACTTAAGATGAGATAGGTAATTGTGTAGCAGTAAAGATAGTGTTGTTTTTCCTCTAAGCAGTTTGATTTCGTGGTCCTTTACCAAGTATTACAGCTCAAAAATTGACATCTAGATCAGAACTACTTTTAGGTCAACACTCACCTTTCAAGGCCTAATTGGTCTGTGATGCGAGTCTGGCTTGGGATTCTAAAAGACCAAAGTCTGGGAGGATTTTCAGCCATGAGAAACCATCTCATGCATTTACAGAAATCACAGACTCTGCTTTGAACAGATACAACTTAAAAACAGAACAGGAAACCAAACCCATCCAGATCTGACTGTAACGCAGAAACCAGACTTGACTGGTGTTTTCATAACTCTGCTTTATCCAAACAGATCTCAAAGGTATGTTAGATCTTCATTTTTATTTTGGCTCATTTTTACTGAAAAGTTCAATATTGCCTAGCTTTTTGAATCAGAAAAAAGGAGCATTTGAACACAGCAGCAATGAAGATGCCAACAAATATGTTAGAAGCTTTTATGTCTCTGAAAACATGCCATGGCTTAACTAACTTTTAACAGATTGGAAGTTGCAAAACAGAAAAGAAAGACCCTTGGGTCTTCTGTTTCAAACCCCCTCCTTCCAGCATACTCCAACCCCAGTACAAATTTCTGTGAACTAGAAATGGACTAATACATATGATGGTGCAGCATGCGCCTAAAATCTCTTTAGGTTCACTGACTCATCTAATCCCAGCACAGGAATCTCACCAGAATTATCTCCAATTCCTATGGGTAGATTTGGCTGGCATTCAGGCTTGCCACTCACTGATTAGCCAACCCCTACTTGCTAAGCTGAAATATTTTAAAATTGTTTCTGCTTTCTTTACCAATCTTATTAAATGCAAATGAACAGAAATCACTGTTCTGGCCTCCTAGTCTTGAAGGCATACATTGCACAGAATAGGAGAGTTTTCTCCTATCATTTACTTGGGAGTAGAAGTAAAGCATAAAAATCCTGAGGGGGTAATAGAATTATACCAAGGGTATACGTTAAAGAAAGTTAAGTGAAAGAAGAGTCACATTAAAACTTCTCTCAAATAATCCCTTTTGGAGGGCACTGAAGGAACAGCTGTTTAAATGCTGTTCAACCAGCAAAATGGTGATCATATCCATGAGGCAATTTATTTGACAACTTTTTCAATAATTTATCTAGTACTGATGATACTGCATTTGTAAGTGAGAAAGTGTAAATTATCAGCCTCATTTAATTGTGCTGCCACAAGCTCCCATGGAGAGTTTTTGTACTGGTGTCATAGAAATCTCTTTCCTTTGTATGCCTGACTGCATGCACCCAGTGCATCTGAATGGTATTTGCAGTGGAAAATAGAACTTGCATCTCCCACTTAAAGAGCCTGGCAATTCTTACAGATACCTGAGTTTCTTGATCTCTTTGTCCATTGTATTTGAGCTATAAACTTTGATTAAATATTGTTCTCACAATGATGTCCTTAGCTTTTTTTTTTTTTTTTTAAACATTCTTCTGCATGTTCATTTGCCTGTCTAAAAAATCACCTCGGGGCAAGGAGGCACAGTCCAAACTGGCAGTCAAATTGGATGCTTGGTTTGCCTTGTCATCAGCAGTCAGTTTCAGGGTAGGACAAACAGTTGATATGAAAGCACATTCACTGAGTCTGGAGAAAAGAAAATACATGCTTGTGATGGTCACCTGAATCAGGAAAGTTCATTTCTTTCTGTTGCTGTTTCATTGTGCAGACAACTGGGAGTTGGCAGGGAGGAAGCAGTTTCTTCGTTAGTGGCAAAGGGAGGTGTACATTTCCTCTTCTAAAACTGCAATGTATAAAGTTATATTTTTTTTCTTTTTTCTTTTTTTTTTCTTTCTTTCTTCCTTTCTTTCTTTTTTAATTGTAGACAGGTATATAGGACAAGTCACTAACTGCTACTGCCACAGCACAGAAGTCCTGTACCTACCTATTTTTCTCGTGTTGGCAATGGAGATTCACACCTAAGCCTGTTGCTTTATCACACAATAATCTGTTAGAAGCCTTTGTATAATGCCCAGCCCAAAGAAGAGTGATTCAGAATTTGGTAAGCAACTTGGCTGTTTCAGCATAGTGGAAATCTTAGATTACATGTGGTTGTGGTCTCCCTCATCCTGAAAAGCAGATAATGAAACAGCAAAGCTACCTATATAGGATGACAAAGGTGGCTGAAGGTGTGTACTGGCTTTGCGGAGTGGGGAGATTAGCGGGACTGTTATACTTCAGTGTGGAGAAGAGGATGAGGAAGAGATGTGACAGAGGTACAACTGTTTCTGAAAGACAGAGAAGGCAAACAGAAAGTTTAGTTACTGCTTCTCAAAGCACAAGGTCCATGGGCATCAAACTGACTTAACAGGTGGTTGGTTTAAAACAAATGACTATGAATACATAGCTGAACTGTGAAATTCTTTGACCCAGGGAACTGTGAACACCAATGATTGATTAGACAAATTCATGACAAACAGATCCATTAGGAGTACTGGGCAAAAAATGCTGCTACAACTGCCAGGCAGTGAAATCCTTAAACTGTGTCTAGCTGAAAGCTGAAATATGGTCAAGACAAGTGCTAGTGTACACTATATTTATACTCATTTTCAAATAATCTGCTACAGGTCATAGCTGCAGATAGGCATTAAGACACATTTACCACTGATTCAATATGTATACTGCCTGCCCTGTGTTTTTATATTGTGTTTTCTTGTGCTTTTTGAGAATGGAAGCAATGATAACCAAGGAAGCTGTTATTAAGGGAACTATAAGATCATTAAAAGAAAAAAGTTATTGAAATAATTCAGACCTGAATTCCAAATTTTTTAAGTATTTGAGGATTAGTCCTATTACAGCTTCAGCTGCAATGGTCAGCTCCACATCCCTATTTAGGCTCCTGCCTTCAAAAACGTGGGGTGTTGTTCTACTTTGGCTTTTTTCCAGAATTTTGATTCTTATTCATGCCTCATGTATATTATTTTTCTATTTTTTAAGTGTCCCGGATCTCGTAACTGATCTAATAAAAGTTTTAGACAATCTGGCAGAATTCCATCTCCACAGGAGGATGTGAGCCTCACATTTTAACTCTGGGGTGAACAGTACCATAGCTACATGTACTAAAATTATGGTAACTATTTGTCAACACAAACAAATAAGGGGATATTCTTACTGTGATCTTATGATCTTTTGCTTCAAAAGGAAACAGAAGCTTAATTTCTAGTATTTCCCTGCTTTTGCATAGACATTCTAAGAGGCTCAGTTTTAAACAAGATTAAACATGTTCACAGCTGAAATCTAAATGGGTTCTGCATCCCTGTTGAAATGTTCTGCTTAAATGTTTGATCCTTAATGCAGTCTACACTCTGCCTACAGCAAATGTTCCTCCCAGCTGCTGTTCTTCCCATTAACAGAAAGGGGAAGAAGAATTAAGGTACTGTTCTATACAAACATGTTGAAGCCAAGAGTTCGGTAGCTGCCATCCAATATGCAGTGGCCTATAATAGATTGGGTAATTGCCTGCACATATATTCAGAACTCATGTTGCATGAAAATAACATTCCCATTGTTACAAATATTTTCCTGATAATTGAGTCCTTCTAGTTTCTAATCACTTAAGGAGGCTTCCTCTTTTGAGGGGATTTTTTTTTCTCATTTTTATCTGGTGTTCAGCCATAATTGTAAATTTCATCTTGGAGTTGAAGGAAGAATGCAAAAGCCCTAGGAACATATCAGAATCACCCTGTTCATCCCTGGATTAGCATAGGTGAGGCATTACATTTCCATCTGGTGCATTTTGAAATTTCTATTACCTCCTGACATTTGCCTATTTTGTCATTCTGTGTTACTTTAAGAAGTTCTAGTTAAGTGGACTCTCTGTACACAGGAAGGAAGGAAGGAAGGAAGGAAGGAAGGAAGGAAGGAAGGAAGGAAGGAAGGAAGGAAGGAAGGAAGGAAGGAAGAAAGGAAGGAAGGAAGGAAGGAAGGAAGGAAGGAAGGAAGGAAGGAGAGATAAAGAGAGGAGAGAATGAAAGAATGAAAGAATGAGCAAAAGAATGAGCAAAAGAGTGAAAAAGCAAAAGAAAGAGCAAAAGAAAGAGAGAGAAAGAAAGAGAGAAAGAGAGAGAAAGAGAGAGGGAAAGAAAGAAGGAGAGAAAAAGGAGAGAGGGAATGAAAGAAGGAGAGAAAGAAAGGAGAGAAAGAAAGAAGGAAAGAACGAGAGAACGAGAGAACAAGAGAACGAATGAACGAACAAATGAAAGAACGAACGAAAGAACGAAAGAACGAAAGAACGAAAGAACGAAAGAACGAAAGAACGAAAGAACGAAAGAACGAAAGAACGAAAGAACGAAAGAAAGAACGAAAGAAAGAAAGAACGAAAGAAAGAAAGAAAGAAAGAAAGAAAGAAAGAAAGAAAGAAAGAAAGAAAGAAAGAAAGAAAGAAAGAAAGAAAGAAAGAAAGAAAGAAAGAAAGAAAGAAAGAAAGAAAGAAAGAAAGAAAGAAAGAAAGAAAGAGGAAGTAAATCATGACATTGATAAACCTGTTGTTTAGTTAAAGAGTCATGCTGAGACCAAACTATATCTAATTCTGGGCCATTTTTAAGGCAAATATTCCAATTCTTCCTGTTTGGTGGTACATGAAGCCCCAGCTGGAAGTTGTAAGAGCCACTAGCTGAATGACTGTCGTATGAGAGACTATGTAACATGGTTCTTATCCACTTTGTCCTATTTTATTACTCAGTTTAATTCAGTAGCCTTACAGGCATTTTACTTTATTTTTGGCCTTGTGAGAGAGTATGAGTTAATTGGCAGGAAGCTATGCAGAAGCTTTTTGCCTGTCAGACCAGGCTGTGCACAGGAACCTCACTGATGACTTTTACCTCTTCAGTCTGGGTCGTGCTGGGGAGAAATGGACGCAATTCATCCAAAACATTCTTACACCAAAAACAAATTCATCCCTCCCTGGGAATACAAATGGGCTATCCTGTCCTCAGATTCTTTCTTTTTGCTTTTTTTTTTTTTTTCCCCTCTTTTCTTGCAGCCAGCTGAGTATTACAACTGACAAGCACAATATATTAGGCAAGCAGGAATTTATCTGAGTGTGTACTAAATTACCCAGTGCAAGTTTGTCATTGCAATTTGTCAAATTTCTTCTTTTTGTCTGTTTCAGCAAAGGCATGAGACAACACCCAATCTATATGAAATGAAAAGTGAAAAATTATACACACAAAAGAAAAAAAAAAAAAAAAAAAAGAAAAAGCTCTGAATGTTAGCAAGACCAATTTCCATAGACCTTATAATCATCAAACATCTATTTGTAGTGTATGGGAGAAATGACCAAGGACACTGCACTTCTGAAACAGCATTGTAATATTAACTACACAGTAAGCTCAGCAACCATTATCACCACTAGACCCCATAAATACCAACCTCTTCTGTAGGAGTTATTCACCTTTGTAGAAGTAATTAAACATTCACAGTCCCAGAGCAAGCACAGGCAATTAGGAGGGATATGATGGCCCAGTGTCTAGATCTCTCACCAGGAATATAGGAGAACAGGGTTCAAGATCCTACTCAGAAATCCATTTAATTATTTATATACCCTAATAGGCACTATTTATCTACTTTAATAGCACTAACAAGAGATCTCACTTGAAAAAGTCCTGTTCCAAGTATCTATCAGCATCATGGTGAGACTACTCCACTACACTGTGAAAAAGATGCTTTTTGCTCTTAAACTGACTCAGAGACAGAAGCTTATTAGCAATTAGCCATTCTGGTGAGCAGAAGACTGATTTCTCTTCCCTCTGAGTTTTCTCCCACCAAATAGGAACATTATTTATCTTTCATTTACTCTCATGAAAGAAGTGATTGCTGCTGATGTAGCAAAAAAGAAGCATCCCAACTGGTGGATTATGGTGCCTCAGTGGATAGCTTTACAGTGATCTCTGTGGTATAGGAGGAACTCAAGGACTGTTGCAAATGGCCTTTGAAGTCATGTGAAGCAGGCTTTGCTTGTGGAGCCATTCAGCAGAGTAGCATCACCTTGACTTGTCTACTTCAAGGCAACACAACCCCAAGAGGAAATGTTCAAGACTTTAAAAGCTCAGGGTCAGGATGGAGGGACCAAGAGCTCTGGCCCTAGAAATAAGCCTGTGGAGGAGAATTTGTTACAAATCAGCTTAGCTAAGAAACAATTTTGTGAGGATTACCGATGGAATAGCTAACAGCAGAATAATTTGATTAGGGACAGAATTAGACCAAGCAGTGGTTTAAAATAAACTGCTTAGATATTTTAAAGCTATGAGTAACAGGAAAGACTGGGAGAGTCTTTGCTCTTGATAATTTTTTGGTTAGATTTTCAAAGAAAGCATTCAGGAAGATCCTCTGGTGTGTGTGTGTGTAGGGGGGGGGGGGGCGAGGAGGGCTGTGTGGAGGAGGAGTTCATGTGAACACAAGCATAAGGAATGCAACAGAGGTAACTGAACCCAAAGGGCTAGCACAGAAAAATCTCTCTCATGGAAGAGGATGCTTCATGGGGCATGGCTGGGGAACTGCCCTGTAAACATGGGATATCATTCCAGTATGGACTAAGAAATTGTTTTATTAGCTTCAATATTGTGTTATTAATGCTATTTACTTCAAAGAGAAACTGAACCACAGCAGCAACAAACATCATAATCTGCTAGAAGTCTTCGGATTGCAGAAAATCTGTATCATGCTGTATGCTTGAGATAGGTTTACAGCAGTGACAATGCCCCACTTCACCTGTATGTTTAGAAACCCTGGGTCTGAATCAGGAACAATCCACCATGTCCTCATCTCTTTCTTGAACTGAGTCTAAATCCATGAAAAAGCTGAGTCTTAGCTCTCAATCTGGGTTTGAAATCAGCACCCAGGAAGCAAACCCCTGAATCTGTTTACCCGTATCAATCTGCCATGCACATTAGGAAAAATAGGGAAATTTATTTCTTGTACAAACTTATTCAAGTAAAACAGAAATGTGGTACATTATCCCAGTACTGCAAATGAGTTTGCCTGGGCTGATATTGATCAGGGGATTAAAGACCTTTCAGCCTCTGCCCACCTGCAGATATGCACTTCCCTACCTGCACTGCTCTGGGACTTGATTTGCAATGAGCCTGTTAGCTCAGCCTCCCCAGAGGAGAAGTACTGAGCACCTTCTGAACACGTTGGCTTCTTGGGATTCAAAACCATTTATCACCACTGGGAATTACACAACATTTGGCAAGCCCTAAAAAATAAAATGCTGAATGGAATACATTTCTCTGTTACATCTCAGCTAATAGCTATGCATAACGCCAGGCCAAGCACAGGTTTGCTGTACAATTAGTGACTCAAAACCACAGCTAGTTTTCAGAAACACTCCACTGAGCGGTTGTCAGTGCTGCTCCCTCACTGCACTCAGAATTCATCATCCACAATACAGACAATGCTTCCACTTGATACTTTATCTTGAAGGAGGAAAAAACTTCACATTTCAAACTGCGTGACTAAGAAATTTTATTAGACACTTCAGAGCAGTGACTCTTTGAGGTTGCTTCCCATTACATCTAGAATAATGTGGATACAAAAAGAGACGAAGAAAGTTGTTTCGCTGTTATAGCCAATCTGTTCTTTAGGCCTCATTAGTCCTTGGGTACACTGATCCTCATCACAGCATCAAGTCTAAATGCTTGAAATATTTTCTGGCTATGGACTGTTACTCTTCAGCTGCAGAGGCAACACTATCCTGTACTCTTACCTACCCAGACTCCACCTCAACCTCATGAGAATGACACATCTACACAGAAAAGAAAGGCTAAGAGATACTTATAACAATCTTTAATGCAAGATCTGATTTATATTTTCTGGGAAATAATTTAATCCTGCTGTTCATTAGTGAACTTAACTCTCCTCCTCAGTTCTGTGGAATATCAGTCACCAGAGAGCTTGCCTAATCTCTTGAAAATCCAGGGACAACCAGCAGTTCCTCCTGGACAGTTAGGAGACGGTCAAATGCCCTTTTCAGATGTTCAACAGAATGGTAATTAAAGTAGTAATCCTTCCCTCCATTTTCAGAAATAACCTCATAAGCAGTAAAAGAATTTAAGCTATCGCCTCCATAAAACACATACTGTAAATACTGCTCTCTCAGGTCACCAGCATACCTCTACCTACTTCGTTTTCTCTCTGGGCCTCAACCAGTAAGGAAATAGTCAGAAAGGCTAAGACAGAATACCAGCTCCCTGAGGAAGAGATTTGGGTTTTCAGGTTAGGAGCAGAAAAGCCTCCAGGAGATCTGAAGCATTTTCCTGTGCACATATTTGCATGACTATGCTTATCTTTTTGCCCACTTTCCATTTTTTTTCTCTTCAACACACCCTACCAGTTTGCTTTATCTTACAGCTGTAGCAGATTTGAAGGGCTTAGTGGCTGTAGATAGGAATAATTATTGTGTACCCCAGCACCATTTGAGAACTGTATGCTTTGTTTGAAGTCCCTTAAGACCTCACATCTCTAGCAGCTCCCACAGAGGGTACTTGATATTCCTGAGGGCTTGTTAACCTTCAGGAGACACAAGGCCGTGCCATGCACATTTAGTGAATGAGTGCCTTATGGCATAGCTTCACAATGGTGCTGGCACCAGCAGATCTGGGCCCTCCCCTAGTTTTTAATATTTTAGGTTGTAGAACTTTTAAATTTGGAAACTGAAATCTGCTGAGATTAAACTAGTCCAAACCTAGAAAGATCAGGTATTTTGTTTAGGAAGAAACATATACTTTTAAGGCAGGTCTTTCTATACTCATTTGGCTTCATTAATCTCCAGAAAGGCCACGTGATTGTTAGTTTTTACTAACACTTGCTTTATGGTATAAATCAGAAAGAATGTAGGACAGAGCTAAATGTATCCAATAATTAAGGTTCTGCTCTTAGAGACATTGTATGTATATGGCTAACTACATGCAATATACTCTTGAATACATTTAAGTATTTGTAAAGATCAGATGTAGATCCGTAAGATCGTGATCTAATTCATGTGCTGGATGTAATATACACAGTCACCGATATAACAAATCTCTCTTACGTAATTTCAACAGAGTGCAGTGTGACAGAATCTGGGCTGCTCCTCAAAAGAACCAATACAGTTAGAAATCTCTGGAACAGAGTTAGTTGCCAGAAGGACTGTCTATGCCATATAATATCCTGTGCATACAGGTGATCCTGCTGGTCTTTTCTCCCTTGTTGTGCTGATGTCAATCTCTCAGTTTGCAAGTTGGGCTCACAGATCAAAACCCTCAGATTTACAGAAGCAGGCAGTCAGAACTGGAAGGCCAAAGGTTAAGCAAAAGACTAAATGCTGGTAATTACAGGGAATCCACACACCAGACATCCCAGATCTGAAATAGTCTCTTCCTGTTTAGATTGTATAGAAATACAACTCAGGGCAAATTAGCAGTTCTCCATGATAAGATAACACTCCTTTGAGAGTAGGGATACTGTGTCAAGAGTTAGCTGTTCAGAGTCCAAATGTTCTTCCCAAGAGGTTCCAGGGATTTACATCTTTCCAAACCTGTTTGGAGAATATAGGTATTTCATTAACCTTTGCTTGTTCTGCTGAAGATAAAACACAACTCAGAAAGAAGCTGGTTTTAACCTCATTTGTGGATTAGGTCATTATCTGACACATCCCTGAGTTCTGTTACTGCCCAGGTCTGTGGGTGTTTTTGTCTTCCAACTGTAACAGATACGAAGGACTTAGCACTTGTATGCAGGAATAATGGTTGTGTATCCCAGTGCCCTTTCTGTGCACTGCTCTTTATTTCGAGTCCCTCAAGACTTCACATCTGTAGAAGCTCAAAGAGAAGCCTCACGGTGCCCAGTGAGAGGACAAGAGACAATGGGCACAAACTGGAACATGGGAGGGTCCCTTTGAACTTCTTCACTGTGCAGGTGATGGAGCACTGGCACAGGTTTCCCAGAGAGGCTGGGGGGTTTCCTCCTTGGAGATCGTCAAAAGCCAACTGGACATGGTCTTGGGCAACCTGCTCTGGGAGTCCCTCCTTGAGCAGGGAGGCTGGACCAGGTGAACTCCAGAGGTCCCTTCGAACCTGAACTGTGCTGTGATCCTGTGATTCTATTTCATCGTTGTCTTGGGATCAGATATGGCATGTTCCTGCACCTTAACACCTCTTCACATACTGATTTCATAACCATTTGTTAAGTCCATAGAACAGAGACTGAAACAAGCCCTGACTGACAAACAGAAATGCAAAAGAGGAAGAACCCAGAGTAATATGCATTTGTCCTACCTCTCAAATGGGTAGCAGCAGAAAGATGGAGCCTAAAACATCCCCCAAATCACGGTAGTGGTGAATTTTCATGAACCCCAAGAAACGACATGGCTCCTTCTCATGTGCTTTTCCTTGTTAGCCCAGTTTAGTATGCATGGGAAATAACCTCAGAAAATAACCTAAGAACATTGTTGCTTGTTCTTCTACTCCATGAAAGTAGTAGTTATCCACCTTCAAAGTCGTGGCCTTAGGTATTTTTTGGTCCCCATCCTGAGTCTTTAACTGCAATTTCTGTAGCAAAGTTTCAGACATAGGTTGGGCCACATTATTCAATTGATGGTCTTTGTTACTGATTTTCCCAAACAGCTTTTACAGTAACTGGTTTTACTTGCATAGTAAAAGCTAAAATAAAAGGTTGCATTTATAGCTCATTGCATCACCAGCCACAGCAGCAGGCCCCATTAACAGCCACCTAGCTCAGGGAGAGCTGCAGTCCCGAATGCAAATCAGTTAAATGAGAAGGACTGGCATCTAATGGTAGATAAAATTATTTGACATTGTCAAGGTCATAGTTGCCTGTCTGTTTTTGAAAGATATTGCTATCAAACTTAAAAGACGTAAAAGGTCAAGTGTATCATTTTAGGAAATACAAGGTTAAGGGGAGAACAAGAGAAGGTTATTTAGCTGCATGCTCTTTAGATTATGATTTTCATAGATTATTCTCACGTTAACTCACAAAACAGATGAGAAATAATGTCTGGTTGTTTTCCATTACACCTAGCTTTCTCTACTGCATAGACTCTGCAGGCTATAATCAAGCTTCGGGGAAGGGACCCTGGCATGCTTCTGGTGGGACCAAAATTTTATATGTGGTGATGGGGAGCAAAGTTTAGAGAATTCTCACTAGGAATGAGTCAGCTGTGGAAATCTTTTTCCCTAGATACCTGAAGCTTGGTTTGAACCATTATCAGAGAACAATGTCAATGTCATATTTCAAGTGCAGAACAGCAGCTAATCTCTTATCAAGGGAATTATAGCAGTTGCAATAACAAGGAACCACCAAGTGAGACTCAAGTACTCCTTACAAGTAGGGAATGAGAAGGTTAATCTCTTACACAGTCCATTTTTCAGTATGAAACGGGAGGCTGAAAACTTGTCTGTAGATATATCTCCTTTGAATTAGCTGAAAAATAAGCTGCTTTTTAGAGAAACACACAACATGCTTTCTGAGGCAGGGCTTTGTGTTCTTTTTCTTTTCTTTTCTTTTAGGTATTGATTCAAAATCATCCATGCAGTAACTTCATTTTTGCTCTGTTTTGGGAAAAAATAATGGCATGAACAACAGAATGGCAACTAAACCTGTGGATAAATTAGGCCACTGGAAAAAAAAAAAAAAAAAAAGTTGTTCCCTTTTCAGAGATTTCTTCTGACAGGGACAAACCAATTAGCTGATTCCTATCTGTACCAACATGACTTAAAAATTATTCCTCTGACTTTGAGTTTGCTAGTATATTTTATAGTTATCTAGATCAATCTCTGCTGAGATACAGATTGATGAAGATTGAGTCTGCTGAACTGCCCAAGTTGCTTCCCAATATCTTCCATTACGGTTTAGGCTGCAGGGGGATCAGCTAGCTTCTAGTCAATTTGGGAGGCCAGGCCTAATCATCAACAGCATCTTGAAACCATCCCTAGTAGTGACAGAGCTCTGATCTTTCTAATGTGATGGCTGCTCTCAGGACAATGCTGATCACAGTGCCTATACTGATGTGATCAAGATGTGGTTGTGTGCTTACATGCCTCCCTTCTGTTTTACTAGAATACTTCAACCCCAACAGACAAGGAAAAATGAGCAAATAAATAAAATCACATACAAACACATTTCTTTTTAATTAAAACTACACAGAAACTGAAAACTGCAAAATAAAGAGAATTTTACCTGTTAAAAAAAAAAAAAGTATCTGAGTTCTGCAACATCTCACTATTGCCACTGATTTTGCCTGATGTGCTTTCAGGTAGCCTGTTAATAGATGGCTACAGAAAATCATAAGACAAAAAGGCAGATATATCTCTCAGTGAAGTTGCTTTGTTGCTTTGTCCTCTTGTACTGTTTCTCCATGTCAATAAACTCCACAGTGTGAAGTTACCAGATCTGTCAATATCTGTAGCCCCATAAACTGGTCAGACCTTCCTTGAGGAGCACTGCCTTGAACCAGGACTGTTACAATATGCAGTGCACAAAGGGCATAAGATGGCATATATTTCCTTTTCCTTCAAAAAGTCTAGAAACTCCTTTACATAGCAAATACTTTGGTTTAACTCTAGTAAAACAATCTACCATGTATTGCCTTTATTTTTCTATTACAATAACCAAAAGAGCTGCATGAGGCAAAAGAAAGAATTGTTCTGGTTTTGTCTTGTTCAAAACAGATACACACAAAAAAAAAGAGTAAAAAAAAAACAACTATGAAAATCATCTCTCAATGGCTGATAAAAATAGAACTGCAATTTATGCTCCCAAATACTACCTTTATCTTAAGGCTCTTAAGGAGCATTTTCAGTAATGATGGCTGATTTAGATGGATTCCCAGGGTGCTGGATCATTGCCGATGACATTAATGGTTTAAGGCTCCCTGAATTTTGATTGATTGCTGTAATCTGCAGAAACTATTTCAGGACATAGATTTATTATTATTAAGCCTATAAAATGGTGTCAGGGTCAAAGCAAGCTGATGATTTGTGTTGTGATGCAAACATTACACAGGAGAAGATGAAATCTTTTAATAAACGTGAAATTCAGGACCGAATAGTGTTTCATCTTCTTTGAAAAATCTGTGGCCAACTAATACAGATTACAGCAGCAGGGAGGGCCTATTTAGACTCAGCTTGCACTGAAAAAATAACCTTCAACATCATGCTGAGTCTGTTGAGTGCTATTCCACTTTGGTGACAGAGGTGTTTCACTAGTTAAACCATGTTTACCTCTCCTTCCTCATAATCTATCAATATAATATGTTTTGATAATCCTGATGTTATGAAACACCGTGGACTTAAATCCACTTAATAGCATGCCAAATTTCAAAAATGCCTTTCATTGATGATTTTCCCCTCATTTCCACCTTGTTGGAGTGGATGGAGTCTGAACTATGCTCTGACTCCATCAGAACATAATCAGAGAGGCCACAACTGAGTCTGGAGCTGACTGTTTTTTTCCTAACATCATGTGTACACAAACAGAATCAGAGCAGCTGGTTTATTGTACAAAGGAGAAATAGGATTATGGCAAGGTAATTCATAGAAATTCATGGAAGAGATGAAAAAATACTATCGCTTATTTTTCTCTTTGTCACTGGATTGAAGAAGAAAAAAAATAAATATATCTGGGACTAGTAGTACAGCCAAGAAGAATGGAAGAAAGATATGCTCTCAAAAATGAAATGTTACGTGGATGTTTCACCTTGGCCCAGCCTCATGTTCTGTGGGTTAATAGGTTATTCATGCAACTGAATACCTTCAGGCAAAAATGTGTTTTCTGAAAGTGACAGGACATCTACTGAAGGACCAAGTGCACAAAATCTGGTAATTCATTTATTCTGGTGGTTCTAATCAACGAAAGACTTAAATAAGAGACAATCGGTAAGTTTTAAAAACCATGACACTCCTTTCAGGATAGCATGGTTTAACTTCTTTGTGTCCTACTATGTCCAAAACCATTTCCATGTCATTGTTATTCATTGTTATTATTGAACACAGTCCACTGTGATTAACATGATGGGGAAAAAGAAAAATAATTAATTAATTAATTAATTAATTAAAAAAGAAGAAAGAACTAGCAAAACATGATATAGGAAAAATACTATATAAGTACTAGGGCTTTCCAATGGCCATCCTGTTTTAATTTCAACATAGATTGTGTTTTTAAGTAAAAATTTTCAACTGCTATGTTTTATTTATTAGACAGTGTTCTCTGGAGTGGAGGCTGGCGAGTGGAGGAGTAGGAGAGGAGAAAAATGGGCAGGGCAATGAATGAAAAAGCTGCTAAAACAGGATATGCTGTGAAAAAATGCCAGTGCTGGCACAACTTGTAAGCAACCTCCTAGAATACAATCAATGCCAATATGTGGGGTTTAGCAAACGGTGAGGTAAGGAGACTTCCCCTGTTCCTGGAGACTAGGCTGGTGAGCAAGAAGGCATAGACAATTAAACTCTGATAGTGAGGGTCACGGAGACGGAGTGGAGATATGAGAGGAAGGGAATGCTTGTCTGGGTAGGGCTTGGTGGAACCTTTTGCACTGGTTGCCTTGGTTCAGAAGTCACAAGAAAAGGGAACCTGTTAAAAATGACTCTAAGTGCCCTCAACCCTTAATCGCACAAAAAATGTTATACACAAATGTTGTGTTCTGAAAGAAAAAATTACAGTTTGAGGAATATGTAAACTTTTGGGAGGCTGCTTTAAGTTATAGCACACTTCCAGCGCAAAATATTTCCTGACTTTCTTGGTTAGTCTAATATCCATTGAATCATCTGCAAGAGTCTATTTGAAGGTGTCTTTCCTCCCCTGAAAGCATTTGGAATTAACAGGTCCATCCAAATGTAGCAAAAGCTTCTTGTTCCCTTGGCCAAGTCTATATACCTGGTGCTGAAATCCTGTTTTCTGTAATACCGCTGGAGTCAGGCTGGACTCCCTGGAAGGATAATAATGCTCAAGAGTATCTGAAGCAGTTTGTCTGTAGTTCAGTCCTGCGTCTTTGGCCATGTTTGGGAGTCCTGCCCACAACATCTTCTGCAGAGTAGAGAATTACTCTGCTGGAACTGTCTTTAGTGTGTGTTCTCAGACAATGCTGTCAGCTCTGTGCCCACTGCTGAAACTGCTTGGTCAGCATTTGTAAGCAGTCTGAGGCTGGAGAGGTGAGAGAACAGCTCTGATTCATTTCATGGAGAGTCAGAGCAAGACTTTGAAGATGCTTTCTCAAAGACAATAAGTAATGTGTCTACATTCACAGAATCATAGAATGTCTTGGGTTGGAAGGGACCTTGAAGTTAATCTAGTTCCAACTCCCTGCCATGGGCAGGGACACCACCCACTAGACCAGGTTGCTCAGGGCCTCATCTAACCTGTCCTCCAGCGCCTCCAGGGATGGGGCATCCACAGCTTTTTTGGGCAGCCTGTGCCAGGGCCTCACCACCTTCTGAGTGATGAATTTCCTCCTAACATCTAACCTAAATCTCCCCTCTTTTATTTTAAAACCATTCCCCCTTGTTCTGTCATTATCAGATTGAGCAAAAAGTCAATCTCCGTGTTTTTTATAAGCCCCCTTTAAGTACTAAAAAGCTGCAATGAGGTCTCCCTGGAGCCTTCTCTTCTCCAGGCTGAACAGCCCCAGCTCTCTCAGCCTGTCTTCGTATAAGAGGTACTCCAGCACTCTGATTATCTTTGTAGCCCTCCTCTGGACCCCATCCTCCTCATGCTGGGGGCTCCAAAGCTGAATGCAGCACTCCAGGTGGGGCCTCACAAGGCCCTTTTCTCACTTTCCTTATCACTTCACTCTATTGAGGTTTCTCTGGCTGTCTAAGCTCTCCAGTACTCAGTGGCCTTTTGGGACAACAGGAGAAAAGGAACAAGGGTCTTTGCATGTATTGACTGAAGGGCAACTGAGGAGGTGTGCATTTAAACCTGGGTCTTGTGTCAGCCAATCTTACCAAAACTGGAATATCAATTTGCTTGCTTATTTTTACATAAACTTAATTATTGGTTTGATAAATCCTCTGGCCTGATAAATGCTAAAGCATTTGCAGAGGCTTTGGGTAGCTGCAGCACTGTCTGAAACTTTCTAGAAGCATATTTCTTCCTTTTCTCAGCTCTTGGGGCTGCACAGTCCTGGCTGCACAGCCAGTGTTTCCCACTGGCTCCCCTTCCTCTCGGAGTGTTCAGGGACTGTGGTGATTTCTGTATCTGAACAAGCAAAACATTAGTTAATTAAATCCCCCCACATCTCTGTCGGTTCACCCCTCTGCATTACAGCAGGAAGGAGGGATTTGCTTGTGCCCGCAGATGAACTTGGTGGCAGAGCATTGAATAGATGCCAGATCTTTTGAGTCACAACCCAGCTAAATAGCTACTTTGGCAATTCAGCTCAGCGCAAAAACCATCCAGCACTGCTGATAAGATTCTTGAAGAATGTTTGGAAGCAGAAGGTAATACCTGCGAAAATTAAGTGCATTTCCAAGGTTACTTTCCCAACCACACCACCAGGAAAGGCAGAGCAAGCAGGCTGCTGTTGTCTCTTTGAGGAGATGGATGGCCCCACAGCCCTGTCCCCCTTGGCATCTGATGGCTATGCTCTCTGAGCAGGGCATGGCCAGAGGTTCTCTGCTGCCATCTCCCAGCAGTACCACATCATGCTGCACCACAGCATCCTGGAGGCACTGAGATTTGGAGAAGTTAAAACCGAGCTCCTCTGTCTGACAGCAAGACAGGTCTAAAAGGAGCTTGTGCAGCCCAGGGATGAGCAGGGTTGTCTCAGGAAGGAGGCGATGCCCTCCTCTGAATGTCTGTCTCCAGTAAACAAGCCATGTTGCTTCCAAAAGAGGATTCAATCAAAAATGTCTTCAAATTTAACATACTTTTCTTCACTGTATGCCTTCTTTACTATGTTGATGAATGAATTTCAGGCCATGGAAGAAAGCTAGGGCTTAGGTCTGACAGCCTTCAAAGACAGGGTTCTGTCCATAGCTGGCCAAACCATGCATAAAGCATGGCCGTGGGGTGACCTAACAGGAAAAGGACAGCTTCCCTCTAGGACCCACACCACAGGACACACATTCCCTGCAGGACTGACTCTCAGCTGTGTGTGGCAATGAGGTCCATTCTCCCCTAAAACAGTGCAGAGGTGTCCCTGTCCAGATCTGGAGGTAAACATTGCCTCTGTGGCGTTAAAAAAGATTGAAGGGAAGGTGGCATCCTAAGGGTCAGCCTTCCCCCCTTTGGCATCTGCATTTTTGTGACCCCTCCTAAGGCAGACAAAGGGAACATGACCTGGAAAGGACCACTGGTGTAAAAGCGGAGATGTGTTTAGCAGGAAGATGGGCACAGAGCGAGGAGTGGGGAGGCTAGGAAGCAGAGGAGCCATTATCAGTCACATATACTCATCTCTTGTATGTGGAGAATTTGGTGTTCCAGACTGAAACAAATTATTCTTAAAATTAATTAATTTATTTTTATTATTTTATTTTTATGAAAAATAAAAAAGACTCATAACCAAGTTAAAAATTCTGTTGCTGTTGACGATGGAGCCTGCACAGTGTAACTGTGCGTGAGTTACAAAAACGAAGGAAACACATCTGGAGTGGAGCTGTGGAGCTGTGATAATGGTGGGAGGACCAACATGAGTAATTCAGGATGAGAAGCCTCCCTGAGAGCCTGGATCACAAGACAAGCTTCTGGGTGAGTCATGCCCTCATGGAGGTATGTGCAGGTCCAGCAGGCACAGGGCAGATGATCACGATGACCAAAAGCAGAGCTTCATTTTCTCTGTCTCAGAAGAACCTCTGGGTGCCTTGGCTTACAGGCTCTGTTTCCATTGGGCAAGGCAAAAAATCTGCCAGCATTGGCATGATCTCATGTTACTGAAAAGTTAGATGGGGCAGAATGAAATAATAATAATAATAATAATAATAATAATAATAATAATAATAATAATAATAATAATAGTTCAAAAAAGAGTTAAGTTTTAAAGCTGCACCTCTTTTCTGACCAGGCTTGTCCTGACCGTTCTCAAGTGCCAGAAATGAAAGGTTCTCCCAGGACAGCAATTCCCTTTCCATGCAATATCTGAAGATAAATAAATTAGCCAGTGAGTAAGGCAGTTCCTGCTTTCCTTTGCTGGACTAGAACACCACCTCTTAGCTCTCTGCAGTTTAAGTCTACCCCACCAAAACTTCTTAGCTCTATGGATCAAGGTATATCTGCTTTCCTTAGTATAAACTCAGACTTATCCGAGTAAAGTTCAAGGAGAATATACTGGCTCTGCTCACGCCAAAATGAAGTACAGACTTTTCAATTGCACATGTAAACAATTAACAAGGTTTCTAATAAAGGTTCAGTGGTAGTCATGTGGTTGTTTCAGAGTCACATCTGAATTATTTCTTTGTGTAACGTAATCTGTGTCAAGTGCCCTTGGGCAGGCAGCCATTGTAAGCAAGTTGGCTAGTTTACCTTGTTCCTTTATCAAAATGCCTTACCTAAGTAACCAATTCTGCATTTACCTGTGAGATCTGTAAAGAAATACCAAATGGGCTACAGGCATAAGCAGACTTGCTAATCATCCAGGTGGAATGAATAATTCCGGTTAATAACGTATCGAAGTCGGCCTATTTGTCTGCTTCCAGGATATCCACAACCAGACCACAACTGCCCCTCATTTACCCTTTATTTGCATTTTCCCAATAAGTATGTTGCAAGACTGACGATACTCTGTGACCTGCTCTCCCCTACCCCTCCTGCCAGCAGGACTCCTGTAAGTGTTTTTTCTTTCCCTGAATCTTTCCCCCTACCTTGTCTTCATCAGCTTCCCTTCGCAAACTGAGATCCTTCAGTCTCCTTTTCTGAGCTCCTTTGGGTGTTTTAACCGGAACTATCGACAGCTGCCTGCTGTTGGCTGCAGAGCATTTTCCCCCCATTTTCTGGCTGCCTGATCCACAGTGAGGGCAGAGGAGCACCCGAAGTTTTTCAAAAGCAGCTGTAATGAAGAATTACGGCATCTCAAAACAATGGCATTGGTTAAAGGCTGCACACACAGGCTTCCTGCTCAAGGAGTCTTTCATGAGAGTGAGCTCTGCTGAACTGTGTGAGGCCCTAACAGCCAGCATCCCACTTTTCTCTCTCTGTATAACTGAACACTTGCCTGGGGGATACACCTCATTTAGAAGGATGTCGTTGGAAGCTTCCCGGCTGATTTACCCTGCAATATGATGCCCACAGGCAAACTGCCAAACCCCGGCAGACCTCTGCAGCTGTCAGTCTGTGCAGAAGTGTCCCGTCATGCACACAGCCTTGTGGGCCACCTCCACACCAGCAAAAATTTCTGGAAAACTTTTCCTTCCTTGTTTTTTCCTTTTGGTAAGATCCATTTAAATGTTTCCAGCTGCATATTACAGATTGCTCTGGAATTTTCTGTCATGTTGAGCCCTTCCTCATATTGACCCTTTCCCTTGTCTCATAGCTCTGATAAAGAGGGGAAGCTGGGAGCCTTCTTCAACCTGGGAAACCTACATCTCAAGTCTGCTTCCTCACATGGACATGTTGATGTGCATGCAAATTTTCACTGAGGGCAAATATAACAAATACCCACAGGAAAAAGTGCCATTGAGGTACCATTAATCCATGATACTATCAACAATGATAAGATCATCCACTACAATGCTTGTATCACCCCAGAAAGTGAAGAAACCCATATAGCAGCTGGCATATGAAATGAGAGCAACATGTTTGGTCCACTGGAAATACAGAACTGCACAGGTAAAGCAATGGTTGATGGACAGGCAAACAGGATTATTTTCAGTATATCCATGACTTGGTTTAAGACTTCATTGCTCGTATGTACCTGCTGCACTGCATTTGTTCCACTAGGGCCTAGTTGTGACCGAGGACCTAGCTGCCAAGACTTATTGATGAATGAAGTTTATTGTGATATGAGCAGTGTGAAAGGTGAGATCTGACTAGCTGGTGAAGATTCAGACTGCAGAGATCCACCTGCAGATATCTATCAGATTTCAAACCTCCCTGATTAAAATGTACCCAGCCTGAAACTGGAGGCTAGTCATGAGAACTATAACATATACTTGCCTTGCTGTTTTCTGCCCCACTCTATTGCATCTTTTTCTTCTCTGTTTCCATGGAAATGGAAGTGAGAAGGTCAGACGTAAGGTATAAGCAATTGTTTTTAAAGGTGGTTGAAAGGTTTTGCTATTCACTGATCTCATTTTTTTCTGAGAATGAAAATGGGAACGAAAGCCAGATACTCTTTTCTTTGTTTGTTTTGTTATTTTTGGTGTTATTAAATTTGAATCTCTAATTCCAGGAAGCCAAGAAAGTTCTTCTTGCTTCCTTCTACATCTAGGAAGAAGATTGCTCTTGGGGGAAAGGGATTTGACGTGAAGCCATAGTGTCTATTACTGAACACGTTATCGTGGTCCTGTCATGTCAGATGCATCACTGTTGTGCAGTGCTTAAATTGCCCAGACTGAAACAAAGACTCTGCATATACCTGGGGAGGGAGCTTCAAGTCTAAAAAGTCTGTTTGCCTGGTATAAAATAGGAGTAATATTTGCCTCAGGGATGTTTTGAGCTAACTACAGTTATGTTTGGAAAGTACTTTGAGATCCACCACTGGAAATAGAACTAGATAGAAATCATTTGCCTTATTGCTGCCACTAAGCAGAAGTAAGATAAAGGTATTAGACTGCTCTCTGTTGATGATTTTCTCTTATTTTATGGTCACGCTGCTAGTTTCCATTTCCATGGAAACAGGGCTAGAGAGGCAGTTTGAAGCAATGTGCAAGCAGTAGATGGAAATGACACGTGTAGATTTTAGCTGCTGGATGTCAGCTGATAGCTATAAAAATCAAGGCAAAATGTAAGAGGAATGGAAAGAGGGAAATAAACAGAAAAAGGGAAGGAGACCCAGAGGTTTCAAAGCAGGTGAGCACTCCTCCTTACTAGTACAGGCCATGGGCATTTTGAGTTTTACCTCTGCGGTACTACCTGCATTTTCTAGGCCTTTCAGTCAGGAGCCTGTATCTGTACTTGGACCTGGCCTCCTTTCTATTATTTCTGTAGTAATTAGGTAATAGTTAGTTGTCATGGTGCCAGAAGGCCCCAGAAAACCTGAGGCTCTCCCATGCAAGGAGCCATGCAAACCTGCAGCCAGATGCATTTCCACAATGTGAAGAAGAAAAAAGCACAGGAAAGAGAAAATGATTTGTCTGTAGTCACATGCACAGGCTGGTGACAGAGCCAAAATTGTTCCTTTTGTACAGAGCCCGTCTCTGCTTGCTCACTGCTTGCTGTGCCAGTGCTGAGGGAAACAGGCTTCCATCACTCCTCTAATGCTTCCTCTCTTCTTGAACCTGGGATTTCCTTCCAGAAACTGCCTCTCCTGCCTACACAATCATTTTGAGTTGCTCTTCTAAACCCTATGCCTACAGCTACCTACAGACCCTTTCTCCAGTAGATGTGTTCCTCTCCCCAGCACTGCTCAGAGAGAGCACTCTCTCTGTTAAACACAGATGCCCAAAGGGGCATCTTGTCCTCTTCCAAAAATATGTTAAACCCTCAGCCACCTGCCCAATAATCCTTCAGTGAGTAGTTTATCCTTCAAATTCCTCCCTTAAAAACAGGGATGTTTACTGATGGCAGGCAACTCTGCAATCTCCAACTCACAGGTATGGATATTTAACCTTTGAGTCTCTCTGCCTTATAACAGTCAGGCTGCTCCACCTTTCTACTGAATTCTGTGATCACTCACCCTCTCTGCTATCAAAGACGTCTGGGTTTTCTTCTTTGTTATAACACAGCCAGTTTAGGAGCCACCAATCTGCTAAGGACACAGCTATTTCTGAATGCAAATTCATGATGGAATTACTACAATTTAGTTAGTTAAACATGACCTGATTTCGAAAGAATACAATACTCAACAGAATGGAAGTTTTATTGTTCAGAAGGTAACAGCATATACTGCAAACACATGCATTGCTTTATTGGCATTTATTGATTACACTGAGGAAGTTATTCAGCACTAGTTGTGCTGGGTCTCTGAAATATGGGGCCTTTCACTCACCTGCACAGCCGGCAGCAAAGAGCAGTTGCAGGGGGAGAAGATACAGGATGAACAGCCTAAAGGCCAGCCTGCTGAAGGAGAACTGAGCTTATCTTTCTGATCACATGGGAAAGATCACATTTGGGCCAAGCAGAAGGTAGGAATTTGTTTTTGAGGCTGTACTGCATACACTGAAGGCTTGATCAGGTCCAACAGAGATGAAGTATGGCATTATAATGGCTGACTAGAGCCTCTTCTACAAAAGCACAGGAACAGTAGGATGGTGAGCATTACTGTGAAAGCCACTCTTTAGTGAAAGGTGTCTTAAAGGCTGTGTTTATGGTGAGAAACACAAACTCAGTAACTGTAATCAATGTGCTTGTGCAGCTTTTCTGTTTGGGTGCTCTCAAACACAAGTTCTAAATCTCATTTATAATGTGTTTCCCCACACACACTTTATCCTTTCATTAAACTCTTGTGGTCTAGTTATGGATCTTTTCAGTCTATGAGTGGAAAACTGAAGCAACCTACATGTCCAGATAAGTCCAACAGCTTGTGCTGCAAATACTTAAACAAGTAGGTACCCAGACTTCCTCTGGTACTCAGAAAGGATTGGTATTCATAACGTTGGGGTAGGCAGTATAAAATCTCCAACAGCAGATAAGCTAAGAACCTCACATACCAATGCATCATACTAAAGAATTAATTTGGTTTATTGTAAAACAATTCCAAAGCATTTTTAGATCATACACACACAAGCATATTTATTTATTTGGGGGGAGGGGTATTTATTTAGTACACCAGGTCTCTTTTAATCATTTGCTGTTCTTCTTTATATACTTGTCAATAAGATGAGAAGCGCAGAGACATTTAGGGTGTTTTATACTCCAGGAAGAATGAATGAGGGGATATAAATTCATTTTATGATATAACACTACTCCCTTTGTGCCCTAAAACTCAGCAGAGCAACACATCTTTTCTGTGTGTTAACCTCTTCTTCCATCTCCAGCCTACCACATGCCCTTTGGTTGCTGCATAGCTGAAGTGCAACCTGTGGGAATGCCACCCCCTTCCTTGAACACTGGTACCTAAAAGCTGATAGGGAATTATAGCTACATACCAACCAGGATTGCTATCACTGGAGTGCAAGCTGTCCCAAAACCATTCATGCAGAAAAAAAATAAAATCCTCCAATTTTTCCCAAAATTCTTCGTGGTGGATGTGTGAAGGCAAGGAGATATTTGTTCTGCCTTTGCAGCAGTTAAACTTTTTCCAACACTCCAGTCCCTCCCGACCTCCAAATCCACTCCACAGCCCTCTCCCATTCCCCCAGAAATCAGCTTCGCACGCTGTCATGGACTGGTAAACATATTCACCAGGCATACCTGGCACTGGAGAAGCCCTCTCAACATGGGAGGGACCGCACAGAAAGCACACCAGGGGATATATTTCCCCGTCTCCCAGATTTCAGCACATTAGCAGAGTCAGGCATCATAGAAGTGCTGAAAGAAATCAGAGTCACCACATGTAAGTCAAACCCATTCCAGCCATAGCTGATGAAAAATACCTACGAGCACCATTACTGACAGAGTTTGTCAACACCGCCATGAGGAAAGCGGCTCACTGGGTCTCCGAAACAGAAGCTTGGCATCTCCTGGAAGCACTTTTTGCACTTGGCTATAAATTATGTTTGGCTCCAAAGCACTTGTGAGTAATGTGATTATGAACTAACCAGAGAAATATTTTCTTTTAAATCTTTTGACCACTACGCAAGGCCCTGAGGCCAACTTGTGGTGTTACAACACTTTTGGTAGCAATTGCAGGTTAGCATCTACCTATAGTCTAGAAGAAAATATTCATGCTTGCTCATGGGATTTAACAGTCATCTCAGTTCAGAAATTGTTCAAAGGGTTGGCAATGAAACTTTTGAGTGACAGTACTTCGGATGAGCACCAAAATAACGGGGTGTGGTTTAACTCTGAACAAAGACCAAGTGAAGCAATAAATACCTGGGTAACAAACACTTAGAAGAGCAAACAACCTCACTGTCTGTCTGTTCATCAATGGAGTTTGCTCCAGCAGCATCAAAACATTATAATTCAGCAGGGTGTCTGGCTCCTCAGGCCCTTTTGCCTGAGGTGAAGACTGAGCATTAGATGAACATTAGACTCAGCTGAAGAGCTTTGAGTGCTGAGTGCCTAGCTTGTAATGGCCCCAAAACACATTTAACACCCCACATCTGGAAGCAAGCAGAAGGAAGTGAGCCTCCCAGGCAAACAGAAGCATTCATACTGCAGCGTACATGCGTCTTTTCTTCTGCTAGTGCCAACTGTTCCTCGCTCTCACCATGCAGCAGATGTGCCACAGGGTGGCGAAGCAAAGGGCTCAGAGAAATGTGGATGACTTCATCATTTTGCATATGCCTAATGTAGATGACTTCATCCTCCAAAATAACCAGCCCCAGCAGAAATTTTTAGCAAGCAAGGAAGGTTCCTGAATGCACTGATTGCAAGACAAATGGCGTTATATTTGATGGATGAGTAATGTCATTTCAGCTTCCTTAAAATCTTTCACCTTGTAATCGAAAGACTTGCCATAGAAAATCATACAGGAAAGAAAATCATTCCTCCAGGAAAGTTACGGTTTCTTGGGATGGTTATTCTGATGGTACAAAATTAAGGCATTGAACTCCTTTTACTAGCCTTGGATCTTGACTTCTTTTTCTTATGCTACAGAAATAAACAGAGTCTCCTCAGAGCACACATGTATATGTGTGAATAAAAGCCACTATTTGTAATCAAATTGTGTCCATGTTTTCCTTATTAGTATGCTGAATGGGAAATGAAAGCAAAATATGAAGAGGAGGGTGGACCTCAGAGTGGAAGGACTGTTGCTGTTACTTCTTGTGCCAGAGGGTCTTCAGAGTATGGTCTCTCATCACCAAAACTGGCTCCAATGATGTCTGTTATAGCCTCTTCTGCAAGGTGAGTCTGTACTTAGGACACTGGACATGAGTGCCCCTCTTGCTTGAGGATAAGAAAGAAACAGCAATGAGTCTCATCCTTGCCTACTTCTGATATGAATAGCTAATTTTGCAGAGATTTCCACATATCTGTGGAAAATGCCAGGGGCATATAGCTATGCCAGGCACAGCTATATGCATAGGGTCAGAAAGAGCTGCTTGCAGCTCCACAAGCCATAATCTTGTTCCATGATCCACTCCCAGTGAATGCAAAATAAGTGTCATAGTCTTGTTCTCTTAGGAGCCCAGGGAAACTACTATGAGTTTTGGAGACTGAAATTTTTAATCCTAATGGTAGAAGTATAGCTGGCAACAGAATTAGAAGAGAGTGGAAGCCAGGAAGTGTGAGGAAGCAATGGCCCAGAAAGTGGTCAGGAGCCTTCCGTGACTCCCTTACAAGACCAGGTTTAAATTATTCCAGCTTTCCAGTGCACCCACAGCTCTGGTAATGTGGTTGGGTTTGGGGCTTGTTTGTTTGTTTGTTGAGTTTTTTTTTGGTTTTTTTTTGTTTTCTTTTTTAATGGAATTAATTATCTGAAAAGTTTTCTACAGTAGATTTCCTAGTTTAAATATTTAAAAATCGATTAAGCTTCTTTCTGCTTGAAGAACTGAATCCCTACATTATTAAAAACACTCCTTGCACTACTTATTTCTCTTTATTTCCTTATTTAGGTCATGGGTTTGGGATTCTTTTTTATGTCCCACCACATCTTTTGTTTTAAATCTGTCTCAAACTGAGTATTTAAGGAAAAAGGATGACATCATTTTATATACAGTTCTCAAATATTCTATACAATTTCTGTTTCTATTCTTTCTATTCAACACAGTTCTCAAATATTCTATACAATTCTCTAATTTTATTAAAGAACTTGGTTAGGCAAATCTTGGTCAGTCAAATCTTGGTCTTTATTGGGACTGTGTGCCCTATTGTGCTGAGTCGTGGCAGGATTAGTAGGCAGTTGGAAGCACGTAGGTAGGGAGTAAGAGTTGACTGGTGCATCTATTCTCTACAGCCCCAGAAAAAATATTTATCTAAACCAAGAAATCTACATGCATGACCTGTGGCAGGAATTCTTAGAGACAAGAAGAGATAAAAATGGCACAGTTTCAGAAAGGCAAAGTGGATCACGGTGATGATGCCAGTACCAAGAAGAGCGGAGACTGTAGCGATCATTTAACAATGATGGTTCACTTACTGTTAGCCTCTTAAAATGGTGTCCTTTATAGTTTACAAATACCATTTACTAACAGCCTTGCAATCTACCCTGTGGTAGAGAAATTACGACCTACTACTGAAAATGCTGCACGCTTTCTTCATCCCAAGGACTGCTATCTGATGGCTTGAGCCAGGGAGATGAATCAGATGTCCCTGTGCTGTTTCTGACTTTGCGTGACTGAAGGAAAATCACTCAGCCTCTCTGTGATGCGATTTCCTCAGCTGTGGAAATGGGAGAACTCCTGTTCTTGTGCAGGGATGCTGCAGATGTATGCTTTGCAAACTGCCTTGTAAGCAGCAGGCTAGGGAGCTGCTTTGTGTCAATACAAAAATTCATTCCATGCAGCTGCTAATACCTCACCACTAACAACGGTGTGTGACAAGTGCTAAGGTCTGTCACATCCAACCTGAAGCATCCATAAGCACTTTCCATAGGCTGAGAAGTTTGGGGAATGCTTCTGAAGCTATTACAGACAAGCTCACCTTCAATTGCATGTCCTAGATCTATCCTTCTAGGTCTCTTCTTTGCTTTTTTCACTTGGGGATTTTGCCTTAGAGGAAGATAAAATGTTCTTTTCTGCTGGGCTGTGTATGCTGTCACCCAGGTGGACACACTGACCTCCAAACCCACCTCTCAGCAACAGAACAGTGAATATCTGTGCCTCATGCTTCAGAAATGACTGCAGAATTAAAAGCTGTGGCTGGGTTCTAGGAGGTTATTTTTGTCACAGGCTATTGTATTTGCAGTTGTGCATGGTCACAGAGATAAATCAGAGTTTATGCTTTGTGGCAAAGCTTGTGGACTCAGCTTCAGAAGGCTTCTCAAGGCATCAGTCACGTCTGGGGCAATGCTGGCAGTTGCAGGTGGGGCACACCAAGTTGGATAGAAATGGAGGATGTCTGTCTTTGACATGCAAAATGAAGGAAGACAGTTTAGTGTGAAATAAACACGGGTGAGATTAACATCACTCACTGTTTACGTACTGAAAGCTTGCTCTAAGTCTCCTCATGGTTAAAGAGAATAAGCTCCTCAAACAGAACAAGGATCAGGCCCTGCAAGCGATCACCCTCAGGCCTCCTGCTGGGAAGATGCACATCCAGGGGGAGACACACCAGACAGCCCCCTCACCCCCACCTTTATATCTGGCTCACATAGCAGTGGGTGTGGGATCATGGGTGTTGTTCACTTGGCTGATTTTCCCCATCAGCACTGCAGTCTGCATCTAGCCCTCATGTTCTGTGTCTTCTAACTTCCCACCAGCAGATTTTACCATTATTGCTAGGACCTCTTGAATCTGAAACTGCAATCCTGAAGAGGAAAGCAGGAACAAAAGAGGAGATGAAAGTTTTCATGCAAAAAGGAAATGAATAATTGCTCTTGCATAAAAACAAAGCAAGCTATAAATCATACCTGCAAGCCAAGTGAGGGAACTTTCAGAACAAAAAATACCCCCCAGAACAAACAAACCAAAATCTTATGATCACCAGGAAGTGCAGCCAACTCAAAAAGCACCTCACAGAGAAGGAGGAAAACTTCTTTACATTATTATTGCTGATATTCTACCTGTTATTCTGGCCACTGTAGAGCAAGTAACATGTAGTCACATATAGTCTCTAGTACTTAGCTACCACACAGCTATGTATCACACGTGTACAGATAACAAATATAGCAATATATTGTATAGCTTCAGATGGGTACATCTAAAATGGGATGTCTTTGTGACAGTCTGTGGAGAGAAGGCAGTCACCGTGCCAAGCACCAAATACCTAAAAAAGTGCTTCTCTCACCTTTGCTGAGGAAAACTCACCCAGTTCCACACAGCTCTGGCAAATCTATATCAGATATCCCCTTCACTTGACCCTTCTTTCTCTTTCTCTTTCTCTTTCTTGTGATTTCATATGACTGTGGTACTTTACTGACACTGGCTAACCCATAGTCCCTTGTGTCCACTATTTGTTTCCACTGAACCGCATTTAGTGCTGTTCTCTGCCCATAAGGACATCACAGACTGACCCTTTGTGCTTATCCTTCGGTTTGAGATTTTATTAATTTGCATAAGAGATGTGTTTTACTTTCCAAGCTATTGATCAGTTGTACACAGTTCTTAGCTTGGGGTAAAAGGATGTTTGGTGAAAATTGCGCTGTCCCCTCCCACATGGAGAGTGATGGAGCCTGTGATTGCAAATGACACTATTTGCTTCTGTGATCCCTCAGTGACCAGAGAGGTAAATCTAAGCAGCTACAGATATTTGTAACAATGCAGCCTATCCCTACTAAGTGCTATTCAAGCAAACCATTCTCCACCCACAGGGTTCTCCTTCTCACCAGCAATTCTAGAGAGACAATTCTGGGCAACACAGCCATGCACTTCCACTTCACGTGGAAGGGACGAGCAGCTAAAATGGGTCGCCTTGTTACCACTAGGTTCATGAGAATTCTTCTCCCACAGATGGGTCATTATATAATGGCTTTACTGCAGAGTAATGTATGATTACTATTCTTGAGACACTATTAAAAAAATAAATTAAAAAAAAAAATCAGATAATACTGCTTAGTCCTAAGCAGTCATCAGGCTCCGCTTCAATATGTTGGAAATCCTTTACATAGCAGAAGCCTAGGACACATGTAAATATAATTTAGATCGTATCTGACATAAAAAATGGTTAAAGAAATCTGTTCATGAGGGCAGTGAGTCACAGGGGATTTAGAAGTAAAGCTGCAGAACGGTTTCTGAGGAGGAAATTATTTACCCAGCCTCTTAAAGGAACATGAAGAGATCCCACAAAGAAGCAGATCCACCTCCCTGGATGACAGAGGCTGTAGGCAGGCTTTCTAGAGGTCTGAAAGGGGAGAGCTGGTGTCAGCAAGGCATGACAGGAGGAATTTGGAGGAGCTCAGTGCCTCCAGGCAACCCCCCAGCATGGGCAGCACCTTAGGAACCAGCAGCTGAAGAGGCTGCAGGGCTCCATGGCAGGGACCCAGCCCACTGAGCCAGGATTTGTGCCAGCAAGAGGAGCAGGGGTGCAACAGACCCACAAGCAGCTTGCTGTCAGCAGTGCTGCAGCAAGTGCTCTGCCTCAATGGTGCAGTGCATGTGCAAAGGATGTGGGAAGAGGGGTGGGGGGGGTTCTCTGTTACTGCTGCTCCTTGCACAGCTCTGAAATGCACATCCCCAGGTGAGAGCTGTGGTTGCTGAGAGCTGGTGGAGAGCCCATCCTCGCCACAACTGTAACACAACCAAAAATGCTGTCTTTACAAGTACCAAGCCAAAGCTAATGCAATCACGAGTGCTGCATTTTTAATATGGAGATGGATTTGACCCTGTACTCTGCTGCTATCCCTTACTTGTTTCATGTTAGAGATGTGCTTGGAGCTCTACCACTGGAAAAATAAATGTAAACTGTGTACTGGTGATCTTATGTTCGCAGGACCTCTACAAAAAAAGTGTACTGCCAGAGAATGTGTGTAAGTAGAACTTATTTTACCCAGGAGCTTTTGCATGAAGGCTGCTAGCAGGCCTGCAGCGAGACCACAAGGCAGCCTCACTTGTCACCCTGAGCTTTCACCTTTTGTGAGTCTAAAGAACATTCACTTTTTGAGCTGAAAATGTTCATCTCTGCCTTCCAGCCAGATATAAATCCTTGTAGTGAGTTTCATCGCTTCCATTGTTACTGAGTTATGGCAGAGCAGAAAAAATACATTTTTTCTTGTGTTGTAAAATAAGTTCTTGCAATGCTGTTGGATTTTTGTTTGTTTGTTTGTTTTAACCTAAACAACAGCAAAAAAACAGCTGAGCTCTAAGAAATAAAAGCTGGCAAAGCCCCAGTTCAGCTCAGGATTGATCCTTCTGCCAGTCCTTGTTTGGGAAAACGATTTAGCATGGACAGCAAGAGGAGTCTGTGCTCAGATCTCATTCAGGTCAGTGCTAAAGTTACAGTTAAGTATGTGATGAAGTGTTGTGTGGGATAGGGATGGTTTACTGAATTGTGACACAGCTATTTTTTCTCCTCTGGAAAATAAAATGACTAACCGGAGCTGAAGAAAAGCATTGCAAAGTGAGGTTCCCAGGACATCAAGAAGACGGGCTAAGTCTGCAGCAGCACACTTAAACCCGAAGGGCTTTAGTCCCAATATCCGTGATACCAAAAGCAAAACAGCTGCCCCAAGTACTCACAGCAGAATTGGGGAGGGAAAGAGGGGACGGTGACCACGTTGCCTGGGGTGTGCTGGCCCAGGCCTGACAACAGACCATCGTGGATGCCAGGCAGGCCAGCACAGACCAAGGATATTATTAGTTGGTCTTCAGCCTTCCAGTCCTCTTCTCTTCCTCACCCTGTGCTGCTGGCTGGGTGCCAGAATGAACCAGGGAGCCCAGGATCTGCTCTATGGGAATATTTTATATCCTTGCACCCTGCACCAGCCCAGCAACCAGCTCAACTGCACCAGTGCTGCTTGACCCAGAAATCATCAAACAATCCTAAACTGCTGAAATGAAAATGCAACCTTTGCTGTGCAAACCGAGCACTTTGGATGCCATTATGTCTTTTATTTCTGCTTCATTTTTGACACTTAGTACCACAAAATTACAACATTGAGCTAATATTTCTCTCTTACTTATTTTTTAAAAATAAATAAAAAAGTAAATACCACATTAGCTTACAACCCAGAAAAGCTGCAGTGCATAATGTCTAGTTTTCAATTTGATTTTTAATGGAAGACTCTTGAGGGCTTGTAGGTGCTTTGCTGGCAGGGTCTGCTTTCTGAGACAAACAATCTGTTTCAGGCTTGCTTTTCTCCTGTATAGGGATTTGGCAAAATCTTTGTGCATCTCTTGTGAAATTCAGAATTGTGCTTCCTGTCACTCTGTAAAAGTCTTTCAGGATGGTCATCTTCAGTTGGAAGCCACAAGTCGTGCTTTACAAGCTAACCGTTGGATCTGAGTCGAACTTGTTAACTAACGTGACCTAAGTGGGGGCAGCATCGTGTTCCCTCCGGAGCTGGGTGCAGGAGGTCACATTGGGAAGTCTGCAGAGCCCAAAAGCGACATGAGCAAAGCTTTCCTGTAAAACAGAGACACATTAACTCAAGGTTCAGAGTACAGAGCAGTCGTATGAATGGAAACGTCTGATTAGGGATTGCAAAAAAAAAGAGGTTAATGTTTAGCCAACTTATCTGCTGACAAAACACTGCCAAAGATCTTCCTTGGGTTGTGATTTCTAAATGGTGAATAGCACGAGTTGGGTATCACAGGGCAATTTCAGCCAGGCTTTTTTTGAGCTGAGCAAGAGCATAACTGGTATGCTGCCAAGTATATTTTGTTTAGTTCTGGCTTGTCTGTTTTTCAATTCTATGCTTGTCTTCAATGTTCAATAATGCATATGAGGTATCTTTTCTTTCAACATTGGAATGAAACAGGGAGGTGGAATGGTTTTTAATGTTTTAATTGCTGAAACCTTGCGTGTGTAAGGTTCAAAAATGGTAGATAAATTGTTCTGAGCAAACAAATTAAAACTCTGCTAAGCACCTCAGGAGACCATCATGCACTATTGCAGGTAGCCAGAGATGCAAGACCAAGCACTTTCCCATCCCAAACACTAAGCCACAGCACTCAGCCAAGACATCAGTACACAAAACCATTTTTATTCTATCAGTATTATACTGAGTCTCCAGTCTCTGTCTTTTTTTTTTTTTGTCTTTTTTTTTTTTTTTTTTGTCTTTTTTTTGCTATCATTCCTTTTTCTTATCTCACAGGATGGTTTCACTCTTTTAGGACTCTGGTAGGAATGGAGCTTGCTTAAAAACTCGACCATGTCAATTCACAAATATCACAATTCTGGTCCAGCTGGTTGCATCTATCTTGCAGAGCTGAATAAAGTCTGCAGGCATGGGAAATGGATAGATGCTATTTTACACAGAGTAGACATGGGTTGATTCTATCTGGGTGCATTTACCTTAACTTGCATTGGTGTGCGAGATGTCATAGAAGAAATGTCCATTAAACAGATCCGCTGTTAAACTGCTGCTTCTGGTGTCACTGAAAAAATTCTCCAAAGCAGTGGCCCTGAGTACTCAGGAGGTCAGAGGACTTTCTAGAACCACAGCATGATCTCTGGTGACAACAAGATGCCCAGGGCTGCAGGGGGTTCAGCATGTCCCCACTTGATTGCACCCATCTCTTCATTTATAAGAAGAGTTTCTTGCCTTGAAATATTTGGAGAAGCCTTTTTATATTGTTGAGACATCTCATTCAAATGTTTTATTTTGTTTTGTTTTGAAATAGTTAGACATTTGCTGTGTCACGCAAGGTGGATATTACAGTAGCAGTTGGAGGGAAAAAAATAAGAGGAAAAATGCATCGGAAATTGAAAGGCATTTAGAACAACGTGATCGAGAAGGAAGAAGTGAGATAGGATTTGGCTGGGCTTTCAGTATTTCAACTTGCTGCCTTGACATGAGATACAGAAAAATTGCAAAAGCTTAGAAATTCCCACAGGTTGAGGAGAAAAAAAAAAAAAAAGTGGTTCTGCCCCTGTCTAGTTATTAACATCCCTGTGTCATGAACCCAAATCAATATCACTCGCCTGTGATGGCAGCCGTTTCTGGCTCGTTAACGTTCACTCCCTCTGAGGGTGGCACCAAATCCCCCTCAAGAGCAGCAGTGGAAGGAAAGAACCTTGCCCTAGGTGAATTTAGGGATGGGCTTCATCTGCCAATGGATGGCGAGTGGTGGTCAACGTGGTAAACAGACACCTCCATAGCAGATAGTTCAGGACTTCTCAGAAAAAAATCAATATGAGATGCATGTCCAGGAGCACTGAAAAAAAAAAAAAATCAAATGGAAGCTATTAATGCCATTTGATTATACTTGAATATAACTTTCTCTTCAGTGTATAAAGTTTTAAAACTCTCCTTAGTGGGGATAGGATCTAAATCTGAAGAGAAGCTGCTGGTATAACGATCTGATAAAATGAAAAATCTAGAGTGTTTTATTTTTCTTGTCTTCACCAAGGACTTTTCTATAAATTAATGCAGCTACACACCATGAGCCTTGAGCCACTTCAAGGATTTTCTCCACTGAAAAGGCTGTTTTACAACTCCCCACATAGAGGAATCAAGCAAAAACTTAAGGTTTCACTCGGTGTTTGAGCATAAAACAAGAATGTGCCAAGGCAGTAACTAGCGAAGGTTTACAGGGGCTCAAGGGGATACTGGACAAGTACCTGGAAAAAAAAAAAAAAGAAAGAAAGAAAAAAAAAAAAAGAAAGAAAAAGTAGATGTACATCTAAGTCAGGATACTGAGCTGGAGCAGTCAAGGATGGGAGAATGTCTGAGGGGTTATCCTACAGCCTGCCTTTCCCCTATGGGCACTGTTCCCATTGATTTTCTGCTGTCCATTCATAGCAAAAGTAATTGTTCCCACCCCTCAGGAAAAATAATAAAATAAATAAATAAATAATAAAAGAGAGAGAGAGAGAGAGAGAGAAATAGGGAGGAAGAAAAGAAAAAGAAAAAAATCAAGAGAAAAGCTAAGTGACCTCAGCAAGCTAAAATGGGAAGAGAGGGCAAGCACCCTCTGGACGCCTCTTGCTGGTGCTCTGACTGGAGAGGCATCAGCACAAGCCCAGGGAAGGGGACTTACCATGGGCTAGCCTAGACAAAGTTTCCCCCCTGGGATGGGGAGGGTCCCATTCAGACCACTCCTGGTGGGAGACACAGTCCCCCCTGCTTGCCTCTTCCTCTCTGTCTGTTCTTCATGCACATCCCAGTGGCTGGAGCAGTGATGGAATTTGCAACACTGAGTTTCACAGTCTTTCAAAAAGAGTTTTCCACATGTTTGGAGGAGTCTTTGATTATTATTTGTTTATTTATTTATTTATTTGCACTTTAAATGAATCTTAGTAACTATAACTGCTTTTCATTTGACAGCTTGTGAGCCTTCAGTGAAATATTCTGGGCAAGTGGCAAGCTGGGCCCAAGTAATCACAAATCTCTGTTAGACATGAAAAAACATTTCTAGCCCTCTTCCACGTGTGGTTATTGGATGCAAGAGAATTCCCAGACACGGGTAATTTGTAAGGAGTTTTGAGTAACCTGGATTTCCCCTGTGAAACTACACCATGAGACTTCAGCCAGCTGAATCTTCCTTGCATTGTCCAGGACAGTCACTACAATTGCATTGCCTGTGTCTCTGGTCCCCAGGAGTCTGAGCACAGCAGTATTTATTGGACACACAATGGATGGCTGCAATGAAAAATTCCATCCCTGCAATGCTCCCAGGTCTGCTAGGGAGGGGATTTATTTTAATTGCCTTATAATTTTCCCACATACATCAGAAGTGATCACAAGGTCTTATGGTCAAGCTGGCTGCAGCATCTCTGCTTTCCCAGCTTTTTCTCCAGAGTGCATCAAAAGTGTCCATTAGAAAAACTTTTTCTGTGATATGACTCCTTTTACATATGATGTTGTCATGGTCCACTCATCCCATCTCACCCATCCTCAGAGACAGATCATGCCTCATTCTGAGCATTCACCCTCCCAGCAGAATGACTGGCAGGAGCACTTGCAATTAGCTGTTTTATAGGACTTGTTCTCAGACTCCTTCTAACCTCTGTCTTGAAGTTGCCTCATAACTACCTTGATTGATGCTTTCTGTGTCATTCAGCTGTCTATGTTTCTTTCAATTTGATGATGTCATATTTTTGGTGAGCTGCCATGCTTCGTGTTACAACGTTCTTTCAGAAAAGAAGCCAGCTAGGCACATCTCAGTCTTCTCAAGTACATGTTTAAATGCCAGCTTTGATATCAATAGCATGTGTTGAAATCTTTCAGATGCTGATAGTAATGACTTTTTAAAAAGTTATCTAGTCATTCATGGTTACCTCCTTCCCATGCTTGGACATGTTGGATGAACTTGTCATGTAATTTCCACGTGTACATGGTCATGCAAGACCCTGTTCCAGTTTGACTTTCAATACAGAAGCCACTTACTGTCACTTCTGCAGCCTCTGTCACACCTTTCTGTACACGTCCCAGTATTTTGAGATGGGTAAGCTGCATCTGAGGTATGAGATGGCTACATCATGTTGAGGTAGCCATATGCCACATTTGTATAACAGTAATCATAAAAGATTACTTACACAGAAAAAAAAATAGGAGGGTAGAAGAGAGAAGTGTAATTAGTTTACAAATTTGGATAATCTCTAAACCAACTGAATCTCTTCAGTGTAGGTATCTGTTTTATTACTGCTGACTTCCCAAGATTGGGTCACAGACCTTGCCAGAAGGCCAGAAACCAGAGGGCTTCTGCATGCAACACCACTCCTGGCTGCATTTCCACTTCCATGGGTGCTCCCAGCAGACTGTGGGGATTTCTGCTATGCTTCACAGAAGCCTTCACCAATCTATCATTGCATCTATGCTGCCAAAACATCACCCGCTGTGAAGCAACTTCTTAAGAATCGTTTGTGCATCTTTCTGGTAACACTGAAAGTCTTGCCCTCAGCTTTTACCCCAAATGTCATTCTTTGCCATTTCTATCAACCTGATGACATCCCAAATATGGTGAAGTAGCTCCAATGACATTTATTAATATCCACTCTTGGCTCTGGTTGACAACATATTTTGCTGATGTCATGTCAGTTTATATTTCTCCTTCAGCCTTTGATGCTGAGCTCTTTTTATTGCTTTGTTTGAAGCAAGTGGGTCTCTTGCAAATAACTTGCCTGGTTTCTCAGTGAGTACCATACTACTCGTCCAACTCTTGGCTTCTGTGACAATACTATCTCCTTTTCCATTCTCTTTGTGGCTCCCATTGTTAGCTGTTTTGCTCTTGTAATGGAATTGATTTTCTGGGAGTCAGATTCTACAACAGCCAAACTGTTTTATCTATCATCACATGTAACAAGTCTGGAAGACATCCCAGTCCATCAAAAAAAAACAACATCATGGTAATTTACTAGCCTTCTTGCTGCCTTGATGGAACAGAAGATTTAGTTCCTCCTGCTATAGATTCAGTTTGCCAATTGTCTACAAGAGAAGCATTTCTTTTGGTTTCAGGGGTTGCTAGGGTCATATATTTTCATAAAAGTAGAGGCTTTGTTTTTCTTGCTCTCTACCTGAAATCTCAACCTGTCTCTTCTCCTTCAATTACACCTATTTTTTGTTTGTTTGTTTTTGTTTTTGTTTGTTATGTTTTTTGTTTTTGTGAACATCCCATCATATGATTTTGATTTGATTTGTTTTGCTGCAATTTCACTTTCTTTCTTTGAAAAAGGCTCAGGGTGCCTTTGTAGCATATCACGCTGAGCCATGTTCCAGGATCTGTCCAGCTTTTGGCCTTTGGCTTCAAGTATATTCATGACTTCTGCCCTTCTCTTGCACCTGGTACTCCACCAAGCTTTATGGACATTTTATGGACATTGAGCTCACTGACAAGGAAGAAGTACTTAATTTCTTCACCTCAGTCTTCACTAGTGGTCAGGCTACCCACATCTCTCAAGTCCCTGAACCTCTAGGCTGGGGCTGGGGGAGCAGAGTCACTCCCACTCTAAGCAAAGAGCAAGTACAGGACCTCCTGACACAACTTCACAACTACAGGTCTATGGGCCCTGATGACATGCATCCCAGAGTCCTGAGAGACTTGGCTGATGTAGTCGCCAAGCCCCTCTCCATCATATTTGAAAAATCATGGCAGTCAGATGGAGTCCTCAGTGACTGGAAAAAAGGAAACATCGCTCCCATTTTTAAAAAGGATCGAAAGGAAGACCTGAGGAACTACAGACTGGTGAGCCTCACCTCTGTACCTGGCAAGATCATGGAATGAATCCTCCTGAAGGCAATGTTCAGGCACATGCAGGACAAGGAGGTGATCTGAAACAACCAAGGGTAAATCATGCCTGACCAGGCTGGTGGCCTTCTATGATGGAGTAACTGTATCAGTCAAAATGGGAAGACCGACTCATGTCATCTACTTGGACTTCTGTAAGGCCTCTGACATGGTTTCGCATGACATCCTAACCTGTAAAGATATGGATTTGAAGGGTAGACCATCTGATGGATAAGGAATTGGCTCAATAGCCCCACCCAGAGCATGGTGGTCAATGGCTCCCTGTCCAGGTGGAGACTGGTGATGAGTGGTGTCCTTCAGGGATCTATCTTGGGACCTGCTTTTCAGTATCTTCATCAATGACACAGACTCAGGATTGAGTGCACCATCATCAAGTTTTCAGATGACACCAAGCTGAGTGGTGAGGTTGAGACACCAGAAGGAAGGGATGCCATCCAAAGGGACCTGGACAGACTGGAGAATTGGGCCCACATGAACGTAATGAGGTTCAACAAGTCCAGGTGTTAGGTGTTGCACCTGCCCTGGGGCTATCCCAGACATGAGCACAGCCTGGAAGAAGAACTCACTGAGAGCAGCCCTGTGGAGAAGGACTTGAGGTTTCTGGTGGACAAAAAACTCAACATGAGCCAACAGTGCATGCTTGCAGCCCAGAGGGCCAACTGCGTCATGGGCTGCATCAACAGAGGGGTGGCTAGCAGATGGATGGAGAGGATTGTGCCTCTCTGCTCTGCCCTTGTGAGGTCCCACCTGGAGTCCAGGCCTGGGGCCCCCAGCACAAGAAAGATGTGGACCTGTTAGGGTGAGTCCAGAGGAGGGCTACAAAGATGAGCAGAGGGCTGGAGCACCTCTTCTACAAAGAAAGGCTGAGAGAGCTGGGGCTGTTCAGCCTGGGTAAGAGAAGGCTCCAGGGAGACCTCATTGCAACTTTTCAGTACTTAAGGGGTCTTATAAAAGAAATGGAGAAGGTCTCTTTACTGGTGTAGATAATGATAGGACAAGGGGGAATGGTCTTAAACTAAAAGATAGATTTAGAGTAGACATTAGGAGGAAATTCTTCACTGTAAGGGAAGTGAGGCACTGGCACAAGTTGCCCAGAGAAGCTGTGGATGCCCCACCCCTGGAGGTGTTCAAGGCTAGGCTGGATGGGGCCTTGGCTAACCTGATCTAGTGGGTGGCGTCCAGCCTAAGGCAGGGGCGTTGGAGTTAGATGATCTTTAAGATCCCTTCCAACCTGAACCATTTTATGACATTTGTTTTCATTTGTGTGTTTTGTGGTTGGTGGTTTCCTTTGCCATTTTGTGCCACACAGAGATAATGTAAGTTCAAAAACCCACCTCTTGGATGCCTGCTTGTTTCTTGTTCCTTCAATTTCTTTGTTTGTATATATTTTTTCATCATGGCATTCAGGGAGTTTTCTCTGTAGTTTGTGTCCCCTGTATATGGGCAGGCTCCCCGTATTTATGACACCACATTTTCTGGCAGCAGTCCCTTTGCTTACCCTGTCTTTGCTCTGTCTGTGGTTGGAAGACTGCCCACTAGATTTGCCCAAGACCGTAAAAGTTACTGGAGTTACAAGGCTGTTTGGTTCACTCTCCTCCCTTTGCCTTTCATCCTGGTTATGAATCTAACTGTTTCACCTTTTATGAGCTGCTCTTTGCTTAAGTCTGGTTGCTGCACGCTCTGTCAATTAAAAGTCCCTTGTTCTCTCTATCTGTGAGTGGTCAGGCCGAAAATATAGATGTTTCCTTCATATATCTGGGGAGTTGAGTATGCTTTTTGAGCATTTCTAGGATTTTGGATGGAGCCTCCTACTCTGCCACTGCTCAGTGTTGTTAATGCAGGTGACAGCCTTTCCAACCACACTAACATGATGGTTCTTAGTTTTCCATTGTTTTTTTTTAGTCATATTCTGGCAATTGTCTTGTACCAGTACAATCAAAAGAAAATAATTTTACCAAAAGAATTGGTGAATTCAACCCTTTTCAAGAGCATCTGCTTGGGAACAGGAAATTGGTCACTACCACAAGAACTGTTTTCTTTGTTTGAGGAGGATTGCTTGCAGTGTTGGGAGAACTCTGGAGGTTTTTTGTTTGTTTGTTTTGTTGTTGTTTTTCTCTTTCTCTGATTTGTTTACTCTATTGGGAAGTCTTCTGTCATTGTCAGCTCTATTTTCTTGAAAAATGGCTATGCCTGAATAAAGACCACAGTCCCCTTCTCCTCCCTCAACTGAGGGACTAAGTGCCAAATTGCTATAGCTTTATAAAGGGAATGAGTAATGACTGCACCATCTTCTCTTAGGACAAAATCTAAGGGGAAAATTACAGGTCTTATTGCAAACAGTACAAAATGCTCCAACATGCTTATGAACAGTCAGCTTTATGCTATCAATAATTTAACAATGCCTAACATAAAAACTGTTTTGCCCCTTTGCCTGCTGTATACTCCTGTATAATAAGTCTGTACAGTCTATATCACAAATGTAAGAGACAACATTTTGCAACAGTCTTATCCACAGTGCTCTCCTAGAAGTGCTATGCACCTAAAAATATGGTAAGCATAACAATGAAACAGTAAAAAGTGTATCTATCTGATAAAAAAGGGAGCAAGAGGCAGAACTTTCCGTAAGAAGTGCTTCACACTTTGTGGAAGTCATTCAATTTCCAGGCTAAAAACATTTTTTAAAGAATTTTTTTCCCAAATCATGTTGTGGTTATTGTGATGTAGGCACATTCATGTAATGCAAGGAATTTCTTATACATTTTCTTTGGGTACCAAAACATTAAGGAGGTGCCTGGATGCCAAGAGTATTCAGTGTCACATTCCTGAGGAGCAGGACATGAATCAGTATTCAGCAGCTTGTAACTCCCTGTGCTTAAGCCCTGAACTGGTGCCGGGTGCTGTCGCTCCACTGGAGGCAGAAGACCCTGGGATCCAAAGAAATCAGCCAGGCCCTAAGAAATACAACACAGCAGATCCTCTCAAAGGATGAAACCCCAAATGCCATCAATTTGCGGTGAGTTCTGCACATAACTGTGAGAGAACATGTTTTGTCGCTGGGCTAAACACCACAGCTTCTCCCAGAAGCCCTAGCCCTTCATCTAAACAAGGCTGTAATCTCGTGTAATCTTGCTGGTTGCTGGTGAATTAACCCCCCGGGGCAGGCTTCCTACACACCACCTAACACTGGTGAGCAGATAAGGACATCTGTGGGAGACTGCAGTGCATGGTCGCCTACTCCAGCAGAGAGGTTTCCTGGGTTGGTTACTGTTTGGTTTACGTTAATGTTATTTTGATTATTTATGTCACGGCACTGTTGTATCAGCTGCTCAGGAAGGAGAAGGTGGGACAACATCTTCCCAGCAGCTCCAGTGTCCTTGTCAGAGCAAGAAGTACTCTTCTTGTTTGGTGGAACAAACCTTCCTCTGCCTCCTGAGACTGTTCCCTACTTACTGGAGACTCTGGACATTCACATTCTGCTTAGCAGTGGGAAAAAAAAATGTTGGGGTATTTAAGGCATGCACTTCTATGGCTGTAAAATTTGCTCTCAACAACCTATAGTCTGGATTACAAATGCCAGAAAAATTATAATAATATCTCTACTACTTTTAGATATTGATCCCTCAATCTACCCTGTAAAGAAAATAACAATTACTGCAACGAATATTGGAGATTACAGCTAAACCTCAGGAGCCTTACAGCTATGGCTGCAGACTGGGAGACTGGCTTATCTTCTGACTCATAACCCAAACAAGCTCCTGAATGTTCATTGTACATGGGAATAGATGAGAATGCTCTGGAGGAACAGAGCCAGGAAGAACAGTACTGAAGGTAGATAAGGTCAGACCAATTCTGGTAATAAAGGCTAATTAGTAAATCAGCAATGGAGTGTTTCAATAATGTAGGCTGCATTGCATCAGAAAAAGGAGAGACAGAGAGTACCACGTGTTTGAGGAGATGGAAAAACCCCAAAGGAATGAAGTCAGCACTACTGAAGAATTACCTTTATTTAACCATTGAAGGGCTGAGAATTTGACCCATCTCAGATACTTACAGTTATATTCACTCAGAACTTTTTCACTGTGGAGACCAAAGAGATTCAGAGAGGACTTTACCTGGAAAGGAAGGAGATGAATGATGTTTGATATTAAAATGACGTATCGTGTCTTGAACAGGAGATTAGCTAGAAAGTTAACACCCAGTAAAACCTCTCAGTTCACTTAAAAGAGATTTTCAAGACTAGAGTAAGAAGTCATTTAAACACTTACAAATATGAGCTGACATGTCCTGTTGCCATGAAGAGAAGAAATACTAATGTCAGTCTAAAATAAAAGATAAATTATACAAGTCATACCATGAGTCCATATCAGATGTGGCACCAAACATTATTAAGAGTAACAATGCACTACTAGAAGAGGATTTACAGCAAAAGTAAAACTAAACAAAGGAATAATTGCCAAGTATGTCATTAACTTTTGCCTCGCATGTCAACAGGCCTGACTTTGTGCAGTGCAAAGGAGTGGGAGTAAGAACAGCAAAATTTCCTCTGCTTAAGATCACAGTGGCATTTTTATGAAGCCTCCACATGTGAGCCCTCCCTACGAGGGCTGTGACACAGCTGTTCAGACCTGCAGATACCAAGTAAGAATGAAAGACAGTTTTTAGTAGTCTGGTAAGAGGTGACCCTTCTGTACATATAGAGTTACAGAAACTAAACGGCGAGGGGCTGTTTTCACCATAAACCACCTGCTGTGAGCACTTGCAGCACCATAGACATGGCAGTGGCACTCAGAACGGTAGTTGGTTCACCTTTCACATCACTGTCACTGGGGTGGTAGCTACAGGTCCTGCTTCTAGAGCAGGATCCCAATGGCTGGGTGAGTCTCTGCACCTAGGAATAGCAAAAAGTCTGTCTCTTCTCCTAGGAGTTCATAGAATCATTAAGGTTGGAAAAACCATCCCCTTACCACCACCAATGTCATCCACTAAACCATGTCCATAAGCACCACGTCCAACCTTTCCTTGAGCACCCCCAGGGACGGTGACTCCACCACCTCCCTGGGCAACCCGTTCCAATGCCTGACTGCTCTTTCTGAGAAGAAATATATCCTCGTTTCCAACCTGAACCTCCCCTGGAGCAAATTGAGGCCATTCCCTCTACTCCTATCACTGGTCATCTGTGAGAAGAGGCTGACCCTCAGCTCCCCACACCTTCCTTTCAGGTAGCTGCAGAGAGCAATGAGGTCTCCCCTTGAGCCTCCTCTTCTGCAGACTAAACACCCCCAGTGCCCTCAGTCACTACCCATAGGACTTGTGTTCCAGGCCCTTCACCAGCTTCATAGCCCTGCTCTGGACATGCTCCAGGGCCTTGATGTCCTTCTGGTAGTGAGGGGCCCAAAGCTGAACACAGCACTTGAGGTGCGGCCTCACCAGAGCAGAGCACAGGGGGATGATCACCTCCCTGCTCCTGCTGGTCACACTGTTTCTGATACAAGCCAGGATGCCGTTGGCCTTCTTGGCCACCTGGGCACACTGCCGGCTCATGTTCATATTTCTTTCTCATCAGAAAGGAAGGATAGAAAGCTCTGAAGACGAGGAAGACCAGGCTGAGTGAAGAGTTAATGAAACGATGAGATTACAAAGGGCAGAAAAGCTCAGTATGAGGTGAGAGTGACAGGATTTCACGTGGCTTGTTCAAAGTTCTTTGTTGTAGTTGTTGTTGTTGCTTTTATTAATTCCCAGGTAAGATCAATCATCATTTAACAGCTTTCATCAAAAGATTCACAGCCTTCGTTCAATTCTACTCAAACCACCAAACATTCCTGGGACTTCCTCTTCAGTTCCAGCTAAACCAGGTCAGAATGGCATTTCCAGTGTTTATAGTACAGAAAATCTGCAGGCCTTTCTAAAGATACCTCCTGCCTCTCCTCCCCCTTGTCTATAATGATGCGACAAAACATTGCCTCCCTCCACCCCCACCCCAGCCCCCAAATTGTCTCCCTCCCCATGATCAGTTCAGATCATGATAAATCAAAAAGATGCCATCTACAGTAGTCCTGGTGTGGATTTTTTGTTACAAAATGGAAACTGTCGGGACCCATATTTAATAGAGAAACATGAATTTAGAGGGATTATTTTACAGTATCAATCTGATGTTGATCTATATTGAGTTGGCAGAAAGGTTATTTTGATTATTTTTTTTTAAGGGAAATTGATGATTTATTTTCTCATGAGCACTGTCTGGAGTTTAGTAGACTAAACTCTTCTTTCAAATAACTAGTGTGGAGAAAAGGTGTCATTCCTGTCTTTCAAGGGGGCAATCCAAGATTTTGATGGAAAAGTCCTTCTTTCAGAGCGTCCAAGGATGATTGTATTTGGGCAGCAGTTAATCTAATCAGCTACAGGTTTTTGATCCTGATGAGTGCTCCAGACTGGACTCTGTGATGCTCCAGCTTTAAGAATGCCTTTTTCTTGGTCCTTTCTGAAGAAAGGCTCAGCAGTAGGTGAAAGAAGGTGATTTGTTAACCAGTCTCTCTTCCTGCTTTCCATATACCTTTTGTGTTCTGGATGCTAAGAAAATGTGTGTGATAAACAGCTGCAAAGTGGAATGAGTAGGAGGATGTAAATTTTGTGAATTCCAGGAAGACTTAGTCATGAGTTTCTCCCTGGGCAGCACTGTCATTTGGATGTCTAACTGACAGAAACAAATAAAAAGGAAAAATTAAAAAAAGCACAGATTTAGAGGATTTTATTGGAAAATCAAATTCAAAATAACTTACCCTCTCAAATAACAAGTTGTGAGTAATAGTTGTGCCTGACAATACAGTTCTGATGCTTACAGAGACATTTAGGGTACATATATAGAGCTTTTAAAGAACTGTGAAGGGAGGCTGTGGCCTCTGATCGCCTGGTGAGGAATGATTCATGCCCACGCTCTTCATGACAAGCACTCCTGGAGTAGACTGACGGCAGCAGAACTTAAAACAAACCTTGTCTTGGTCCTTCCCTATCCAAGAGCCTTTCATATCCATTCCACTTCCCCCTGCAGTCCCAGCTCCTTGGGACTGGTGCTGCACCCTGCCCAGCATGATAGAGCACATCAGAAAATGTCCCATTACTCCCTGGCAAAGGTGACCCCCAGCTTGTTCCCACCTGCACCTATAGCTTCTGGGCAGATGATGGCAGAAGCCCTTCACTGCGATGATATAAATCTAAGGATCCCCTTGATTTCAGGTGGGAGCTGCTAGAACAGTGGAGTCTGGAGGGCATCTGGGATGCATTTGATTGACCTCTTCAGAGCCAGCCCACCCGTCTGTGCCCCTGCAGCAGTGCTAGCTGTGCTTAGGGTACCAACCCAAGACAGTTATCGAGAGAGAGTCCTGACAACAACCCACAAGTACAATCATTTTATCTCAGGAAGGCAGCATTGTGTCATGCACACAGGGGATGTGGAGGAGCACAAGACCCCTGAAATGCTGAAATGTTGAAATGCTGTTGGGTTAAGAGGTGAAAGCATGCACAGCCCACATCCTCACTGGCTATGTGGAGCAGATCCTGGAGTGAAGTCTTCATCATCCACTTTTGGGTTTCCTGCTGGGAAAAACTAGTTGGTCCACAAGAAAAAAATATACATGCACAAATTAGCATGTATGGTAGGTGGGCAATCATCAAGGCAGGGCTGGAGGGGCCAAGCTGCAGGGTAACTTATGCAAAAATGCATTCTTCAGTACCTTCTGCTCCTTGGAAAATCTAGAGTCTCCAGTCCCTCACAAGCTAACAATGCCTTAATTGGGAAAAAATAAATAAATAAAAAGTAAAGAAATAAAAAATAAAAAATAAAATAAATTTGCCATTCCTGCTTTGAACATACTTGTAAAAGGAGTAAGATGGAAATACTCCATTTAATAGTGACCCCAATGTGATGTACATATATGGTGTCCCTGTCCTGGAGAGCTAGCAGGAGTGCTAGCTGTATTCAGCTGGGGATTTCCAGAAGGTCTGAGAGTTTTCCTTTCAGTCTCTGTGATGAGTCTACCAGTGAGTTCATGGATTCCCCCCTGACTCATCCACATTCCTGCTACCCTCCTGGCTGGACCCTGGGGCTTTCATTAACCCCCTCCACACCTCTGGATGCAGCTGGGGTATCTCAGCAGCAGGGATCTTTGGCTAACTCATCACCCTGGCACTTGTTTTATTTCCCAGAAACCCATGTCACTGGTGTAGCCTGAGTGTACATACCACTGACCACAGAGCCTCACTGGAGCCACTTCCCATTCCCTTTTCCTGACTTTCCTAAAATTAAATTTCCCACTTAATTTCTTCTTGTTGTTTCACTCACAGCAGTGAGAGTTATTCTAGAGACCAGAATTTGCAGCTGAAGACTAACCAGCACTACACACAGTCCTTAGCTAAAGCAGGACTCTGCCCTCAATAAACCATTTTCTGACACTATGCACTTGACTGTATTTGTTATATTGGAGGTTATTATTCAAAGCCGTACACTGTAATATGCCAAGCATTACATTTAAAAACAAAGCAAGTACAAGGTATTCAAACACAAGAACAATAACTTTTGTTAAAAAAAAAAAAAAAAAGAAAAAGAAAAAGCAAGCCTGGCTGGAACTGTATTTCCAATTAAAGGACTTGTAGTAAAACTCAGCTGCTGGGTAGGAAGTGCAGGTGGCATTTTCTGAGTCATTATTGAGCCAATTTACCAGCTTGATGTGAAGGGGTCATTGCACTGCATCACATATAAGAGATATAAAACTGAGATCTTGGTCACATGGTATTCATTAGTTTTGATGTATAAATGATAGTTCTTTTTCTTGGATGAACAGAGTAGATATATTTTTAATGGCTTTTCCTTTGTTTCTAGGAGAACCTACCTCTCAACCTAAGTTGTAATTTTGATTTTAAACTTACCAAGGTGAGATAGTGCATGCAACACTGTTGTTACCTGCAGCAGGCACCACTTAATGCACAACTTTCACAGCAGGAAGGGCAGGAAGGGGGGAATTCTGTTCTCTGGTGCACCAGAGGAGATACTACATTATTGCAATTACTGCAAAGTGGCAAATGTTATTTTAATGACACCCAGCTTGGTAGTTTCCCAAGGGTGAAATCAATATCTTGATGGTTAAACTGAAGCTACTGTTATATTACTGAGAACATATGTATGACCTCATTGACAATATTCAGAATATTGAGCTGAGAAAGGGAAATCTTCCTGATGAAATGCTACAGACTTCCAAATTCATCTGCGAAACAGAAAAGACGTTCATTTAGATAATGCTAGAAAACAGCAACAAAGTAGAGATAGCTAATTATAGGCAGGGTTCCTTCTGCTGCTTTTGAACATAAGCAGTAAAAAGGTCACTCTGTCTCTAATTGAATTGTGCTATGTTGTGCTAATCTACCTAATGTCCTGTTTGCAAATATAGCATCGTCTCAGACACTTTGTGCCATGTGGGCTAACATTCAGATTGTGCTCTTCATTGCACTTGTGCATTTTGTAATTAAGTAACTGTGATATCAGAAAACTGTTGTTCCATTTATAGCTTTACATTCCTATGAATGGACATTGTTACTGAATTCTTTCATAAAACCTCATATTTATCTCACATATTTAGAATTTTTACTTGTAAAAATACTCTTCCATTTGAGCCTAGGGAGATGTCTTGCAGATGGTGCTAGGAACTTTACTTCTGATAATAAGAATGCATTTTTGATCCTTCATCTGAAAGCAGGCATTATATTTACCATGGGCTTTCAGAAACATGTGTAGGTTACACTTTGCTTGTCTGCCCCTGCTCTGCCCAGAGAAATGGGAAGTATGTTGTAGGTTAGGAGGGGATTGTTTCTGATATGTTCATTAATTTTTAGAAAAGATAACCTTAGGAGCAATGTTGTTTTTGCAGATTTCTATCTGTCTTGCTCCTTCCTGTTCTTTTAAGACTTTGTGGTACACTTTTATGGAATTTCTTGACACTGAGGTAGTCAGGACTTCTGTAGTGAGGAAAACATTATTTAACATCTATATGAATGCCAGTCAGATACCCAAAAAAGTGGGTTTGTTCTGTCCAGACAGTATGACTTGGTAGGGCTGGGAAATCCTGCAGGAACATGCTCCTAACCTTTATGTGTTTTCATTGCTGAAGAGTAAAGACATGTGTGTAGAAGATGCTTTGCTCTTTCCTGCTGTGAGTTGCTCTCAACTTCTCTCCTAAGTTACCACTTTAACAGCCTTAAGCATGCCTGACTGTGTCCCTAAGGACTCATCAGATATTCCACTTCATGTGGAATGAGATCAGTAATTCAACTTGGTGTCTTTTCTTTCAATTCTTATAACTGAATGTCAACATTTCACCGGTTTGCCATCTTATGGGAAATTGGTTTGGTTGGCTATGTTGTCAAGAAAAGGCAGGAAACCAACAGAGACAGGTAAATGAACATGCATTTTTGGAAACTACTTATTAAGGACACATCTATTTATGTCTGTTCTGAACACAATTAAATGGATGGAAGTATTTCCAAGACAGCAGTACTTCATGTTAGAAGGTGGAAAACCTTTCTAGTGCAACAGAGGAAAAACAAACCTACCCCACCATCCTTTTATAAGAATAGACAGACATCAATAGTCTTTGGGTCAGGCTCTCCATTCCGATGTTCATTACTTAGGTTAGATTGGGAGTAACTCATTAAACTGGCTTTGGGTTTACACTGAAATGATAAGGTCCTGGCCAAGTCAAAGATTTACTTATTATTATTTCATGGTCATTAGGAGCTGGGAAAATACCTTTCCTAGTGTCTATAGGGTTCTTCTTTCAGTGTGGAATCTCTTATCATCCAATTGCCATGTACTGTTTAGCATACCAACTCTCCACCAAAAGGTGAAACAGATTTGTAGGAGGCTTTTATTTGCCCCTAGGAATTACTATTGCTAGAGAACTGCTTGATTTAGAGATGTGGAGGTAAATTTGAGCTAAGCATGGACAGTATTTTGTTGAAACAGGGCATGTGAGTAGGTGGTACAGATAACTGCAGGCTTAACATTGCAACAGGTGAGATGGTAGCGTGATTTTATGACCTTTTATTTCAAAAATATGCAGTTCATCTTAAATGGTAATAATAATAATAACTTAATACCAAAGCAAGCAAGTAAAAGCAAAACATCAAACAAAAACATTTAATCATGAAATCTGCAGCATACAAATTCTGTGGATTTTTCAGAATGAGCAATTTGTTAGTAAACATGAGATTTTACAGAGAGAAATGATGTTATAGAGAGGTGTTTCATAATTGCATTACTGTACCCTTACTGGCTGAATACCAACTGGTTTGAAATTGAGCAATGCAACTATAACTTTTTTGTACATGACTTAATAGATATTGTCCTTGGCTTACTGAAATTGGTAACATTTTACGGCAATCTTCTTTGCAAACAAAATCTTGCTCTACAGTTCTGTTATGAATCAGCAGAATCCAGCTAATCATTCAGATGAACTTCTCTAACTTTTATTATAAGAAAACTTTTTTAAAGAACATCAGTATTGATATGCAATAGTTAAAGTGAGAACTTAGAAACCGAAAAAGAAGCTTATATGTGAAAAATACTTGTAAATTATTTTCAAGTGCAACACCTATTCAACTATTGGAAAGAGAAATAAAATTCCATACGGAGGGTGTCCAGATCCAAAAAAATAATTTTAACAGTTCTCTTTCACTGAAATTTATTGAGACAACATGCTCAAAATATACTGCTTTGTAAACAATTTGTATTGTCATCTGAAAACTACTGTCTCATTGACAGTCAAGAGATTAACATGAGGAAAGCAGTTCAGCCTCAGTGAGACCTGAAAATGCAGCTATCCCTTTCCAAGTCATTTCTACTCAAAGTCAAAAGTTTTAATAAAAACACTAATTATAGTATAGAACTCCTATAGCAAATGTCAGTGGTTCTCTGAGTGACAAGGAAAGCACACATTTCATTAAATAGCATGTGAGCAGAAGCTGGCCTGGATTATCCCTTGTTCTTAGGATGATTGCAAAAATTATGAAAAAATATCTTCATATCATCTGATGAACCTATCAAGTAACTATAGGTCAGAGGATTTTTGTCTAAAGATTTTTCCAGTTGAAAATGTCTTATTTTCCCACAAAATGTTTAGAGTGTATCAAAATCCAGCACACGTAAATAATTTTGAAACTAAATTTTGAAAATCTTCCAAACAAGACTTGCAAAACAGAATGTTTGGAATGCAATTATCTTATTAACTGAGGGTTGTTTTTTTGTTGCTGTTTTATTCATTTATTTATTAATTTATTATTTTTATTGCTTCGTGTCTGTATATATTCACAAGTTGGAGATTGTATATAATATTATGCAACAAATCATATGCAAACAAACATAAAAATACACAGTTTAGAAAAAAATGCTTAATGAAATACTGTAAAATATGTAAAAAATACTGTAACAAAAATATTTAATATAGCATTCACATTTCAGAGGAATTTGAAATATCTATGTTTCTGAACTGAAACAAAAATAAATTTTGGATGTAGAAGTTTCTAAGAAGAGGAAGCCGAATTTCCATTGCTCTCATTTAAGCTGTTCCTGCAGCTATCAAAGGTCAGCACATTCATTGAGCTCTATCTCAGCACCATAAACCCACACAAAAAAAAGAGTTATGCCTAAAAACTTGTTCGTTTTTGAAAACTCATGTATATTCAGTCACCTTTGACTTTCATGCTCACTTTCCAAAGACTATTGCACATTTTGAGTGTTAGCATCATAAACACCCAGAGAACCAGATGGTGACCCTAAGAATCTCTCACCTCTATAAATGTTAGAAATATAAAGTTATAACTGAAATACTTGCTAATAGGAAAATATAGCAAAAAGCTGTTTTGCTTAGGACTATGAAGGATCTTTCTTGGATCTGATGGCTTTAGGCAATTGACAGTGTTTTGTGAGTAATCAGTTCCTCACAGGAGGCCTGTGTATTTGTTGGGCAGTGATGAAGCAGTGGTTGGAATGAGCTGAGTGTGTGTGGGTGACAGACAGCAAATCTCTGTAGGGAAGTTTGGCACACGTCTGTTAGACCTGGCAGGTCTGCTGTAATTCATTTTTCAAATAAAAAACAACGTTGTTTATTATTGTTGCTGTTGTTGTTATTTATATATAAATCACCAAAGTACTGTATTCTGTAAGGTACATATAGGCAAGAAAAATCTGAAAAGTGTATGACCATGGAGAGAAAAATATTGCAACTGAATTCACAAATTCACAACTTGAACAATCTCTGTATTTGATGATTTCTTCTCTGAAATTAAGAGATTAAAAAGCAGACCATCATGTATAAACCGTTTTTGATGTGTAAGTCTGAATATATTTGCAATACTAAATCATCCTATCAATTACTTTCAGTAGAAAACAGCTGAAAGTAATTGCAGATTTTACGTATATTTTGGTACTTGCTATCTGTTTCATTAAACATCACAGCATTAAGCAATGTAAATTCTGAGATCTTGATGTGTTAATAATCACTTCCAAAAAAAAATATCTAAAACCACCATGACGGGCTGACCCTGGCCAACAGCCAAACACCCAACCAATCTTCCTCTCGGTCCCATCTCCCATGGCAAGGGGAAAAATCAAAAGCAAGAAGACTCACAGATCAAGACAATAGGTAAAGCAAAATCTGTACATATAAGCAAAGCAAAAAGAGGAACTGTTTCACTGCCTCCCATGGGTAGGTGGACATCCTGCCACGTCCTGGAAAACAGGGCCTCAGCGTGAGTAACGTTGCTGGGGAAGAAAAACACTGGAACCACAGACACCCCCACTTCCTCCTTTGCCTAAGTGTTTATTGCTGAGCAAGACATCGTAGGGCATGGAGTAGCTCTTTGGCCAGTTTGGGTCAGCTGTCCTGGCTGTGTCTCCTCTCAAACTTGCTCAACCCCAAGCCTCCTTGATGGAAGGGAGAAGCCTTGATGTTGTGCAAGCAATGTTCAGCAATTGCCAGAACTCTGAAGTGTTATCAATACCATTTTAACCACAAATGCAATTCCAGATGCTGTGAAGAAAGCCAGCTCCATCCCAGCCAGACCCAGCACCATCACACACAAGCAACCTTGCTTGCCCACAGTATACAAAGTGCTGACTGTAATGGGGCAGTCCGGATGCAAGACAGCAGGAGTCTGCTGCAGCAGGTCTAGCACCCTTATATCAGAATTTCCTCCCTACCATTTATTTTCCACCTATGTTAGGTATAGTATTTGCTTTGTGTAGGAAGTCTGGGTTGAAAATTGCATGTGGGGTTCCTTATGTTACTCTCTGTGTCCAGAGTAGGGTTCAGATAACTTCCAGGAGCTAAAAATATATCTTAAAGTTGAGCAGCATTTTTGGGCTTCATGCACCTTGGTCAGCAGCATGTGATTAAGAAAATTCAGATGTGGGCAGACAGAATCTACCTCTCAACAGAACATAGTCCTAGCAAAGGTGACATGGAAGGAAGATACAGACATCAGTCAAACAATAATTTTGAAGAATACTTTTCCACATTGTAAGCAGACGTTGGACAAGTACAGCTTATCCAATCTGATGTGGAAATCAAAGTAGCACTAAATCATACCATGGAAATTGCTCCCACAAGAGTTACAGATGGTCACAGAACTACCCCTTTTGTATGTTTTGTCTCTCACAGCAATTTCATGCAACACAAATACAAAACACCTTCTTGCTCTGTGTTGCAGAGTCTCTCATCAAAACATCAGGCAACCAGCATAACAAGACTACATACAGAAATCCTATGAATGATCCTCTTCGTTTTTTGTTCTTCCAACCTGAGAAAAGGTATTTTAATTATTTAAGAAGGACACATATATCATAATATGAAAAGATTAACTTCAATATATACCTCATAAGAAATGTTCTCTCAGGTTAAAGAGCTGAAAAGTAAAGCTGAAATTTTAGTACCCACTGTTTCTTGACGCTGGTAGTCAGTGACTGAGTTCTAAATGCTAGTCCCAGGATTCCGTTTTTTTTTTGTTTGTTTGTTTGTTTGTTTGTTTTTGCCAGATATACTTTCTTTCCCATTCAGTTTACTCTGTAGTCTACACCTATACGTTGTTCCTTGCTGCACTTAACATATGCATTAATAATATGGTGTGTCTAGGCTAAAATTTCTAAATTTCTACCTCTAAAATAAGATATATACCAATTCTCAAATTTAAAAGTGTGTTAATATCTACTATATTACAACACAGTAATAAAGGAATGGGCAGTTCTTTCTGCCCTTCTGTCAAGACTAAAACTACTGGACGTAAAAGCACTACAAGAGCAACCTGCTGCTCATCTTGTCCAGCTGACCCTAGTTAACAATGGGTTCCCACCTGATCTTCAGGCTGCAGAGCTCATATACAGCTATGTCTAGGTGTCTGCTTGACCCATTATTCACATTTTATCACAGCATTTGCAAGTTGAGCTCTATGAGATATTGAGAACAGTATAGATTACAGACAGAAGGAAATCATTTAGGTGTTCAAATATTCTTCAGGCCGTAGCACTGAAGTGTCAAAATTAAAGGGCAAGGATAGAAATAAACTCAGAAGAAAAGCAAACAAGATCAGGTACAATATGCAAGTCCGTACAGAATATTTTTGCTTCATACAAGGAAAGGAGAGAAGAGAGTGAAAGAAAACCTCAAATCTATTGTTAGAATCTTGTTTCATCTGCAACCACAGACTTTAAGCCTTAATCTTCATGACAAGATACATGAAGTTTTAATAGCTATAAAATCTCTTTATAAATGTACTTTACTATAACTGGACTTAATACTCTATGTAGAATTTCACATGGAAGCCTATTAAGAGTTAATTTTGCTCTTCAGTGTGTCATGTAGGAAGAAATTATAGTGACGATATTCAGGAAAATTTGCTTAAGGGACTAACATTGTATTTGTTGAAAAATTGAAGCAACACAACTTACCATTCACCAAAGAAATATAGGAATTTCAATCGCTGGGTGAGAGTAGCTTTAGTATGAACAAGGTAATATGAATAATTTAAGAATTTTGATTTAAACTGGTTAATGAACAACTGATAAGTTGAGAAAATTAATAATAATAATAATAATAATAATAAAAAGAGCCCTGCACAAGCCCTGATCTAAAGAATTAATGAAACAAGAAATTAATAGAACTACAGAGAAAAAAAAAAAAAAAAAAAAAGTAAATGCCCCAATGAAAAAAGTTATAGTGGACATTACTCATTAACCCTCCTTTCATTAAAAAAAAATAATAATAATAATAACCTGTTCATAACCCCTACAATGGTTGTGTGATTTTGCAGTTAAGGGGCCCCTACAGATCAGAATGGCTCTTGATTGTGCAACTTTGTACATTTAAAAAAAAAAAAAAAAAAAAGTCACATTTGGTGGAAAAATTTATTTTATTTTCTAGTCATTTTCCACTCTACTTGACCTTGAGATTTTTGAGGGAAGGACCACATCCTGTTCACCCTGCACAGGGCTTGAACCTCTAGCATGCTGAGGTACCTCAGCAGGTTTCCAGGCCAGACAGTGCAGCACACAGGAGGGGACAAACAACAAGATCGTTTCGATGACAATGTTCCTTCCTAAATATCATGACCCTCCCAACAGAGTCGGGGGTAATAAACAGTTCTATTCTTAAGCCATCATCATTCTTTAGGGACAATCCAACGAGGAACGTAATATTAGGACAGAACAAACATATCTAATGTCTAATGGACCTTCACAAGGTGAATGGGTCTGCCTAAGGCATCCCTGGGCAACCTTTGAGGCACTTATTCATTTCTATTTCTAGCTGAGCAGCATAGTCATGTTACTTTGAGAGGGCTGCTCTGTTTTCACGTGCAAAACAAGAGAATATAAATGATGACTGCAACCTGAATGTGAGCATACCAGTTCTTTTTTACGAGTTTTGAAGTTCATATGTAATACACATAGCAAAACCCTTGTTTTAATATTGTGTGGAAGGAATAAAGTTGGTAATATTACTTTGGGACTGATGCTCAATGGAAAGACAGAAGGAAAGACAGAAGGAAAGACAGAAAGAAAGACAGAAAGAAAGACAGAAAGACAGAAAGACAAAGAAAGAAAGAAAGAAAGAAAGAAAGAAAGAAAGAAAGAAAGAAAGAAAGAAAGAAAGAAAGAAAGAAAGAAAGAAAGAAAGAAAGAAAGAAAGAAAGAAAGAAAGAAAATTAAAAATGATGAAAAACAACAACAACAAACAATTAAAAACAAACACAAAGAGAACATAACCACTTAAGGCTCCTGTTTACACTCTTGCATTTAATAGTGCAGAGAACATGTTGTGCTCTCTGCAGTTCAAAGTTTTTAACGACCTCTGGTACAGTTGCCAGTCACAAGTATTTTTATGAAATGAAGCAAACTTTACTTTAAGCTGGGAGCTCTTAAACACAAAAGCACCTTCATGAGTAGACTCTACAACTGCTGCTCCATTCTAGTTGGAGTAGCCTGGGGTAGATGTTCAATGTGTAAGAGACAGAAGGAGTTTCACAAGAGCAGGATCATTAAGCCTGTCGGACTTTCCCGTTAGCCCCAAAGAAGAAAGAACATGGGGACAGAGGTGGGAGATGCTGGTGTTCTGGACTTCAGCAGCCTGCTATGAGTGCCTGGGGATACAGGCTCTCCTCTCTGTGACAGGCAGAGAAAGGACTTGGGTGGTTAAAATGGGTTATGCTTCAGAGTTGCACCAGGAGACAAATGTCCCTGGCTTCTCTCTGCTTTCTAGCCTCAGCAGAGGAACTCATTTCAAAATCCAGCTATACAGTGTAGTTTGCCACATGGAGACAGAGCAGCATCAGTGTGATATTTTTATAACTCGGTACTTCTTTTATGATTGCTGCTGTCATGGGGTTACACACTAGGTGTGAGAAACTTCAGGTATAGATGAGCTCCTGTGGTGGACAAGTTCTTGTGTGTCAGCTGAAGTCATGCTGTGTACAGTGTTGTCATGCACACTTATAGCTTCAAATGTACAGATTCAGACACTTTTCACTGAAGCTTAAATTACTGCCCTTTGCTTCAAGGCTGAACGAAAACATAGCTTGTTATTGTGGCTCAGCTGACGCACATAACTTGTTCCTCCCAAACACTGAGACCAGTGCTTGAATCTTGAGTGGGCAGGGCACAACCTCAAAGTATCTAAATGGTTGAGATGATGTTTTATTGGTTTCCTCTCGTGCTGCAGCTGTACAACTGGAAGGAAGTGACAGCACTTAAAGCAAGGGGCTGTATGAAAGCTCTGGGTAAAGATGGTGCTGTCTCCTCACAAGGAACTGCTGTTTTTGTGTTTACTCTGGACACGTAGCACATGTTAACTCACTGGTCCAGCAGCAAATTTACCTTGCAGGGTATAGCTATCTATTCACCTGTTGATGCTACTCTCACAAATATCTCAGCCTTTCTTGCTTTCTTGTTCTAAACGCACACAGCTGAGCCACCAGACAACATGACAGCTAATGCTTGATTCTCCAAGATTTCCAACATCACAGAATCACAGAAAGGTGGGGGTTGGAGGGTACCTCTGGAAGTTATCTGGTCTAACCCGCCTGCTCAAGCATGGATACCTACAGCCGGTTGCCCAGGACTATGTCCAAATGGCTTTTCAAAATCTCCAATACCTGCTGTCTATTCATTAATACCATAAACTATGGAAGAGTTTCACTGTTTCACTGATTTCCTTTATTTTCTTTAAATTTTTTCAATGCAAATATTCTACACCTTATTAAAACAATAACAAGAAATGTATTCTTTTAAAGCATATCCCATCCATATTTTCAGTTGCTATGCAGACTAACAAGACCATTGGAAGTATTAATCATAGAATCATAGAAACACAAGGATGGAAAGGACCTGCAAGATCACTTAGTCCAACCATCCTCCTAGTCTCTAGTTATCCATGTATTCTGAGGTCCTTCCATCTTCCCAGTTGCAAAGCTTAGTAAAGCCCAGCCAACCAGATGGATGATTACCCCAGGAATAGCTTTCAAATGTCTGATCACTATGGTGAGTCTCCTCCACAAGACATCTGAAGAAAACACCAGATCACGGAGCAATCAGAGATGATACTACCTTAATTAGTGTTTAAGAGGAAATGTTCTCAATCCAGCTTTTTCTTTTCATAGTGTTTCCAGGCTGAAGTCTTTACAGCGAAATGAACGTGGCCTGTGTGGACTGAACGGTGTGTAAGAGACTTGGAAGTAGATTTGCAGTTTACAGTTATGATCTTTGAAGAGTTGTCTCTACTTACCAGTTAATCTAAATCTAGTCTTTGCTACAGATGGTACCTTACTTTGGCTTGTTGAGCATTATGTGAAATGTTCAGACTTTTCACCAAAGTTAGATTCTGCCCATTTTGTTACTTTGTTAATCATTTCAATACACTTTCTAGGGAGAACCTGCCATTTTAAACTCCGTTGGCTATTTTGTAGATGTCAGATGATGTGCTGGATCCTGAAATTACTATTTACCTGCATCTGTCACTTCCTATGCCCATACGATAGACCTGAGATTCAGAGTGCTAGTGAATGTTTTGCACATAACTATACACAGTTCTAGACTGTTGGTTCACCCATAGTCCTTACTCTTAGAGGAGAACGATTCGGAGGGCCCAGGTGGCTGGTTTTTATGCATTAAACATTGCAACGCAAAATCGCACTGCTTTCGTATCAGAGGTTTGACCGAGAAAGCAAGCTTGTCTCGAAAGGAAAAAGCAGACAAAAAAAAAAACAACCCAAGAACATTCTCAAGTTGTCAAGTATAACGTATGCTGTTGTATGCAGTGTTGAATTTGTACACTACTCTAAGGACTCCTGAGGAACTCTCTGTGAGTGGCATGCTGCACTCGTGCTGAGTGAGTGTCCTGCTCTGTGCTTGTCCAGTACCAGCTTCGTTTGGAAGTTATCATGTGTATTTTGTTTTTATTTGACTTACAATGTGAGTTGAAAGAAAAAAAAAAAAGAAATACAGTGGGACAACTTTGAATTCAATTTCACCGGGGCAAGCTTTAAAACTAATTCAGGCTTAACCTTGCTATATGCAGTTACTCTTGTATACTTTTGCACATATTTTGTTTAGTACAGTTTCATATTTGAGTTTGTAGAGTTACCTGATAGTCCTTTTTTTTGCTAATTTTTATAATGTGGTTCTTATTTAACTGTCTGGTTTTGATAGATTTATCAAGTCTGGCTGAAAAATTAAGATATTGGCAGCTTCTTCTTTACAGGTATGCAATAGCAGGATCTCCATGGTTCTTGTTCTTAGCTATGCAGGAGACAACGTGTGCCAGACCTGTGTGTTGTCAGCTCCAGAGCAGCTGTGCTATAGAGCACAGTGCTCCTGCAGTGTGTCTGGTACCTCTGTGAGACCACTGTCCTGGGGATACAGAATTTTGTGTCCCTTACCTTTACAAGGGAGAGCAGACCTCCTACAACCCTTTCACATTGTTTCTTGCCACTGGCCACAGTACAGTTCTCCAGCAAGACATCAGAGAGACAACTATCCAGGAGGACTCTAACATTAGGAGGATCTGCCTTGTGGTTCTATGGGAAAGACAGCTATGATGCATCTCAGGAAACAGCTAGTACACTCAGTGTAATGCCTTCACTGCCTTAGGTCACCCAGTGTGAGGCCCCCGTCCTTTAGGCTGAGCTCAAACAGTTTTCTATGCTGCAAAGGAAATACACAATGAGCAGAAGATGGGGAATAAGAAGGGCAAGAGGTGCAGAAGGTTCAGAAGGAGATAGGGTTTTCTAAACTCCTTGAATAAATATGTGCCTTCTCTGCATTTTTACACAGTGGAGCACATTATTGTACACAAGTTTGATCCACAGCTATGGATGCAAGTATACACATGGTAGACAGAATTTAATGTAATAGATTTAGATAAGAAAATATGAAGCCAAATTCCCTGACTCGCATTCATCTGTTGTAATGTACCTTCAATGTATAACTCTTAAAGGCACTTGCTGATGAATTCAGCCCTTTTACTTCCAGTATCAGAGATACTCATGAAAAGATAACAAAGTCTATAAACTAAAATAGAATCTTCCATCAACTCTGACACTGATAATACATGTTCCTAATGAAGAGAAACACAGCTCATAAGACTGACTAAAATAGTAAAGGATATGCGTTGATGTGACCTAACCCCAGCAGCATTTCTGTCATAAAGGGAATGCTTGTTTTGTGCTTGTCAGCATATGTTTACATCTCTAAATTCTTTTGTAACAAGTACTATATGGAAGTTGCCTTGTAATTACGTGAGAAAACCTCAGAGAGAGACCTGAAGGGTAAACCACAAACTATGCTATTTTTGAAACTCTTGTATTCTGTTAATTTCTGCCTGACCTTTTCTTGAGGTGGTCTTGACCCTACTTCTACTTACTAATCACAGTGCCAGTCTCATTCTTAGCTGCCCGTCTCTCTTCTTCTGGGGGTTCCCTTGGATTCTTAAAGATATTCCAGGATTACCCAAAGTCTCCCGGATACTTTTTTTTTTTTTTTTTTGGAGAAATGCATGTAACTTCTCTTAAGTTTTAACTGCAGATAGAGTTCAAGATAGTATGGGGCTTCCACAGTATCCCAGTAAATATATGTATGATACACATACCTGTACTGACTATAAACTTTCTGCTGCTAGTCAACACCTTGTGTTGAAAGACAGAGCAGTTAGGTGGAACTGTGGTTTTATGTTGTGAGTAGATTTCGTTATGCCAGAGAAGAGCTGTTCTCTGAGATGAGGCATTCACAATTGTAAGATGAATGTTTCATGGCCAGCCACTGTAAGCCTCATCATTTTCTTCTGTTTCACTCAAGTTGATCCTTGGATAGGAGAATTTCATGGAAAAGTAAGAAGATAGTGTTGTTTCAGCAGACAGTACTTTGTTGAGTCCAGTCACATGAATCGAAGGGTTCAGTACAAATAAAGAATAGATTGAGATCTGTCTTGTTCTTTGTTATTGCCAATGACATGCACACACCAGAGATCATTCTGGTTAAACCCTAGCAACCATGTAGAAAATTTGGATGGAAATAGAACAGGTTTGTTCCTGTTGGTAACTGTATTATGTAAATAAATAAATAAATAAATAAATAAATAAATAAATAAATAAATAAATAAATTGATTTCAGTTTCCAGATCTCTGGAAAACACAACTGCTTTGGGCCACAAATTGCCCAAGAAAACACCTGTGACAAAATCTAGGCAAGCTCTGTGATAGCAAGAGCCTAGATAAAAGTATCAATAATGATGGTACTGTTGCTGTCTTGATAGGCTGCTCTTGAGAGCAGAGACCTGGGAGTCCCGGTGGACATCAGGCTGACCATGAGCCAGTACTGTGCCCTTGTGGACAAGAAGTCCGATGGTATCCTGGGCTGCATTCAGAAGAGTGTTGCCAGCAGGACAAGGGAGGTGATCCCCTCTACTCAGCCCTGGCAAAGGCATACTTGGAGTACTGTGCTCCAGTTCTTCTCACAACAGTCGTGTTAATTCCTTAAGCCCCACCAGGGGCACCGTGAGAGCCTTCTGATGTCACCACAGAGTCACTGTCACCCGGTGGCCTCTCAAAAGGCAGCTGGCCATAAAAGTCCTGAGTGTCCAGCCTGCATTGAGTCTGGCTAGTGGCACTCGAGAGGTCGAGATCCTACTGCTGGAATGTGACAGTTGGAGGTGTTTCGAGTGGAAGGCACGACATCGCCATTCCGGTGGCACACGAGACGTCAAGGTCCTTCCTTTGGTACGAGAGACGCGAGGTCCTTCTGGGTGGCAGGTGAGGCACCCTGGTCCTTCTGGTGGAACTCAAGAAGTCAGGGTCTTTCTGGTGGCACGTAAGATGTTGAGATCCCTTGATCTGGTTGCAGGCAAGGCGTCAAGGTCTTCCTGGTGGAGCGCAAGGCATCAGGGTGCTGTTGGGGGACCACTACTCTGAGGTTCTGGCAGCGACCTGCAAAGGAGGTGTTGAGGACCAGAGGCGCTTGACACCCGCTAGTCATCAGAGAAGCGTCCCGCAGACAACAAGCATCTCCACGCCAGGACAGAGGTGGGCACCATGAGCCAGCCACACCAGGAGCTGCCAGAGGAGGTGCCCAGAGAAGAGTCATGCACCATCTGCCTGGGCCCGCTGGCTGACGCAGCCCGGCTGAACCCCTGCAGGCACTCCTTTTGCGTGGAGTGCATCGAGCCATGGGCTGCCCACAGAGCCACCTGCCCGCTCTGCCGGCGCCCCATCCTGGCCATCGTGAGGCTGGTGCCGTGCTCCATGCGGGCTGCCTCAGCCCGACGGCCCTGGGAAAGGGCCCAACGCAACGCAGGGCCAGCACGGAGGCGGCAGCAGCGGCAGCGAAGTCCCTCCAGCTACAGGTCCCGCAGCACGTCACCCAGGCGCAGGGACCACAGCCTCTCCATGCCATGACAGCTCGTCCGAAGCTTCTCGTGGCACTGGGAGCAGGACGGGCACAGACGGCCCCGGTCCCCGCTCAACACCAACCCCGGGGACACATCGTGGCTGCGCAGGGCCCAGCAGGAGGAGCCGGGGGCTGGTGACCACACAGGCCACCAGCCCAGGCCCCACATTTAAAGAAAAAAATAAATAAATCCTTAAAAATAACCCAGATGGAAGTAGTTTGGGGGATGGGAAATTATCATGGGGTCAGGTAACAGGTGAGGGCAGCAGCTATAATGGTGACCATAGATGATGTACTGGATGATCTTCAGGGGTCCTTTTCATCCTCATCCATTCTGTGATTCTGTGATTCTGTGATATGTGAATCAAGCATATTTTCAAGGCATCACCTAGAAACCAGTGACTTGGTAATGAGGATTAATGGCGAGATTCACATCCATGTCTCTTAAAACAGAAAGTAGAAAGCATAGGTATATATCCTAAGGCAGAGGACAGTCTTGCACAAATGAAAGACAGAAAAAAGCTGAGACTGAAGCTGGAGTATTTGTAAGTCAGTATGTATTGTAAGTCAGTTCTGTTACACAGAACTCCTATGTGTAGGTCCTTCATAAGGCTCATTTACAGTGGGGATTTGTTCTCCCCCTGATTATCTGGGTTTTAATGAGAAATCCCTGCAGGAGGACAAAGTAGCATATTTTAGTTTTCCAGTTTGGCAGTTTATTTTTTCTTACATTTTTCTTTTGGAATTTATAGAATACTTTGTTGAAGAGCAGTTAGCACTTCTTTTGGATGACATATTTCCCATATATACATTTTCAGGGGAGTAATCTGAGATGTAGCAGCAACAAGTACAAATGAGTTCATTAAACTGAAATGCCACTGAGAGTCACCATGATAACTCTATCACAGTTTGAAGTAGGTTGTCACAATTACTCTCATCACACAACTGAAACTGATGAGAGATCTGGATTACTGACCTCACGGAGACAAGGACTGGAACTTAATTCCATACCCACTGATGATGTGTGGATGCTATCACACAAAATTCAGAGGCAATATACACTGTAATTAATGATATATTTAGCTAAAAAAAAAAAAAAAAAAAAAAAAGTGCAATAGAACAGTAAGACTTTTTTTCTAATTTTCTTTCTTTTTCTAGTAAAAGAAAAAAAAAAGTAAACCAAACAAACAAATAAAAATGATTTGCAGGCCATACTGATAAGGATGACCTTTCAGCTGTACCTGTTGGAGGGACTGGCAACCATTCTTATGGGAAGTGGTTTGACCACACTGACGTTAATGTTTCCTTGCTAGGTTCCTTGTTTTCTCATATGACTTAGCCATGTCTACAACTGTGTTGTTGCTGTTACAGGCCAGTTGTCCTATTTTCCTGCCCAGGTTCATTAATCAGTGGTCCCTGGCAACACTGAGACAGAGCTTTCCTAGAACTGAAAGAAAGAAAGGTAGAATTCACAAATAATCACTAAGTCACAATTTCTTGGACAAAATTCCTACAGAGGTTGGCTTTACTAGCCAAAAAATTACTGGGAAATTTTTCTCAAGGTCTTACTGGATTTTCCCAAGAAAAAGAATATGTAAATTTTTTTCCTCAGTAAATATCTGTGCTAAACTCCTATGCAGTCTTTGGTTAGAATCATGAGCAAATGATGAAACAATACATAAATTCCTTTTGCAGTTCCCTTCCCTGGTCTCTATTCTCTTTGCTGAAACATACCAGTTTTTGTTTTGTTTTGTGTTTTTTTTTTTTTTGTTTGTTTGTTTTTTTCAGGATTTGAGAGTAAGATTTCCCAGAAGAGAGACAATCTCCAGAGGCTACTATATTGAAAACCATATTGTTGGCACTTGTAGCAGCTTCTTGTCAACAGCTTTAAATGCAGACTCATACAACTGTTTATTAAAAACTCCTGCAAACGTGAAGTCATACCAGCCTCAATCTGGAAGATTAATTCATCCTTCAAGAATAATGATCTAAGTGTGCAGTTAAGCGTCCCATCATGTTCCTCATAATACCAATACCTGGACAATTTGTAGATCTTCATAATTTGATGATGACTCCATGACAAAATTATATCTGTATATAGATTATAAAACACTTTATGAGCATGAACAGATAGACGTATGTAGAACTTCACCAGGACCAGCCCTACACATGCTTTTTGATACCTCCTCCGTGACAATTGCATTTTAAGATTTGTCAGAGGGATGATTTTTAGTCTAACATGATCCCCTTAAATTGCATAATTCAAGTATTTTAATTAAATTGTCATGCTGGATGCCTTGAAGATGACAACTATTTTATCAATACAGTTACCTATGTCAAACAGACCCATAATTATGTCAAACAAGATTGTTGCCTTCTTTTGACAAGATCTGAATTCCATGAAAATATAAGTAACATAACCTTTTATACTTTGCAACATGTTAAGTCAGAGCTGAGTAATCTAAAATGAAATATGAAAACATAATGTTCTGATAAGTTCAAAAATGAATTCAAGCAATTAATTTCATTTTTTCTAAATGCAAGTTTATTGAAATACATGTAGATATATTCCACCTAATTGCAAACAGTATTTCTTCTAAATGGATCGTAGTGCCATATTTTAAGTAGATGAATGCTTATTCTGAACTTTCTTGACCAGTTGCGAAACCAAAGTTTCTAATATTAATAATTCCTCTTGGGTAAGACAATGAAGGTAAGAAGGACCAGACAAATGGTTTCCTTACAAGTCTGTGATAAGTGTTGTTCATGCACATCACATGATCTTTCTAGGATGCTGGTAACACACCACAGATCACAACCTTCACAAAATATGTGCCTATCAAAATTCTGTTATACTATGGGTAGTGTTTAGTATGTAATGGACAGAGCTCTAACAGGTATGTACAGTGAATAATCCATACCAAGCAGCAGTAACTAAAAAACAAGCTGACAAGGATGAACCAGAGCCAGGAGTGCCAAATCACCCAACCAGCCCTGATCCTAATGGAGCCATCCATGACATTTCCATTTTTACCTAACATTCCTTGTCCCAGCATATGGGGAAAATCAAGTGTAATTTTGTAATGAAGCAGGAAAGTAGGTTTAGAATGAAAAGGAGGAGAGGGTGAAGTGGCAATTTAAAGCTAAGGAGGGGCATACAGGTACCCTGTCACATTGAGACAGGCCCATGGTCCTTCAAACCAATACATGCCACAGCCAGAAGGGATGTCACACAGATACCTCACACAGCTCTACTTCCAGAAACTGAAGCAAACATGAAGCTGCTGCTGTATCCATGTCTTTGGTCTCTACTTTTGTGTAGCAGAACCTGACACTAGAAAACATCTTCAGTCTCCAGCTGAGTAGTGTATTTATACTGTCCTTTCTTGTGATCTTTTTCTACTGTTGTAATGAAAAGCCTGCCCATCAGCCTTGTTTAATAAGAACCTTCTTTATTTGGACTCTGAAACTATCCTGGGATATGCGAGCAAGGTAGGTGGGGCATGAATTGAGAAAGTCACTGAAGTGGCATATTAAATCCAAATGAAGACTTGTGGGCATTCTGCACACACATACCTGCCCTTCCATACATGTTTTTGCGACTGATGATGTGGACCGTTTGCCATCACACCAGATCTGTCGGCGTGCTGATTTAGGAAGAGAGTTTCCATCCCTCAGACATGAAGCAGATTTTCAATGAGCAAGGGGAAGACCATACAGGCCTGGGCAAAAAAAAGTGGGACATCAGGCCTGAGAATAAAGCTGTCAGCACAAGACTGAAGTATTAGAATACAAAAACATTCCTGCTCTTCTCTTCATCTTTCAGACATAGATCTCAATACACAGCATGGTCCAGATTTCTTCACCGTTCAAAAGAATAGCTCTGCCTACTGCAGCCAGGAAAACTAATATACTTTTGTGTTGGAAAGCAAAGGGCTGATGCCTCCTAGGTAAAGGGATTTTGGTCCTTATTAACAGATAATTTGCCTTACGCCTTTTGGCCAGATGAGAACTATGTAACCAGATAATTATTAAGTGCCGAGGTTCTGAAAAGGCATTTGTGGTTGTGTCTGTCTAGGAATAACCAGCAGTTACTGGCCCTAAGGTGTTAAACCTGTTTTGCTGGGCTCTTACTTCCAAATCAATCACCTTCACAGGGCTGTGGAGCTCCGAACTGGTGCAAGCTTGTTTTAGCCACCCACGTTTTCTAAAAAAAATCTGTGAAAGAGTAACTTGCCCTTGCAGGCTCGATACCAGCTGAGGACTGGTCTGTCTGACAGCCTGCACAAGGCCAGTGCGTGACACGGGGGCTTTTTTACCATTGTGCTCTCTGCCTTGAGCATGGCAGCAGAAGTGTGCTCTGCATTCCCATGCCTCCTTCATCCACGTGAGGTTTGTGTTGGGGATGATCTGGTGAGGCACAGACACAGCTTTCCTTCAGAAGAGCCCTCAGAGGTGATTTCAGGGTGACTGTAAGCTAGAGTCCTGAGAGCTGGCTACCCTGTGGCTCTTGAGCTCAAGCTACTGCCAGCTCTGGTGCTGCACTGGTGGGGACTGTTGTCTCTGTACCATACCTGCATCTCTGAAGAGATGCCCCAAGTGTGGTCAGAAGTTGGATGCCCACTCTGGCTGGATGCAGCAGAGTGGCTCCTGACACATGGTGCTGCAGAGACAGTCTGCAAGGAGCTCACAGAGTATCCATGCCCCGTGTCAGAAGGCCTCTCTGCTCCTCCTGTATAGCAAATCCTCTGTAGCCAGTGCTGTAGACAAGTTAGCAGAGTTTACCACAGTCATCATAGCCAGTGCAGGGTTATATTCTGCTTAGCTTCTGTTAGCTTTGGATTTCGTGTCTGTGCTAAGCAAACTTTGCTGCTTTTGAAACGGCTAAAATTGCTGACTTACATAAGGGCATATTCATTGTAATACATCCCTGCAGATAAATAACCAGCCCACTGACCTCAGAGGAGATGGACATGGCAGCAGGAACATTGTTTCCAGTAACACTGGCTGGAAATTTTCCAGATGATTTTTTTTTTCCCTCAGAAAACACTGATCTGATTAAAAGAGCCGGTAGGGAAATGACTTGATCACTGGTCAGAGTTTTCAGTGGAAAACTAGTGATGCTTTTTATATGATTGGCCTGTATCATTTATGTTGTGTTATGCCTTTACTTAAAAGTTAAAATGTAAAGAAGTCTGACCCAAATGACTTAGCCTAAACAAAATAAGGCCTCTTCCAAATAGAATATTCCATTTACAGATATTCTTGGCATTTCAAAAATCAAATACCTGAAGAAAATTTGTTTTGTAGTAAATGCCAACCTTTTGAGTTTTCATGTTGAGCAAGGACAAAAGGTAGGACTAAGGTGCTGAAAATCCTCCAGGGGTAGAAGTTTTGCTTCTGGATTGATTCCAGTCCACATAATGCAACACAGCTGTGGAACAAATAAATACCCACAAAGATTTCACAAAGAAGATGACTAGGGCTTTCTGAAGGCTAGAGGAAGTTAAGAGGACAGTGGGTCAGATACTTAAAACAGCTTGTTTCACTATACAGATGACAGAGAATAATGGGGGAAAAAAAATCTTTCCTTTCCTGTGAAAGGAAATCCTTGAGAGGCAGGATCTCCCTTCTGGCACAGAAGGTCTTCATTCTAGTAATGCCCAACCATCATTGAAGCAATGTAGGAGCACTGAACTTGACAGTTCAGCGTAAAGTAGAGCAGCAATCTCATGCTGACATAGTTTTCTCTTGTCCACTGAAACATTAAAGTATCTTCTTTTACCATTGTTTTGAAAACAAAACAAAACAAACAAAAACAAACAAAAAACAACTCAGCTAATAGGAGAATAAAGTATTATCAAAATGAGGAATTCTGAAATAGTTTCTAGTTGCTTTGGTAAATGATATGAAGCATTGAAATAAAAATATTCAAAGGGAATTTAAGCATTGCTTCACTTCGATATTATTATTTTTTTTTTTGGCTTGAGGATCTGTTGGTTTGTTCTTTAGAGATGTGAAGACACGAAACTTTCATACATAGCTATCCAACTGAAATCAAGGTCTATCTCTTGAATAAATGCTTAAGATGATTACAATTAATTTACAAACTGATACAGACATTGAAAGCATTCAGATTCCTACTGCTCAAATAGAGGGGGAAGAAAAATAAATAAATAAATAAGCCCTAAATCCCACTGCAAAACATGAAAATCGGAGGTCCATTACCTTCATTCCTTGAAAAGATACAGAGAAAAATTCTTTAATGTGTTTAAAAAAATTGGGCCATATTTAGATGATTTTGCTTTGATAATGTTTGATATCAACAGTGCTGGGAGGCTTTCTTCAATCCTGCCTGATTCCAGCACGGTTCACCCAATATCTGCTTGTATTTTGTGAACAGTTAATTTACCTTTCTCAACTAGCTTTGCCTACATTGGTGGCCTACAGCTAACAACAGATACCATTTCCTGGTACTTGAGTCAGACCTGAAACCCGGTCACTTCAGTCAGTCTGGCCATCCTTTTCTCATGGTTACCCCTTTGACTAAGACTCTTCATCAGGATGAGGGTATTGAAGATGAAGCAGCATGATAAAACAGAAACTCCAACATGGACAAACCAATGTGACACAACAGTCAAAAGAAAAAATGAGAAAAATTACTAAGCTCTACATTCTACTGGCTGTAAACATCCAAATTTAAACCCCAGTGTTAATATTTTTTCTGTCCTTAGGGAAGTGCACCAGGGAGTCTGTTTACAGAATCACAGAATCACAGAATCACAGAATTTCTAGGTTGGAAGAGACCTCAAGATCATTGAGTCCAACCTCTGACCTAACACTAACAGTCCCCACTAAACCATATCCCTAAGCTCTACATCTAAACGTCTTTTAAAGACTTCCAGGGAACAACCCTTTCGGTAAAGAAGTTCTTCCTAACATCCAACCTAAAACTCCCCTGGCACAACTTTAGCCCATTCCCCCTCGTCCTGTCACCAGGCACGTGGGAGAACAGGCCAAACCCCACCTCACTACAGCCTCCTTTAAGGTATCTGTAGAGAGCGATAAGGTCGCCCCTGAGCCTCCTCTTCTCCAGGCTGAACAAGCCCAGCTCCTTCAGCCGCTCCCCGTAGGACTTGTTCTCCAGGCCCCTCACCAGCTTCGTCGCCCTTCTTTGGACCCGCTCAAGCACCTCGATGTCCTTCTTGTAGCGAGGGGCCCAAAACTGAACACAGTACTCAAGGTGCGGCCTCACCAGAGCCGAATACATGGGGACGATCACCTCCCTAGCCCTGCTGGTCACACTGTTTCTGATACAAGCCAGGATGCCGTTGGCCTTCTTGGCCACCTGAGCACACTGCTGGCTCATATTCAGCCGACTGTCCACCATCACTCCCAGGTCCTTCTCTGCCTGGCAGCTCTCCAACCACTCATCTCCCAGCCTGTAGCTCTGCTTGGGGTTATTGCGCCCCAGGTGCAGGACCCGGCACTTGACCTTGTTGAATTTCATGCAGTTGACCTCAGCCCATCGGTCCAGCCTGTCCAGATCCTCCTGCAGAGCCTTCCTACCCTCGAGCAGATCGACACACGCACCTAGCTTGGTGTCATCTGCAAACTTACTGAGGGTGCACTCAATGCCTTCGTCCAGATCATCGATGAAGATATTAAAGAGGACCGGCCCCAGCACCAAGCCCTGGGGAACGCCGCTAGTGACTGGCCTCCAACTGGACTTGACTCCATTTACCACAACTCTTTGGGCCTGGCTATCCAGCCAGTTTCTAACCCAACGAAGCGTGCGCCAGTCCAAGCCAAAAGCAGCCAGTTTCTTGAGGAGAATGCTGTGGGAGACGGTGTCAAAAGCCTTGCTGAAGTCAAGGTAGACCACATCCACAGCCTTTCCCTCATCCACCCAGCGCGTCACTTTGTCATAGAAGGAGATCAGGTTCGTCAAGCAGGACCTGCCTTTCATAAACCCATGCTGACTGGGCCTGATCACCTGCTTGCCTTGCAAGTGCTGTGTGATGACTCTCAAGATAATCTGCTCCATGAGCTTCCCTGGTACTGAGGTCAGACTGACAGGCCTGTAGTTTCCCAGGTCAGTCCTCCGGCCCTTCTTGTAGATGGGCGTCACGTTTGCTAGCCGCCAGTCAACTGGGATCTCCCCCGATAGCCAGGACTGCTGATAAATGATGGATAGGGGCTTGGCCAGCTCCTCTGCCAGTTCTCTCAGTACCCTTGGGTGGATCCCATCCGGCCCCATCGACTTGCGCACATCCAAGTGCCGTAGCAGGTCACCAACCAGTTCTTTGTGGATAGTGAGGGCCACATCCTGCTCCCCATCCCCCTCCACCAGCTCAGGGTACTGGGTATCCAGAGAACAACCGGTATTGCCGCTAAAGACTGAGGCGAAGAAGGCATTGAGCACCTCCACCTTTTCCTCATCTTTTGTAACTAAGTTTCCCCCTGCATCCAATAAAGGATGGAGATTCTCCTTAGTCCTCCTTTTTGTGTTGATGTATTTATAAAAACATTTTTTTTATCTTTAACGGCAGTAGCCAGATTGAGCTCCAGATGAGCTTTGGCCTTCCTAATTTTGTCCCTGCACAGCCTCACTACATCCTTATAGTCCTCCCTAGTGGCCTGCCCACTTTTCCAAAGATTATAAACCCTCTTTTTTCTCCTAAGCTCAAGCCACAATTCTCTGTTGAGCCAGGCTGGTCTTCTTCCCCGCCAGCTCGCCTTTGGGCACATGGGGACAGACCGTTCCTGCGCCATTAAGATTTGCCTCTTGAAGAGCGCCCAGCCTTCCTGGACTCCTCTGCCCTTCAGAACTGCCTCCCAAGGGACTCTACCAACCAGTGTCCTGAGCAGCTCAAAGTCAGCCCTCCGGAAGTCCAATACAGTTTTACTGGTCCCCTTCCTGGCCTTGCCAAGAATAGAGAACTCCACCATTTTGTGGTCACTCTGCCCAAGACAGCTCCTGACAATCACATCCTCCACCAGTCCTTCTCTGTTTGTGAAGAGAAGGTCTAGTGGGGTGCCACCCCTGATAGGTTCACTAACCAGCTGCGTCAGGAAGCTATCTTCCACGCTCTCCAGAAACCTCCTAGACTGCTTTCTCTGGGCTGTGTTGTGCTTCCAGGATATGTCAGGGAAGTTCAAGTCCCCCATGAGAACAAGTGCTGAAGATTTCACAACTTCTGTCAGCTGCCTGTAGAACTCCTCATCCGTCTCCTCATCCTGGTTTGGCGGTCTATAACAGACCCTGACCAGGACGCTAGCCTTGTTGGCCCAGCTGATCCTAACCCAAAGGGACTCGACCTTGTCATTCCCAGCCTCGAGTTCTACAACATCGAAAGACTCTCTAATATAGAGAGCCACACCACCACCCCTTCTGTGCTGCCTGTCCCTTCTGAAGAGCCTATAGCCAGGCATTGCAGCACTCCAGTCATGAGACTGGTCCCACCACGTTTCCGTGATGGCAACCAAGTCGTAGCCTGCCTGCTGCACGATGGCTTCCAGTTCTTCCTGTTTGTTACCCATGCTGCGTGCATTGGTGTAGATGCACTTCAGCTGGGCCATTACCTTATTGCCTTGCCTTGCTATTGTTCCCCCTGGCACAGCTCCAACAATCCTTGTTTCTGCCCCATCCCCCTTCTAACCTAGTTTAAAGCCCTCTCAATGAGCCCTGCCAGCTCCTGGCCCAGGATCCATTTTTCCCTAAAAGACAGGGACCCACCTGTGGCCATCAGGCCGGGTACTGAGTAAAGTGCCCCATGGTTGAGTGTTTAAGCCCAACATGTTCCTCAGATCTTGCTCCAGGTGCCACCCATTGCTGGACATGGAACAGGGCTGGCTGGGGGACCAGTGTCACAGCCCTTCCAAGCAGAAACTGATGGCCACCTTCTTTCTTATTGGCCACAGCTGGGCAATAACCTTGCAATAGCTGCTGGGTACACCAGAGAGGAAAGAAGCATGTCTGGGGCTGTGACAATGCATGGCGAGACCCCGCAGTCCTCCTCTATCCCATCCACCATGCTCTGAAGTTTGCTATTAGCCCATGACTACATACATCTTATGTCCAAGACAGTGAGAACAGAATGGCATACATAACACAGGCTGAAATTACCTGTGAAAATCTAACTTGAAATGCCTTAAAACTGAGTGGTCAAACTTGCAGCAACATTTGGAAATGGCAATTATTTTATCCAACGTTATAATCATTACAAGACTTTATGTGTACCTAAGGTTTTTGAAAAAAAAAAAAAGAAAAGAAAAAAAAAAGTAAAAAGTTAACACTCTAAACAAGTCAAAAAATAGGTTTTGCAGTGCTGAAGTGTTGATCATTTATTTCACTGTGTGTAAGTGGCACAGTGAATCCACCTTTGTGAAAATATAGAGGAAATAACTAGCTTCCTCTGATTTGCAGGGACTCTTCTTTTATAATTTGCAGCTATGGTGTTACTCTCAGACTCCAGACCCATTTGTAATCATCTCTTCAATGGACCAGCTATCTTTGTTAATATTTGTTTCTCCCTACTCATAAGAGTAAAGAGCTTGCCTATACTGCAAGACAAAAGCATGTTGACCCTACAGATAATTGCCTGACTGAAAATCACAGAAGTATTACAGCTGAACTCAGCACCAGAGGGCTAAGATAATTCATTTTAACAATCTTTCTTGCCTTGAACTCTTATCAAGATCTGGGCATCAAAAGTAAGTTGATTTCTACCTTCATTCTCAGCTGCGTGAAGTGTCTTTGCATTCCCTAAACACAAGCTCTTGCTGTCTTTCACATTTGCTTATTCTGACCCAATCCCTAATTAGCAATGGATAATAAATATTTGCACCTAAAATTAATAACTCAGTCCACGGCTCTGAGAAAAGGAAAAGGTCACTGGCTGTGTTTCTGACTCTTAAAGGAAAAGGATACTGCCTCCGTACTGGCAGTTTGTGAACACGAGGCTGTACTTGAGTTTGACACTAGAGCAGCTGCATGGGGACAACCCTCACGGTCTTCAGAGCAAGATGGGCCATGTTACAGCAGCAGATGGCTCGTGCCCAGGAGGTGCCCTGCTGCTAATCCCACCATCTCCAGGGCTGCATGGGATTCAGACTCAGCAGTGTGACTTCAGCCTGGCTGTGCCTTTACCTTTTCTATTTCTTTCTTTCTCATCTGTCTCTCACGAGAATGGAGTGGGTCTTCGGCTGGTGCCACAGAGAGGAGTGAATGGCACAAAATTGATTTGTACCGTGAAATGCACTGTGATGAAGGCCTGGCCCCATGTGATCTGAAGTGGCCCTTTTGCCACTTTATCTAGGCAAAATCACAAGTGCTGCAAAGATAAAGGTTCATCCGTAGCTCTCAGCTGCCTGGGTTTAAGCAAGCTCCATGCCATTACACTAATCAATTATTTTTCTCTTTTAATTCCAGTATGCCTGGCCATGAAGCAGACAATAAAACATGGGCAGAAGGAGCTGCAAGATGAGATAAGATAGAGGCTTAAACATTTTTCAAATTAACCCAATTGCTTTTTGTCATTTGAGAAGATAACATGCTTTTTCCTCTTGTGGCTAATGAAACTGTGGCTTCAGAAATCCTGAAATCAGGAGGGCATACTCAGCCCCAGACCCAGCCCCTTCCTGCTGCAACTGCCTGAGATGAGGGGAAAGGCTGGTGGTGGTGCCCTGCCATGGGGACCAGAGTGCTCCAGCCTGAGCCACCTATGCCCATCGGTGGGGATCTAGGGCAGACATACATATTGGTATATATTCTCCTTTCCGGTGCCCAGCCACACTGTGACATGCTGACCATCTTCCCAAACTGTGTCCCAAGGGGACAGGTTTCTAGCCACAAACTGAGTGTTCCATCAGCCTGGTGAAGCCCAACCAAGCCCAGAGCTCAGACAGAGTCATCAGCCATATGTGGTCCCAAACTCTTCAATTCTACAATTTTTCCACGTGCCTCAATTTTTTTCTGCTACACCACAGTTTAAATTGTATTCATAGCAATTTTCTCTGATTTGTCCAGTGCCTCTAATGGCTTACAGCACCTAACAGTGCTTCAAGACCTATATGTTACCCATAGCACAATAAGCCAGGATCAGTTTCTAAGCTGGTACCTGGATAAAATATCATATGCACAAGGCCCAAAGATCTGCATATGCAGTTATCCAGACTTTGTACATAAATGAAAGCACCTGGAGATGGCACAGAATATTTATGCAAACTGCTTTTGAAACCACATTTCTGCAAATACAGCACATAGACCCTAATACAGCAAAGGACAAAGCACACTGCTTAATTCTGAACACGTGAATAATTCTCTTTGCCTTCACGTGGTGTACCTGGGAAGATCAGCCGTCTGTGCTTCAGAAAAGCCTTTAATAAGTTCTATTTGATTTCAGCAGGACTGCACATGTGTTTCATATTAAATCTCTGCCTTAAGTACTTTGCTAGAGTTCTTTGCTCTCGAGATGGGCTCTGCTTTCTTTTTTTCCTTGAACTGGGACTAGTTTATACAAAAATCTTCATCACTTTTAATTATTTGTGACTGGTAAGCACCAAAGAGAAATAAAGGTGCTGAAACTGCAAGATCTGTCTGAGAAGGACTCAAGGTGGGAGGACAAAAGGGTGGTGCCAAGCTTGAAAGGGAGGGTACCATTGCACTTCAGTTGGGGCTTTCCCCCAGCTGCTTTTGCCCTGAGGTTTCAGGAGCTCATGTGATGAAGACCACAAGTGCAGGGCTCAGGGAAGGTGAATGCAACACAGCAGGCTCAGAGACAAGCAGCAGTGACCAGCAGCAAGAGCTCCTACTGGTTCCCTATGAGAGGGGGCATCTTTCAATGGTGCTTAGGCTTAGGCAGAGCACCTCCTTTTCAAACTATCTGGTGGCACTGAGACACTGAGAGGTGACTTCTCTTATTATACACACATATATCATCTTGCATTGACTCCAGATACTGGCTTAGTGATCGCACACACGCAGATAGATTGCAAGGTCTCTACCAACAAGCTACAGTTTCTTTAGGGCACAGATGTTGGCATTTGCCTTTCAACACCTCCCTGTAACTTTACACACATGGTCAGGTTTTATTTTGAATCGAGGTGTTGCAGCATATAGTTTATATCTGTCCTCAAACCCACTTCCAGGAAGACATTCTTACTGTGTCACCCCACACCACCACCTCTCCACTGCGCCTGCGAAGGTCATAGTGCCTGAGCTCCGGCAGGAAAAGCATGTGTTGAACAGACCGATCTTCCCTGCTCTTCTTTCAGTGCTGGGTCACTGGGACTGCAGGCACACTCACTGCGAACCTTCCCTCTAGCATGTTCACTCACCTCTGACTTAGAGAGGTGGGGTATGCTGAGATGGGAGATACCCAGGTGCCCTCTCACCTCTATGTTCCTCTACAGGTTGGAGGAGCTTTCTGAATGCTTCAGACATTGGACCCTGGTTGTGCATCAGGTCAAGCTTCCACCTTGTGTCCTGGAGGGACAATACCTGTTGGCTTATGGGCCCCTGGAAGTTCTTGTCAAAGCACAGTGCAAGAAAGTCAGCATTCCCGTGTCTCAGTCTGGCCACAGGTCCCTGTATTATTTCGGTATATTGAGGAAAACGTCAGATTCTGTAGTCAGAGTTAGAGATAGCTGCATGCTTATTTTTATTAGGAAAAGAGGGGGAAAAAGAAAAAAAAAAAAAGTTATAAAATTTGTTCTCAGGATGACTGATGCTTAGAGAAAAAATGGTTCACATTTTGTAAAAAGTAAATAAGAGTGATTCTTGCTCTGGCAATTTCAAAACAAACTGCATGATCTCAACATTTCTTAGTCAGTCATGCTTGTGACTGCTTATGGCTGGCATGTTTGTAGAGGAGGTAGAGCTGAAGAAAAGAACCCCCAGCAGTACAGAAACACAATGAAACATAGGACCAGCCTTTTCCTTGTGAATCTTGAAGCTCCCCATTTGTTGGCTAGAGATGCTGGACCCACACACCCATCATTCCTAATCAGAATGACCAACACACCCACACCCCTGGAAAACTGAGGATCACAGAAGTCAACTTGGAATCAACTAAATCTACCTGCATGGTACAACCTCTTATAAACCACATGGATAGAGCTGTCAGCAGCCAGGCAGTGCTGTGCAGTGACTGGGGACATCTGGGCTTTTTGGGTCAATCTGTGATCACTGTCTGGAGACTGAAGATGCTCTGCATGCTCGGTGCACTTGTCGCACCTTGGGTGCCGGAGGGCTCCTGATGGCACCGTCTCTCCAGCTGTCCAGTGCTCCCAGGCTGTCGTGGAGCAGCAGCAGACTGAGCATCTGGCTCTCTGTGTTCATACTGTGTTTCCATAGCTCTTTTCCATAAACAGTCTGATCCCTATTTTGATAGCTCATATGTGTTCTTTGAGACCCCCATTTCCATCTCTGGCTGTTCAATGCACCCTTTCCTGCACCGTTTCACTGTCCTTCTCTCTACCATATGCTCCAAGGAGCTTGTTTGTCAAAGGGACAAGATGTCTAAGGGTGTAAAGGAAGAAGCCCATCCACACTGCTTTCATCCCACCGTGTTTGTTGGCAAGGAGCCAGGCGCTTGCCAGCCACAGAAAACTTTGTAGGGCCTCTTTGTTTAAATGCATTTTACAATAAGCATTTGTTAAGGGCACAGTGCCCTCGTGTCAATGGAAAGAGGCCCATCACGGTAGGAAACCAGATATCTGAGAACGCTGCTTCTGCTGGCCAAGGGCAGCCACCTGCCCGGGGCGCTGCAGGTGCCAGGGGCACACTCAGCAGCACCAACTTTCTGTTGGTGTACGTGCTCGGGCAGAAGATGGACACAAGCAGCACTATGTGAGCTACAAACAGGGAGCTGAAACAAACCTTGAGCACAAGCCCTGATGTAGAAGGTACCATGGATGAGCAGCTGCAAACTCCAACAGCACCACTCCCACAGCAGCACCTTCATGGTCGCAGGGTGGTGGGGAGAGGCAGGGGCTCGTTTTCCAGCTGCAAACCACTGGGTTGGTACAGCTGAGCACGCATCTCGTTACTGCCTGCTCTGAAGCAGTAATTTATGTTTTTAATTTTTCTTCTTCCCTGAGACTCCTCCTGTGCCCGGTGCCATCCTGCAGCAGAGAGGCAAGGCGCAAGGCAGGCAAGGAGGCATATTTTGGAGGAACACCAAACTGGGGCTGGCAAACCCTGACAATAGAGACTGTTTGGAGGAGAGCAAAGGACAGTAAGGTACAGAGCTCATCAAAGGATTCACTGCTCTGACCAAATGACAGCCAGGACTACAGTCACACCATCACGGCCCGACACAGGCTGTATTTATGCCTTACCTTCAAGAAGAGTTATACGTCAGCATGAATATTCTCCTACATATTTATAGCTAAACTGCTTCAGCACCAAGGGATTCTTTACAGAGGCACGAGGGAGGAGAAGAGATTTGGGAAAATTTAAGAGCTCTGAAAGTGATATAAACCAGCCTTCCAATAAACAAGGGAAGTGTGAGTATAGGGCCCACGCCCAGCCAGGAGCAGAAATAAGTGCTTTACATTAATCAGGGAACAATGAAGGAAGTCTCTCAGCTCCCCAGCAAGGGAAGGCATGAGTTTCCAGTCCTGACGGTCTCTGTGAACATTTAATCATCCATTGCTTGGAGCTGATTGCCTTAGACCCAGAGATCGGATCGATGCACTTTCTCATGCTTTATGGTAAGCCAGAAACACCGTGGCACATCTCCTGGGTCAGAAAGGGGAACAGAGAGGATGGAGGGAATTTATTATAAGGTGCAGGGGGGCAAATTCCCCTGCTGGTGTTTTGGGGAGCCCATATGTGGAAGACACCTGGCTGGTGTTTAGGCAGTGACAAGGAGCCAGTGCATTGGCCACCATCCTGTGCTGCACCCTGCTCGCCATCCGCAGTGACAGCGGTGGCACGGGCAGCACCAGTATCCAGCATCGTGCTGGTCCTTCTCCCATCCCCTCCGCAGCCCCACGTAGCACACACTGCCCATTCCCTGCCTTCCCCAGCTCTGAAGAGCGATTATTTTATTCTGTCCTTACTGTCGGTGGCTGAATGGGAAGGCTATGCTGTAGGGTTGAGTCACAGAGACGTGATGAAAACAAGCTGGAGAATTCAAAATGCCAGCTGCCGCCTGATGCCAAGACAAAATTAATCAGGCTCCTTGATCGCTATTGTGACTGCTAACAGAGATGTGTATGTATATTAATTTGGTTTCCTCTCTATTGTCCAACATGCCCTGGGGTTGTATAATTTACAGGTAATTAAGTTCAGCAAAGATTATTGAAAAACAGAAAAGGATGCCAACCTAACTTGCTTTTATTCATCTGCCAATGAGACTGTGGTATAATTAACCAGTTAGCTTTGGTCTAATTCCCACACGAGCCAAAAGGGAGGGTGCCATTTTGGGTCCATGAAAATTTGCCTAGATATGGCATTAGAGGGAGAGAGAAGGCATATTCTTCTTTGTGGTGCTAAGCAGGATAACATAGTCTCTGGGTTAATGTTTAGATCCACACTGATCTGCAAAGACACTGTGACATGGCATAACTATGGCTACCTGGTACCTGGTGGCTTTCCAGACAGAGCAGCAAAAGTTTTCCAGATTTAGACCTTAACAGAAACCTTCATTTCATATTCTTTCACAGAAATACATACATATATATACATACCTATATATACATACATATATATATATATGTACATGTATATCCCAATCTGCTTAAGAAGTATGTCCATGAGTGTGTTCCTGGATTTTTAAGTCAGAGCAAAGTGGGGGTTTGTGAAATTTTTAAATGGACATTATTATCATTCTGAAATTTCATAGAATCACAGAACTGTTTGGGTTGGGGTTGGAAGGGACCATAAAGACCACCCAGTTCCAACCCCTTGCCGTGGGCAGGGACACCTCCCACCGGACCAAGTTGCCCAAAGCCCCATCCAGCCTGGCCTTGAGCACCTCCAGGCATGGGGCATCCACAGCTTGTCTGGGCAGCCTGTGCCAGGGCCTCACCACCCTCTGAGTGAAGAATGTCTTCCTAATATCTAACCTGTCTCCGCTTCTTTATTTGAAAACCATTCCCCCTTGTCCTATCTCTATCTGACCATGTAAAAAGTTGTTCTCCATCTCTTTTACAAGCCCTGTTTAAGTACTGAAGATAAAACATCCCATGGCAATGAGTTCTGCAGTTAAATCATTGTCTGAGTGAAAAAGGAATGTCATGTTGTTTTCTTTCTTTCTCATTCTTTCTTTCTTTCTTTCTTTCTTTCTTTCTTTCTTTCTTTCTTTCTTTCTTTCTTTCTTTTGTTCATTCTTTCATTCTTTCATTCTTTTGTTCTTTCTGTCTTTTCCTTCCTTCCTTCCTTCCTTCCTTCCTTCCTTCCTTCCTTCCTTCCTTCCTTCCTTCCTTCCTTCCTTCCTTCCTTCCTTCCTTCCTTCCTTCCTCCCTCCCTCCCTCCCTCCCTCCCTCTCCCTCTCCCTCTCCCTCTCCCTCTCCCTCTCCCTCTCCCTCTCCCTCTCCCTCTCCCTTTTCCCTAGTGATTTCTTTGCCCCTGTCTTCCCAAGAGGTACAAAATTTTTACCTGTAAATGTGTATTAGGGATCCTTTTTAGAGGTATCACAAACTGGATGGGCTAAATCAGAATACATTCACATGACGTGGTTTGGACTTTTGTCAATTCAAAAAATATTTTCTTAGTAACTTTCAGTCAGTCCCTTGTTTAATTTGCCTTGAGCACAGGAAGGTTTGCTGCCTCCTGAGCCACTCTCACTGCCCATCACTGCTGCACAGGCCTCCTCTGCTGGGGCAAGTTGCATCTTCTGTCAGCAAGAGTGGCTTGAAGTCCATCTCCAGAAAGACATTTTTCGTTCCACTGCACATGTATCATTTCAGCGTGATACCATGAAAATCTACTGAGTTAGACCAGGTTCTGTTAAGGTCAGAATTTGACCTAAATTCCCCCAGGGAGCACATCTCATGTCAGAAAAACGCATTCTGTTTACTCGCGTTGCCTGCTGCATCTTGCCAGTGGGTGGCACGAAGCCATCATGAGGTTAGTACCAGGACGGAGCGGCGTTTTAAAATGTTCTGAACACAAGTGACTCAGTAGTCGGCTTTCCAGTCCTAATGGGCTGGCTGTTTCAAATTAAATTGAGTTATAGCAGGGCCCCTAGTCCACATCAGAGGATAAGAGCATGCAAAATTGAATTGGAAAAATGGAGCCAGTTTGCGTTCCTGCTTATGAACATGCAGACAAATCAGCAACTCAGAAATCACTAGCTATTAGTTTATTGGCAATTCATGCAGCTTAAAAATAGCCATGGAAATTTGTACCCAGACCACTAACCCCTTTCAGCTAACCATGATTGCAGTAGCAACAGTGAGCCCAAGTGGCAAATTCCTCATGCAGCTGTTAAGCTGAGGCCAGAGATGGAGTGAAAGGCAAAGGGTGGGGGGCACAGAAAGAAGCTTGCATACATTGCCAACCCTGAATATCCAGTCCTTGTGAGTCAGAATCATGAGGCTGACTTGGAAATTCTCATAAATTTGATGCTTTTTCTTACAAATACCAAACCTTTAATTTGCACCTTCTGCAGGCACCACAGAGCCAACAAATGTTTGCATTATATATATGGGAGATTCCTTCATTGTACATCCAGGTTTGGGAGATGAAAAAAAAGGGGGGGGGGGGAAGAGAGAGTCAAGAGAGTCAAACAATTATGGCCTAATCTAAATGGGGAACAGTTGTTATATGAAAATAGGAGAGGTCCTGCCACTGCCTGACATGAAGAATGGGACAAAACCAGCATCTAGAATATCCTGAGTTGGAAGGAACCCACAAGGATCATTGAGTCCAGCTCCTGACTCCACACAGAACCACCCCAAAATCAGACCAGATGTCTGAGAGCATTGTCCAAATGCTTCTTGGACTCTGAGAGGCTCCGTGCTGCAACCACTGCCCTGGGGAGCCTGTCCCAGTGCCCGACCACCCTCTGGGTGAAAAATCTTTTGCTAACATCCAGCCTGACCCTCCTTTGTCCCAGCTCCGCACCATCTATAAGCAAATTGGCAAACCATACAGTTTCTTACATGTTTGACTGTGGCTTTGGTTTACCTGTTTTGCTGTCGTGTTCAGTGAAAAGAATGAAAAGGTTTCCTCTGCTCCTCTGCTGTACGTACTGGGGCTAAGAGGCCAGCCTTGCTGCAGGGACCGGGCAAGAAATAAGCAGAAAGAGGATGGAGAGAGCTTGAAAAGTTGAAAGAGCTTGAAACTATTAAAAAAGATCCAAGATTTTGGGGACTGTTGGACTCCTGGAAGTTACAGTGGTGATGTAGTGAAAGACTTTAGGGCCATTTATGGTTTCCTTAGGGGTATATTATTCTCTTGATGCAAACACATACAATTCCTGTCAATATGACATGAGCAGTGCATTCACACAAAGAAGTCATATACCCCCTAGTGACTAGATCAGAAAAGTCTATCCAGCAGACTTCAGTTTGTCCATTTAATGTCTCAAGCTGCTTTTCCACACTTGCAAGGCACCGGCTGCACCTTGTTCAGGCCATCTCTGCCAGTGTGCTGCTGAGCACCCTTCAGGTCCATCCATGGGAGACAAAGGATGCAGGCAGGTGCTGGAGGAAGCATTTGTGTCATCCATGTGCACATGCCAAAATACAGGGATAAACTCCTGCACCAGTCCTCTCAGAGAGGGCAGGAGATGCACAGCATGATGTCTGCAGGCAGTAAGAGAAAAACCTCTGATTGATTTGTGGATGAGAAGGGAGGGAGGAAGAAGCAGAGAAACTACAGGTGTGCAACCTAATCTCACATGCATGACAAGCCAAGCTACTAGCTCCTTCTGTCTTCTGACTGCTTCAATGTCCCAGGTACACAGTGCTTTCTCCCAGCCTCTCTCTTTCTCTCTGTTATTTACTCTGTGGTTTATCACTGCATACATCTTCAATATTTTTCTGTGCTTCTTTCTAAATAAAGGCAGTGGAGGAAAATCCCATGTTCTCTGGGGACATTGGTCTGAATTTGTTCCTTGCCAAGATGTAGGCTTAGTGAGCTGCAAGAACATTCCTGTTTGGAGAGGACACCAAAATATTCTGAGTTCATCACTGGCTTTGATCTGTAAGAAATGCAAAGAGCTGGAACTCTCAGTTTAACAGAGTAGGTGGGAATTTAATCTTTTCTAGTAGTGCCTTGCATGGAAAGAAACCCTTTATTACCATCTGGAAGTTTTCTCATTGATGGCCAGTCTAGAGGTATTTTAGCAACCCAAATGTGGTGCACTGAGCAGGCAGGTAGTTTGTATCTTTGTGACTGCAGATGTCAGAATGCAGTCAGGTAACTGCATACAAAGCACAGCAAGGCCAGGAGAAGGGTCTGCACAACGGGTCTGCTGGCACTCTCCATCTTTTCCCCTCTCACTGCAGAGGACGCAAGGAGATGTGCTCTAGCTGACAGAAATAGCTTCTGCAGTGATTTGATATGTCCTAGTGGGGGAAAGTTTTTTTTCTTCCCTAAGTACAAAGAAATAAATGGTTTTGTGGTCCAAGATTTGTAGATGCCTTTTTTTGGTTGCTGTCCTTAAGTCTTATTTTTTTGGAAGCAATCCCATCTTGTCATCAACACAATATTATTTTTAGGCAGGGATGGGAGAAGTAGGTCCAGGTCCTCACATCTTCAAGTTACCACTTTCCACACGTGATACCCAGTGTTTTGTGGCGCACATTATTCCAGAGGGATTTTCAGAGGCATGTGGCAGACTTTATAGTGCTCCAAATAAGCTCTCCTGGCAACTCAGTCCCTCCTCTGAGCATCTCCTCAAAAGGGAGCAAAGCAGCTATGAATATTCAGACCTGAAAGAGGGATGAGGGAGAAAGGAGAAATAAGGGATCATCTCCCCAAACGCATTAGCTGTAACAAGCAGCCTGAGTGATGCTAATCCTAACCCAAAAACTGTGTTCTATTTCAGGCCACTGGTACTTGGGCTTTTACATGGTCTCTCTGCTTTGATCTGTCTACAAGGGAATTAAAATGGTTTGCCATTGGCAGATCCTAATCTTCCGAATAGTCGTGGCAACTGTCTGCCTGTCAAGAGCAGGATTCTCTGTCACATTTGGGAACCCTTGAGACAGGCAGAAAACAATGTGTTATGATGCTGACAATCAGACCATCTTGGGTATTGCCAGTCACATCCCCTGCAGTTGCCAGTATCCCATCTGGAGACTTTCATTGGAAACAATGCCTCACTTTGCTATAATCTGTCCTGCAGTGGGATTTCCCAGTGTTTTGCCTGTTCAGCAGACTGGCTTATCTCAACCAGTCTGATTATCAGACAGTGCAGTTTACAATAATAACGAGACAGCAGTTAACCCAATTTGACATGTCTTTAGGCAGTCACAAGCAACAAGCTTCTCCGGGATGGGAAAGGCATTTAAACAAGTTGTCCTTGTTTGGTGAGGATGAAATAGAGCTTCAGCTCCTTTGTTGAAGCCTGAATGCTCTGTCAGGGGGATGCATGAAACACATTGAGTCATGAAAGGGGCAAAGATTCCCTTTCAAGTGGAAAAATCAACTCACGCCAATAACAGTGGCTTTTTTCCCCCTCTTTTTATTTTTTATTTTTTGCCAGCAGAGCTAACTCTGCTCAGTGCACTGCTAGGATGAAACAGAGCTAGATTCCTTTGAAAGGATAAACAAGAAGATCTTTAAATCTGGGAGTGGGCTGTTCCATCGGAGGTGAAAAGTTAAATGCACCCTGCAGCGACTGTAAGGATTAAAAATAATGTCTTGATCAGATACTTTCAGGAGTATCATGGAGTGTGATTAATGTACAGCCTTCTTTAGCTGCTGTTACCTTCTCAAATGACTCCCCCCCCAAACCTGATCATCTGCATTACTTCTTTTTATTTTTATTATTTTAAGATTGCTATCTCCACACTGACTTGACTCCATGTTCTGAATAGGGCAAGAGTGCAGCCATGGTGCTGGCGTGTGGACAGACCCGCCAGCTATGCAGCAAGGGATCAGTGTGAGCCGAGCAGAGAGGACCGAAGCTGCAGAATTAAAGTCACAAAAAAAGGACAAAAGCGGGCTTCACAGCCTTGCATTCACTCTCTGTACTGGACGTTCTCGTTAGAACATGTAGCAGCAACAATGCTCACAAAGCAAGGAGATTTGTGGTTGCTCATTACTTTAAAAAAAAAATATATATATATGTGTGTGTGTACATATATATATATATATATATATATATATATATATATATATATAGTGTGTGTGGGTTACTTCTTTCCTTAGGTAAATGCTTCTTTTTGTTTTGGACCACAAGAAGTAAGCATACCAGCAATAGATACAGGCTGAGTGGATCCCACAGGCCATTTCACAATGATTTTGATTAACTGTGTCTTAATCCTTAGCCTTAAGGGGCATTTTGCTTAGGTAATTTCCTAAGGAGCTTCACATGTAGGACTGAATCTTCCAATTCCCCACAGCTCCAGGAGTACCTGACCACTTCACAAGGTGGCCCATCCAGAAGAGTTCTTCACACCAAATAGCGAGCTGGGTGCTAAAAGCAGCAGAGGTTTTAGAAGCAAGAACTTAAGCTTGTTATGCTACCTCAAGATGAAGCTTTCCAGGCATTTTGTGAGTTGTCAATAGCAGAGTGTCCTTTGAAAAAAACACCTATATAAAGCACATTTTCAGGGCATAAATGGCATTTGGTTTGTAACTATGTGTGGGTCTGTCTTGAGACTTCCCAGAAGAATGCAGATCTGAATGTCCTCATGAAGACTCTCACCTCCCTTCCTGAGGTGGAAGCCAAGCATACCCTTTACTAGCCACCTGCACAAGACTTAGGCCATGTCCACATCCCCTTGTTTGCCTCTGTGAGCCCCTGCCTGGCTCTGTGCAGGTTGGAGGAGACTCTCAGCTACCTCTCCCTAGGGTAATTAAAACCCCTGGTGCCAATGAAGCAGTGTTTAGCAGAGGGCAGGTGCCATCCCATAACACTTAGTGAGGTTGTAAGCTTGCTGGACCGGACTAGGTTCACACATACAGGCAACACTATCAGTCATTGAAGTAAAGATGTTAGCACAAATATTACACCTTTCCCCTAGGTGTGTGGCACTTTTCATACTTATAACACTGGAAAAGAGGCTCTTGTTCCAGCCATTATTAACTTTAAATTTAGCCTTTTTCTTTCCACATCAATACAAAATCACTGGGCCGTATATTCAATTTACTCAGATCCATTCAAACCCATTGGTATCAATGGCAATGTATAGGTATGAATCAGCCACACAAAACTGGGTAATAATCTCAGCATGCTCAGATTTAAAGTCTTATTTTTCATGCTGACAAAGTTTTAGTTTGGAAAGAACTTCGGTAACTGTTACTGGAGGGTTTTGTGTTCTATCTACTTAAAAGTTTTAGAATATTAAAAAATAATAATAATAATAAAAAAAAAAAAACAACCTTTCAACAATCTGAACAAAATATTCATTATCCTATTGATAAATCTACTAAATACAATGTGTTGTTCTGTCCCCAGTCCAGCTAGGACATCTGTTTTCTTGACTGTATGGTACTTAGCACAATGAATCATTCGCCTCCAGTCATTCGCAGTCCCGGCATGTTATGCTGCCTAAATCGTAGGAAAATTCCATGCGGTCTCCTCCAGATAATACAGATACATTGCTCTCCTTGCTCCCACAGCTGCAGCAGTGGGCTCTGCCTTCCTCCGTCTCTCTCAGCATAAAACCCTCAAGATCCATGGTTCACAAAGGCTTCCTTTTTGCCTGTGCATGTTATCACACGCAGCCTCTTAAGAAATGCCTTTGCTGGGCCTTGCTGGTCTCTGTAGCTACGCCTGTATTAATAAATAAAATTAATGAATAATAAATAAATATATAACAATGAATAAATAAAACGGGTTGCTCTCTGGTCCTCACAGCACAGCTTGCAGGTGTCCTTCTCTGCAGAGCAGAGAGGCCCAACTCCAACCCTTCCCTGGGAGCAGCCCAGTAACACGCTGGGCCTCAGGGCTGTGACAGCCCCCGGCGGGGGCACGCAGCCGTATAAGAGGCATCGGCAAGTGGGGGACACTGCCTGAGCCTTCCTGGGTTTCCTGGTCTACTCAGAGCAATATCTGATGGGATGTGGACAGCCAGCTGCCTGCAGGCAGGGTGGCTGAGGGCACCACCAGCAAGGGAGAGAGCCTTGGCCTGGTCATGGTGGGACAGCCTGGCCAAAATGCATTTCTACACATTGGTTTCTTAACTCTATTACCTTTTATAAAGGATGATTTTGTTAAATTGTCCAAAGCTCTTCAGTGGAGTGTTACTGGCCACAGGACAGTGACCTGTGAGCCTGCAAAGTGTCTTTGTGTGGGCATCAGTCCTGGGATGGGACTGGGGCTCCCATCCGTGCTGGGAACAGCAGTGCCACGGGACCAGAGCAGGAATGTCTTCCAGAGGGGATATTCCTGCTTGTTTTCCCTCAGGGCTTCTCACAATTCTTTCTGTATGGACATAAAGCACAGACAGGAGAGGCAGAAAACAGAGGTAACATGTTCCAGTGACAGTGACATACCTGGAATTAGAGCAGACATCTTCTGGTGGGGATAGCACAGGGGTTTGCTATTATTTGGGTATATTCCTAGCACAGACTCCATCCTGAGGAAAACATCCCCTTCCCCACCTGAGGGAGAAGTGTGGGGCTGGGATAAGCGACACCCACCTCACATCCCTGCCCAGGATTCCCCCACCACCAAGGGGTGAGGGAGGCAATAGGGCTAAGTGAAAGATAGGTCCAGAGCCCCAAGCTGGCTGCCTACATCCTCACCCCAGCCAGACACACATCACTAGGATGGCCTGCTCCAAATTTTCACCCCAAGCTACAGTCTGCTCCCCCAGACAGAAACATTACTATGGGTTGGTTTGCAAGGCGTCTGTCCTGCACCAGCTATAAAGGCGCAGTAAAATCCTCCCCACCTTGACTGCATAGGCAGTTAATTTAGGGTTTCTGTAGCAGAGGTTTTTAGAGGTTTTAACTACGAGCTCCTGGGGAGTTCCCAGCTGTATGCTAGGCTGATCACAGTGCAAGATGCTATTTATAATTTAGGGTATCAAACACAAGCACAGAACAGGGGTAAATGTTACAGCACTACTTAAGCAGCCTTCTTGTATCTGCTGGCCTTGGGCTGGTCTCATAAAACCAGCCTTTGGGCTTCTGGCATGTATTTGAGGACCAGAAAATAAGTAAGGAGTCTCAGGAACAACAGCTCTTTAACAAGAATGCTTCTGCTTTCTGGCTCTAGATGTTTTTTCTTCCTTGCAATCACCAGGAACTTAAACTCCAGCTGAAAGGAAAGAAAATCCTAAATACCTGATGAAAAAGAAAGACAGTAAATCTAAGAGTTCTGGGACTTTTCTCAAGGCGTTTGGGGACAGTAATTCATTAAGTGGTAGAAATAGATAGTTCAGTATCTAGAATGGTATGAAAGCTTGGAGTACCACCAACCACAAACTGGAGAGGAAAACCAGCTAAACGGTTTTACAGCCCTGCTCAAAAACAGTTCGAACTTCAGGCAAAGGTTCTTTGTTTCTTTAGAAAATCCAGTTCTTCCATGGCTAAATAGAACCTGGGACACTTCAGGTATCTTATGCTCTGTACAGTTAAGTGGCAACAATTTGCCTACAGTGAGTAACGCAGCATCCACTCCCTCTTGATCTATTGATTATAAGATTATAATGTTTAAGTTAGAGAAAAGATGAGAAAGAGAAAGGTGCATCCCCAGGGACAAATCCTGCTCTTTTCAAGGTGCATAGCTGGTGGAGAGGGTCTGACTGGAGGGGCATGAGAAATTTTAGAAATTGCCCCAGGTCTCCTGTCTGCTTTTGCCTGTTTAGAAAACATGTCTTGCAGTCAGGCAGTTGCATAAGTATTGTGCATTGCGTGAGGCAGGAGCTCCATTATTTATTAAATAGCCAAATAAGCAGTCATAGAAACCTAATGTGAATGGTCAGGAAAAAAAAAAAAGTCATAATAAATAAATAAATAAAAAGAAAGAGAGACATGTTCACCTTTGGGCAGAGCAGCCTTTCCACACACACCTTTGCTCTGACAACATTTTTGTTTTGTTTTGTCCTTTCCAAAATATCCTTGCATATTTAAAACATGATGGGCCTTGCTTAATCCATCCATGGCAGGGTGTTCATTTGTCCCTTCTGCCAATTAGAGTTCATAGAAAACACACGCAAGTCTTGCTTTTAAACTGGAAACACTCCAAACACATTGATAATTCCTTGGTTGCTCAGTTTTCTTCTGCCAAGTAGCGTGTGCTCATTGCTCAGCCATTTGCCGGAAACACAGCAGGGAAGTTCAGCTCTCTGCTGTTGTTGTCTCTCTTTTCTTTTCTCCCAGCAGAGAGCCACAACCTCTGGGCTACCGACCTGTGCTGTGACTGCTGACAGGCCTGCCGCGTGGGCGAGGCTGCATAAAACTCACTCAGTGCCCCTGTGACACTAGAGCTGCTCTGCACAGTGCAGCTAAATTCTTTAGTGGATGTCTGGTTTTCCAAAAGATGTATTTCTAGGGAGTTTTACATAGATGCAAAGACCTGGAAAAGGCTTTCTGTCCTGCAGATATGGTTCTCCAAAATCAGAGGCAATGGCACTATACAAGCTTTTTCATAAACCAAAGGGCCATCAAGAATTTTCTTCCTGTATATTCCAGACAAGCACTACTCCAAAGTTGGAGATCATGAGGAAAGAAAGAAAGAAAGAAAAAAAAAAAAAGAAAAGAAAGAAAGAAAGGAAAAAAAAAAAAAAAAAAAAAAAAAAAAAAAAGAATACTGTAACATAGCATTGTTATTGCTTAAAGCAATCCAGTGTCCCAGCAAGCTTCCCCAAGTCACCATTTTTAATTCTCCCAGCTCAGTAGGATTTGGTGAAGCGATTAGCCCAAATGCTTAACCTCAATTCTGGGTGTTACAGATTGCTTCTCCTGGGAGGGGAAATTAACGTTTTAGTCAAGACTTTCTCTAGCACTGTCTGATTTTTCGTACAAAACACTGACAAATGCCCTGCTTCCTGCAGTGCAGTAGGGTGCTTTCCTGCTCACCCCTCTAAGCTTCTTGCCACACAAAACTACTTGAAAAACTTACAGTCCCTTGGCCTTTTCCTTTATTTGATACCACTTCAATTTTGTTGGTAGCACCTATCAGATGGACTGATATTTAACTGTGTGGCGTTGAACTGTTCTCTCATTTAATCCTTAGATAAGGTATCTATCAGATTCCATGACATATAGGGTTTCTCACTGGTACAAGACATAGTAAAAGTCCCCCCTTTTCAGCATAAGTATGTTAAATGCTATAAGCCCCAAATATCCATAGCACCCTTTGTCATCCCTCAGTTGAAATATTTCACCACAAACAGAACCAAATCCCTGGGATCTTGTCTTTTCCCATGGCTTATCCAGGAATTAAATGGACTTTCACCTTCACACCCTGGGCAGTTATTTGCTTTCATGTATCCCGTGTTGGGGTTCTTATCAAAAGCTGGCTGAGAAGCTGAGCAATTGGTAATGCCTCTGACACTGACTGCCCACCGTGCCCTGCTGCTCCTGCCTGAGTAGAAAGCCATGCACCTGATCCTCATTTACAACAATGTAGTTTGGCAGGGTGCTGCCAGGATAAAAGGATTTAAAAATAATTTACAGCCCTTACAAGATCCTGTTACAGAGACAAAGTAGGACCAGTGAATATCAGAATTTATATTTCTGACTTTCGGCGTATCAGCTATTTCATTTATTTTAGGGTTGGTGAATGAGTAATGCCTTGTCCCAGTGGAAGCCTCTAGAGGGGATCTAGAGGATCTACCACCCACTGCTTTTTCAAGTAGCTCTGTGATATCAGCTGGTATCAGTCATCTGATCTCCTGTAAAAGAGTCCCGAAAGATGACTTTCCATATCATCTTCCTCAGTTCAGCATGATACAGCTTCCTTCTCCCTTTTCTACTCTTCTTAAATGGTCTTCTTGGCAGGAACCAGAGCAACACATACTGCCTCTTGTTCCTGAGAGACTGGAGTAATTTGTAGCTATTATTTACCCTAATATCTTTGGCTCTCTAACACTCCTATCATTTAACCTCTTGATTTCATCTTTATGCCTAATGTGGCAATGTCATCTCCATTCCAAGGTAATTGTTATGCTTGGATGGGTGTTTCTTTTTACATATGAATGAGAGCACTGGGGGAGAGGGAGGTTCAAGCCTTAACAGATCCTTGGTTTTCTGCCTCATCATGCAAATTTTATTTTTTTTTCTACTGCCCAGTTTGTACAAAGAAAGCTACACACATAATGAAAGATGGGGCCAATATGTCTCCCTGGTTTTCATGGGAAAAGTTGAGATCCAGTTTGAGGAGAAACATAACAGAGGTTGAGCTCTGGAGGACAAGGAGACAAAAAAACAGGTAGCTGGTGTACCCACATGCTGTACACACTTGTCCTTCCCATGGGAGAGAAAACCAAAGCAGAAGGATACCTATTTTAGGATGTGCTTCTCATATTCCCAACACCGAACAGGATGCTACTGGAGTGCCAGTTGTAGGATATGGGGGCTGGTGCAGTGACAGAAGCATTGTATAAATTAGGGCAATTCAAAGCCAACAAATCATCATGTCAGGCAAAGGAATTAACCCCGATTACTAGCAGGAACTAGAAACTGAAAGCCAAAGCCAAGGGCATACAGCCCCAGTTAGGGCTGGAGATTTTCCAGCTGACTGTAAAAGCAAAGAAAATATGGTGCAATCCCAGGCTTCCAGATGGAGAACGGGGTTAATCCAGCAGGAAAGAAAAAAAAAAAAAAAAAAAGTATTTAAGTATTCAAAATCAGGAAAAGAAGAAATCAGATTTCTCCTACCCAATCAGATCAGAGAACAGAAGATACAGAATTAAAATCTGAAGCCGTATATGGCCTATTTTGGATGGAAGGTATATGGAGTCATTTTGTTGCTGTCTTCCACTGACTTTAATGATCTAATCACTTAGTGAAAAGCAGAATTATTGCAAAAGGATGGCACCTCTCCAGTCCAGTCTGCTAGGGTGCCCTGTTGTAATGTGGTAGCTGCACTGCTGTCTTATCCCATCCACCAGCATTGGATATGTCCTATTCTGCCGAAAATTTCTGGGTTTGGCAGCATCCCCATGTTTCTGCCGCATCTTACACAGCTCCTCACGGCACAGAGGCTGCTATGCGAGGAGAGGCATCATCAGCACCAGGCTGGAATCTACAGAAAGAGTTTGAAAATGGGCACAGAAGGCTTTCAGTCCAAAAAGCAGCTGTTATCTTAGCTTGCACAGCAGCTTGAGGGAGAAATCAAGAGCAAGTTAAAAATGGTTATTTCTGTTAAAATAAAAAAAAAAAAATATATATATATAAAAAAAAAAAAAAAAAAAAAAAAAAAAAAAAAACAGGCAAGTGGGCCAACTTCTTAATAGCTAGGCTGTGCACTCCCTTATGTGTGCTCTCCCACAGACACGCACAAACAGAGTTTTATGTGTGGTGTAATGGGATGCCTCTGCCAGTGAACCAAGAGTGAAAATTAATCTGCTTTGATGGCAAAACTACAAGCATATTAAGAACAAAACTGAATAGAGAAAAGAAATCAGGCCATTGTCATAAAATGTTGGCCTGTGCTATTACTTGGATAGAAGCGCACCAAAATAAAAGCAAGTTGTTCCAGAAAACAGTTTTGGTGATTTAGTATACCGTATTCTTCCAAGTCAATACTGAAATCCTGCTACAGCAGATGATTAGGAAGAGCTATGCTGTTAGAGGCTCTGTAGAAGAAAGTGCTCTTTGAAAGGTCCCATGGCACCTTATGCGAGAGGAGGAGGTATTAATCAAGGTGTCCAGAACAAAATCCATACCTTGGCTATTATATTCAGAAGATGCTTAGAGCTCCCTGCAGTTTGTCATCTTTATTTTCTCTCCTGAATTAGTGACTTCAGTCGCTGTGCGCTGTTCCTAGACTCCACCTCAGAAGTGGCTGCATTTATTGAGAGAAAGTGCTCTAAAACGTGCCTTACCAACCCTCAGAAGTGGATATTTCAAGGGACACTGCTGTTCCACAGACTTGTGTTTTATACTTCCATCAACCAGCAAAGCTGTTTTTCCAAGCTTTATCAGGTTTATGCAAAATACTATTGGAGTTCAATCTGCATTCATCTTTTTACAAAGTCTCGGCTCCTAACTCAGCAAAGCACTTCAAACAGGTTAATGATTGCACTGATTTCAACGCACAAGTAAAATTAAGGCCGTATTTCATTAATTGGCTACATCAGCACTTTATTTGTCTGAGATCCAACTCAGTGTGCTTCAGAGGAGCCACTGGAATCTGTAAATGACTCATGTCAGTCTGAGGAAAAGCTGAAAACTGCATTTGTCCCATTTATTCCTGAGAGAGCATGCAGAAAAATCCCAGTTTCAGCATGGTCAGTGCACAATTTGTCTGCAGCAATGCCAAAATTTTGCTCCAGTGTTATAATTCTAGTGTACCTGGGTGCTCCCTCTGGATTTATAACATTGCCAATGTAATCATGTATTTCTAAAGCACAGGATGAACACTGAGATTTGTCTTCAGCTCAACACCTTTATGCCTGTTAGATTTTTGTCACCCATCGAAATAGCACATACACCTGTTCCATGCCTCGGGTCAGGGTTCTCACGTAGCACACATGCCTGCAGTGCCCTGCATCCAAGAGGAAAATCTGGAGTGTCCACGTGTCCATGCTCAGGACCACTGAATGACCACTGCCACATCTGAAATCCTGACCCTGACCTGTGATCTTGTACCCTGCCCTCCTTGAAGGGCTCAGACGCCACCATGTGCCACCTTCATGTGCCATGGGGTGACATGCAGTTCCACCAGGCAAGATGTGGTTGTCACTTGCCCTGAAACCCAATGCACAGGTTAGGATCTAGGTGGGGAGAAATGGAGAGGGACATCAGGCTACCCACTGAATTAAACCCAACAACAACAGTAATAAAATTACCACCCATACAGCATTTGTTTCATGATCTTGAACCTGTAGCCATTCTGCTGCTGTTAAGAAGACATAGATAGAAAATCAATTCCAATTTATCACAGAAAGGAATTAAGTGTATTCCTTAGCTGTAATGGCTTATGAGGTCATCATGGCTTATGCCATATTCTCCATTTTTGTCTTCCGTGAAGAGATCTTTATTGTAAAAGAGAAGTGGCTAATGAGAAGGATTTTTTGTGATTATGACTGTGCATTTTTCCTCTACTAACAGCATTTGAATGACAGAGAAATAAAATTAACCTCTATTCCCTTAGTCCTTGCACTATTGTGTTATTGGGTTTCTGGTGCCCCCCACAGTATTATGAAAAACAAATTACAGAAGGGGGCTCTGCTGAATCCTACTGCTCTGATCACTTCTCCCTTGTGCTCGAAATAGTTCAGCCGGGACTATCCAGGCAGCACACATCCATCAAAGCTGCTTTACATTAGGCCAAGAGGGGTTCAGGCTCCTCAGACGATCAGTTTAAAGCACAGCTTGTATTTCCTTGTTGCTGTTTCTTTTCTGGATATCCTTTGCTAGATTCCCCTCCGTGGTGCAATTATCACCCTTTACAATTTGGGGATAGTTAATGTTTTTATTTTTGAAGATAGAAGGCTGCTAACAAACATAAACCCTAGCTGCAACATAACCCAGCTTTCACATTGTCTAAATAAAAATGTCAGGCACGATGCAACCAACAGCTGAAAACCAACTGCAATTGGTGCACAAATCAGCACGGTGATTATACACCCCGCACGTACATGCATACCTCCTTCTGGCCACGTGAAGTGCTGGACTGCACACCCAAATCAGGTGGATGATTACCATGGAGATTTTACATCATCAGGAAAAACAAGGCAATGCTGTGGAGGGCCACGGGCTGTGGGGCAGGGCAGGGAGAAGCAGGAGCCTCATTCCTCATGTTCCATCCTTGCAATGCTGGAAAACCCAGCAAGTTTTTGTTTGTTCGTTCATCATTTTTTGTTTGTTTGTTTTGCTTTGTTTTGTTTTTTTGTTTGTTTGGTTGGTTGGTTGGTTTGGTTTGGTTTTAATTCCCTTGCAATAACAGTTTTCCCTATAAGATATCAAGCATGCTAAATCTAGTCCTTGAAAATTTTACTGGGGAGCTATGGAGAGAATAAGGAGTCAGATAAAAAATCTTCTTGCCTCCCAAGAAGGCAGCAGAAGGCTGATGCTGTGAGTGCTGTGCCTTCTTTCCCTGGGGCCACACAGATGCAGATTTTAGAGGGAAACACTGCCCACTTTTTTTTTTTTTTTAGACAGAGATAAAGAAAGAATTTCCAACAAGCAAATAAATAAATAAATAAATAAATCATGCCCCCTGAAAATCGAATAAGCTAAACATCAGCACTCACATCCAGAGCGGTGTCTGGGAAGACCTTCTTTGTGGACAGGCTCTTCAGCTCTGTGTGGTTTTCTGCTTCACTACTAACACAATTTAAAGGTGTCCCACTTTTGTACCAAGTCATACCTCATGTTTCCAGGAACTTGAAGCTCCTCCAAGTTGTATTTACCATCTGAAAGAGGTTAAACAAATAAACTAAACCCCAGGGAAAACCCAGTAATCTATGCAGAAACAGCAGTAGTCCCTTGTCCAGAAGAAATCCCATACCAGCCATAATTTTTGCCCCTGATCATGCTACTGAAAATCATCCCACCTCCTTCCCATATGTTTTATGGCACATCCTGGTGCCCAGCTGTTTAGATCAACCACTGCAGACCTGGCACTCAACATCTGACATGTGAAAAGTGTATATGAATTTTCTTTGATTTCTATGCCTATGAAGTTAGGCAGCCCACCAGAGTTTCTTCTACAGCTTCTCCCCATACACACACATGGCAGCAGTTTCTAGGTGAGACTCAAACATCCATCAGCAGTCTTCATGCAAGGAAGGGTGAGGGCTTTACTTCAGAAGAAAAATGTAGTAACACCAAAATGTAATAACATAACCCCTCTATGTTTGCCCATGGAAGTACTCTCACTGTGTCTCACACCAGAATTCCCTGACTGTCTTGCATGCTGGGCTACATTTCCCCACTGTTGTATAGGTGTTTATTGCAGTATCTGTGCTTTGTTTAGTGGTAGAAGCACATAGTATCCCTCATACAACACTGCAGTCTGATCTCCATACAGTGAGCTGGCTGTTATGTGACCTTCGGACACAACACCATAAATCCAAGTGCATCAATGCTGTAAATCCTCTTGCATCAGTGGAGAAAAAAAAAATATATATATATATAACAAAGTGGTGTTGAGGTACAAATGCTAAAGACTGGTGCTCCAGATGCCAACCATCTTGTCAATGGCTATAAAATTAGGCCAAATCCTTTTTTTAATCACACAGCCCTTTAAAGTGTAGCAGAGGTTCAAGACTGGAAAATGGTTTGTATTTTGTTCCATGGAAGGATGGCACCATAAGGCTTGAGCACTTCAAAAGATTTCTACCAGGAAGCACAGCTCCCTGTGAATGTAATCTGAGCAACAAGCCAGCTCCACGAAGGTCACACGCTGGAATGCAGGATCTGAGTTATGTCCATGTTTGTACAGGCCTCTACGGCAACCGTAAATCATGTCCTCACCCCCGAGGTATCGAGTGCGAATTCAGAGCCTCGCTGCAGCTCACCCTGCCATCTCAACATGGGCACCCGTCCTCAGACTAAAAAAAGAGGGAATGCTGGACAGAAAGGATGGTCTCATGCTCATACTTAGCACCGATGCTTTTCATCCAGAAATCTTTCATCGGAGAGCATTATCATCTCCCTTAGAGAAGATGTAGTAGAATCCAAATCCATCCAAACTTTGCTAAACCCTAGGATTAGGAGTGTGATTTGTGTGGAAGTGACAAATCTCAGAAGCACGCCAGGGCCTAATGGGAACAGCTAGCATCAGTCAGCTCAACACGTTGTGCCGGGCCCTTGGCAAACCACACACTTCCCTAATGCACAGAGAGAAGCAGATTAGAGAATCAGAAGGGGTGTATTACAGTCTCAGGAGCTGGAGCTGGTTATAAGTCTATTAGCATAACAAAAAGGAATGTACCAAGGCAGGAGCACTGCCAAGCAGAGCAAGCGCTGGTAATTGCAGCTGCAGGAGGAGCAAACAGAGCTCCTGCAGCGGTTGGCTGCAGGCACAGAGAGCCTGCAAGGGCTTCCAAGGGGGCTAGGGGAAAGGGAAAACTCTTATCCTTTCTGGTTCGATCCTGTGCTGTTGTTAGGAGGACAAAAGAGCTCGCTGAGTGTTGGTCAGATGTAGTCATCCAATGTTTCCAAAGGACCGGCTGTTTGGACAGGGGCTGAGGGGTAAAGCAGGTGCCTAAATCTGCGTTAGGGGTCATCAGCGGAGCAGCAGGTCAGTGGATCTGTCCAAGAGCACTCACATCCCATTCTGGTTGGGCATGGGCAAAGAAAGTGAGATGGGACAGCCCTGCGGCACTGGTGAGGGGAAAGGCACCTCTTCTTGGGCAGAGCAGTGGAAGCACTCAGTCCTTTATTTACTGGGCAAATGCAGTGAAAGAAGGGTTCATCTGGGGAGAAGGGAGGGAAAATTGGTGCAAATGGAACTAGAAAGGGAGATGGAGAGTGGAGGAGCAGGAGAAAGGCATTAGCTGAGGGCAGGAGCTGTTCTGTAAGGACCCTTCTGAAATGATCGTCGGGGGGTGACCAGCAGCTGCTCATGCCCTACCTGCAGCAAAACACTTCATTTACTTCAGGACAAGGAAAATGGATTGTTCATCCAAGTATCTTTTTGTCTCAAAGTGGGGAAAGGTACTCCTTAAGGCCTGTTTCCATTTTCTCAGTAAAGAAAAAGAAAAAGAAAAAGAAAAAGAAAAAGAAAAAGAAAAAGAAAAAGAAAGAAAAAGAAAAAGAAAAAGAAAAAGAAAAAGAAAAAGAAAAAGAAAAAGAAAAAGAAAAAGAAAAAGAAAAAGAAAAAGAAAAAGAAAAAGAAAAAGAAAAAGAAAAAGAAAAAGAGAAAAATAAAAAGACGTTTTCAAAAGTCCTCTTTCCCTACTCAGAATTATCTGTCTAGATGAATATATTTGTCATACAAGACTTAAATTTGTCAAGTGTTTTCTTGTACCTTAGAGAGTTTATGTCTGAAGGGCAGGAACCACAGCCCGTTTAACTTCTCACCAAACTTGCACAAGTTCTGGATGAAGCCATCTACCTCGAGAGCCCAAGCCCAAGCCCAGAGCCCTGATCCTCCTGTCCGACCTGGGCTGCCCTTTTAAGCTCTCTGCATCTTTTAACCCAGAAGCTCTCTACAGCCCCCCAGAGTGTATTTACACCCAGTCTTCAGTCCTTGCTCCCCAGGGGACAGCACCCCCAGGAGGGCACATGGGAAGTCACATCTGAGCAGAAGCTGAACTGCACAGCCTCCGGCTACGTGCTACGGTTGCAGACACCAGCACACAGATGCAGTTTGTCTGTCTGTAGCAGGAACAACAAAAAAGACTAGAAAGAAGAAGACAGCAGGCAAGTGGTGGATAGGCCTGAATGAAAGATGAGGGAGAAATTTAGAGTTCAATACTCGACTGAAAATTTGTGATCAAGAAGAATGTCTCCTGCTGTTGGCTTCCACCCCAGCCAAGAGTGGCAGGGTTGTGACTAAGAGGAGCAGTTTAAAGACACCCAGCTTCATGGCCCATTTTCTCCAAGAGCAAGCCATACACATGGGATCCTTTGGTTGACCATACACATGGGATCCTTTGGTTGACCATCTGGGTCATACTGGAATAGCAAGGTGATGGGAATGGGTGTCTCGTGATGCTATTTATTGGGCTGAACGTGCCAAGGAGTGCAAAGAGGCTTACACACTCGGGTCAGCTGTGTTGTTATTGCAGTTTGTACCATTCAAACAACTCCCCATGCACCACTTCAAAAGTTACCTGGCCTTGCCGCATGACCTCCCAGCATGCAAGCCAAGGCTTTTAACAATATCTATTTTCCTCTGTTTCACAGGTCAGTGCTCGTTATAAACAGTCACTGTTCTCCCAAAAGATTTATTGTGAAAGGCAGCTCAGAAAATGTTTGTGCAACACTAACAACAAACACCTTGCTCATGTCTAGGAGGGACTCTCATGTGATATAGGTGCAAAAGAATTTCCCCACTTTCAAATACATGTTTTGTCTATGCAGGAGCATGGTCCCACAGTTCTTCATAGCGTTTCAGTTGCATTTACATAGAAAATGTTTCATTCATTTGCAAAACAAGCAAGACAGGGAGGCTAACTGTTCCAGGAAGTATTTTGCCAGTGCAAACTTGTGAACTGTTAGCAGCCAAATACTCTTAAGATTTATTCAAGGCAGAGAACTACCACCTACCCATTCAGGTCATATTTCTTCTCCTGTTCCTCTTTAAATTATGAGCTTCCACAGGGCCAAGTTTCTTGCATGTTTATTTTCTTTAATGCAGCAAGCGTGCAGCTGGCAATAACTTTTTGGGCTGTCTGGCTGTGAACCTCACTTTCCATCTCCTTCCATGTTGCCCACTGTTGTTTCTATTTGATTTCAGTCAAACCCCAACTGTGTTTCTCCCATCTCCTAGGGCAAAAATGTTCTTTTGCAGACTTTTGTCAGCACAAACAATGCAACAAAAAATAGTTAAAAAAAAAAAAAAAAAGTACTGCTATAAATACTTTTATTGCTGGTATAGGTGATTTACTGCCCACTTAGTTAATCCCTATAAAATAGCACAGCTGAACGCCTTCAAGTTACATGCATACAGATGACTAATTAAATACACAATTAAATGGCTTGACCTGGCACAATTCTGACCATTAAAATCATTAAAGAAATAGAGCTTGCAGTTCCCTGAAGGCAAAGTCTTCCAGTGAACAATTTTGGCATTGCAGTGGCTCGGGGTAGTTTGGGACGAGCATGGTGTGCACAAGCCAGAGGGACAGAGTGTTTGGGAGGCAGCTGCTGACCCCATCTCCAGCCCACCACCCCAGCTCCTTGCTCTTTGTCATGGAGGTGCTGTCAGCAAGGCACAGCTTGGGCTTGCTTGGCAAGGCTTGGCCTTTTTCCCTGGATCCTATCTCACCAGGATCCCCTGCTGCTAGTAAGACCCACCTCATTCTGCCTTGTCTCCTGGCACCTACTGCTTTCTGGCTTTTCCCAGGCTGTCTCCAACCATCTTTCTACCTTCCTCTGCCTTTCTGCCTCCAGAGCAAATTATGCAGGAAGTATTTGGGGGCGATGAACTTCAGCTCATGGGAGGTGGCCAGTGTGGATCTAGGCCACCTCCAAGTTAATGTGCCAAGGATGACAGGGTAAAATATCTGTGGCAAACATTTCAAGACAAGCACACCTACCCTGATTCCCCTCTTTCTCATGTTGCACATGTTTCTCGTGTACCTCCTGCTCTTTCCCTCTGATTTCAATAATTTCACAGTTCTGTGATAGTGAACAGTGGCTGTCTTGGGCCATTTGAATAGCTGCATTCTGGTGACAAGGATGAGAGTTTGATTAAAACAGGAGTATCATTGAAGGGATGAGACAGTTGAACCTGTGCTTTCATTAGAGGGCTTTCTCTGCACTTTCCATCTTGAGAGTCTGCCACTTGACCTTGTGTTTGCAGCTGTTGTGCTGATGTGCACGGGGCTAGAGTAGGTATCTTGTCAGCACTAAGTGTGCTTTATCCCCAGAAATTACTGTACTTTTACTAATTTAAAAAGGCCTAATTCTTCAAGAGAAGTACTGTTTCAATAGAAATCGAACAGAAGTAATTAAAATGCCTTGCCATTGTGGCAGGGCACCTGTATCTAGCAAAACTTCATTTAGCTTATCATTCTGCTCAACTTTCTGGAGTAATTTTTAACAGAAGGGTTTGGTTTTTTTTTTGTTTTGTTTTGGTTTTTTTTTTTTGTTCTACTATGAACTTTTCTCTTTGACAAATAACAGTGTTAATTAGAAATGTTCTTGTGTCATATAGTTAGCAAAACTGAGCTACCATGAAGTGTGTGAATTTTACAGGGGACAAAAGGGTGAAACTCTCTCATTTTCACCCACTAATTACCAGGGGAAAAGAATTAGGACATATGTAAAAGTGGTGCTGAACTTATAAAAGGGATAGTGAACAATGCCACATATGCCACAGTGATAATGGCATTAATAAAGCCTAAGCCAAATTTCTTAACAAAGTTATTACTTACCAAAGTAGCTAGAGCACATGTAAAGCATGGACACCCTGGGGAAAACAAAGGCAAACAGAAGCCAGATCTACGTTTTCCGAGCTCATCATGAAGTGTTGTTTTGATTCCATGTGAAACTCTCTTTTTGCAAACAATCACACTAATAAATGAGGCATTGGCTGGAAGTTTGACTGACAGCAGCCTGCAGACGACATAAAGACATGTAAATATATGTTCAGTTGCACACATTGCTGCTCTCCTTGGTCAGTAGGACACCCCATGACAGCAACAATCTCCCCACCTGCAGGAGAGAGGTCATCCCAATGTTCCCTTCGAGCCTCTACACAGGGCTCAAAAAGCTGAGAGGGAAGCGGTCTTTCAGATCCTCAGTGGGATTTACTTGTTCTTGCTCTCGTTCTTGCAGCCTCAATAATTTTGCCAAGCTTTTGCCACAGCCAAAATAACATCCCAATCCAAATAACAATATTGTGGACTAGCCAGGGAGCAAGAACAACATCCCATTAGTTATAATGGCCTATCTCAGCTATATATCACATCTTAATGGCATGCACCACTGAAGAGAAGAGGCATTTGTGCGCAAAACCTTGTGATTCACTGGCTTGGTATCTGTTCTTCCTTTCACCAGAAAGGCTGAAAAAATGTAAATAAATGAATCATATGCATGGAGATGTTCACAAGGCGTTGATGAAGAGCCTTCAGCAAATGTTTTGCATGAGTGTTTGCACCAAAATGCCCGTCTGTTTATTGCTTGAATTGTAAATTAATTGAACTTCTACAAATATCAGATAATAACGCACAAGTGTAAACAGACTATATGTGATGTTTACCATCTGATCAGGAAGCCAACACAGCGCCTCACAGCTGAAATGAGAAGCGAATGCCAAATATTCATACTCACCTTTCTTAGAAGGCCCCTCATGGCTACGTCTCTTCACATGTGTGGCTCATAGGTGAAACATAAACCTGACTTCAGACAATTTGCACACAGAAATTAGACTACATTTTTAAAATAAGTTGTGTCTAGTTCAACTGTGAATAGTTTGTCTGCCTCTAATAATAACTGGCTAACAGAGATCAAATAGCAAGTATCATATTCAGTCATGAATCCAGTCTAAAAATAATACCCTTAATACCTTTTGGGAGTAAACTCCAATATATTCAAAGAAATCACAATTGCTTTTCAGACAATCTGGGAGCTGAAAATCAGATAGAATGTGCTGGATACATTTTTCACTGAGAATTGTCCCCTTGACTATAACTTTGACAAGATGTTGCTTAGGGAAGTCAGTTTTAAAATAGATAGCATAGAGTTACATGTCAGGAAAAAAAGTGTCTGTTTAGGACCTTCCTTTAACAAGGAAGAGTCCTGAATTGTCTGCAGAGTCAAACCTTATTTCCAGACTCTTTCAATAGACGAGGGGAAAGCAGTACTGAAATGATCAGTCTTTTGTTTGACGGCATCTTTTATTCACCTTTTAATCTCTCCCTTTTCCCTTCTCACTACCCACAGGGGGACCCCAACATTTTTTGGCTCTGGCTTTGGGCCAGTTCCAAGTCACAGTCTCTGCCTGATGCTCTTGTTTTCCCCGTGTGCACCAGTTTGCTGTTTGCTTTCCCTAACAGTTGCTTCGAGATTTGTCTGCACTCCCTTCTGGCTTCTGGATAACATGCATTGGAGTATTTGTATCTCCCAACATTTTTCCTACAAGTTAGACTTCAGTTTGCTCTCATGAGCAGAGACAAGAAGAGCAATCAGTGCTATAACTTAACTTGGTACATTTTAAAACTATGGCTATAATGGTTTACACCATTTTAAAATTCAGAATGTAGACATACAGAGGTTGGAAAACATGGCACAAAGGGGTTGATGCGGCAGGAGCCTCACTAACAAATCCTATACCTATGTAGACTTTTATGCCACTAATGAGGCTCGGGAGCTCTGTGCAAGAGTGGCTGCAGCAGAGGGGGGCCCTGCTGCAGGCGGGGAGTGCAGGGCATAGCATGCAGCGTGCTCGCTGCCGGGCTGACAGGCATCCCAAACACCTGCCTCCCGGCTGCGGCATGCCGCGAGCCGGCGTTGACATGGTCCGGCTTGCGGCATACCGCAGGGCGAGGGCAGGCATGCGAGACGCCGCGTCCCGGCTGCCCGCGGCCTCCCCAGCCCCGCCAGCTGCCAGCCAGCAGCAGGGGTGGGTGGAAAGACCAGGGGAGGCATTTTGTGATCTTTCACCTACTTGTCTGAGGGAGCTTCAGGAGAAGGAAGGAGGAAGGTTGTTAATCCAGGCCGTAAAATAAAATTCCTCATTGTTGGTAGGAGGTGTGGCACCAAGGGCACTACTTCGGGTGAGTATTTTATGGTGGTAGCACAGCTACTTCAGCCTTTGTTAGGCAAAAGGTGTGGCTGGTGGGTAGCTCCATGGACATCCCTTTACCTACATGGGAGCTGCTGCAGTTGGCCACAAGTGGAGCAGCTTGGCACACACCCATTCCCAGACCCCAGTTGTGCACTCATCTGGGGAAAATGTGGAAAACTCTGGAGAAAATCACCAGGAAAGATGGCTTGTTCAGCTGCAGGAGAAAGGTAGCAGTGGATCATAGAATCATAGAATCATAGAATATCCTGAGTTGGAAGGGACCCTTAAGGATCATCAAGTCCAACTCTTGACACTGCACAGGTCTACCCAAAAGTTCAGACCATGTGACTAAGTGCACAGTCCAATCTCTTCTTAAATTCAGTCAGGCTCGGTGCAGTGACCACTTCCCTGGGGAGCCTGTTCCAGTGTGCAACCACTCTCTCTGTGAAGAACCCCCTCCTGATGTCAAGCCTAAACTTCCCCTGCCTCAGCTTAACCCCGTTCCCACGGGTCCCTTTGGAGTTATCTTCTGGTGCCACTCCTAAGGAGCACCAGCTCATCTACCTGCATCTTAGGATGATGGTTGGACCAGATGATCTTGAAGGTCTTTTCCAACCCTAATGATTCTGTGATTCTATGATCTCATAAAGAGAGAAAGCAGATGGTTTTCTGCAACACTTACTTGTGTGGCAAAAAGGAGGTAAGGGTTTCATGCGTCATTAGAGGCCGTTATAAATGCTGGGCACTGCATGATCTCATTCCTGCATCTTTAGTGAGGAAAAGGCCAGAGCTGCTGGGACTCCAGCCTAGCCCTGGGCAGACAGGATTTGCATCCTCTGCAAGAGCTGCACGAAAACTTGTTGTCAGAAGTGTCATGTCAGGTCTGATTTCATCTCAGACTATGTCTGTCTAACTTTCTTTTCTTGGGGTGAGTTGCAGCTCAGTGGACCCAGAACCAGAGGAGAAAATAAACAAACAAACTAAACAAAATAAATAAATAAACAGAGCAACAGATTGTTTTGGCCTAGAAACTCTACTTTACATGGTAAAAGAGAAGATTTACGTGAGTGATGGGGAGATGGATACTGTGGGGCTGCACAATCCCCACCTGAGGAAAGGCTCAGTCTATACATACTGACAGATAGAGTGGGGATCTGCCACCTCTGAAACAGAAACCTGTTAATGGCAGGTTCATACCCATGGCATCTTTTCTGCAGTACCGAGCTTGTCCCCGCAAATACAGTGGGACTTCAGTTGCATCATTCACCCTGCCATTATGCTCTGGATGTCCCTTTAGGTAGATCAGTGCCAGGAAAGAGGGACACCAACTGGCTCATGCTTCCTGACATGGCATTGAATGCCCAGCGACATTTATTTATTTATTTATGGTTAATTCTTGTACTGGGTCAAACATGTTGTGAGAGAACATCTCTACCTCTGCCATTCCAGGACTGCTCTTTATCCCAGGGCATGGAATCTAGTTCATCGGAGAAGGTGAATCTCACCATGTAGTTCACAGGAGGAGAAGAGGAACATGCTGGCTTTGGCCCCATGGCTTTTCCCACATGCTGGCACCATCAAGATATTGCAGCAGGGTTTCCAACACAGTTTGGTTGCTGGAGTTTGCTGTTCTGGTGTCTCAGATGAATCCTTACCTGGGAGACATTTTTAATGCAACAATAGTGATGACAGCTGTGATGTGGGAGGAAGCAGCTCCACAAGCTCCACAGCTGGCTCTCCCTGCTCCTGGTGCCCTGGCACATAGCCTGCCTGCAGTGTGAGGACATCAGTGCATGCTGAGAGCTCAGGGTCACAGCCCCTCCACATACAGCCAAGTCCCACACCAACATCAAATGGGACGGGAAGATGAAAAGCAAGGTCTGCTGATGCCTCCTACGCTCACAGGACGTTCTTGAAGTGAAAACAAGAGTTCTAAGTCTCTCTCCCTTGCCTTCTGCAGTCGTATATCTTTTCCATGAAATCTAATCATTGTTTTTCTTTAAGTGACCACTGACCTGCCTGTGAGCCCAGTGCTGATACACATACATCACCTTCTGCTACTGTGTTTCCTAGCCATAGTTTTTATGGATCGCATTCTTTATTTCTTAACCCAGATACAATACTTCAAAGCTGCCACTTGAAAAGCAGCAAAATGTGGTGCCTCAGCTGTTCACACCCTATGATAAACAAGAGAATGAGAGGAAAGAAGGCAGAAGGATTTCACTTAGAAAGCCAGGGAAATACTGCTAAAAGCCACTCTTGTATATGCAGCTCATCTCCCCAGAGCAGTTGGTATCACTTTTCACCCTGTCACTAATAGCCCAAATAACCTGCACTCAGCGTGTGTCCCTGCAGAGGGGACCCCTGGGCATCCTATGGCCCCCCTGATGAGACTGACTCACTCCCTGCAATGCCCCTGTCTCTGCACCCTCACTAGAAGCAAAGGTCCCAAATTCAGGGGAGCCCCAAGATCAGGGTTGTGGCTACTGGATGGCTTTCTGGAGACTGAGGCAGTGTGTTTGTGCTCCTGGAATCAGTCAGCAGGAATGAGGTGTCTTTTTTGCATGCTGACGTGGGGTCTCCTGTGATTAGAAAGCAATGTGGCATGTGGAAATTGGTGTTCTCCCACTTTCCTTGTCCCTCCACAGATCAGATGTCTAAGGAGGGCATGTTGTGTCCTAGGGCAGAGCTGAGACAAGGAGTCTCCTCAGTATTAAAAAAATAATAATAATTAAAATAAATAAATAAATAAGAGATTTAAATGACAAAATAACATCCTTAGGTTCTTTATCTCTTTCCTCTCTTCCCCACTCACATATTACTTGTCTATTAAGTTTTCCAATAAAATCAGATATTTTTTGTCCCCTGCAGCCCAGATCTCCAGACACAACACTCAGCATTTCTGATGATCTCATAGCAGTCTCCAGAACAAATAATAATGGCCCAGAATTCACCAATTTTTGCTAGAATCGTTCCCTGGCCATTCAGCATCCGGAGAAGCAAGTAACATCTCTAAAGCAGTGCAACAACTGCAGAGATGTTCCCCTTCCATTTAGCCACCCAGGGGAGCAGCTCCACCACCAAACAGGCAGAGCCATGTTTCCTTTTGTAGCATCCCATCCCTCCTGGTCCTGTGTCACCACAAACAGGGAGCACAAAGCTCCTAGTGTAGTCCCAAACCTTTCATTTTCATTATTTTTAATGACAGAGGAACTAGTTAGAGACCTGTCCCCTTCAAACTCTTTGTCATGTTGTTGTGAATCCAGGATGGGACAGGCTAACCATGCCTGTTCCTCCTGACTGTCAGCCTGCAGGGAAGTCAGATCTTCAGAAAAAATAAAGAAAAAAATGTTCATCATATCTCAGGCTACAAATGTATCATTTTCTGAGATGAGACAGCACATGTTAATAAGTTCTGAACTCCATCAGTTTCATTACCATTTTTACTAATTAGTGAAATCAGTTTTATCTGTCCCAAGATGTGTGTTATTCAATCAGCGTGAAATAAGACTGTCAGAGAAACTCTTCCAAGTCATTGACACATTAATTGTACCTTTTCAGACTGCAATAATTTAGATTGAATTTTTCTTCAAAATTTGAATTTGGTTTATGTTTTGTTTTGTGTTTGTTGTTTTTTTTTTTTTTTCAAATTTGAAATTTCTTGAGAGACTTGTTTGTTTGATTCTTATTGGAACAGTGGGAATCTTGGGGCCAGTCCCTGAAGTTTCCATCTCATCTTTCTTCAGTCACAAGCAATAGAGTATTGAATAAAGGAAGAAACAGTGATCACAGGTTGGGAGTCTATGCTTAGGAATAAGCCAAGTCTCTAACTATCTTAGAGTATGAATAGGAGCACCACAGATTTTGGTTCATTCATCAAGAGAAGAAACTGAATCTGGCTTGACCCAGAGTAGATTTATATCTGTTTTCACTGAAATTAACACATAAGAGAATGATTTCTCCTGGACAAAATAATGACTTTGAAATAGAGCATGTAGGCATTTTTGTGGCTTACTTGGATTTTTAAAAGTCAACAGGAAGTGCAAATCCAAATTTCTGTCCCACAGAAGAAGGTTGGTGATGCTGCAGCCTTCACTATGACCAGTTCTGCCCTGCTGAAAGCACATGGAAAGCCCACATGCTTTTCCCCATGCTTTCACTCCATAAACAAAGTGAATTTTCATTTTATGTTCCAGAAAAAAAAAATATGCTAATTTCTTTATCACTGTAACACTAGATGAGTGCTCGTGACATAGAAGGGAGGCGAGTTGGGCAAAAGGGTTCAGCCAGGAGAAGCAAGGTTATATTCAAGATCATAAAGCAGAAGAAAATGAAGAATGAACATCGGAAAAACTATTCAGTAGATACTGTGGTAAGCCCTGTCCCTTGGGTCAAATAAGAACGGGTTACAGCACAGCCTGCATAGCACTGGGAATAGTTAGGCATTAGCAGAAGGACAGGATACAGTATGTAGATGCTTGACATTTTGCTTCTCTGTGATGCTATGAAACCCTTCTCTGGAACAGTTTAATAAGCCAGAATTAATATTGCACTTTCCCATGAAGATGCAAGAACATTTTCCTTGCTAGGGTTGTCTGGAAGAGATATGTTCCCTCTGAACAAATCACAGGAGATAGCAAAATTGGAAACTTAACCCACAGCGTTTTCAAAGTATAATAAGTTAAATAACTTTTTAATTTTTTTGCCATGTGTCAAGGATGTATGAGGCTGTTCCTCAAAATAGCTTGCCTGTATGCTTTGTAACACATGCTGGAATTTCCCTTCTCCTCCTCCACACTCATTTCACCTCTAAATTCAAGCACTGATGAGCATAATTTGTACAAGACTGGGATATTATTGTAATAAGGCAGATACTTCTTTTGAACAGTTAAAAATATGCATGCTCAGGAAGATATTTCAACAAATTTGGTAGATTTATGAATTACCTTGATGTGTTTGTTTCCTCCTAGTGTTCTAGTATTTACAGGTTGTTTCAGACAGACATTTTTCCCGATGTGTAGGGTAAAGTCGTGCTGCAGACAGCATCATTCATTCATTTGATTATTACCAAGAACCATTTAAAAATCCTGCATCATATTATTCAGACATTAGTTTCTTCAGTCCCATTCAGAACTGAAGCCAGAGAGCTGCAAACAATGTTTGTGTCAGAAAATGGGAGTACTTCTTGGACTATAAGCACCTAGCAGTCCCTCTGACTTACAGCTTTTCATTTTAACATTATGGGCATTTACAACCATCTGTATTTTATCCTGAATTTCTCTGAAACTAGAACAAGTAATGCAGTTAGCCAGCACGTAACATACAGTTTCAAATACTATCTATTAACTCTGAAGTAATTGTCCTCCACTGCCTTTGCCTGAGGTCTTCCCTGTTCATTTTTGCAGTCATGAGATTTTGGGGTTTCTTTTGTCCAGATCAACTATTTTACCTGATTGTTTTTTTAATAAATTGTTCCCGGGTCATCTGCCATTAGCAGTCCCTGTCTCAAAAAAATGTCTTTTCCCTCTAGCTGGTGCCTTGCATAGCAGTAGCTGTATCTTTAATCACGTAAATATTATTAAAGTCGTCTCGAGGTTTAGTTGCTTTGACTGGTCTGTCTATATCTTTAAATAACTATTGGGCTTTGAAAGATGTATTTCATAAGTACCGTCTCTTAGATGTCACTGACATCTGCAATTTGTTTTTTTTTTTTTTTCTTTTGTTTCTTACAGAAGTCACGGCTTCATTTGATGAATTTGGTCTCAGCCACCTGCAGGGTGGCAGCAGAGCCATAGATTCAGTCCTGCCCTGCAGCAGGGAAGGTCACTGGATGACAAGCAGCACCAGGATCTGGTGGCCATCCCAAAAGGTGCACGTTTCTGGGATGCAGCTGCTGACATCAGCCACCAAACTCAGGTTGCCTTCAAGGCCCATCCTTTGAGCCATGCAGTGCATTAAAAAGATAAAAGCTGAGTAGTCAATGTGTTCCTTGAGTCTTTGTCTTCCTGCTTGGAGGATTTGCAGTAAAGCCACCACTTACTGTCGATATTGATTGACTGTTTTGATACTGATACCCACTTAAGATCAGCTGCTGTGTTTACATAAGCTGTCACAAGGCACCAGACAAAAATGTCAGTCTGTCAACCTGGGCTGGCTGGTAACCAGTAAACTAAATGTAGAAAATTGCGTGCCCTGAAGATAGCCCAAGTGCTGCCCAGGTCCTGAAAATAACATCTAAATGTGCTGGAGGTTTAAAAATACACCGTCTCACTTGGGTGTTTGACTGGGCAACAGAACTTATGCCAGTTAAATTAGACACATCTTTTAAAAAAATCGCATGCAACTTTAAATAGAAATTGAGAAGAAAAAAACAAAACAAAACAAAAAAAAAAAAAAAAAAAAAACACACAAAAACACAACAGTGACAGAGCTCCTGATCTTGCAGCACTGTCATGCTCTTTGCTGCTCTTAAGCCAACAGTCATGTCTGAAGTTCTTTTCTACATTTTGCATTGATATAAACACTGAAGATGCACTTTGCTACACACCCTCATTTCTCTACAGACCCTCTTTCTTGAAAGATTTTGCTAAAATAGAAGCCATTACATGAATGTTATGCTCATTGTGAGATAAGCATTCTTATCATAGAACCACGGAATGGTTTGGGTTGGAAGGGACCTTAAAGACCACCCAGTTCCAAACCCCTGCCATGGGCAGGGACACCTCCTACCAGACCAGGCTGCCCAAAGCCCCATCCAGCCTGGCCTTGAACACCTCCAGGGATGGGGCATCCACAGCTTCTCCAAGCAGCCTGTGCCAGTGCCTCGCCACCTCCAGAGTAAAGAATTGCTTCTATATGTCTAATCTAAATCTACTCCCTTTTAGTTCAAAACCATTCCTCCTTGTTCCATCACTGCACTCCCTGACACAGAGTCCCTACCCAGCTTTCCTGTAGGCCCCCATTAGGCACAGAAAGGCCACTGTAAAGTCTCCCTGGAGCCTCCACTTCTCCAGGCTGAACACCCCAATTCCCTGAGCCCATCTTCATAGGAGAGGTGCTCTAGGCCCTTGATAATCTTTGTGTCCCTCCTCTGGACTTTTTCTAACAGCCCCACAACCTTCTTGTGCTGGTGAATGCAGGGCTGCAGGTGGGTCCCACAAGAGCAGAGCAGAGGGGCAGAATCACCTCCCTTGCCCTGCTTGTCATGCTGCTTTTGGTGCAACCCAGGACACGGCTGGCTTTCTGGGCTGCAGGCACACATTGCTGGCTCATGTTGAGCTTCGCATCAGCCAAGACCCCCAGGTCCTTCTTCCCAGGGCTATTCTCAATCCATTCTCCTCCCAGCCCATATTTGTGCTTGGGATTGCCTTGACTGAAATGCAGGACCTCACACTTGGCCGTACTGAACCCCATGAGGCTTGCACAGGCACACCTCTGAGACCTGTCCAGGTCCCTGTGGATGGCATCCCTTCCCTACAGTGTGTCCACTGCACCACACAGCTTGGTATCATCAGCAAACTTGCTGACGGTGCACTCAATCCCACTGTCCTTGTCACTGACAGAGATGTTAAACAGTGCTGGTCCCAATACCGACCCCTGAGGAACACCACTCATTGCTGATCTCCACTTGGACATCAAGCCATTGATCTAAGCTCTTGGAGAGCAGCCATCCAGCCAATTCCTCACCCACCAAGTGGTCCATCTGTCAATCCATAAAATCCATTCTTCTATGAAAGCAAAGGAGAAAATTTGTCAGTTCACTGAGACATGGGCAGCTTTATTCAGTTGTGGCTATCACAAAGTGGCGGCTAGATGTATGTGCCTGACACAACTTCAGCTTCCTTTCAAAGCTGGGGGGGGGGGGGGGTCAGGAACATGTGGGGTAGCCTAGGAATGCCAGCTTAAGAGACAAATGTCCGGAGGTGGCAGGTGAGTGGAAACAAGCACCAGCCTGTAGCTTTCTTGATTTAATAGAAGGCAACTGGTGCATGCAGAATAGAGGTGAAATTACTGTTCTTTGTATGCTAACTGCCTGGCATAGATGGCTTCATAGTTTCAGTGCTGTTGTTCACCTTCTGAAAGAAAAACTTTTTTTAACTCTGTTGTAGGAGGAAGGTTTCCAAAAGTATTCAGTCACTGACTCAACATCTCACTGGCTTTGAATTAACTGCAGTGAAGAAAAGAAGAAAAAAAGGTAACACTTTTTTTTTCAAATCTTTAAACCCAGCAAACCCTAGTGACCAATATCTAAACCTTTTATTGCTAAAAAGGCAGTACTAGAAAACTTTTCACAAATTATAATGAGATTTCTTTCACTCCCTGCAGAACTTCAAGGAGAAACAACTCCATTTGATGATGCAGAAAGAACGTTGTTCTTCACTGATGCACGTGTGGGAAAAAGACCCACATTCTCCAGTATTATTCCTCTGTGCATTTTTACAAACACGTGCAGCTGAGAGGAAAAGCTTCCAGTACTGCAATACCAGATATGTTCAATTGTGCTTACCTGTGATGAAGACAGAAAGCACTGTAGCCTTTTCCATGGACCTGTCTCCCCCTGAGAGTGCAGGGGAGAAGAGAAGGTGGTCATGGATATGCACCAGGCCTGTGAACTCTGAAGTGCCCCCACCAGCACAGGCACAGAATCACTCACGTAGGCACGGAGCCTTAAATAACCCACTGACCCCAGCACTTAGAGGTCTGCAAGCTCACACTGTCTGGCTGGAGTCTGCTGAACCTTTGTAAGTCTCCGTGGGATGTGCTGTGCCACAAAGGCCATAAAGCAGGAAAAAACAGACTCCATGCCAGGGTGGCTTGCCCTTTGAAATCCCTGTAAATCTGTGCCTTAACAGGGGCTGTTAGGAAGAGGAGATGGAATGTACAAAATGAAATTGAAGAAGGAAAGACACACAATGCTTCTAGGACTGCATAATTTAAAAAAAAAAAAAAAGTCAGAAAAATATAACCAGACATAAAAGTTTCTGTTCAGATCTGCAAATAGCAGGGATTTAACCCAGTGCATTGATGGCATAAAGTAGGAATGTTATGACACACAACATCTCTGCCATGCAGCAGTGTTGGTGGTGACCCCTGGGTCTACTTTTTTGTCTGCTGGGCTGCTGTTGCCACTGCACCTCCTGAAATGCAAGGCCACAGATGTTTGAATTTAACTCAGAGGAGGGCTGTCAGAATTGTGTCATGTTTCTGAGTTTGACAGCCTGCACAATTCACGTCAGAATTTTCTTTTTCTGTACAGTAGTCACTAATGGGAACATAACAACCTCCTACTGTTTCTGTGCATGTTTAGTCTCTGAGCAGCAGAGAGACATTGATGGGTGATGGATTGAAGCCCCTTCTTTACTGCTCTGAAACTCTGTTAGTGTACTTGTACTTTAAATTATGGGACAGCATTTTCTCTGGCAGATATCCTGCAGTGAGTGAAGCTGCACATGGGATGCAAGGTAAGTGGAAGACACCAGCCAGGAGCTAGATACAAGCATTTTCCATGCTACCAGTTCATTAGCAATGGCAAGAGCATGAAATAAAATCATTGGAGCTTGATATACTTTTACCCGCTTAAAATTGCCAGTCACTAAAAAATAGATCTGAGTACATTTGGTCAGGACCAGATAGGTTCGGATATCTTCACGATGAGGGTACTTGATGTAGATGTGGTCAAGGTCATATAAAAGAATTCAAATTGTAAAATACAAAAAGTCTCTCTAGGAACACTCTTAACCTCAACACTTTTTGTGCATATACCCTCAAAAAGTTGCCAAAGTTTTATGAAGTAAGATGGCAATAAGTGGGACTAGGGCACCTTTGAACTGTCTTGGTGAATATAGTGAGTGCTGACAGCAGAACAGCACATCTGAAGTCTCTTCTCCAAAGTCTTATATTCCCAGGAAGAGAGCATCAACATTAAAGGCATTGGCAGTGGTGTAGGCTGCCCGTGGTGATGCAAGACAGAGATGCAGAGCTGGAGAAGCTGGGCTGGGGGAGGACCCCCAAAACCTGCTTCTCTGAGGGTAAGAGGGTTTGTTTCTACATTTAGGCTGTAACTAAGCAACGAAATGCAGTAGGTTTTTGGACAAGGGTGTTTTTTAACTTCCACTACAAGAAAACAGGACCAAAGATTTTGTTTTACTAGCAAAGTTTTATTGTTTTCTAGCAGTTGGGTAAAGAAATGAAAGTGATACAAATTGAGACTTGTCTGCTTTCTCTAGCTGGAAATCTGGGTTTTAATGTCCTAAGCATCACAACCTAAAGTGAGATCATCAGAAGTCTCCGTTCTGGAAAGGAAAAATAAATCAGATCTCTGCATCTAGTAATTTTTCCTCATCAGTCTTGTCTGTGTCTGAGATGACATTTTGAATATGACATAAATACATCCTGCCCTTGTTATAAGACTCTGTTATAATAGACTTTGATATGAATCTATTCTATCATGCTTCCCTATGTCATTAGAACTCATGACACCCTCGTTACAACAACACATACAGTATTCCAAAGTAACTTGAAAATATCACTGTAAAGAGCTATGTTCACTATTATTTTCATGTTTTCCCAGATTACAGACATAAAGTGATTTTCATCTCTTGATACTTAGCTAAAACAAAACAAAAAAAAAACTTCTATTTTATATTTAATAGTTGAACATTACTTAATTTTTCATGTTAGATTCTTTCACACAATCCCAAAAACCTAAAATGTAATTCATTAAACCATTGAGAATGTATGGCAACAATATTCTTATACACCTCATAATTTACAAAACTTGGTCATTCTGATCTAGTTGTGCCACCTTTTCCTCTGTCAGGGCTCCACGTCCATTCCTTTTACACTTCAATTTGAAAATCAAGATCTTGGCAGCATCTCCCACTTGCATGTTCCTCATTGAGCTACCAATCCCAAAATACAAAAGTTAAAGCCCATCATTATACCCACTTTTACTGTTAGCCCAAGTAAAATCAAGATGCAAACAGGAAGCCTGAGTTAGGTTCAGGAGAACAAAGAGGCAGTTAATATATTTTCATCTGTTTTGAAAACCTTTCCTTAAGGTTTGTGTTGGGCTGACAAATCTTTTTTTAAATGTCACCTTTAAAGAATTTCAGGCTTTGTTATGGGAAGCATGGAAAACCTGCACCCACAAACACCCCAGCACCTGAGAAAGATTTTTTTAAAAAGATTTTGGGAAACCTGATTTCATTAGTCCTGCCCTTTTTCCATGGGAAAGAGCAGGGAAATATTTCCATTGCTTCTCCATTTGTCCTCTTTCCATATCTGGCCACTGCAAAAAGGTGAGGAGCAGAGAGTGAAACTTCACAGGAGAACATAATCTCTTTGTTTAAGATTGGCTTTTGCTTATAAGATGTTCTCCATATGCCGCAAAGTTCAGCCCAGGTGCGTGAAGCAAGCTGGGGGAGAAGCAGTGTCATTGCACAGTGTCTCTCAGGCTTCCCCCATTCCCAAGAGCTTATTTATTTGTGAAATAAATCACCCTCCACCTGATGGGATATTGCCACAGTAGTTTTACTTTATAACCAAATAAAAATAATTTCATATATTGAATGCTGTCACATTCCACTTTTATTGCCCCACATACATGTACACAGCCCTACTGAGGGGGAGGGGATCATCCATGCAAGGACTGAGCTTTTCTCTTTCTTTCTCAACAATGCACAAGCAGGCTTTTCCAAGCACAGATCTGATGGATAAGGCACAGCCACCCTTCAGAAGTGCATCTGCCATCTGTGTCCCAGCTGACCTTATCCAGGGTCCTGGAGGCACTTGGAACCTCATCCTGTGGTAAAGGAGATCACCCTTGTCTCCCTCTTTTTGGGGTACTCTGCAGAGAGGCAGAGCAGCTGTTTTTCTCCTGTTTCATCTGTGCATCTGGCTACAACTTTCAATTAAGTGTAATGGTGCAGCAGTTCATCCCAGAGCCAAGCTTGCTTCATGAGACATCTAAACTCCCTTCAATGTATGAAGAAGGGTAAAAGGAGTCTCTTTAACACAAAACATAGAGAAAATGATGCACAAATGGAAATGCAAGACTGGTAGGCATATATCAAAGGTGGGCCCCATCCGTCTTGCAGACAAAATGACATACAGGCATGCCTCACAGCATGCAGGCAGCACCAAGCTCAGCCAAAGCTCTGTGGCTGTGCTGCACAAAGCAATGCATGTGGTGGGTTGGACCTTCTGCTTGACCTGATCACCTTGCTGAGGATGTGGTGCTGTCTTCACTATGTAGCTGCAGAAAGGAGGCTTTCAGGCAAAAGAGTGTCTCCAGCTGGCTGCAGCCTGGTGGGCACTGTGTCTGGACAGCACCACCCAAACATTTCTTTCCCCACAAAATAATAATAATAAGATAAAAAACAGCAAGGCGATGAGCAGTAGAGAGGAATTGGCACCACTAAGCTAGTTTAAAATACACTGCAAATATTTCATGAAGTGTCCAAAGTGAGATTTACAGTCACCATCCATTCAAAAGTATGTATAACAATTCATCCAATGTCATATACTAGAAACTAGCTTTTTTTTTTTTTTTTTTTTTTTTTTTTCCCAAAAGAAATTGCTCTGCTTTCACTCAAAATCTGTGCACTGCTTATGATCACACAGTATTTCATAAACAACTCATTCCAATGTGAGTTCTGTATTCTGGAAGTGATGTGTTAAAACTAATTTCACATTACTTTGTGATACAGAAGATAACTAGAGATGAAGTTTGTTTGGCTTTTTTTATTTTTCTTGCTGATTTTTCCCATGTTAATGGGCCTAAGTCTGCACAGACACATATGCATATAGTGTTCGTATGTATACATAACCATATGGGGCCCCGAAAGGTTTCTGAATGTTTAGAAAAGACCCTAAAGCTTGATAGTTCACTTACAAATCTGCATAATTTTCTTTTTTACTTAGAGGTCATGTTCTAGTTCAATCCCAATCATAATCAATCAACATAAGCCCCAGATAAGGATTGCCTGACAGCTGGATATTAGAAGAAAGCTCTTCTTCATGCATGTTTTAAAAACTTCACCATTAATCTTGCCTTGAAATCTCAGTTAAATGATTGTGGAATATTACATCAAAGTTATCCGGTGATCAGCAATGTGACTTATTTTCTGACAAGTAGAACTTTGTCATTTTTATCTGATGGTCATCATATCTTCACACAAAAATAGCTCTCCTATTTTCTTCTCTCCCTTTTTTCCCCCGGTTTGACTACAGCACAGATTTGTATTCTTGGCATTCTCATCCTGTTTGATGAGTTTTAGGAAAGTCCAATTGATGTTTTGTCCCCAGAAGCAAAGCAAACACTGCCCTTAACTGATAACAACACAATTTAGCTGCCCTATAAACAGTCATTTTAACTCCATGATATGTGGCTGCTGTTTCAACATTCAAGCAATGGAAATGACATCATTATCAGGCAACTATGGATGATGAAAAATGGCCTACATTAGGGAACACTCTGAACCCAAGAAATCTTCAGCTATCAGTCATTGCCATGATAATGTACTTTCCTCTATCTGCAAATATAGACCCACTACGAGGATGAACTTGCAAGGAAAAGAAATATGCTTTGCAGAGAATGTTTGTATAATTAAGCAGAAACACCACCTCGGGGATTCTGCATTTCTGAAGAGGATCTCTGCACAGAGGCCCACAAAAGCCTGAAGGCTGAGAGATTTCAGCCAAACGAGAAACGTAATGATGCCCAAGGAACATGGTCTTAGGGACGCTCTGCAGCTATTAAAATAGAAATTTGGGGTGATTCTTTTTTAGCATGGAATTTTCTATTTTATGTCCAAATTCCCCTGTAGGTCTTTTGTCTGCTGTAAGCAGCAGTTTGTGGAAGGGCTGTGCAGGAGGAGCGCATGCTCTGCAGTGTCTGTGGTTCCATGGGCAGCTTCAAAGCCTTAAAACAGAGCACAGGAGCTGTAAAGCAGAGTGCTCCCAAAAGCAGGAGCTGCATGGGAACTTGCACCAGTCATGCTGAGAGCACACAGCAAGACCCAGCCTCTCAAAGGAGCTCACATGTAGCAGGAAGGAGTGTAAAGCAAGGCAATCTCTGACTGAATCTTCTGGGAACCAGCTGAAGCAGAAGATGTTGCATCATTTTGGGGGAGAGAGGGATGATTTCTGATGAATGAGAACTATACAACACACTGAGGTGCATGATCCTGCCTAAGGCCACTGTAATGCTACCAGTTTGTAGCTTCCCAGCTGCATCTAGTGGGACAGGGGAAGAGAAGCATTAAGGGGTGAAGGGAAGGTTGTCCTCAGAGCAGGCTGAGATCTGCCCAAACCCACGCATGCAGGGAGCCCTGGAAAGGCAGCTTATTCTTGGGAGTATTAAATCAACACCCTCATGTTGGTAAGGAAGAATCGGGACTTTGAGTAACTCAAGCTTCCATATTGTCAAGGAATATTTTAACTGTTGAGTGCATCTGGGCAAGGAATAGCACAGGATCTTGGCATCTGCTAGAGCAGCAATGCACTGGCAGGTATTCTTTGCACATCCACCACTGAGCAGCTCAAAGTCCCCTCCACCAATCCAGTGTCAGCCCTCATCCTCTAATAATTGTGTGGGAGTTATGATTAAGTCTCCAAAGAGTGCTGTTCTATGACAAGTAGCCTCCTAAGGATACATGAACATTCTTGTCCTGTAAGCAATGGGAGGTTAACTTTCTTCTCCTTTTGGCCACCTTTTATACCATGGGAAACAAACCAACACATGCAGCTCCACAGTTTCTGGATGCTGTATTTTGAGTAAAATAAATGGCTTTCTTCCTCAGTTGCACTACAGTTGTCTGGGAAGGAGCAGAGTAGAAACTAGGAAATGAAATCACAGCTTTCCTGGAAGTACCTCATTAAGGGAGCCCTGGAAATCATTTTCAAGGGAGAAAGTCTCCTGAGACACTTTGCTTCAAAACAAAAAAAAAAAAAAAAAAAAAAAAGGAGAGAGGAATCTTTTTGTCTTTATAAGCATTAAGTGAAATATTTGTCACCCTTTTCTTCCGTATAAATATAAAATAATTACTGAAAGTCTTGGCAAGTTGTTTACATGCCAGAATGAAAGGTTTTCACTTGACATAGCATATGACCTTTCTAACAAAGATGTCAATACATCTTATTAAAAAATCTAAGTGATATAAATTTCACAGCAAGTTTTGTTCAACTGTCATTGTACAGAAATAAAAATAAAAAAAGGAAAATAAAGAAAGAAATTTCAAAATAGTTCTTTCTTCTACCTTCTTAATGGCTCGAAAGGGTCTGTTCACAAACCCCAGATGAAGCATCATTTCTCCAAAATCCCCATCTTCCAGACTATTATCACTTCTTCCTATGTTTTATGTTCATAAAGTCTCTCTACCAAAGGCAGGAAATTACAGGAGAATTGCAGTTGTTATTTGGATTTTGCTTTGTTTTGCCTTTTTAAGAACATTTCAAGAATGCTTTTTATCCCCCTGTTTATGAAGAAAAGCTTGAAAATATGACTCATAGAAGCTCAGGAGCTGGCAATTAAATAAAAGGAAATACAGATTTACAGCTCCATTATTCTAAACCAGTGCTGTGCTTGGTGGGACAGGAGGGGAGGACGCTGATGGGTGGTTCTTGCATAAGGGGGCTCTAGGTCAGGCTCCACTTCACAGCCCAGGTGAGGGGCCATGCATGTCCTGAGATCCTTGCCAAAGGCAGCCCTGGGGCTTGGGCTCCCAAAGCCGAGAGGCAGCCACAGCTGTGCCAGTCATTTTCTGAACGAACCCTCATATTGCTTTCCTTGCAGTATTTTTCTTTATTTTACACACTGAGCTTTTAACCACATGTAAGTACTGGCATTCACCTAACACTCATTACCACCGTAATTAACCATCCTGTAACCTCACCACTGTAGTGTGAGGATACTTCAGAGGGAGCTTGAGAAGTAGATGGGGTCTGAGCTCCATGCCTGGTAAGGAGTAACATGGGGCTGCTGGATATCACCTGCTTCTAGCCTTTTCTGGAGGGCAGACCTCCAGGGGAGGGAGAGCCATGGCAAGTGCTTACTTCTGCTCCACCTAAACCTCAGCTCCTAACTGGGGCATGGCTGGGGACAAAGATTAGAGTGGGGTCATTGCAAGCCCAGAGGCTTGAATCAGGATTAGTGCTGGGCAGAAGTGCCACCTCTCTAGGTGGGGAGGTGAGAAATCCCCTAATCTTTACGGCCCCTAGCGAAGATGACTGAAACCCAGACTACTGTGACTCACATTCAGGAGCAACATACTACAGAGTAGAAGGTGCAGATGGAAAGGTCTGTCCATTTAGCGAAAATACTGAAACAACAGCAAAAGGATTCATAGGGGCTGGCATGGAGGGGAGTGAAACCTCTCCAGATGTAAGAATTTAAATGCTTGCTGTGTTTTTTTTCTTGATCCATGACATCCTCTTGTGTTGCCATGAAATGCTCTTGTGAAATCTTTTCAGGGGTAAAGGCTTTAAAAGATATTTCTTCCTTGGGGGAAGGACTCTTTCTGATGGTGCCTTTGTTAAGTCTGACCTTGTGCTTCATCCAGGAAAAGGTGACCCTGTCTCTGCCCCACCAGAACTGGACATATGTGAGCTGAAGCCGTCCTGAGGCTGGCAAGGTATAAGTCTCCCCTGTTGCCTACCCACCACTTCCAGTGCAGCTGGATGATGAGGTCTCTAGTCCACCACTTTCATTTTTCCATGTTTTTTTCTTTCTTTGTGTTGCTGAAGTTCCCAGATAGTTATCTACATGAAAGGGTCCGCAGGCAGTAAATTTGGTGCATATAACCCACCCAGGTGCTCTGCTTCCCAGGGTGCTGCAAAATATCAGGACAGATCCACACAGATCCAGAGAGGTTTGGGCCCAAGCACATTAAAATGTGATATTCCTCTAAGAATCCTCTCCTCTAAGAGCTCACATCAGTAAGGTGATATCAACCAAATTCTCCTGCATCTCATTCACCAGGAGAAGGTTTTTGACCTGTTTCATGAAGCTATAATCCACGTGGCATTAACAAGAATGAGAGATGGAATATATGTAGGTATGCAGAGAGTTAAACAGGCAGCAGGCTTTAATATGTTTCAGGAAGGAGGCACTACTGAATAAGAGAGGATTTTAATACGTACTGGTATATAAGCAATCATGAAGCTGATGGAAATAGGGAATTCTGTGAACAGAAATATGAAAACCATTGACCGGACCACTGACCACAATGGGATTATGACAATATCCACTAAGTAAAGAAGACCCACAACTCTGTATTAAAAAGACCACAATTTCCTTCTCTGATTTATTCTCAGACCTACTATTCCTAATAGCAACAATAATTCCCATCCACAAGAGTAATGCCAGCTAATAGGTTTTGTGGCTGGTCTGTTCTGAAAGATAATAAGAATGACAATATCTTGAATTTGCCACATCCTATCATTATTCAGAGGGAGCAAGGATCCCTTAACTATCAAAGCTATGTCAAGTGGAAGTGAGAGAAATAAAAACACAGTGTAGATTTCTTCAGCAACAGGCAGTGAGCAAAGATTCAAAGCTGAGAACTCTTTGCACATTCTTTAGATGAGTCACAGAAATCCAAAATAACCACAAAATGATATGAAGGCTTTTTTAAGTTTTAAAAAAAAAAAAAAAAAAAAGAGAGAGAGAGAGAGAGAAAGAGAGACCAAATTCATCTCTAGGAAACAATCTCAGGGAAATTATTCCAGGAAAGAATTTGTTCACTATACATACAGCATTGTGTGTCACATGGTCTAATTATAGGAATGAAAGCAACATAGGAATTAGATGGTCTTTTCAAGCCTGTGTGGAGTGTGAACAAAGAATATAATTACACATGGAGCCCGTTGATTAACCAATTACTAGTTAAAGCAGATTTAGACTTTAAATTAATTTGGTTCTGAATTCTGGGGATTTTTGGGCTAAGATAAACAGTGTTTGAAGATTAATTATCCTTGTCTAAGATGAAGGAACTCATTTCAATTTTGTTAGCATGTCGAAAGACTCTGGCTGTTGCGTGGGAGAGGGTAGACTGCAAATCTCAGCAGTATTGAACTGGCTGATTAAAGTGAATTCTGAGACTCCTAATCACTCTAATCCTCACAGAGAGTGGCGATATTACAGACTATATTGTGCCAGGCCAAATTAATATTTAAATGAAAAACAGACCAACATTTACCTAGAGGAGAAAGTGCACTGTCTCCAAAGGACCAAAGTCCTGCTAAGAAGTTACAGACTCAGTAGTGAGGAAATACTGGAGCACAGCTCTCTGGGCATCTTTGCCCAAGGAATAATGATAGGAAAGTAAAGGTGCTCTTGTGGTAATTTTCCTGCATAGCACCAGTTCCACACCACACCATCCTGACTGATTTCTGTGGGAGTGGTAGCACAACACTGTGTTCCTGTCAGTGGCTCAGCTGTGGCATTTTGTTTTACCGCTGCCTGCTGAGAGCCAGCTCTTCACCAAAGCAAAGTGTTGCTGGGTGTTACCAAGTAAGGCCATGTTGTGTGTTCCTGAGGCAGCACATTTCCGCTGGAGTCAGCCTAAGGCTTTGCACTTCACAAGAACAAGCAGAAGGGATGAATTCTGTTTCTGAAACCCAGAAGCCCATAAGGAGGTGTGGATCCCCTTTGTCCTAGGTGTTGTAACAGCAGAGAGACAGCCCACAGCTCAGAGCACAGTGGTACAGGCACAAGATTGTAGAAAATGGTGAAATACGTGACAGATTGCAGCTTGCTGCAGAAAGAGACAGGTCCAGTGGGTTTTCCAGAGTTCAGAGAAGTAAAACAGATCTTGCAGGAGCTGGGATTGTAGATCAAAAAACATCATCAGCTGCCACTAAGCAAGGTCCCCTCATGTGTCTCTGCTTCCAGCTCATGTTGAGCAGACTTGTGCGTTCTTTCCCTGAGCCAGAGAGGAGCTTTGGGGCAGCTTGGGCTGGGGAGGGAGCTGCAAGCCCTGGCCAGCAATACTGCAGGTGACACAGCTTCCCTCAGGTAGAGTGTGCTGCATCTCTTGTTCCATTTTCTGAATGATGTGGGTCATGGGAGTGCTTACATAAGGGTTTCTGTGTGCAGGATCTAGTGTTTAACTTGAGTAGACAGGATATATATGTCCAGTTTCTTTCTCTCAAAACCCTTTATTTCAAACAGTTTGGTGCTCCCATAGCTAGTGCAACGAAATCCCCACAAACATGGGATGCTGCGCTGCAAATGCCCATTGTGTGAAGGTAAAGCTGAAGCCATGGGCTTTTTCCTTTTCAGGTTGACTTTGCACTTCAGCCACTAGAAAAAGACCTATAACCTTTTAGGCTTGTGAGCATGTAAGTGTGTGAGGTAGAGGAAGATACTGGTAAGGCACAACATACAGGTATATATGGTGTCAGTCTTGGAGATTTCTTATGACATTTTCATAAGCAGGGGGATTTAAATGTACCCTTGGATAAAATTATTAATTTTTATTATATTGCTAGTTGAATTTCAGAGTTCAATCTCAGAGGGTTGGAACTAGATGATGTTTAATGTTCCTTGCAACCCAAACCACTTGGTGATTCTGTGACCCTGTGACTCTCAGCAGCTGGTGTTGCACACACACAACTTTTTTATGTAGGACAATTCCTCAGCACACAGACTCTGGGAACATCACATCTATCTTATGTGCAGGTATCACTTATATCCAGGGAACTCATCCATTTTAAAGAAAACCTGTGAACCCAAAACCTTGCATTAGGTCAGAACATTGGGCCAAGTAAGTATCTTCATGCAGTTTTGAAAAGTAGGAGAGCCAACTTCTTCCCTCCTTCGTCTGCTTTCTGAGTCACGCTCTCACAACGCCTCTAGTGCTCACTTGCTCCCACGCTACTCAGCCCAAAGTAGGAAAAATTCATCTCCTGTGTTTCAAAAGCCCTTCTGCAAGCTGCATGACACATGAGCCCTACTATCCCACTGCAGCTGGAGCCATGGGGAGGCCAGGTCTACACACAGCTCCAGCAGGTTGTCACGAAGCCTGCATGAATGGGCTGACAACTAGTGCAGATTTCCACTAGGTACCCCACAGGATGATGCTCTGCACTCCTCAGCACCAAAGTATTGCCAGATTTTATATGAAAAAAAAAACAATGTCTTTTCCACTGCTCTCACTTTCAGAAAAAAATGACATTATTTCAGATACAATTAAAATAAAACAGCAGCTTGAGTCAGATATGCTTGGCAGAAAGAGAAGCAACTGAACACAGACTCTTAAATGGAAAATATTGTGCAGGCCTCTTAACGGGAGGTGCCCCCAGCCCTGCCTGGAGCCACAAATCACTCCCAGAAGTTGTGCAGGATGGTGGCACGATGCCTGATGGGGATGGGGCAGGCAGAGGGCTCCCTGCTGAGTGCAGGTTCTGGGTGGGGAGGGAGCTGTGCACCCCTGTCCTGGCGATGCCCTGGCTGCACCTGTTGTGGCCACAAGCCTCCCCAGCCTGCAGCAGCACAGCCGTCCCTCAGCTGAAGCCACCCAGCATGTTTATTGGGTCATGGACCTGCTGATGAGAGTTGCTGAGCCCTCAGCAGCCCCAGCCCATGCTAGGGACTCAGAAACACTTGTTTCTCCTCTGTTTTATGCCAGAGCTGCCGTGTCTTCTGCTCCTCCGGCAGCTGCTTGCACTGCAGCATCCTGCAGCTCGAACACGTTCATCTCTCCGGAGCACCCACCAGAAATACAAAATGAAAAGAGAGCTGCACTGCGGGACTGGGAACAGGGCCTGCTCTGTGAAATTAAACGGGTGCCCAACAGTGTCCTGAGCCATTCCGCCACCAACTCCTGCCTCCCCAGCGCTGCTGTCACAGGTTGTTCTGCAGGGCCAGGGGCCAGTCGGTCACTCTGCAGTACCCAGAGGAATGAGAGAGGTGAGGCCCGTGCTTGGATATGTGCAGTTAAACCCAGGAGGTTTCCACAGTGTTCAGGATTCATTTCCCTTCCTGTTTCAGTTGTGCAGGGTATATGCAGCTAATGGCAGCTGCTACTTTACCCCACTGGGTCAGATCCAACAAGACATCCAGGTATTACATGTCTGTGGACTCCTACTGAGTGCAGTGCCGAGTTGGATATGCAAACAAGAAAGAGCTTGACTCCCAGGTTCCTCTTTGGGTCTGGCTTTTAGCTTTGGACATTCTCATTCCAATGTTATTCCAATTGCTTCAGCCTCATGTGTTTGGAAATATTACAAATAAAGATTCAGAGAGAAAAACAAACAAAACAAACAAACAAACAAACAAACAAAAAAAAATGAAAAAAAAAACTTGGATATACTCAGTCAGTTGTGAATTTCTCCCACACAGGTCAGGTACATGTATACCCCAGAGGTAATCAGTTGCAACAAGGCAGAGTGAAATCCAGCTCTGGATTAGCTTAGTGCTACATGTAGTAGCCAGTGATGATTAAATTCACCAATGCTCTTTAAAAATCCAGCCATACATGCCTGCCATTGAATGTCTGCACTAGTGAAGACCACAGGCTGTCTACTCATTTTGCAAAGCAATACCCTTTGTAATTCCTTCTAAATTTATTGCCTTTAGTGGTGTAGAGACCTATTGTTCTCATGCCATGGGGTGGGTTAGGAGGGAGGAGCTGATGAGTTCTGGCTGTACCCTTCAGAGTATGGGATACCTCACTCCAACACTTTTTAACCCTGCCCCTTGGTCTGGGAGAGAAAGGCTCCTCTGGCCATGGCTTTTTCAATTTCTCACCCTATGGGACATTTCTAAGAAGAAAATTTCTTTTCCTTAGTAGATCTCACTGTACCTTGAAGTTAGGATTAATCAAGCCGGCTCCTAGGCTTTACTACCCCTCAGAGACGGGATGTGAAACTCACACATGTGCAGCTTTCAAGATGCACAAATGAGAAGTGCTGCAGCCATGGTAAATATTGAGGTAGCAGAGTGGGGTGTCAGGATTGAACCCCTCACCCTCTGGGCAGTGCTCGACATGGGACATCTGTGCACCACCAGCACTGAGAGAGCTCTAGAAGCTATGGACTCACAGCTCACAGCAGGTTATGAGGGTGTGAGCACTAAACTGGATGTCCTGGAGCAAAAGACAGCTGGTCAGGTCCACGTTAGCACTCTTCTGTCTGGAGTAGTAAGCAGTAGGTGAAGAGATTTGGATGTGGGCGAAGAGGTCAGCAGCACCACTAGATACTCCAGGGTACCAAGAATCGTGGATGTGTTTGTAGTGTACAAATGCAGTTTTGCTGTTCCCTGACTCTCTCTGCGCTGATTTGAAGATGCACAAGCCACTGCACTGGTTGCAGGTGCGGTTATATTGTAAACCCTGCCCTGTGCTCCTCTTTCCTAATCTTTTACCGAAATTAGTCCCACGTATCTGATGTTAGCAGGTACACTGTTTCATATGCGGTTTTGTCAGCATGGGGCAATTTCGGAGTGTCTGGGTACTGGCTGCCACAGCGACACATCAGGTCGTGCCTTCTTCGGTGATGTGCTGCGGGCTGCTGAACTAAAGTCAGCTGTGACAAGGTGAGGAGGCGTCTGAGCATGCATGAGGGCAAATGGGGAAAGCCAAAATTCTCCAGTCCTTACACAAAAATGAGTCTTCAGGGCATGCTGATTACTTACCTCTGGAAGTCCTGGGGCTCCAGTGTTGGAAAGGAGGTTAAATGACCTGCCCCAACAGTCACACACGTCACAGTCAAGGTCAGGATTAGCGAGCCAGGTCCTCGTCTCTCTGGCCCACCAGCAGACCAGTAGGCCATATCATCACTGTAATTATACATTCCCCTCTTGCCCCTGGGGTATTTTACTAGAGCAAGATAATTAAGCTCTCCTTCTGGATATCTTCTTTTAATGAAATGGTGCACGTAACACAGCTTGGTATTTATTAACGATAATGAGTTTTTAAAACAATTTGAGGCAGCAGCTCACCTTTCACTTGTGCGGTTGCAGTGCATGTCCAGCATCATTCCCAATTTAATGATGCCATGCGTCGCGGGTCAGTCTCCTCTAGAAAGCAGTCTGCAGCATAAAGCACAGCAGCCTCCATTTGCAGTCAGGTCACTGAACAAAAAGCAGGTCCAGGCTTGAGCTAACACGAGCAGATGCCGGCTTCCCCCTCCGTTAGAGGTACTGGTGGCGGTTTATTAATTTTTAGAACAAGGTCACAAGTTTACTTGCTGCTGAATCTGAGTTAGCGACCTCGTACCTCGTCTGCAAGCAAACACAAGCCTCCAATATGTGACACTCCCAGTGTTTCTTAACAAGGAGAAGCAAAAATGTAAACCTTGAATTAAACCTCAGCCAGCTGAGGTTACACATTAATACCTCAGCTGCGGGGGTAGAGATGCTTTGATTAGAGCAGACCAGCTCTGTGTCACAAGGAGATCACGACAGTATAAACCCTACTTGGTGGCTGCAGCAGAGGGCTGCGTGGCACTGAGCAGGACCCCAGGGTAGAAAGAAACCGACTCGATGGGTATTTTTTAAAAATTCTGGTTTCCAGTGCAAATACTCTTGAAGCAATGTTGGTGCTCCAGATATGTCCTTAGGAAAATCTGTGGGCAGATGTGAGGGTTTTCTATATGGTTTTCCTTCTGCAGGAGGCTTGGGCAGGGCCTCTGGGAGGTCCCTGGTCTCATGCACAGACCAGACCACGTCTGGCTGTGGAGGACTGGAGGTATGACATTGGTGAGATGAAGACAGAGCCTTCACACAAAGGGAACACATTTCCACAGCATCACAGTAGGGTGGCCATGGCCAGATCCTGCCCCGTGAGGGCTTCTGCCTTCCCCTCCAACCATCGTGACTTTTCCTCAGCTGCAGATCCAGCCCCACAGCTCCATCCTGCCTCAGAGGGGCTGAGCCAGAGGGTGGCAGAGGCTCCAGCCGTCGTCCCCAAAGGGGACGATGCAGCTTCTTATAAGGGCTGGGGGCTGTCAGCAGCTTGCTCAGAGATGCCCTGCTTGTAAATAAAGCTTGCAGCAGTTTCCCACATGCCAGTCCTGCCTGCTTGTGCACCAGAGGAGCACTGGGCAGCAGGCACGTCTTGCTGCTCTGTCTGTGTGTGTATTAATACAAGACAGGAAAGCCCGACGGGATGGCTTACAAACTGCACGGGCCCAAATCTGGCTCACCTTCCCCGGGGGGGGCAACTCCACCAAGGACTGAGGAGTCGCATTGGCTGGTGCCCAAGCTGAGCTTAGCACAAATACTGCTTAACTTTTCCATGAGACATTAGTGATTCCAATAAATCCCCACGTAACACCTTCATTAAGCGGGATTTACTGTAATATGCTATATACGCTTTATGCCTCACCTGCATAAACAGCCATGTTAACGCTATAAATTACTGCGTTTGTATTAATGTATTGCAGGCACCTCAACCAAGGTGAAATGCTTAATGGCTTTCAGCATGCACCCGAACTGCAAGAAGTGTGTAGAGAGACAGAAAAGCTCCTCCAGCAACCGATGCAGAGTGCACAAAGTGCTGTAAGCCTTGCAAAATTATTCCTCCAAAAATAAAAAATAAAAATAAAAAGAAGAAAAGATCTAACCCTCTCTATCCTCCCCCCCCCCCCCCCAAGTTTTGCATATTGCAGCATTAGCGCTAGACTTCAAGGCTTGGTAGCAGAAATTGGCTCTGATTTTCTGAGATATGCATTACATCATAGTCTTCTTTTAGGGCATTATGTCATTCCTGCTGAGACGCATTATCTCGGCTTGGCCCAGCATTAGCGATTTTTGCGGGCCTACTGCAGTGTTCCCAAAGCACTGCTGGGAACCACAGATTGAAATCTGAAGCGTTTATCTTTTACAAAGCTGAAAAAGAGGAAAGATGTTAACATCAGGCATCACTGCCTTCCTTAACCCTCTCCTGACTCTGCTTCCTGCTGGAGCCTGAGTTTGATGTCTTTGAACACGCTGTACAAATACGGTAACCTTTAAAAGCTCACATTAGAGGGGGCATAATACAGTGTTCCTTCCCACTCTCCGAGAAGTGCCCTTGCAGCTGCCTGAATAACACCTCCCCAGTCTTTACAAGGTGTCAACATGAATCAGATTGTACCTACGTGCACGGACAAGCTGTATTCCACAGGCATGGTTAGAGCACACGTTGAGAATAAAAAGGGAAGGCAACAAAAAGCTTTCTGTGACTCAATTCTTATTAAAATTTTTATTTAGTATCAAGCAACCCTGTCATTCTATTTTTTAGTACACCCAGAGACTGTGCCCACTTGACCAGATCTTCGTATCCTGATCCTTTTGGGGCCACAAAAGCAGAATTCCAGGAGGCTTATGCTGGAGAGCAGCTTTTATGCAGGGAATTGAGCAGATATTATCTCTTCTGACTTCAACCATGAAATTAGCAGCTCATTTTGTCTCACTGCATCCAGGGCAGGATTAGAGGCTGTGCCATGGAGGGAACAGACAGGTGCTTACAGGATAAAGAAAAGATATTCCCAAAGCCCCTGAGAATCCCAACACCTCTCTCTCCACAAAAGCACAATTACAAAGAGGGGCTATGAGCAGTAAGAGGAAATGGGAAACATTCAACCATGACTAAATTACAATTCCCTTTCTTATTATAAACTAACACTATTCATTGGAGGCCTTTATTTGTCTGCTCCACTTTTTATTTAAATTGCGTGTTTCAGTGAGTTGTCACATTTTGTTGCTTTAAGGCCCTCTGCTGCAGCCGAAGTGTGCTTTCAAGAAAGATTGCAGCAGCGACTCTTTCCATCATACAGGGATGATGAGCAGCACAACCAGAACTCGGGAGGCAGGACATCATTCAGTCCTGCCAGGGATCGCTTCCCCAGCTGGACTCAGAGCTTTGCCTTTCTTTTCAGATCGCAGCACCTGAATAAAACAGCATTAAAGATGGAAATAAATCCTTATGTTTACTGTATGCCTGCTGTCCCCATCCCAAATTCCATGTTTGCAAAGTGACTTTCTGGCCCTAGCAGCCACCTTCCACAGGCAGAGGTTTTATGGTTTGGGAGCCAAGTGCTGTTAGTAGTTAATATTCCCAGAGAGATGTATGTGGCAAATCCCCATCCTGCTGGACTTCATAGTTGTGACAAGGTTTTGCAGGTAACTCCCAATTACATATAAAGCTGTCACCTACAGTCAGGAAAATCCAGATGGTTTTGTTAAAAAGCTGGTTGTGAGAGGTGGAAAAATGTGTTTCCAGATATTTCCACCAAAAATGCACTCATGGGATTTTTGGTATTGATTCATCTCATTGGTACAGGGTGATGATGTGCTGTAATAACTCACCCAGGGGAAGGCAGTGGGTTACCCACCACCTGAAGCAGCAACAAAGCAGCCTGCAGATGGGTGGGATTGCTGGTTGCTGAGCTCTGAAAGGTCAGGGACTAATGCCTTATATAACACGCTGGGAGATGCTAGACACACCAAGGTGAAATTCTGTTACAGACTGGTACTTTATGGGTCCTGCATGACTCTGGACGTTCAGCTACAATTCACTGGCAGAAGAGGATATATTGATCTGAGAGATCCACACTTCCGAAAGATGCTTTAGTTAAAGGACCACAGCAAAATGTGCTTTAAATTCAGAGCAAGTAAATACAACTACTTTTGCTCCAGACCCTGAGGACTAGTAAACCTGCAGTCACGGCATTATAAAATCACAGGAACAAACTCTGCTGCTAATCAGTGTGGCATAAATCTGGATTATCTCAGACAAAGTAGTGGAGCTACTTTATGCAGGTTTATGCAGGTGACAGCATAATTTGGCCAATGGCGCCCAGCAACGGATTAACACCAGACTGAGCTCATTCAGGTGGACCTGTGCAGGTTTTGTGCTGGAGACAGCATCCTCCAGGCTGTGCAAGGAAGCTTCCTACTAGCAGGAGGTGCTGGATGATGGCTGGTGCTGGGTGGCATCTCCAGGGCAGAATTATAATTCCCCTTGTCCAGGGAGATGGAAGTAGGGACGCTCTAAGCCACAGCTTCCCTGCAGACAGCAGGTCCCTCCTGATTCCTGCAGGGTGGGTGCAGCTCCTCTGATTTAATCATACAAACACGAAGTTGGAAAGGACCTACAAGACTATCTAGTCCAACCTCTGACTTCTCATTGTCAGAGGGCAGTGGGCTCCACACCTCTCAAGCATCCTGGAAGCAGACTCTGCATTTGCAGCACCCCTCAGCTGTAAGAAAGGCGGTGAGGCTGAAGGTGAGCAATACCAGCCTCTACCAGAATTAGTTAAATTCCCCTTCTTAAATTTTCATTTGCCTCTGTCCTTTCCCTTCCGACATCCTCAGACATAATTTACAAAGGGATTCTTTTGATTTTAATTAACTTTAAACTCCTTTTTCTTTGCCCCCGTGGTGTAAAATTAGAAGCCTATTCCTGATTCCCCACTGAGTAGCTCTGGTTTTACAACTGTGTAGCTCTACTGATTTTACCCTTCCCTGAGCTGCAAGTCTCACTGGTGAATTTATGTCAGAGGAAGACGTGAGCCTGCTGCAGCCCCAATGCAAACACCTTAACTCACAGGACTGCAGCTCACTGCTTTAACTCTGGATTAGGTGGGGAAGGAGTCTTCCTGTCAACGAGTGGATCTGTTAAATAGCAATATTTTAAGGAACTGGGTCAAACTTGATAAGTTTTCAAGGAAAAAAAAATGGCAAAAGTATATCAAAGCTCATAATTTCTGTGGCTTTGACATGCAGAGATTTGTTTTACAATGCTGTACCATTTCCATTCGATGTTGAACTTCTCTATTCCTTATTTTGAAACACCGTTCTCCACTTTAAAGTTGATCCAAGTGCCCCCCTAAAAAGGGAAAAAGGTTTTGGAGAACATTAACTAAAGCCAAAATGAAGCTGAAATAGCTTTAAAAGGTCAGCCAGCATTTTGGCATTAATTCAGTAAAATTCTTCAAGCTTTCTTATTGCTTATTTGGTGGCTTTCCCACCATATTTGTTTTCAACTGTCCACACAATCACAAAGCCTGTTTTTCACCCAGCTATTTTGCACATGTCACGGGCAAACCAGACTGAAAACGGTGGGACATGATAAAAGCCCAACCCCTTACTGTGCGCACCTGAACCTGCCCTTCGCCCCAGGGCATCATACATTATCAGACCACTGGCACAAATATCCATTTGTGAAGTGCCCACAGCTTTTGGCTTCACACACAGCCCTCCAGCCATGCCCTCAGCTGCAAGGAACCAGTGTTTTTGTTCATCCCCCATCACTGGAGATCATTTATAGAGAACATCTGCCTTGCATTTTATTCACATGACAAACAACATGGGTCTGATAAAAGCCCATAGTAGCTGTTCTGTTGTCCCTGGCCAGCTTTGTATGAGGCTGATCTCGAAGAGCAGGCTTTCATCTGCTTGCTGCAGTGTTACTGGAGATGGGAGATTTTGGAGTGGGCTAAGAATGTGTGTGAGCAAAGTAGATTTTTTTTTTTTTTTCAAAATGGACTACATCTGTCACTCTTTTTACAGCCTTGTAACTTAAAGGCTTTTAACTTTCAGACTATTGAGAAAAATTCACTTCAGCTGAACACTAACGCAGTCCAGCGTCCAGAGTGAGCACTCAGACCCTGGTACAAGGCTCTGCACTCTGCTCAGTGCAACTGGAGCAAATGGACAAGGATGTACTGGTATTTCTGGAGGCAGGAGTTTCTGCAATATTATATTTCACTGTAACAGTTACCCTTCACTAGACAAGTGCTCCATGTTGCATCAGCACGCCACCATTAAGGGGTGAGCAGGCAGGGCTGCAGGAAATGGTGAATTTGGGTGATACCTGGAGTGACAACACTTGGGAATTAGCAGTGCAAGGTCTCTATGGTGGAAGCCTTGCTTTTCATCACAAATTCACTGTCACCAAGATATAACGAGAAACACCCATATATGCTCAGTGGCAAAATATGGGAAATACCCTGCCCTTTCCCTACCTGAGTTACAGGGGATTGCAAGGTGACGTTGGATTGTACTGCAAAGAGGTGCTGGAAAGGACAGGCTCACACATGAGAGACCGGAGAGTTGGGGGCATTCTGATGATGTGTGGAAATAGCTACCAGAGATATCTGAACTCTGCTGCTGCCAGGAAATCCGTGACCCCAGGAGCCAGCCAGCACTTCATATGCATAGTCCTCCTGGGGGCTGCAGCAGAGCGTGAGCAGAAGGAGCATGTCCCACATCCTCAGCCAAAAAGAGTGCTAGATTTGAAGCAGGTGCTGTGGCCTTGGGGTGACATGTCAGCTTTTGAAGCTCTGCCTGCAGTGGCCTTGCCCTTGTGCCCGGGGCTCATACTGCTGCCCCAGAGGCTGCTGAAATGCCAGGAGGTCAGGCACTTGCTGCATTGCCCTGAGGCCCAAGGAGCTGGGAAGTGCTCCCGTGCACTGGCCAGCCATGTTCAGACCTCTATTGCATGTACAGAAATGAATTTCAAAAGTGGTGGAGAGGCCAAAATACCACATTAGGGCTCTTGTCCTCTTGCTGGCTGGATTGTCTTCTCCTTCTGAGAAGACCTTGCAAAGTCTGAGAGGGGCCCCTATGCTTTCTCCCCTTCTGTAGAGCTGAAAACCTGCCCACCCACACTCTAGTACCTCTTTAAAAAGAGAGGCACCAGGAGCATGTCTCAGCCACAGGGGAGCCTCCTGGGTGCAGCAGCACAGAGACATTGCTCTTGGGAAGGAGCGACTTCTTTCAGCCATGAAACAAAGGAGGATCAAGACCCATCTGTAAAAGTCAGTGCAAGCGAGAGCCACCTGTAACAGTTTGCAAAACATTGCCGGGAATGCAGCTGATGTCTGGAGCCCTTCTCCTCAAGCACAGGCAGCAGCTGGCAAAGGGGGTACAAAATAAGGTGTTTTCCCCAATTTCCTTCCTTTTCTTTGCTCTCCCAGCAGAGCTACAGGCTAACTGTAAGGGAGCAGAGTGAGCTCAGCTGACACAGTTTTAGAAATGAACTCAGTGAGGTGAAAAGATCATTTTTCTCTCCTGACATTTTCAAATACTTAGTCGCTTAATTATCTGTTACCAGAATGTCTCCCTATAAGCACCAGCAATTTCACCCATTAGCAATTAGTGAGAACAGTTATTCTGCTGAACTTTGTGCAGTTGAATAAACAGATTAATGCCCATCCCTCTGATTATGACTACATGGGGCAGATTCCCAGTTGGAGCAAGCTGACTTAGCATTATTCACATTAACATTTTACTTGTATATTTTAAAAGCATTTTAAAAAGCATATATCTTTTTTTTTTTTTTCTCCTTTAAGAAGAATGACTTTATCTCCTCCTATTTGGGTAAGCTAGCAACCATATGCTCTTTTGTCATGCAAAAAAATTCAGCAATGATCCAGCAAACAGATAAACTTCTGCCTTGCACATATTCTGGCTATAGACATACACAGTTTTATAGAGAGCAGCCTGTAAAAATCTGAAATATGCCAGATTGTAGTGAGCTTTAATGAAATAGCCTTCACATTACATCTTCTGGCTCCTAAATATCAAAACAATTCTAAAGAGAATAACTTCTAATGAAGTTAGACAGCAAGTAATAATTACACTGGACAGGTAAAATTGTCAGTGGAGGACTCATACCACAAATGTGATACTGTAATTAGATACATCTTGTCATCTGCAAAAACAAACCTCTGTCACTCCAGAAACTAAACAATCAGTTTCTGTCTTTCAAAGTCTGTAATACAGCAAATTCAGCATTTGTAAGTTAGCTGTTTCTGTATAAAAATCAAGAACAGCAAGAGACTAAAGAAGAGGTCTGGCAATCTTTAAAGGAAAAGAAGCATTCTTTAGAAATGTCTACAGTAGAGAAAAAACAAAAATCAGAGAAAAGTCCCCTTTTCTGTGTTTCTCTGTGTTTTCCCTTGCACTCTCTGTGTTTTCCCTTGCAGTTCTGATGATCCATTTATAACAATGTGTCTGAGAACTTATCTCTCCCTTTTAAAGCTGTTTCAACTTTATAAAATGTGCATGATTTCTGCCATTAATTTGCAAGGTTTTGTTTAGTAAGAACTGCATGCTAGTTACAGGAACAGTGTCTTTATTTTAATTTTATTTTATTTTTAATTAAGTTTAAAAAAAAATCAAATGAAGTTTAAAATAAAAATAAAAAATAAAAGTCCTTAGGGCTGCAGCAGAAAGCTTTGCATGGTTTTGATGAGAGCTGGGACCTCGACACCAGCAGCATCTGTGCTCATGTCTGTACCTACAGTGCAGCTCTCCTCTCTCATTGCCTGTTGGGCAGTGTGGAAGAGACTTAAAACACATGAGCCAGCATGGCTCCAGCAGAGAAACACGAGATACCTGATCGGGTGTCCAAAACCCTGGGCTGGCTGCAAGCCCTCCTGGCCCAGCTCAGAGCCCCCAGGCATCCGAGGGCACCCAGACACGGGGACAAGGCTGTGCCCAGGCCGGGGTGCGCATGGCACACGCGTGATGGCCCTGCCGAGCACTCGTGCCCCGCTGCCCTGGTTGTGAGGGTCCAGTACCCACATCCATATCCAGGCCATGTCACCTCTGTGGTGACATGATGGTGAAGGCAAATGGAGATTTCGCAGCTGAATTTAAATGCCTAAAGAAGCTGATAATATTCTCCGCCATCCCCTCCCTGGTGTGCTCAATGCCAGGTGGAAACCCACCCTGGTCCTTTTGGGGCAATTGGTGTAGGAGGCCAGCCTCCACTGAGGGGCAGCTTCTCCTTCAGGCACAGAAGGGACAAAGCCAGGGGGACTGTGGGCTCACAGAGGGTGAAATTAAAAGTCTGGTAACAGAGGTGGTGACCCCTCAAGAAGCAAGCAGCCCCACCAAACCACTACAGAAAGCCCTGGTACAACTCGGCCCCAGTTGAATCCCAGCCTGGCAGCTCCCAGCACACCCTAAGGGACCCAGTTAGGCTGGGGCCTCCTCTCAGAGCATGATTCAGCCACCTCCAAGCAGGATGCAGGTACTGTTAATAGCTACTCACTGCAGAATGAGGATTTTTATTTACAGGCTCATACGATTTTAACCCTTGGATATGGGAATCATTCACTGTGTGCCATGCCTCTCCTCAGCATTGGCACCAAGGTAGGTCTAACACAGGTGTAATATGAAAGCAGATAACACCCTTCCATGAATGAAAACTGTTAGCAGAAAGCCTCAATCTCATCACTTGGCAGCAAAGAGCAGTGTATGGGCACAGTGGGCTCATTTATTTATGAGAATGTTTACCTTTTTGCAGAGGGATCTGCAAGGTCAGGCACAGACACATCAGCTCGGGATGGAGGGAAGGCAGGAGACCATCCACTCTCCCTGAGCCAGGAAGGACACAAGGGGGCAGGACACAGCTATCCAGCTGTTCTGGAACAGGCTCCTCTCTCATCCCAGGGGAGCCCATGGGACAGGCTCATAAAAGCAAGTGATCCTTACCTTCACCCCACACACAGGGACACATCACAGGTGAGAAGAAAACATAGCCTCCACACAAGCAGCATCTTACAGAAAAGATAAGTGGCTGGAAGTGTACTGTAGTGGCAAAAAGAGTGGATGCCCTCACAGCAGCACACCAAGCCCTCTCATTTAACCAGAAGAAGAGCAAGCAGCTCCTTGTGCAGCATGGCATCTTCACATGCAAAGAGCTGAGTTGTAGGACAAATCCCACAGCCTTGTGTGGACCCCAGAGACCAGGAGTGCACCCAGCAGCTTGCATTGCCCCAGGATGTACCCATCCTGAAGCAGTGACTTTTACATCTTCAACTTTCTGCTCCACAGATGTAGTCATAGCTCACCAGGGCTATACAGATATTCTGGGTTTTGACCTGACAGCTGTTATTGCCTTTAAGCTATCTTTCTGTATCAGCTTGTTCAAAACATACCAACAAACACCAGTTTCCTGAGGTAGTCCTTTAAATAGCTTTTCCCAGTTGTGTATATTCTCTCTACTATCATTAATGTTTGGGCTGTTTATATCTAGGATTTTCTGGGAAGAGGTTTGTAAAGCAAAAGCATAGCTGTGCTGTGCTCCCTCAGCTGCAAGGTCTATTTGAAGGCAACATGCACCACCCAATGCTGTTGTTCAACAGCAATTCAAGGGCCTCATCTGCTGTCAACTGATGAGGTTGCCCTTGCAGTTCAGGACATGTGAACCTTGGCACCAAATGCCAGCAAAGGGGAAAGGGAATAGCCAACAGGCTATGGCTTTCTTACGGCTATTTCTGCAATGTGTCATTTAAGTTAAATGGCTGCCTGTTTCTTTTCCCCATTCAATCTGAAATGCTTCCCCACAGTGCTGACGAGATGACATATCTGGAAGCATTGTGTTTCAGCAGCTCTAAACTTAACAAATGAGTAAGACATGAGCCATATGCTCAGAACAAATTTAGGTAAATTTGGGGAAAACCTGTCCCTGTGGGAATGTCCCTTTCCTCACTCTATCTGCTACAGCATGCCCTAAGTTGGTTCGAATTCCTCCAAGCATTGAAGCTGATTGTGTCTTTCTTCCTGGCCATCACTGCAGAGTTCCTGGGCAGGCAAGGACAGTGTGCAGCACATACCATGCATTGTGCACAGCTCTTGTTCCTGGTGTTTCACTGGGACACATTGACCCCAGCCATAGCTCAGCCACGGGGCCCTGCACCTTCCGGTCAACCTGAGCTGTCCCATGGGTAAGAAGATCCCTATGCAGATGCAGAAGCCATGCAGGAAGGTCTTGCAGACCCACTACCATGTACAAATTAACAGCATCAGGCCTTGCTTAGCTTGGGGTGGCAAAGGCAAAGAAATACAACCTAGGGCACCCACAACTTCACAGATATTGCACTGAGAATTAACCAAAAACTGTTTGACTGTCAGGAACAACCTGCTGAGCTTTTTGAAGGCTGAGCAGACATTCCTCTCCCTTGAGTTCAGTGTATGTCAGTGCCTACTCCTCACCTGGTGCAGCTGCAGGTGGGTTTGGTGCTCCCCAGCACAGTGCATGGCACACATCTCTGATGGAGAGAGTAAAGGAATTGGGGGAGCATCGTGAGCTAGAGCATACAGGTGGTAGTTTGTATACTGTCTGCTTTTGCTTTTTTATTCAGCTAAGGTGGTGGAAATCATTTAATGATCAGGATGTTCATGGGCTGATGGCAGCCAGGGAATATTTAGTAAACAATGGAACTGACACCAGTTAACTTGCCTCCCAAATATTTGCTAGTGTGCTGAAATCCAGTGGAAGACAACAGAAGTAAAGTGAAATGGCAAATTAAGCATTTAATTTGCCATTAAAAACAACAACAACAAAGCTCAGTGTGGTGAAGCAATTGCAGTCAAGTGAACACACACACACACAGACACACGCACAAAAGGCACAGGTTACCAGGCACGTCTGCATCAGCCATTCTGCACAGGGGACTGCAGGCAATCCCGGGACTGAGCAATCCCAGGAGACAATGAGCAATGTTGTTGGCATTTCTTTTTGCAACTAAAAGGGATATCCATACAATATTTTAGTGTATTTGGTAGCAGCATTTTCAATGTTCTCCACAAATTACATACAATAAATTAAAAATAAAACACAAACTCTTTTTTCTTAGCTTGTGTTACCTAGCTGTTCGTTATCCTGGAGACTGAATTTACCTGAAAATCTGTTCCAAAATACATTTTTTTTGTTTTGTTGTTTTTCCATGAATATAGAAGTCATTGTTCAAAGTGCAATTCTGTGCAACTTTAGCACATTGCTAAAAAGATGCTGACAGTGTCAAGATACTGAAGATAAGGGCTGTATAAATGATTTCAGGGCTGGAAAAGAGATACAAGGAAAGACTTCAGAAGTTTGATTTGCACAGTTTAGCAAAGCAACATTCATGTGGCTTCTTTAAGCAGTGAAAATGCTGAGTCCTAGAGGCCCTTTTAAGTTCAGGGAGAAATGCTCTGGCAAAACTAGCAGGTGGAAATTTAAGAAGGAAATGCAACTAAAGAACAGATCACCCTTTTACCTTTTAAAACCCTTTCACCATTTTAAAACAGGATGCAGGGCATATTTTGAACAAACTATCAAGGAAAGTGACAGTTTCTACTAACCAAAAGCATGGGATTTTTAAGAAAGTTTAGTTTTGTCTAGCAAAGTTAGAACATGTGAATTGCAATCAATGTCCTTCAGCAGAGAGGAAATAAAAAATTCTGGAGGAAATTGTTTTCTTCTGCATTAGCTTTGGTGATTATAAAGTGTCTATTCTGCAGATGTGAAAACAAATTCAGAACTACCACCCTGATATCTTACGCTTACTTCAAAGCCCTGGGAAAAATCATCCAGTAATGCCTCTGATACACTGAAAATCATCATGTTTTGCACAAGAAACGAAAGCTGATAATTTTGTAAAGGTCAAATTCTCATATCTGAATGCCACAGGCAGACTCATCTGCTCATCTTACTTAATATAAGAAATTAATAAAACCATTACCTCACCAAGCCTACTCTGGACAGATGGTTATCTTGCTAAATAGATGGCTTAACACAGTAGATCGACTTCGTGCTGAGACAGGAGTGCAGAACACTTTTGATCTGCTGTCTAGAAGCTGCTGTGACCACTTTCCCTCCCTTCTAGGAACAGCAGGGATTTTTTGTTCAGGCAGGTAATGATGGAAAAGATTGTCCAACAAAAGCAGGCACTTGGTTTATGAATAACATAGGCATTAGCTATTTCTGCAGCAAAAATTAGAAGCCATCACACCAAATCTGTGATTTAGGACCACCAAGAGGAGATGTTCTTTGTTTCTTTGTTTTTATAGTACTTCAGTGATCACAGAAAAATTCAGTTACAAGTATTTCCTGATGCTGCTCTTCGGAACTATTATTTTTAGCCTGTATAACTCCTCTCCAACCCCTGAATTTTTGGCAATGCAGAGCAGTAGCTAGGCCAGGAGTTAATGATTATGAGATAAGCATTTATCTCACTTGGTGCCATGTCGGCTTGTTCTACTTTCAAATATTATTTGCTCTTATGCATGCTGTTCTTCTGCCAAAGCTGAAGACGAATTATTATTCTTTTTCCAAGAAAGAAAGCACTGACTGGATTCCAATTAACTGTGTGGGTTTTAAGTACAATCTTTGTATTGCTCCTTTTTTTCCCCCCCATTTATCACTATCACGTACTTGTCATCTGTTACTCTGTACCCTTCCAACTCTTTTCTCATATCTGAAAATACACTTGTAGTAAGAGCATTTGAGCAAAAACTGAGTTTTCAAGTTCTCATCTGAAAAGTCAGGGGGGGGTCTCAGAGGCTTTTTCAGTCTTCTAGCATGCTTAAGCATGCTCCAGAAATGTCCCAATTACAAACATTCATTAAGTAGTTTTCTCCTACACTGTACCCTGCATTCCTTTTGCCCTTAGATTTCATTTTTGTTCTGCAGGATGGAGCCCCAGGTTACTGTCAGGCAGCCAGAGTCATTTACTGTTTCCAGCTCTTTGCTGTGAAGACAGCAACAGCATGAAGGACCAAGAAAAGAGCAACAACCTCCGTTCGTTTTATTATTTATCTAGGAATTGTTTTTTCATGGGTTTTCTTTTCAGTATAAATGTATGGATTTGAGGATGAAAATGGAAGGTATTTCTCTCTACAGAGCAGGTTGCACTTTAGATTTATTTTTTTTCTGTCTAAAGAAATTGGCCACAGAACTATCAGCCACTGTCATGCATAAGCCATTATAAGGAAAAGCAACAAACAGGCAGTATATTATATCCTATATCCTTCTTGTATTTACTATTTGATAACTGATAGCTGGAGTTCAGGTAAAACTCAAAAGCTGACACATTGGAATTACTAAATTCTTTAATATCCTGAACATGGAGTAAGAAATGTAAAATACAGGGAGGTCCCCCCACCCCAGAAAGATATTAATCTGCAAATCCAGTAAAAAACCTACATTGGTCAGATCATCCTCATACTCTGGCTTTCCTAATCAATGTTTTCCACAAGTTTCTCATGTTTTTCTGGTCCATAGCTTATATTTTTCTCGTTTCATTGCTCTGCTGTTTCTGTAAATTTAATTCTGCATTCTGGTCTACTTCTTGTTTTGCCTTACTTATTTACTGACCACATGAAGATATTTTTAAATTTAAAAAATAAATTTTGTTATAACTAATAACCACTGATTTATTCATGCTTCTCTATTTCAAAGCTTTCTTTTCTTTTCTTTTCTTTTCTTTTCTTTTCTTTTCTTTTCTTTTCTTTTCTTTTCTTTTCTTTTCTTTTCTTTTCTTTTCTTTTCTTTTCTTTTCTTTTTGAAGTTGTTTACTAATTAGTCTAACTGATGTACCTGTGAGATGAATTTCTTTTTTATTTTCCTTTTTCCCTTGATATTTAAGTTTTTCTGTGGACTAAACTAAGCAGTAGTTTGTGGTTTCAGGTTTTCAGTAACTAATAATTTTCATCAATTCCACCAACCCCAAACACAAATTGGCTAAAACTTCTCTGGCATATTTTTGTTCTTTGGTCATGAGGAAATAGGAAACAGAAAGAAAAGTTCTGCTGGTGAATCAGTTCTTTCTGGATTTATCAAATTGCAGTACCGAAGGCACATAGAAAAATGCAGCATTAAATTAACTGTTGTGATTCATAAAAGGGCATTCCTCAAAAACTTAAGTAGATATTTAGCGTCATACATGAAGCTAAGAATCCATGTTTATATCTTTTCAAAATTGGACTATAAATAGGATGCACTTTGAATTTTGTAGCAAGATGGATTCAGAATAAGAAATAAATGGTAGCATTTCTAGCAATGAATGCCAAACATTCAAAAACTACAGCAGATAAGACCATTTTAGCAGGAAAGGCTATCTGCTGAAATGATAGGCCCTAAAAGTCATTTTTTTCCTTGTTAATTTTCTATGAAAAAAATAGCAGTAAGGCCAAGGAAATAATGTAAACTGATATAAGATCTGCTTTAACCGGTTTTGTGCCTCGAGGTATATAATCAAGACTAAAAAATGCACCATAAAACTTCAGCGAGAGCATCAGAAATAATCACATCTCACTGCTTCTTCAGCCCCTCTTGTTTTTATTGGTGTGATGATGTCTAACATACGAAAATCAGTTGGATATAAATGTTTCAGTTTATTCCTACTCCTAAGGAATAAATAAAACCTTCTAGGCTGCTAGCAACCTACCAGCTGTACCTGGAGCCATGCAAGTGTATGCTGCCCCCCTTTTATTAAATAAACTTTGGGATGGGGAAATGAGTCAGGACATTGAAGGCTTCCTTAAATCCCAGCAAAGGCATAGATCTGAGAGCAGAGAAAGGAAAACTGCCTGTACTGAAAATGCACATTTCTCCCAAACCTGCAGTAATGCCTTCAGCAGTGCTTTTGTATCTGTGCAGCAAGGCACTTCTCTGCCTGCAGCAGCACACAGACACAGTGCAAACGTGTGCTTGCAGCAGTGTCTATTAACTGCCAGCCCATGAAAATATGTTTGAACTAACAGTGCAGGATCCAAAACACCCAACCAGCTGGCCCATGATGTTCAGGTGCCTAACACAGCAGTGTCTGAATGTAAACACCTGTGCTCGGTGGAGATCAGCGTGGCTTTTACAAACACTGCCAGGTGCAGAATAAAGTATGTTGCTTTCAAGGCATTGGGGAGTTTTGGGAGGGTTCAGAGCCCATTCAGGACTGACTCCCAAGGACTGAGCAGCATAGCGTCACCGCAAGCATGTGAATTCCAGCCATCTGAGCCTCACATGAAGGTGTATTAGTGTGTTAGTGATGGTACACTGAAGGCATGCACAGTGTCGTGTTCTGATTCAAACTGGTTCTAACATTTCTCTGATATATATATATGCTGAGGAGCTTTCTAGGTAGACATTCTTGACATTCTCTTTCTAAAAATCCTCCTTGTAATGTCAGATGATCCTTGCAGTTCCTCCAGGGGCAACCAACTGCTCCAAGAGGGAGGCTCTGCTACGTCTGTCGGTGGCTGGAAAGCTGGCACAGGCATGGTGGACAGTGGCCATTCATGACACCAGCTGGTGGAGTGATGCATTTTCTCCCCAAATGTTCCCCTCCTTCTGGACAGTACTTCTAATCTGCAGTGGCTACAGCCCAAGGCAGGAGAAGGTGGTTGCTCTGACAGCACAGGACAAAGCACATGGACATCAGTACTGTATCTCCGCCAGCCCTGAGTCACCCTGGGATCCATCTCCAAGCAGAGCATCCATTCCTCATGCCTGAATCTGCACAGGATGTGCAGGAGGACTCGGGAGTTTGGCCAATACTGTTAGTGCAGCCATCTGTTAACAGACCTCCTACTTCCATAAAATGTGCAGGAACCTCCCTCTTGACCTCTCGCAAATTTGATTTAAATTGACATAGTTCAAAAGTCACCAAAGTGACAGACGGAGGCTGAGGTTGCATAAGCACCGTCTCCCCAGGAAAGCAGGGTAAACAGCAGAGAAATGAGACAGAGAGAGAGGAAGGAGGATGGCTTTACTAGGACATTATAGATCAAATTTATGCAAAAAGTCTAGTGACCATCCAGCTCAATAACAAAGGTGAACATTAATCATCTGGCAGTAAAGGGATTCTGACTTCTATGATCCAGAAAAGAAAAAAAAAAAAAGTTTTTTAGAAATCCTGAAAATCCAAAGTATACCCTGAAAAAATCATATCTGACATCAACTCTGAGACAATAAAATGAAGAAAACAATACCGTGGTAAAGGGGAAGAAAAAAAAGGCAAACATAGCTCAGCTTCTAAAATAAACTTGGGCTGCTTCTGAAGTCTCTTTCCATTTCCCAGACCTAGAAATGAACAGAAGGAAAAATATGCAAACTCTAAGGGAACATTTATTTTAAAAATTGTCTGACTATTTGCTGGAACATCAGAGAACTGAATAGCTAAATACTGTGTGTCAACCAAAAAAGGAAATGACAAATGAACCAAAGCTATTTTTGGTGTAACTATATATACAAACAACAATAAAACCAAAAACCTGTAATATCAAAAATAGAGTTTATTGTGTTTTACCTTCTGACACCAATCATGAAAGCAGTGCTATTTCCCAACTGTTTAGTTAGCCCCACCTGCCACAGATCTAGCTGCAACCATTACACCCCATTGTCGGGGAAGGATTCTTGCCACTATACTCTGCAGAAAAACAAAAACAAAAACAGTGGTAAAAGAAATACTGAAAAGTGGTGATGAGGTTCAAAAAATAAGCATAATTATTTTGTACACTCTGTCTCAGCAACCAGGCATTCTCCTTTGAAGCTGAACAGCTTCCCTAAGCATTGTACAACCAAACTCCATAGCCCCATTTGCCTACTGGCTCCCCTCTGCTCTTCCTCCCCTCCACTCTTTCCAGGATGTGGCTAAATTTGCCAAGAATGCTTCAAAGTGAAGACAGAACATGATGAACTCGTTTTTCCATGTACCATGGTATGGAGACTTATTTCCATCTGGCCAGCTCATGGCTTCACTCCACAAACAATTTCAAGTTTGAAACTCCCTGTGACCAACAGAAGAAAAGTTGTGGTCCTGTCCTGCTCCAACACCAGATCTCAGCCTTCTCCCTCTGGTGCCAATGGCCTCTGCCCATCACCTCCTCCCACCTTCTTCTCTTTTTCTCCCAGGCAATATGAAGATCAGCAAGCAAATTGGCATGGAGCCCTAAGAGCACAGTGGTTCACCTTAGTATGAACATCCTATTTTGTGTACAGGTAATATGCTGCACAAGGTATTCCAATGTGTTTTTCAGGAAAATATTTCACCACTATTTTTTTTTCTCTTCAAAAAATAAAATCATCTGCTTTAAGAATACCATCACCTGTGGTTTTCTTCAGATTTCTCCTTTTTATGACTGGTGTAGATCATTACTCAAGGAAATGAGGTTAAAAAACTCTTTAGGGCAGATGCTAAATGCTGCAGCACTGTGGTGGGAAAACCAATAAGAGGTAAGGTAGGAAAAAACGTCATCAAAGAAATAACCAGGAGAGACACAATCTGGGGGGTTCTACTTAGTGATGTGACTAGAGGTGTGAAACAAAAGTCAGAGGTAGGATCCTGGCTGGCTCTTTCTAACAGCATTTCTTAAAGCAGGCAAAAGCAACCAAAAAGGCAGCCATATACAGCTATACAACCTGAGTGACACAAAAGTGACTGGGAATGGTGCACTAACGTGGAGGAAACTGGACACAAATCTTTGTGGATTTACAAAGTTTTACTAAAGTTCAGTCACCATGATGAGACCCTTCCTCCACTAGGGAAATGAGAGGGAGAGACCCCTCATTAAGAACTGCAGCACTCTGTGTACAATTCCCATCAAAACACAGCAAAGCTGCCCATTGCTATCAGTGCATGAGCCCTAAGCCCACAATCTCCCCCTTCCCACACACAGGGGGCTCCCAGCATGGGACAGGTGCAGCCTTGGGCTGGTTCCAGTCCTGCTCGTATCTCCCACAGACCTCGCTCTCCAAAGTTTTATTAAAACAGGACTTTGGGTATTTTTGTCACATAATCAGCTTGTTTTCCTTGTCCGTCCTGAGAAAGTGCTCAGGGTGATGTTTACAGCTCTGGATACAGACAAAACTGTGGGTGCAGGCATCCGGGAGAGCCGCTGGTGCTTCCCTCACAGATCAAGGCCATGTTTGGCCCTTACAAGAGCCTTGGGGCAGAGAGAAGAAAGACTAAGCATTGGAAACTCAGCACTTCTTCTCTTCCCTGACCCACAGTTGTAGTGCTTCTGAGACATCAGCCAAGGGAGGGAGCCTGGACAGGGGAGTGGGTAAAGACTGACCCTCACCATGAAGGCAAGGACTTCTGAGCCCACTCATAGGCAAGGCAAGGAGCAGAAGGAAGAACAGCCTGCTAAAAGCAGCAGCTGCTGGAAGGCTCCCCAGAGGGGAAGCTGCAGCCATGGGGAGCTCCAGTGAATCTTAATGGGGACCTGAGGGACAAGCTGTAATTTAGTAATTGGTCTGGACAAAGTGACACAACTCCCTCACCACTGCCTGTACTACCCTAAACCAGATGTTTCTGATTCCAGTTCAATATTGCAAGTGTTTTCACATGATATCAGGTCTTTAAAAATGCATGAAAGAAGAGAAAGGGTTGAGCCAACTTCCCACCCACCAGACATCAGTTTTCCAGTAAGATTTTGCTATTTCCATAACTGTTCTCCAGTGCATTTAGAATTGACATGAGTGCCCAGGGCTGGTCATTGGTGCCTAAACAACCACTAGAAATCATCTGATAGACTGGTGTTTAATTAAACAAGTGTACCTCTATGTTAGCACCCACCTGTATCTATCACTGTACTTCTGCAGTCAGTGTGATTTCTCAGCACTAATCATCTGGAAAATATGAAAGATCCTCCTACATTTAATGCTTTAAGTAGGAAACAGGTTCAGGCTGATCAACTCTAACACATTGGGATTACTGTGCTGATCACCACTGCCTTTGGGTTTCTTACATGTCTCTTTCAAAATTATTATTTTCCCTTCTCTTAATTGTTTTACATAGATTAGACCTTTGCAGTCAAATAGTTTTGTTGCTAGAGAAGGACTGAGAGGTACTGAATCATTTGTTTCTCTCTTTTTTTTTTTTGTCTCCTCAAAATCAGCTTGTTATGACATTACCCACCAGAAGAAATCACACTGCAATAGTTTCTGTTACAGTTTAAAGAGGAACTTATAAGTGTGTGGTATTCACATTGAACTGTCTGAGCAAAACAGGAAGGATTAGGTTTGAGGTACATTTGTATGTAAATGTACTTTATATCCTATGTGACCTCGTATGTACATAAGCTCAAACACACACGACACTATTCAGTTGCTCACAGCTAGCCTACTTAAACCATAAATATAATGTCAGGTTCTTAGCTGATATAAATCACCATCACCCTGGTGCCATCCCCCTTTTCACGTCATCCCTATACTATGCACCTCAAGTCCAGAGGAGAAAACTGAAGGGTCTACCCATTCCAGAAGACACGTATTTCTTTTTCTTCTGATGTCCCTTCCATAGGATTTCCCATCTCCTCCTACCTAAAACAGATGTTCTGACCACAAACAGAAGGCATTGTTTCAGGATGAGATGGAAATATAGGAGATAGTGCCTGGAAGCATGTAATTAATGTAAGCACCCACAAGAAGGACACATGGTTTGCTGTGCTCCAAAACATATGTTTGCCTTTAAATACAAAGACAAAATTAAGTGAAGGACAACTTATTCTGTGCAGTTAAATGTTTACATCAGTAAACACTGTGGCCCAGGAGAGTGACTGCAAAGTATTCAAGTCCAAGATGCAGTTAAGATCTGAAGAAAGTCTCTCTTTGACATCTGTGAGTTTAGGATGACATCCTCACAGGGTGGGTGCAGCGCAGATAGTATGCAGTGACCAGACATCATCACTTTTAGCAAGTATTAGGTGACACTGCCCTCAGACGGTCAAGTTGGAGTAGGTAAACTTTTCCTAATTCTTTATGTAAACTTAAAGGCAGAGCTTAACAGCTAGCTAAAAGCATTTCAAGCAGTGCAGTTTAAATAAGTTCATAATTTCTCCATCACACTGGGCTGCTGAGGAAAATTGTTATTTCTTTGTTCACAGCCATCAGTAACCTAGGGTGCAAATATTCCATCTTAGGAAAAATGCAAACTTGCAAGAAGGGTCAAAGTGAAAGTTTCAAACACAGGCAGCTCTAATGGTCTTTCAGCTTCTTTCCATTTTTGCTGAATTCATCCTAGGAAGAAGAACAACGTGCTCCATAGAATCAGACCTTCAGCTGAAAAGCAAGAACAGGAAGGAAATTAAAAGGAAAAATCCTGCTCTACATAAAACCTTTGTACCATAGCTAAATTTGTCTAGAAAGTTAACATTAGAGAAATTAAATGGGCACTGCAAACTCCTCCATTAGTTGAGGGAATATTATACTAACATCAGATACAGAATACAATTAGGTTTTTATAGCATCTTTTATGTTCAAGGTATGAGAGTGCTGTGTGCAGTGTGATACTGGGGAAGAAGTAATGGGTTATACCACAGCTCGCAGAAAATGAGGGGCACTGGAGAAACAGCCAAAAGATTCAGGACAGACTTAGTCACCTATCTTACTTCTGTGGACATTGGCATCCTATGGTTATTTGTATTTATGGGTTTTCTGCAGAATCTACATTGTGTCATCCCAGAAACAGTGACACAGTTTCTCAGAGGGATGGACTGAAATGGTATTTTGGGCATGGGCAGGGTGACAGAAGGCCCCAGGGCCAGGTCCCCAGAGACATCAGGACTATGAGTGTCCTCAGAGGGGCCTGAGGTACCACTTGGAGCAGACACCTGAGGAGCCCAGCTTAATCTCTGTGGACAGTCATGTCGCTATTTGTCAGAGATAATTCATGCTTCTGCTTCCAGATGGGATGCCTCATGCCTTCCCTGACTGTGCTGGAGCCCACCCCACCACATAAGCCACTCAGACAGAGGCATCTGTTTGGGATGTCAAACTTTGGGAAACCATCAACAGCTGGGAAGCTGACAAGTCCCTCTGCTCTATTTAGGAGAGGCTGAGTTAGGAAGATAATTCATATTTCATAAAATGGGGGCTGGAAACTCCTCCAGACAGGTAGGAATTCAAAGGGACTCCCCTAAAACCCTGGGGAGTTTAATCTGGAGTGGGTGAGTTCAGAAACAAGCTCAGTGGGCACAATGCAGTGCAACAGGAAAACACCATTTTCCCTTCCCTACTGGTAAACTGCTTCTTTTTGTCCTCCTGCTTATCCAGTCTAAACAAAAAAGACGTTTCAGTCTAATCCTCTGAATTTCCATGGGAGATTTTAATACAAAACCAAGGAGAGCCAAGTCCTAAAATCCTTTTCATATATCTTCTGAGAAAACAAGTAAATAAAATCTCATCTTCTGGTTAAGCAGATAAAGCAGTGGTTGCACTTTGAAAACATGGCTGATGGCAGGCAAAATGTGCCCCTTCCAAATGCTCTCCGTAAGGTCATTTCCTTAATCAAAAGAAAACTAATCCTCTTGCACTAGATAACGGGCTTAGCTAGCCGGTGATTTTACTACTTCAGACAAAGGTTCTTTGAATTCAGAGATGAAAAGTGTCAGAGATTTGAAATGCTTGAAGAGCACTAAGCGGAAAGTACTTAGGTATATAAGAGTAAAAAAAAATAAAAAATAAAAAGAGATTTAAAAAAAAATAATAATAAAAAAGTAGCTTCTGAAGGTACAAGGATGTTTTTCCATCTAGACTTCCATTATCACCTGTTGTATTTCGGTCTGTCATTCAGACACTGAGATAGCCTTTGCCACCTGACAAGTGTTATGAAGCAATGTCTGTGCAGAAGGCATTGTGCACAAGACACTGTGCTAGCTTTTTCCATAAGACCTCTTTCCACTGCATTGGTGCCTGCCTTGGCTGCAGTGGGACAGAGCAGTGTGATTGAAGAAATTGAGGCTTGGCTGCAAGAACTTCCAAACTCTCCCAGCAACTGTAAATGGGAGGCAGATGTCCACCTGCTCTTCTGCAAAGGCTTTTCACAGAGTTTAATTGGCCAAGAAATATAAAGGACAAACAGCCTTATCCTTAAAAAAAATAAAATGGTTGACTAAACAAAAGAAGTGACTCAGAGTAATTCCAGCTGACTTCCTTTGTGACCTCTGTCACCTCTCTGAAATGAAAAGTTCAAGACATTTACAGAATAAATATATTTTCCAATATTTGAAAATGATAGTCTTGGTAAATCCATCCTCCAGCATCTCTGTGAAATAGGGATAATAGTCTCTCTCCTGCAGAAGGTTTACGGCAATAAAACAGTATATTACCTTCCAATGTACTTGAAACTCTGGATAATTGAGAAAACAATTGTCCCTTGCAGAAATTCAGTCCCTCTCCTTAGATTCGCTCAGGCAGCTCCCCCCCTCCCCACCATGCACACACATTTATACCATCACTGTCACTTGGTTACTCTTGCGTTCCCTAAACTGAGCCCACACTGGCCAGGCTGCCATGGTGCTGTCTTGGTGTATACCCATAGGAGATAAACAGTTTAACAGCAACAGACATGAAGCAGGCTAGACTCTGAGGTACCAATTAGTCCTCATTAAACTGCACATTACCATGGTCTTGCTGTTAGTACTATCAAAATTAGCCAGTTTATAATTGCCATAATCTCCTTGCTCTACTGCAGCAAATTGTGAACCCAGATAAAGAGTCACTGATTAATCCTCCCTGGCTTGAGAAGATTTCCTTGTGTGCCACCTGTCAAATCAATGTCAGCACACCAAGAGGCCCCAGAAGAGATTCTCAAGGTGCTGAAGAAACTCCTCTGAGCCCAGGAGCATCCTCTGGCCTTCCTAGGCACAGCTGCTTTCACCAACTTGGTTTCTTCAGTACAAGGAATATCCCATCACAACTAACATAGCAAGAGATGGGGCTCATTCCTTGCCATTGTATCAGCTAGGGTGTAAGATGGAAGCCACCACTCTGACAATTTCTTTCTGGTCTTTGTATAGGAAAATATCTGGGGCACATGAAATTTGGCACTACCTGTCCTGCAATGCACTCCTGGAATGAACAGGCTGAATCAAGTGAGGTTCCCAAAGTCCGCAGTCTTGGGAGACACACTTTACCCACAATTAGCACTGCTGAGGATTGTAGGAATTCCTCTCTGATAATGGAGAAATACTACTTTACCCATAGCAGCTTGATTTTCTATCAAGATAACATCCCTGAAGGCAGGTTTATCCACAGCCATGGCCAAGCATGACAATGGTGCGTTCCCAAACAATTGAGTTGTTTATTAATCCATATTTCAGCATTTATAGTAAATGGATATTGTAGCCAATGGTCACATACCTCCTCACTTTTAAGGTGCCTCAGTTCCTGTTCCTCCACAGGATCAGTGTGTTCAGATCCAACCTTCCAAACGAGAGTTCCCATCCGCTTTGTAGCCCAGCTATGGCTAATCGCCAGACAGCACAGAAATTAATGCCAGAAGGATTTTCAGTATGTCTTCCCAAGAGGAATGCTTCATCCTGGCTATTTGCTTTCTTCATTGGTAGAGTTTCTGATGGTGACCTTGGCATTGCAGGAACATGTTAAGGGGGTCTTTGTCACCATCATACCCACAGACTGTCCCAGATCAGAGACAAAGGATGGCTTCAACAGGCTGCCTTGTGTGGGTGCTGGATGCTGTCAGGAGCAGGGAGCTGGACAGAAGGAGCTAAAAAGCATCAAAAAATCTTGTCATTAAAATAAAATGAAATTTAGTTCCATGTGAAAACTTAAGATTGATTTTGAAAAATATTTTTTCTGAAGCTTTCTGCATCAACCATATGTTGCTTTTCAGTAGGTCCCCAGCCATCATTTTTAATGTGACTATGAAATATAAAACCAGATTGTAGTTGCTTCCTACCCCATGACTCTGATTCATTGACACTCAACACAAACCCAGAGAGACATCACTAACTTTAATGACATTTTACCAGATTCACGGTCATGAAGATCAAAGCAGAATCTTGCCTGTATAAATTGCTTCTTAAAAAATGTATAATTTCCAAAGTCAGCAGCCCATTTTGAACTACCACCTGTGTTACGCTGACTCTGGTGAATTTATTCCAGATCTAACAAAGACCAGGATCAGTGCCTGGGACTCTTCTCTTGCAAACTCATCCAGCTCTATTCAGAAAGCTATTATCCAATGTGTTAATATTTTTTCTTATCTTTGCTTACACTGATGAGAAATTAGAATGCTTTCTCACTCTCCTATCTTTCTTAAGTTAACAGGCTGCAATATGGTTTTGTATAGATAGAACACCCAATATATAGGCAGTAAATTATTCTGAAGCAAATGTTGATATGTGGAAGGCTGGTGACATTTATCATGGTTCAGCCTGTAAATTAATTGAAGCTCTTTAATGTAACCTATGACAAAATTTAGTTTTTGCTGGACTGTGATCGAAGTATGGTTCTTCAGCCCACAGGCTGATTGACATGAAGGAGGAAACTGACTCCAAAATCTTGAAATGCAAACAGCCCCTGTGGGGAAGGAATTGTGTTTTCCAGGATACCCAAACACTTCTATAAATCTACCCTTTGACTCAATGCTATTTGTATTTTTTCTTTTTTTCTTTCTTTTTTTTTTTTTTTTTTCACTTAACTACAATAGCAATAACATGGGAGTGAAAACTTCTTGCATTTTTAAAAGGGGTCACATTTCCTGACACAGCCTTATTGAACATGCCCTTTAAAACAAACCTGCACCAGCACCATCTTGCCAGCTAGCAGGGTGTGGGTATGGAGCTTACAATCAATGATATAACAAGCAAATGAATGTGCATATGAGGAAAGAGTAAGGTAAGAACCACAGAATGATTAGGGTTGGAAAAGCCCTCCAAGATCATCTCGTCCAACTATCACCCTATGTTGTGGTTTAACCCGGCCGGCAGCTAAACACCACGCAGCCGTTCGCTCACCCTCCCCCCTCCCTCTCTGGGACGGGGGAGAGAAATGGAAAGTGAAGCCCGTGAGTTGAGATAAAGACAGTTTAATAAGACAGGAAAATAATAATAACAAAATAATAATAAAAATAATAACAATAATAATACAATGATGATAATAGGAAAGTAATAATAGTATGTACAAACAAGTGATGCACAATGCAATTGCTCACCACTCGCTGACCGATGCCCAGCCTAACCCCGAGCAGTCCGGCCCCTTCCCCCCCAGCTAGCCACCCCTATATATTGTTTAGCATGACGTCAGATGGTATGGAATACCCCTTTGGCTAGTTTGGGTCACCTGTCCCGGGTCTGTCCCCTCCCAGCTCTTACTGCACCCCCAGCCTGCCCGTTGGCAGGACAGAGCAAAAGGCTGAGATGTCCTTGGCTTAGTATAAGCACTGCTCTGCAACAATTAAAGCATCGGGGTGTTATCAGCACTCTTCTCATCCTAAGCCAAAACACAGCATTCCACCAGCTACTAGGAAGAAAATTAATTCTGTGCTAACTGAAACCAGGACATCTATCCACCCCTTATTCCATACCATTTATGTCATGCTCAGGTTACACTCTTTTCCATACATTCTAATTAGTCACCTATAGTAATCATGGTAGTGATAACATACAGTATAATATACTATTTAACATGGTACAATTCAGTTCATGGGCTATTCTCACCCAGTATTAAATCTCCTTGAGGTACACACCGGACCTCTCCGTTCTTTTGCATCACCCACCAAGTGTATCCAGGTCCCTGAGCGAAAACAATTCCACGAATAGGTTTGCCTTTTCCTGAGGCAGGAGTAGCCCAGACTGTTTTACCCAGCATATTTTTTACATGCACTACAGGAACTTTATCCCCATCTACAGTACGTAACAGGTTTGATTGGGCAGGTCCAGCTCGGTTGGTAGATCCCCTAGTATTGACTAACCAGGTGGCCTTTGCTAAATGCGTATCCCAGTTTTTGAACGTCCCAGCGCCCATTGCTTTCAAGGTAGTCTTTAACAGGCCATTGTATCGTTCAACTTTCCCGGAGGCTGGTGCATGATAGGGGATGTGATACACCCATTCAATACCATGTTCTTTGGCCCAAGTGTCTATAAGGTTGTTTCGGAAGTGAGTCCCATTGTCTGATTCTATTCTTTCTGGGGTGCCATGTCGCCATAGGACTTGCTTTTCAAGGCCCAGGATGGTGTTCCGGGCGGTGGCATGAGGCACAGGATATGTTTCCAGCCATCCGGTGGTTGCTTCCACCATTGTAAGTACGTGGCGCTTGCCATTGCGAGTTTGAGGGAGTGTGATGTAATCAATCTGCCAGGCCTCTCCATATTTATATTTCAGCCATCGTCCTCCATACCAAAGAGGCTTTGACCGTTTGGCTTGCTTGATTGCAGCACATGTTTCACAGTCATGAATAACCTGTGCTATAGCATCCATGGTCAAGTCCACCCCTCGATCACGAGCCCATCTGTATGTTGCATCTCTACCTTGATGGCCTGAGGTGTCATGGGCCCATCGGGCTATAAATAATTCACCTTTATGCTGCCAATCCAAGTCCACCTGAGCTACTTCAATCTTAGCAGCCTGATCCACCTGCTGGTTGTTTTGATGTTCTTCAGTAGCCCGATTTTTGGGCACATGAGCATCTACGTGGCGTACTTTCACAGCCAGGTTCTCTACCCGAGCAGCAATATCTTGCCACAATGCAGCAGCCCAGATGGGTTTGCCCCTACGCTGCCAGTTGTTTTGCTTCCATTGCTGTAACCATCCCCACAGGGCATTTGCTACCATCCATGAATCGGTGTAGAGATAGAGAACTGGCCATTTTTCTCGTTCAGCAAAGTTGAGATTAAAGCAATCAGCATTATGACAAGTGACTATTAAGCAGGTCTAATCCTTACACCAATTTTAGTTTAACACACTCTGGTCAGATCTGCCGTTATCTCAACCTTTCGGGCCCCACGTTGGGCGCCAAAAAGGCTGTTGTGGTTTAACCCGGCCGGCAGCTAAACACCACGCAGCCGTTCGCTCACCCTCCCCCCTCCCTCTCTGGGACGGGGGAGAGAAATGGAAAGTGAAGCCCGTGAGTTGAGATAAAGACAGTTTAATAAGACAGGAAAATAATAATAACAAAATAATAATAAAAATAATAACAATAATAATACAATGATGATAATAGGAAAGTAATAATAGTATGTACAAACAAGTGATGCACAATGCAATTGCTCACCACTCGCTGACCGATGCCCAGCCTAACCCCGAGCAGTCCGGCCCCTTCCCCCCCAGCTAGCCACCCCTATATATTGTTTAGCATGACGTCAGATGGTATGGAATACCCCTTTGGCTAGTTTGGGTCACCTGTCCTGGGTCTGTCCCCTCCCAGCTCTTACTGCACCCCCAGCCTGCCCGTTGGCAGGACAGAGCAAAAGGCTGAGATGTCCTTGGCTTAGTATAAGCACTGCTCTGCAACAATTAAAGCATCGGGGTGTTATCAGCACTCTTCTCATCCTAAGCCAAAACACAGCATTCCACCAGCTACTAGGAAGAAAATTAATTCTGTGCTAACTGAAACCAGGACACCCTACCACCAATGTCACCCACTAAACCATGTCCCTAAGCACCACATCCGACCTTTCCTTGAACAACCCCAGGGACAGTGACACCACCACTTCCCTGGGCAACCCGTCCCAGTGCCTGACTGCTCTTTCTGAGAAGAAATGTCTCCTCATTTCCCACCTGAACCTCTCTAGGCACCATTGAGGCCATTCCCTCTAGTCCTATCACTAGTTACCTGTGAGAAGAGGCCGACCCCTGCTCCCAACATGTTCCTTTCAGGTAGCTGTAGAGAGCAATAAGGTCTCCCCTGAGCCTCCTCTTCTTCAGACTGAACAACCCCAGTGCCCTCAGCCACTCCCCATAGGACTTGTGCTCCAGGCCCAGAAGAAGAAATTCTTATCTAACAGCTAAATTAGCTAACTTAGCTAAGTTCTTAGCTAAGACCAAATAATGGTTGCACCTTTCTACTCAAACCATAAACAGATGGCTTCTCAGTGGCTCCTATACAAACCTACATATCTCAGTTGATGTCTCAGTCTGCCGGAAGTGAAGTCTGCAAACTCCATAATGTAGGTTGCTAACTAGGCCTACTACAGGTAATACTGATGAGCTCCCTTTGCTAACTCCTGTCTTGCTTTTAGATGGCTGTTCTCTCCTGTTGTTGATGCAACTTTAGAGCAATTTCCTAAATGTTTCTGTTAGGTACCACTATCAACAGTTGCCACTGTAAAGAACAGCAGTCAGGATATCCAGTTAACAACCACAGGCTCAAATCTATACCAGATTATATACGTCACATATCTCACACACACACATTTCAAAAGCCTTGTAATGAGCTAAATCCTAGGCCATAAGGTTTAATCACCATCTTTTCTACATATCCACAATGACAGCTATATTCAGAGCAGCTGCTCTTCCTTAGTTTTTGTTGGGCTATCTGACCTATTTTTCATCACTTGACAGAGGGACTAGGATGGAAGGAGAAAGATGATGGCACTATCCATGATCTTTGAGATGCTTTACTCTACTTCAGCTGGCAGTTTTCATCTTTCATCAAGATTTTTGTTCTTTCCAAATGCAGTGCTTTGGTAAGGGCAAGGCAAGAAGTCTTGGCCACTTATGTGAAGAGGATTAATTTTTTATATTCTTCCATAGTTAGAGAAGGTAAGTGTTGAAATCACCAAAACAGCCTGCTCACCCCCTCACATTCCTGCATTGCCCAGGAAAGTCTCTTCCACATGAAAGGTTATCTAAGAACCTGCTCTGAGACTATGGTAGCATCCAAGGGTTCCCTACAACTTGAAACCTAAAAAGACCTAGATGTCAGGCTATGCTCTGATGAGCTTTAAGCTAACACCTAGGTTCTTCTAATAACCTTCCTCTAGTGCTCTTGCTTCTTGGGTTGTTAATCAGACTTGTCTGAAATATGCCTCAAGAGTCCAGACAGCTATGTGATCTGGCTTTGGAACTATATTCTTGATTTCATTGCAGTAACATGTACCTTCTCTAGTCTGAGCACCTTGCAGGGCATTTTATTATATTTTGTGTTAAAAGAAGGAATAGAGGGAGCTACTAAATAGACATTTTTAATTTCATAGATGAGTAGCTGATTTTCCTCCAAATTTGCAGGCACCACTGGAGCCCTAGTGAATGAACAGATTGAGCTGTAGCTGTATAGATATTTACCTGTAATGTGAATAGTAGTTTTCCAGTTTCTAAAGAGGACAACTCTATTCCAAAACCATAAGCTCTGAGTAGAGAATAAATGCTCATGGTCTGATCTCTACCTCCAAGCACTGTGTCACCTACTCTCACTGGTCTGCAATGTGCAGCAGCACATTGATGGGCAATATAATATATATGAAAATGAAGGAGCAAAATATATGCGAGGCTTCAGTGGTGGTGCAGAGGACTGGAAAATGTCTTGTATAGTACATCATTTCACTGGAATTTCTGATTTTCAGGACATTGGTTCCAATATTACTGCAGTCATAGTGTTTAATGTCCCTGTAGTGGAATTCCAATATTAGAAAAAGAAAATCTATGACTGCTAGCCAGGAAAGTGTGCCTCACTGCTTTTGACTAGGCTGACTGTTTTAGCACCTATGCTTAGCTCTGCCAATGACAAAGTTTCTAGATGCAGAAGATGGCAAGTACCTGCTAAGAAAATCTATTATAAGCAAGAGCCCATGCAAATTCATGCTTGGAAATGCTGATACGGATAGCAGAAATGCTGTTGAGGGACAGCATGTGTTATTTTCAGATTTTGCCTCTGTCCTTTACTCTGTATTTAACAACTGTGAAGTGATTTAAGATGCCTGCAGGAAGGAAACTTTTGTTTATGAGAGACAGACCTCTTGGTAGCTCCTCAGACTAGCCCGTTGATTGAAGCTCACTCTTTATTTAAGGCCATCTCTGCCTGTGCTTTCTCTTTATACAGTTCCTTATCTATCCCGTATTAATTGATGCTGCTCTGTTGTGCTGGGGCTGGTGCTGTACATCTCTCAAATAAAATTAAAATTCAATACAGGGACATTTAGAATGGTTTCAAATGACACACTTGTTCTGATTATACCATTTTCACCATTGTAAATGGCCTCCCTTTGGAAAACTGGGCAACATTATCCACTCTGGGAAGCACACCATTCCCTCAGCCACTTCTTACACAGTGCAGCTCTATTACAAAGGTTTTATGAGCCTGCTGGGACAAGGCAATGCAGAACTGAAAAAGAGAAATAACTGTTTCCGAGGATTCCCATGGATGTTTCTCCCCCCTCCTCATCAATGCATCAGGATGCAGATAGAAAGCTGCATTGGCAGGGTTTTCAGCTCCACCAGAAAACTGATGGATTTGCAAAACGCAACATTTCGCTCAGAGTCCTTCAAGTCCCAGTGCTTCCGAGTGCTTAACTTGAGATGTGCTGCTGTGTATCAGCTATTTATGAGCATAATTCTCAAAACCAGGGGTGATTCCTACACAGAAGATGTGTAGCAGAGCGACACAGCGACTGCCAGCCTCCAGGAGAAGTGTGCACTGTTGGTTTGAGGAGCAGGTGGTTTGCAGGATAGCATCTCCAAGATCCTCCTGCCAGTTTTCCTCACTCTGAACTTGTGAGCTGCCATCACCTGAATTAATCAACTTGTTCAACAGACAGAATAAGCTTGCCTTTGCCCTGCCTTGTGCTGAGGAACAACAGCTGCTGAGGAGATGAAGCAACAAGACAGGGTACAGTGGACAAGTCTCCAGCCTAGTTCCTGTTGCTCCTCTATGCTGGGGACACACTTTGCCATGTGGTAAACTTACCAGAGGAGCAAGGGAGACTGTCTTCCCACTGCAGCAGGAAGTCTAAGACATGAAACCCTGCCAAAATGCTGTGGAGGCTCAACCCAAAAACTACACAGAAGACATCCACATCCTTCCCAGCCTGTATCAGCCAGAAGGTTTTCATGTCAAGGAAACCCTTGTAAGCTTAGTTAGGTTAGCTTTTAAGCCACCATTCTGAGCTGGATTTGAAAGATCACATGTGACATAAGCAGTTTTTTCATTGACTAAAATCCTTATGTATAACTTGAGCTTGATGAAGAACGCCTTCTCCAGCAAAATCCAGGGATCCCTAGAAGCTCACCCTGCTCATACCAATATCAACACAAAAAGCTCTTTCTTCCACATCTTTTTTTTTTTTTTTTTTTTTTTTTTTAAGTTCTAAAATCCATAAATCAGCTTTACTCTTCTGAAAAGTCTACAGCGCTTGGAATATAATTCTCCATTATCCACATATCGAAATATCCAAAGGAATGGTTTGTTGGGAGTGTGAAGGTCAAAAAGGCAGTTTTGGCTGCAGTGACCATGAAAATGTGGAGTTCGAGATATTTTGGACAGTGAGGAGGGTGCATAGCAAGCTGTGGTGGTTTTACCATGCTGGGCAGCTAAACCCCACAACCGCTCTCTCACTCCCCCTCTTTTTAGATGAGGAGGGGGAGAAGTAAAGCAAAGAACAACTCACGGGGTTGAGATAAGGATAATTTAATTAAAGGGAAATAATAATAATAATTAAATAAAGATTATTATGAACTAAACAATTTAACTAAGGGGAAATAAAAAGGGAAAGGGGAAAAGGGAGGGGGAAAGGGAAAACAAAAAGAAGGGAGGAAAACAAACAAATAAAATAAATGAAGGCTATGTGGAAGTGCAGAGGAAAGAAATTACTCTCTACTTCCCACAAATGAGCGATGATTGACCACATCCTTGAAGCAGGGCCTCAACGCACGTAGCCGGAGTTCGGGAGGAGGACCAACGTTTTCACAACGAGAGCCCACCCCTCCCCTCTTCTTCCTGTTTCCACCTTTTATTGCTGAGTGTGACATCACCTGGTATGGAATATCCCTTTGGTTGGTTTAGGTCAGCTGCCCTGGTGATGTTTCTCTTCTGACTTTTTGCCCACCCCCTAGGAGGGTTAGAGAGAGGACCGATGCTGTGCCAGCACTGCTCAGCAGCAGACACAACACTGGTGTGATAACACTGCTGTTCCAGCTACAAGTGCAGAGCACAGCACTGGGCTGCTGCAGGGAAAGTTAACATCCCAGCCAGACCCAGTACACAAGCTCACAGCCCTGGACTCCAAGACATCAGACTTTGGTCTTTTCAAGGATGTGCTTGGTAGAGTACTATGGGACAAAGCCCTGGAAGGAAGAAGGGCTCAACAATGGTGGCTAATATTCAATGATTGCTTTCTCCAAGCTGAGGAGTGATGCATCACAACAAAGAGGAGGTCAGGAAAAAATAATTGCTTTCATGGATGAACAAGGAGCTCCTGGACAAACTTAAACCAAACTTAAACACACACACACATAAAAAAAAAAAAAAAAAAAAAAAAAAAAAAAAAAAAAAGGAGGGGGGGAGAGCGGAAGACTACAGAGGTTGGAAGCAGGTAACCTGGAAGGAAGACAGAGATGTTGTCTGAGTAGCCAGGGACCAAGTTAGGAAAGCTAGAACCCAGATAAAATTGAATCTGGCCAAGCACATCAAAGGCAACAAGAAAGGCTCTTACAAGTACCTCAGTAACAGAGGAAATACTGGGGAAAATGTGGGCCCTCTCTTGAAGAAAACAGGAGACCTAGTTAATCAAGACACTGAAAAGGCTGAGGCACTGAGAGCCTACTTTGCCTCAGTCTTTACACGCAAGTAAAGGCCTTTAGGAATTCCAGCCCCCAGAGGCCAGGCTGAATGGCTGGAGCAAGGAATATGTATGTATCTTTGGTGGAAGAGGATCAGGTCAGGAAATACTTAAGCAAATTGGACTCACACAAGTCCACGGGCCCTGGTGAGATGCACCCACGAGTGCTGAGGGAGATGGCAGATGTGATTGCAAGGCCACTCTATAATCTTTGCTCAATTATGGCAACAGGGAGAAGTGCCCGAAGACTGGAGGAAAGTGTCACTCCTATCTTCAGGAATGGCAAGAAGGAGGACCCAGTGAACTACAGACAGGTCAGCCTCACCTTGATGTCTGGGAAGATGGTAGAATAGCTTGTCCTGGGAACCATTTCCAGGCACATGGAGGAGAAGAAAATAATCAGGAATAGTCAGCATAGATTCACCAAGGGGAAGTCATGCACAGCCAACTTGGTGAGCTTCTGTAATGAAATCACCAGCCTGGTGGATGAGGGGGGAGCCATGGATATCGTCTTCTTGGACTTCAGTAATCCTTTGATGCTGTCCCCCATAAGATCCTCATAGGGAAGATGTTAAAGTATGGGCTGGATGAGCAGGCAGTGTGGTGTATCAAAACTTGCCAAATGGCCAGACCCAGAGGGTAGTGACTAGTGGTTCACAGTCTTGTTGGAGGCCAGTAAATGAGTGGAGGATCCCAGGGGTCAACACTGGGTCCAGTCCTGTTTACCATCTTCATTAGTAACGTGGACAATGTGGTAGGGTGCATCCTCAGTAAATTTGCAGAAAACTAGGAGTGTCTGACTCACCAGAGGGCCATGCAGCCATCCATAGGGACCTTGATGGGCCAGAGAGGTGGGCTGACAAGAATCTCAGGAAGTTCAACAAGAAGTGCAGAGTTCTGCAGGTGGGGTGGAACAACCCAAGGCACCAGGACATGCTGGGGTCCACCCAAACGGAAAAGCAGCTCTGCTGGAGAGGACCTACAAGTCCAAGTTAACAGCAAGCTGAACATGAGAAGAGGATGCTCAGGAAAGAGAAGGGGATGCTCAGGGGGAATAAATACCTGAAGGGAGGGTGCAAGGAGGTGCAAGGAGGAGGGTGAGTCTTTGTGGAGAGTCTCCCTCTCTGGAGATCTTCAGAGAGTGTCTGGACAAGGTCCTGGGCAACCTGCTCTGCATGTTCCTGCTTTGAGCAGGGCCTCCAGAGGTCCCTTCCAACCTTAACCACTCTGTGGTCCTGTATTTCTGCATTTAATATATGTGGGCATCAAGCATTAAGTGCTTTTGGTCTGAGCCTCAAAATGGCAATACCAACTTTTGGCAAAAAAATAAATAAATCATTCTGCTGGAGCAGATCATGGCAGAACAAGGGGCATTCATGCCCCAGCACAGAGCTTGGCAGTGCCCACAGCGTAGAAGAGACCCCACACAACCCCAGAGCCACAACACTCTGTAGGAGGACACCTCTGCAACCAACTGTCTCCTTTTCATACACAAGAGACCACCTGGGGCTTTCTTGTCCCAAGGTCACTACTGTGCCCATTATCACCAAATAATGGGATGTGGGGCTGTACAGGAAAGGAGCTAAGCGTACTTTTAGCCAATTAATTTCAGAATTGATTCCCTCTGCTGCTGGCATCCTCTACAGCCAGCAGGGCTCTTCACTGTTATCCAATGCAATGCACACACCTTTGAAAAATGATGCTTTCAAGCCTGCCCTGTGGTGCAGTAAATTTGAAAGTGCTCTTAATAATAATAAGGATCAACATTGACTTTAATGGTCTTCAAACCCTTCGTGTAATTTCATTAGCTACCCAACACAGATGCAAGCAGGGGTGATGTCATACTTTTTCCCTTGCTCTGAAACCTGAGTCAGGCGCCAGAGATAGAAACCAATTTTATTGCCTGTAATCAGATTAAAGTTTCTGGCGGCTGGTGATCAATAGGTGATTGCTGGAGTAACCCAGAAATACAGAAGGTCCTCATGAAGATGTAGCAGGGCTCAGATTAGGGTGAGGGTCTAGCAGACTGTATGCAGAGTTGTGGATATCATCAGATGCCTGTAAGCACCCTGGATTAGCATGGGCAATCTGGCATTTAATAACATTCCTGTCAATGCAAGCACCAAAAAGAGTGCAGTTTCACAGCATCAAACAAGCTGTTTTCATTCTGGTGGTGATTCCCAGACCTCCCCTTTTTATTGCAAAGCCCATTGGCATAAATATCACATATAGATAGAATCATAGAATCACAGAATAGAATCATAGAATCCCTCAGGTTTTAGAAGACCTCTAAGATCACGTAGTCCAACCTTTAACCTAGGACTGATAAGTCCACCACTAAACCATGCTACTAAATTCTACATCTACACATTTCTTGAAGGCCTCCAGGCATGGTGACTTGACAGAGGGCAGCCTATTCCAATGCCATGCAACCCTTTTAGTGAAGAAATTTCTCCTAATATCCAACATAAACCTCCCCTGGTGCAACTGGAAGCCATTTCCCCTTATCCTATCACTTGGTGCTCAGGAGAAAAGCCCAGTCCCCACCTTGCTATAGACTCCTTTAAGGTAACTGTAAAATACAATAGTGTCTCTCCTGAGCCTTTTTTTTTTTGCCAGGCTAAACAACCCCAGATCCCCCAGCCACTACTGATAAGATTTGTTCTCTAGACCCTCCACCAGCTTTGTTGTCCTTCTTTGGATATGTACTATAGGTACTATATCACTATCATATGGGCAACTTAACACTTGTCTGTGTGTACAAGTTCTTTCTTGAGCCAAACTTTTGTTGTCTTCCTCTGTGTGACACAGTGAGCATCATTGTAGGCCTGAATTTGTAAGCACCATAACACAGTTTACTGTCTTGGCTGTCTTTGGCAAGAGCAGGAAATAACTGTGGTAACCCTGTGATATCCACATAATGCCCATTACATATCAATGTAATGACCTCCACTCCACCTTGCAGAACTCAGACCCAGTGGATCAAAAAACAAAGAAAAAATAAAAGAAAAATCAGAACAGCAACAAAAGAGAAATTAGGAAGCTGGAGAAGTCCATGACCATTGACTGCTTTAACAAGACTTTTTCAATAAGCTGATAAGATGCAATTACCTCATCATCTGAATATTGCAGCAGTAAAATCAATGCTACTTAAGGAGTCTGACAATCAATTAGGCACTCTCTCGATATTTGTGAAAGTCAAAGCAATTCTGTGTAAAACATTGATTCATGCAGAGATATCATTAAAGCACCACAATACTAGTTCCCTAATGGATATTGAGAAAATTAATTTATTCCAGCTATGGAATTCTGGTAAAACCAGACCTTAGAATCCTCGTCTTTAGCTGGATAAGGATAAAGATGTCGGGTTTTGTTGGTTTTATTGTTGTTGTTGTTGTTTTATTTTGTTTTGTTTTTCCCTAGGTGAGAACTCTTCAGCAATTTCATCAGATTTAGGCAAGAGGCACCCATGTAAGCCTCAGCACATAGCTGCCTAACATGTTAGGATACAGACCTACTCTCTGGTTGGGCTTATCATCGTATATTAACATCCTAACATCATTATCCAGTGGATAATGCTAGATAATGTGATTTTGGCTTTGGCTCAATGTATCTGATTAGTAAATAGACCTGCAAATGTGTAACAAACAAAAATCAGGGTCACAAAGACCCAAATCATCAAAGGTATTTACATACCTAACATCTTTTGAGTGTTTCAATAGGCAGACATTTAGCTGCCTTTCAGCGTCTCTGCATGTCCCATGATTTATGTATGCTATGGATGTCAAACATAGGAATGGATTGCTGTGAAAAGCTGTGGAATCTACATATTCCGAGATTTCTTAAGAGCAGATTGGACAAAAAAATGCCAGGAATAAACTAAGCATCACTGCTACTGTGTTCCAGCCAAGAAATGGGCTACACAATCTCCCGAGGCCCTACAATTCTATAACATTAAAAAAGCCCCTGATACTCATTTCATGGTTTTCTGATTTTATAGAAAGTCTGTCTGTGCTTTTATCAGATGTTTAGATAGTAACTCAGTATTAATTTAGTCATAACAATCAAACTTAGAATAACATGGATCAATTTTATTTCTGGCATGATTTGGCTTCCCTAGAATTATATAAGGGATTAATTTAGTTCAGCATTTGGATAATTAATAATCTATCAATGTCTTACATTAATGTGCATATTGAGTTATTCTACCATCATTTAAAACAGTGGCATCACTAATGAGACCATTAACTATAGAGAATATGAAGTCACATTGGATTCATGTTTTCATTATTTCTATCTAAGGTTAGATTTTAGCCCAGTCAGTTAATAAATGCCAGGGTGATGCTGGCACAGAAAATATGCATCTCTTAATTCTCATTAAGATGTCAGGGAGAAAGGTAGTAAATAGACAGATGTGACTGTTTTGTATCACAGGGTCCCACTAGACAGAGGAAAACCAAAAGGTATATTCTCATTTAGAATATGATATACACAGTTGCTTTTGGCATATTATTTCTGAAATTACTTGAGCTGTACCGAATTCAGAAGCTAATTAGAACTTAGAACTAGAAAACATATCAGCTCCTGCTGAACTTTAAATACACAAGTAGCTGCACTGAAAACAATGGCTAAATTTAAGCTCACACCTGAGCACTTGCAGGATAGATTACCATGGCTCCCCAAGTGTGATTACAAACACAAATCTTATCGCAGCTCCCTGACAAATTAACAAAGCCTGACAACCTTTTCAAGTTGAATTGGGTTGTAAGTGAGTCTGAGGTCAGACAGAGGAGTTCCCACTGGAGGCTCTTTTACAGACTAGTTGAACACCAGACCAAAATGTTAAAATATTCTTTAATTTTCTTAGAATTCAGACTTTAAGACTACATATGTGAAGTGGCTCAAACCAAAATGAAAACAAATTATTACAAGAGCCTCAGTCAACTGGACCTTTTAAGGCAAGCATTAGAAATGACATCATGTTGGGATGGTCTTGCTATTACATCTCTAGCAAAACTGAAATAGACTTCAAAAGATGAAAATGACACCTCGGTGCATCATATTAGCAGTCAGACTGGCAACATAGAGTCAGTTTCATCTAATTGGGCATCAGGCCCATTCTTCATTGCCACTGATAAAGAATAGATATTATGAGATCAAGAGCACAACAGCAGTCAAGATAAAGAACAATCTGATCCTTGTGGTACAGGGTGGTGCTTTAAATATTCACAGTCTATCCCAGTAGTGATATCAGCCAGGCAAAATGAAGTATTCTCTTGGGTCCAGCAAAAGAAAATCAACCACAGCTGAAAAAACACCAGAGAAGAACAGAGGCAGCGATGGCTACAGCTGAGTGGCCACTGGTAGCCATGCATATGTGTAGATTCTCCATCAAGACTTATCACCAGTTGTACTCACACCTCAGCCCTGGGTGTGGCTCATTCCAGCACCTTCAGCATTGTCCTTGGTCCTCTGCCTTCCTAACTCTCTGCTCTCTGCTAACAAGGCCATCTGGTCAACATAACTTTTCCCCCTTTTTCCCTGCTCCACATAACCTTGGGTGTTCACCTCTAGTCTGAGAAATGTTGGCAAAAGTGTTGAACTGATATGCATCAGTTATAGAGAGCAACAATTCCAACAGCAGTCAACGTGTATTAGTATGAATAAAAGAGGAGACAGAAAGAGGGTACTCTCCAGGTATTTTTCTTTCCATTCCCATTTTTCCATTCTTGTTCCGTCTTTCTGACCTCCATCAGTAATGAATCAACTTGTGCTCTTACCGACTGACACAAGGCACATTGGCAGGGACTCTGGAAAGGATCATGTTTTCTGTATTCTCTTGCCCCATCACCATTTCTCAAAGCAAGGCATGATCTGCTTCTTTTCCCCAGGCCCCATCTCCAGAGACATTTCCTGGTGATACGAAGCAGCAACAAGAAAGTGCCACTAATGAGGAAGAAGATCGCTTGTTCCCCTGTATGCAGCACTGTCAGTCTATGTGGAACTGACTTTTTCTAACATTCTCCACATTGTAGTATCAGCACCTGCCACAGGTGAAGCAGGAGGTGTATCAAAGGGAGGTGACACGCCACCATGCTCCCATGCAGCCCTGCTCCCAGCAGCAGAGGAGGAAACCGGCCTGGGAGAAGACCCCTCACTGGGTGTCCCAGAGGCAGGAAACCCTATATAACCCAGATGAGAGTGGGGTGAGTTGTGCCCTCACCCCAGGACTCCCCTCCACTGGTGATACTGCAGGAACAGGACTCCAACGTGCAATGCGTATGTGGATCATTCCCCTTGGTAAGTATTTTAAGTGAGTTGTGGGGAACAAGGTCTCCTGCAGGCCAGGAGGCAGTTACATATTCATGCCAAAAGGATTTCCCACTCTAAGCCAGTCTCAACCACTGATGCAATTGATTCAGTTGATTGATGCACTGATCCAGTTGATTCCAGCAACTGGAAGCTGAGCGTGTTAAAGAGAAAACTCTATAGGCTAAGCCCTTATGTGTAGCATTACTTGCTGAAATAAATGAGGTTATATGTGAAACCCCACTATTTTCAAATGTCACTGAAACTATAATTCTGTAGGCCCTGGTTTTGTGTGGCTTTAAATCTCATTTTAAACAGTGTAATAACACAAAGGCTGGGAGGGGAGGGAGAAGGAAAGGGTGGATTTATGTGATGAACTGTTCTTGGTTTTTGCTAGTGAGAGACTTTGCTACTGAAGGATGTAATACTTCAGGGTTTCATGGGGTTTTGATTAATAATTTTTAGGCCTCGTTGGAAGATGCAGAAAGCAACTGAGTGTTGCTACACAGTTTACACAGCAAAGTGAAACAGTCGATGTGCCAGTATCTTGTATAAAATTAATTGGTTCATTAACATCAAACAGTCAAATAAAAGTCTAGGTGCATACACTTTCCTTCTCTGTTCCTGCAGAAAAGTCACTCCTATTGATATGAGGAGAGATTTAAGGTAAAAAGAAGAGATACTCAGAGAAAGAAAATTGCCTGTAAATAAACTCAGTGCCAAATAAGAAAACATGAGAAAGTGCAACGCCTGTGCTAAGAATGGCATGCTGACTGCACTGTTGTGCTTGCAGGAATGATGAGGGCACACTCCAAAAAAAAACAGGCTCCGTTATTCCAAAGTTGATACACACAAGCCTTAGAAAACCCTCCCAGCAAAATTCCTCAGCCTGCTAAAGTTACACAGACCCTTACAGTGCCTGGATGTCACCTGCAGACTCCAGAATAGTTATTAGAGGCCATAAGAGCTCAAGCTTACTTTTCTTGGACTTTTCCTGGGAAAGCACACTGAAGAGTGCTAGTAGAAGAATGAAGCCACTCTGTGCTCCCAGTGACTTCGTAAGTTAGGAACTAGGCACAGCCAGACACACCTTTTATGCCAGGCCCTTCCTCCTCTATAACACAAAAGTTGTTATGGAGTCTGCCACCAGGTAGTCAATTCCATGCTGCATGGAGTTATTCCTGGGTTCATCTCCCAGTCTCATGAATAAGGCAGAAGCAATTATCTCGTGCTGTTAAAGTAAGCAATTTCAACTACAGAGCAAAAGAGAGTTTAAAAATTAAGACTTCAAATAAGGAATCACTCTAAGAAGGTAGTTTCGTGTGCTGAAGATGCTCAGACTTCACCCTGGTGCTTGTAACTGCTCCCAGGGTGGGCTGACAGTGCTTTTAACACACTCTTTGTAACAGTGCTGATTTCTTCTGTGGGTCACACGGTTATGCCCCATACCACGTGCAGGAAAAGACAAGACAAGAGAAGAATCTGCATTGCAGTTTCTGGGCAAAATAGGATCAAAAATGCTGCTAGTGGACCCTCAATAATGAAGTCCAACGAAGAGTGATAATTAGAAAAATTGCCATTTTGGTCATGATTAACAGTGGTGTGTTCAGATACTGGGTAAGAGGAAATTCGGAGGCTCGCGTGCACTGCTGGTTGTGCAGTGGCACTGAGAAGAGCCACACTTAGCATCATTACAGCATTCCAGACAGATTCACAGTCGGTCATTCTCACCCACCCAAGGAAAAGATGGGCTCTGTGCCAAAGGGGCTTTCCGTATTTGACATTTCACTGCATGTGCCATCAGACAGCTCAAGGCAGAGAGTGGGAAGTTTACTAGCAGTGTCTGGAAGAGTTTAGACAGCTGTTGCTTTCCACTGCCTTTCTGAACATCCTGAAGCACCAACTTGTGCACAATGTTATCTCCAAAGCTCTGATCAAGAATGTATCCGTGGGGGATTCAACTTCAAATACATAAAAGATTACAGCAAAGAGGAGAAAAACTGGCTGTCCCCATGTCAACAGTAGAACAGACCAGACAGAGTGGGCGTAGTGCAGCAAGCTAGCTGGATGTGGGCTGGATATCACTCCAGGAGTGTGGATAGCAAAGCCCTGGAACAGCTCACCTGCAAAGGCACCAGAGAGCCCCATCCTGACGGATGGTAACAGATGTAACCCATCTCATCACAGGGCAAGGAGATGAACTTGGTGGGCTCTTGAGGGTCTTTCCAGACTTGAAGGTCTTTACATGTTTCAAGCAGCAAGACCATACAGATATTAGTGTCATAACATTAATAGTTACACACTCCTTTCTGAAGCCAGATAACTTTCCCAGAATGCTAGGGCTTGATTTCAGCCTATCTCAAATGGCTGCACACACAGAAGGACTGTGCTGTCCCTCTACCTCCTAGCAAGCTTCTTGCTGTTTGATGAAATGCTCTTCTTTTCCTTATTCCCTTTGCTCTGGGTCTCTCCCTCTGTGCTCTTCTGCGTTCACACAGGCTTGCACATCCACCTACCTTGGACCCCCAGTGCAAGAAGCTTCACACTTCTGACTGGCATTGGTGATACCTGGCAGAGGGCTTGGTCTGGACTTTGTACTCCCCTCCGACTTACTGGAGAGATCTCACATCCCTGCTAGTATCACTTTTCATGAGAAGACAATGGTCAAAGACTGTCATTATTAACATAGATCAAGCGGCAAGTTTTGGCAGAGTACATGACCAGAACTCACTTTGTGGCCATACAAAATTAAGATTTGACTCTATAAGCAATGTAATGGGCTAAGTAAGGAATCTGGAGGGAATAATGTCTCCTACCACAAGACTTAAACAAGGGAGTAAATGAAAAGTTTAAAGCAAGAAGTGATTTCCAGGGACAGATCAGAGACAGTGCTGCAGAAATTCCTGGAGAGGCCACAGCCAGCACAGGGCACAGCAGCCCTGCTGAATTTGTCACATGCATTTCAGTTTCCTTGAAAGGTTGAAATGATCTTTGACCAGATATGTTTTAAAGAAAGTATTTTTAATTGACAGTTTTTTTCCAGTGCTAATGAAAACCTTTTTCATGATTAATTCAGTATCCTGATATTTGAAGAGCCCTGATGCTGTGGTATTATATAGCTATCACAGAAAATTACCACTTCAGGACAGATGGTGCAGTGGTGTTGATGAGTAACAATTAAGCCCCATCATTAAGGGCTCTTCTGCTCATTGAAGACATACACTGAAGACATGTGTACATAGAGTAGATATGACTTGTTTTCTGCTAGCAATATCCTCATAGACTTTTTAGAGAACCTTTTTCATCTTTAGAGGAATTAATTAAAGGGGTTGTATCTAAATTATGACTTTTGGTTCTCATTCCTAAGTGTTAAATTTAAAAAAAAAAGAAAAAAAAAAAGTTTATTTTCTTTAACTTAGTTACATAGTACCTATAATCACTGCAGGCTACAAATTTGAGAGCTAACATATTATACCTTACTGTTAAGTTTCTGATTTTGAACAACTAGATGTACCAGATCTTTAAAATTTGGTATCAAAGGAACTCCACAACTCCACAAAGTCACAAGGAAGACTCTCCCAACACCATCCCACAAGGGGACAAGTGTACCATTATTTCAGTACAATAAAAATTGGGTAACCTGTCAAGTGAGCAGACTAGCAAGGACGATTTAATAAACAAGGGCATTCAGTATTTTTTCAGTAGAGGAAGAAGAGAAGGGTGACTGAAATGTATCACTGGTCTGATAACAGCAATTCATTACAGATTTTAAACACTATAAAACCCACCTGACTCTCAGAGAGGATGGGTGACAAGCACACCCTCACCAGCAGGAAGCTAGCAAGTTATACGTTTGACCTCAGTCTGGTGGAAATGCAAGTCTTCATTTGCTTTATTTAACACACTTCACAGGTCCTGTCCACTAGGCAAACAGCAGCCTGTCCCGTTTTCAGCCTGCGGCATTCTTCCCACGTATAAAATGCCCTGCCCACCTGGAGTCCTCCGAAGCAAAGGAGGTCCTTGTGGCAGCACGGAGGGGAGAAGACACAGTGAAGGTGCTGCATCCTTCACTGTATAACAACCATGAGGGACATGGAGAGTGATGATGGATTTAATCCAAACTCCAAGAGAGTCTTTACAGCCTGTTGCCTTCACCAGGATGTGCAAAAAGGTAGACAGCTGGGGCAGACAAGGCTTGGCCTCAGCATTTACATTCAGAAGATGCAAAGACAGAAGTCCCAGAATTTGTTTGTGGTGGTAGGCTTGAAATCTAGCACCAGCACATGAGCTGAGCACTGAAGTACTCTGAGCACTGGACTCCAAAGACGACACAGCCAGGCAAATGAAATACTGCAGCACTGAAGACTGTAATGGTAGCATATTGAAGAGATGCACCTAAACAAGCCTACAATGCTAGACAGGACATGCTCAAAGAGCAGAGCGCTGTCTGTAGCTGCTTGCACAGAGCTGGGAGGAAGGAGCAGAGCCCTGAGGAGGGACAGCTCTTAGAGGCAACTGTCCGGCCCTGGCAGGAACACCAGGTTTGCCTGCAGACACTCTGTAACCAGTTCCCTTAGGAAAGAGGCAGGTTTAAAGTCAGGGGTTTCTCTGTGCCATGAGTGATGGTAACAGGACAAAATACTGCAGGAGGAAGCCATGTGAAAACAAAGCTGGGTGAAATACCCATTCAGATATTCGCAGAGATAGAAGCAGAATCGTGGTTGCTTCAAAGACGATAGTAACTATTCATCACCAATTTTCTGATGAGAGTCTATAGACAGGGTCATGCTAACCCATTGCCCTCTTCTCCCAAGATAAAAGCATGTATGATACCAAGGGGAGCAGAAAGCATATGTTAAATAGCTAACTTGTGCCTTGCTATTATACTCCTCCTTCCTACATAATAACCTCCTCTTCTCTATTTATATTCACATCTATATTTAATGCTCACTGAAGACTACAGACTTGTGTTTGATGTTCAGCTGAAGACATGATTCATCACAATCCTCATTTTTAGTAATGGAAAAAGGCTGTGGTAGAAAAAAACAGATGAGACTGCTTTTCATCTTGGTAGCCATGTAACCTTTTCATGAACTTGGAAAGTCATACAAAGAATGGCAGCCGCAGCCTATCGCGGGTGATTCACAAAGTTTTCTGAATGCTGCATGATCTCCCTAGCAGTATCTGATCTCTCCTGCTTTAAAGGAAAAAAATAGACAGTAAATCACCCATTTCTTGACCCACCATTTCTGTTGTTGTTTTTCACATGAGATGTAAAAGATATTCTATTTATTGTAAAAAGTTAAAAAAAATGCACAAAAAAACAGATGTTATCAGTTCTATGTCTGTAGACCTAAGAATGAAAACAAGGCGCATAGGTCAATTATTAACTTGTTTTTCATGCTCTGCCCTGCAGCCAGAGCCACCCGTGTTTTGATTCCCAACCAGCATGGCACTCCCTTCAAGGCTACCAACAACAACCCTCTAAGAACAACCTAGTGCACGGACACTGAGTGCAAATGACCTCTCATGTCGACCCACAACAGAATATAGCCTGGTGCTCTTTCTTGTGAGAATAACTGGAGCACAGGACTATTTTCTGTCATGGAGTATTTATGCTCAGATTATCCTAAGTGTTCTTGCATCTGGTAGCATGGAAAACTCAGTGTTCTCGGGGCTGAAAATGTTTCTATGCACAGAAGCTAGCTGCTAACTATTATTTAGCCACATCTTTATAAATCTCTTTGCACAGAAAATATATTTACCTCTGTCTTTTCCAAACTAGCTAATTTGCCTTAAAATAACTAACATCAGCCTGTAAAAGATCAGACATAACTGGGTTAGATGACACTATAATTTAAGAATATAATTTAACGTTAACTTTTAATACTGAAGCAAAAGATTGAAATTCCACTGGAATATGTGAATTCATTAAACCAAAGTTATTTCCATCCTTCAGAATGTGTTCCTTACAGAAGTAAGAAGTAGTATAAATGACCTCCAAATTCTCATTTGCTATTAGGGATATTACAGTTTCATTTGAATTAAAAACTTTGTGCATTTCTGGGTTAAAAAAAAAAAAAAAAAAAAAAAAACACGTCCTTCACCTCTTTTGTTCCTGCATTCTCCAGAATGATTTCAGTCATCAGCTGTTATGGTGATCAAGGATCTAGGGACTTCTTGACTTCTTTCCAAAGAGTGTGCGATTTCCCATCTCCCCTCTCTCCTGTCCCCCAGCATCACCTATCCCTGTCCCCTCACATCACTACCTGAGTGGCTAGCTGCTGGGGCAGGGATCTGGCACCTAATTCGAGCTGAGAGGCTCTAGAGGGGAACCAGGTGATGCTGGACGGCCCTGAAATAGCTGTGCTAGAAACCAAGAAGGCTGCCTGAAGGTAACTCTCAGTCCCAGTCCAACTCTCCCTTCCTTCAGCATGGGCATCAGAGCTCTGCAAAAGGGACAATCTGGCCCACGCACCCCCAAAAATCTTCCCACAGACTCACAAAGAGACTAAAAACAGAAGGACAGAGGACAGGTGCAGCTCTGTTTTCTTTCTACCCCCAATCCTCCCTACACCTCTATTAAAAAGCAATGATTGAAACCCATTTCCCTCCTTGTTATTCCTGCATTATAATTGTTTGTAAATGCCATTTTTTCTTTAATTACCCCTTCCTACATATACATGAGAATGAGAATAAAGAACAATCCAACATTGCAATTGAATTACAAAAGCATTGCACACGGCTGTCCTATTAACTTCATAGCAGTGATGTGTTATAAAATGCAAAGTGCAGAAAAGGGGGTAGTAACTTGTTTATAAATATGTTAATTAGGTAGAGCAAATGCCATATTGCCTGAGAAAAGAAAATCACTGATTGCAAAGTATGCCTTCTAGCATAGATTTCACAGGGCAAAATGTAGTTAATAAAACTACCTTTATGCTTTGTATTACAGCTTTTTAGCATAAATAGCTAATAACCAATTTACATTAATGGTATTGGCACAAATGTAAATTAGGGTCTTTTTGTTTGTATTGCTGAAGTGCAATTCTATTGCCAGACAATTGTATTTGGCCATTTCATTAACGGGAGAGATCTAAGAAACAGATACAGTTCCAGGGCCTGCCCCAGGAATATTAACATGGAAAAGAAACCGCAGCACACACCTGGCTGCAAGCTGGGGCTCACGAGGGGCTCTGTGCCCCACAGCCTGTTCTTTCCTCCATCACCCGGGCAGGCAGAGAGAGACCACGGCTCACAGAGGCCGGTGCTGTCTCACATCGGGCTGAAAGCAGTCTCGTGCAGCTGTTCGGCAGACATCAGCTGCATTTCTGCTCTGAATCGCTGGCAGCAAGGTCTTGCAGCGCTGACTGCTGTCCCTCTAACAAAAAGAGAGGGCTGGAGAAGCATGACCAAAATCCAAGGTTATTTAGTTGAGAGGGGGGAGCTGGTTTTAAGCCAGCTTCACCTGTCAGGCTCAGACCCAGCAGTGGATGTCCTGCACCCTGCCACACCAGGGCCTGCTGCCCCGGACAGGGCCATGACTGCAGGCCCAGTCCTTCTGCCTCTCCCTCTGCTGCCCTTCCTCCTACTCTGGAGACCAGATATTTGACTTCACAGCCAGAAAATACCCTCAGCACCCAAAGTTTCAGTCAGCAAGCAGGTCTTTTTTGATGACTGCATTCCCAAACAGCAACGAATGGCATTAAGAGGTTCCGGGCACCAACCTCAGCAGAGGGAGGATGATGTGTTGCAGCGAGGACAGAAGCGGGCCTGCCCTCTCCCTAACATGACCATGCTGTCTCCTCTGTTAGCCAACAGTCTTGTGCTTCTAGAGCGATTTAGAGCACCCTGAAACCTTGCTCCGGCAGCTGGGAGAAGTGCCGTATATTTTCTCAGGCGTAGGAAGCGATGTGGAACCTTGCAGGGGATTTACACCACAGCTTCTCTGTGTTCCCTGGATAATGGCTTTCCTGCTTGACACCTAGAGAAAGGGACTGTTGCAGCATAATGATTTTTATCAGGTTAGATAGCAGGTGGGGAAAAGGGCCTTTACAGCCCACTAAATCAATGTTTCTGCTAGCCAAAGATCAAATGTAAATGTTGGCAAATTACTGACAATGCACATGAAAGCCACACCGCCCCGTCTGCTATAGCAATAGAGGTTTTCCATTTCAGGCCTCATTCATCTGGGACCTTTCATATTCACAGGGTCTTTCTTTAGTCATGCTATGTAAGCAGCTACTGGATATACCGAAAGCCAATTTTCCCGTATACTTAAGTGTGCTGCTGGAGAGACAATAAATCATGAATCTATTTCCAATTTCATTACCCTTTATGTGATATTGATACAATAGCATCCTTTGCCTTCATCTGCTTGTTTCTGAGATGAAGACTAGGAGAAAGTCTTCTTCTCTTTATATAAATTGGCAATTAGCTGTTTTCCTCTCATAAGAACAGAAGGTGACAGACATTTTCTACAGCAAGGTTTTGGAGGAAGGACATGTGTATTGGTTCTCTGTAGTTTCACTTCATGGCATGGAATACACAGGTTGATTTTTACTGCCATTGACACCAGTAAAACATCTCCAGAAACCTACTAACAAACTCAGAATATAATTTATCCATTTGAATATAATCAGCCGCTTTAAAAAATCATGATGAGACTATATATAAATGTATATATTAATCGGTCACACACACACACATAGCCCATCATCAATGAGCAATGTCATTCTAGTAGGACAACAGAACTAGAGCAGATCTCTACCTTGTATTTATCCCACACTGTTATAAATCAAGAACATATTCATTACAGTTCATCAAATTCTGTTGGTGCAACTCCAATGTAAATGAGGTCAGAACTGGGCTTTGTGACCTCTGAATCCTCTGTCCACTACAAGCACACAGCATTATGAACTAAGTAAGTGTGGTAGGCAAGATAATGCTATCCCCATAGCATACAGAATATTAAAGGCAATTAACAACATCAACAAGATGAGTGTTATGAATGGCCAGTACTTAAGAGAAGCAAAAGAGGAGAATAATTTCTCTGGAGATCTGGCACCAGAAGACAGAGCCCATCATGTTAGGTCAGTGCTCCAAGCTGCCTCTGGTCTGGTAATTACTTAAAGTAGTTACCATCCGATTGTAATTAGGTGGACTAAGTGAAAGACTTCATAGTTTCACTTGCATTCCTAAGCAACTAGACCAATGATCCAGTTGGCTCAAGTGGCTTTCTTGCATATTATGAGCCATACAAATACCAAATTGAGCTAATTATGATTCATGTTAAACTTATACAGTCCGATTCAAATCCCATTATCTAAATACAAAGGTTCCCAAGGGGTTTCATGAGGTTTGGATCAAATCTACAATGACAAATGCCAAGTTTGTAGGGCCAAAATGAGCTGCTACACCAGTGCAATTTCAGCATAACTCTATTAAAGTCAGTGGGGCTACACTGATTTATGTGAGTCCAACTGAGAAAATTTAACCATTAGTAGTCTGCACAGGAGTACAGCATGCTTCCCATTTTATAGCAGCTCTAAGGATTACTTTTTCTTCCAAAAAAGCCCTGTGTTTTTTTTCAGCTGTAGCTGTCGCATGTTCTCTTGATGGTTTTTCGGAGTTTTTTTGATACCTTTTTTAATGAGCTCGTAATTTCTCCTAGCAAAAATATTTGTTACAACCTATAATGGGGCAGAAAAGCTCTTAGCACAATGTAGCCTTTGAGTGAAATACAGCATTTACTCACACTTAGAGGTATTCTGTTCTCACTTGACTTCAATGATGTTGCCTGAGAGGAAATGAGAGAGGAATTTGGTCAATTATATATGTATGATTTTTACAGAACCAGCTTGAGAGTGACAAAAATAATCATTAATGAAGGCTAATGGGAAGGTTCTGGGGTACAGAAATAATGTTTTATAATTTCACTAAAGGCAAGGATGGAAGGACTAGAAATGAGTAATTACAAGAGCCATGACCCAATATGGAACAGTGTGTTTGGGAATATATGGCCACTAATGCTCTCACATACTGGTATGTCTGTATGAATATCACAAAGCTTTATCTGCTGCTGCAGCCTTGGCTCATGTTTAAGGATACCACCTGCTAACCTGAAGCACCAAAGAGGTTCAGATGCTGGGTAAAAGGGTGTTTACTTGTGCTGAGAAGGGCTGATGGAGGCAGCTCAGGTAATAAAGAGCTGCCCAGTGCTTCCCTGCTGTCAGAGTCAACATCCCAGCCAAAGGAGGGAAGAGAGGCGACAGCAGCCACCCGGCATCTGGGATGCTGATGCTGATAGTTTCTCTGTCACTGGGAATAGTACTGTTTACATGAAAGGGGCATCACATGGGGCCAACCTTCCCAGAAAAGTGCTACTGACAGACAAGGCTCAGAAAAGTTGGGCTGCTGATTCAATGCTTCTTATGAGCCCTTTGAAGCTTTGAATGCCTCAGGGTCATTATTAGGAAAAGAAGTGCATATTTTATAAACCTGCCGTAATCTGGCAACTTCTACAAGTGCTAAATTCCCTTTAAAACAGGTGTTAAAAAAGTACCAAGGCACAGATTTAATAGCTCAGATTTAGTTGGTCAGAATAAAGGGCACATATGGAGTAGCTGTTAAAAAATATCAAGCAGCGTGCACACCAAACCCGGCGGAGGTGTGTGAGATGATATATGGTGTAGTTCAGATTGCCACATTTGCCTACAGTCACTGCATTTCCAGCACTATATCCTAACTTAACTGCTTTGTAAAAGTGCTCTGAAATAGGGAAGTGCAAGAGGAGCTATATAAAACCAAATTTTGCTCCATTCTATTTAAAAGTTAAAGGCTTCAGTAAAAAAGAATAAATATCACTCCCTGCTTTATGCAGATGGGAAAATCCATCATGAAGTGATTGATACCTCTCATTCCCAAGGCAGCCTTCAGGGTGCCATCCTGCACCCATGCCAGCTCAGCTGCTGTTCCCCCAGCCTCTCCATGCGACCCCAGGGCAGCCTGCATAGGCAGTGAGCCTGCTGGACTGTTTTGCTTGGGGGCCTGGGCACGAGCTGCAGCATTCACCCCAAAATTCAGACCCAGCATCTCCCAAGCACAGGGCAGGTTATTCATCTGCCCACCAGGACAGAAGATATTTTACAACCCCTCAGGTCCTTCCACCCAGCTGGAGGCAGGAGGCACAGGGGTGTTGGAGCGAGAGGGCAGCTGTCAGTCACAGGTTTTGCAGCTCTGCAGCTTTGTCTCCCCTGTTACCAGAAGTGCCTGAGCAAGTCTTTCCACAGGTGCCTTCTCTAGTACATACAACCTCGTGCCTGTGAGCTGTACAATCCCAGAGGAAGGGCAGGAACAAAAAAATTGTCCTAGCCAATGTCATTTGCCTGGAGATCTCCTCAATGCCCATTTACAACACCTGTCATGAGAAAGGGGGGAAATAGTAAGTGGACAGCAGTCACTGACTGACACAGACAGATGCATCTCGGCATTAAGATGGGACAGGATTGCAGAGACGTAAAGAGAGAGAAGCTTCCCACTGCCCCCTTTGCCTGCAGCCATCACTTTTGCTTGCCTCTGGCCAGGGAATCCATTCCAGTGTTTGGTTTCTAGGAGGGTTTCTAGAGGGTCTTACTGATAGCTGGGCACCTGCTGCGTCCTTATTAATCTTCCCTCATTGCTGGGCCCTTTTAGTGACTGGATTGTTGTCCATAGTGCACAGTTTTTGCGCAATGTCTATTTGAGGATGTTTATTTCTAAGCACCAGTGTTTTCTACCCATCTGTGTGTAAGAACACGTGTAAAAGAAATCTCTTACGTGATGTTACTAATGGGTATGTTTCTGAGAAATAAAAGATCAAAGAGAGTGAGTAACTAATATATATCAATCTCAAGAAGGACTTAATTAAATCACAGATATAACAAGTTTAGTTGATAAAGATCCCAATGTTATTTCTAAAGAAGGCTTCCCTCAGAGCCAGAGGGAGTGCAGCAGACCAGCACAATGGTCTACAACCAGCAGGGACGGGTCTCTGCAGGGCAGCCAGCGGGGGGACAGCACAGCTGCCTCTGGCTGCCACATCTGTCAGAGCAGCAGGTGAGGTGCCAGCAGAGCCTGCATCCTTCAGAGGATGTCTGATGTAGGACCAGGGACAACTCAGGTCGTACAAAACATTGCCCCAGTGTATATTGGGCCACAGGTTCTAGAGAAGATGCTGGGCAGGCTTCATTTCATGGAGTCCCAGAATCATTTCATTTGGAAAAGACCCTTAGGATCACCAAGTCCAACACGATTTCATTACCTGCTCTCAGTTGTAACTCACATTGCAAGTAAATCACCTCTCTGATAGATAACAAATACAGCAGATACTTTGATCTGTGGTTCTGTGGGCATTAAAATGAGGTGAGCCTGGTGCAGGCAGTCTCTCTTGAACCCTCTTTTGGGTGGATGGAGCACCTCAGGTAGGAGTCACTTTCTTTAACTCGGCCAAGGCCAAAACCAGTGATCACGGTGCTCCATTCTGTAAAAAAGGGCCAGCAGCTCTCTCTCTTTGATGTATAACTTACTTTTTCTACTCTGAAACGTACTTGATTAAAATTAGTGCACTTTATCTGAGTGTAATGTTCTCAGCAGTAATTACCACTCCACCAATCCTTGCAGTGGCACAAAATTTTGATTAGAAGCTATTTTTCCTTTGGAAAAAAGATTACCAATAACAGTGTTGACAGCCAACCCTTCTTCCAGACCCGTCATCCCATTATTCAGTCCATGAGCTTTTTTTCTTTCTTTTTTTTTTTTTTTTTAAAAAAAAAAAATAAGGGAAAAAGGGGATGGGGGTGTATGGGAGATTAGAAGACTTTCATGAAGTGTGAGGTCAACCATCCACATGCATCATATCTTCTCCACTGGGCCTCACAGGCAAACGTGTCCTCTTGTCTAAGGAGTGTCCCAGAAAATCTTGGTAATCTACATTTCCTGAAGCCACCTCTGAAAATCAGATGATTGTGACCACTCAGATCAGTGACCATTTCTATTGCTTCCTGTCAAGAGAGGGGTGAAAACTGCATCTCTGTTCAAGGTCACCAGGAGATAATGGAAGTTCAGTCAGAAAATATGACTCAGTGTACAGAAAATATCTCACACCTCTGCCTGCAAAAGCTCTGGTCAAAGAGCAATAAAGATCTTGTAGCTGTTTGCTGCCTCCAGCCACGTTACCTCAGGAGAAGCATGGAGAAAATTCAGATTTCCTTCCATAGACGGGCTCTGTTCAAAAGCAGAGTTCCCAAAGACAAAAGCACTCACACGCTTCCAGCTGGAAGCGCTGCCCAAGAGCTCTGCCAGGTCGCCTCAGGCCCATAAGGGAAATGCATTCATGTGTTATCAGCCTGTTGGTAAGGCTCTCCCTCACCGCTAGAAAGTGTCTCTTTACATGGTCTTGGAGGAAGGATGGTATAATTGTTACCATATGAGTTTCAGATTTAGGATTTCCTGGCCTGCGATAGCTCTGTGATCTTCAGCAAGTCTCTTAATACCTTCCTGGCAATTCTTCTTTAAAAAATGCAAGGATGAAAATGCTTCCCTTTTCACGGCAGGTTGTGAGGATAAATACAGCTCAAATGCTGAAGTGCTGAGATACCGTGATAATGTATGTGTCATAAAAAGGAAATGTCTCACGAATACACAGAAGACAGAAAACAGGTTAGACTTCAAGGAACAGCATATGTCACTCTGGCAATGTACAATCAGACTTTACAGCTTTCTCCTTTTCTGCTGTGAAGGACTAAAGCCATGGCTCACTAGCATTCATCCAGTAGTCATTAAAGCTACAGTTCTAAGTCAACAGCACAAAAAGCGTCAGACAAGATCTTGCACTAGAAATTTGTGGTAGATTTTAGAGTGTACGCAGCTCCACCTGGGGGAGGGTGATGGACAAGTGGAGAGCTTGTGGGTGAGAATTAAGGAGTGGGCTGGTATGGGGGACACTGTTGTGGGGGTGTAGTACAGGTCACCAGATCAGGAGGAGGAGGTCGATGAGACCTTCTACAAGCAGCTGGTAATAGCCTCATGATCACGTGCGCTGGTTCTCATGGGGGACTTCAATTTTCCAGACATCTGTTGGGTAAGCAACTCAGCCAGGCACGCGCACTCCAAACAGTTCCTACAATGCATTGAAGACAATTTTCTGACGCAGGTGGTGGAGGAGCCTTCAAGGAGGAGGGTGCTCCTGGACCTTGTCCTTACCAACAGTGATGGGTGTCTTGGGATGCAGCGACCATGAGATGGTGGAGTTCAAGATGGAACTTGGTGGAAGAAGTAAGGCTAAAAGCAGGATTGCTACCCTAGACTTTCAGAGAGCCAACTTTGACCTCTTCCAGGACCTGCTTGGGAGTATCTTATGGGCTAGGCTGCTAGAAGGCAAGGGTGCTTGTGAGAGCTGAGCTACATTTAAACAGCACTTCTTCCAAGCTCAGGATCTGTGCATCCCTAAGAGCAGGAAATCAGGGAAGGGGGACAGGAAACCTGTGTAGATGAGCAAAGAGCTTATCAATAAGATCAAAAGGAAGAGGAGGGTTTATGAAATGTGGAAAAAGGGCCTGTCCTCTTGGGAGGAGTATAGAAGTGTTGTCAGGCCTGCAGGGACGCAACAAGGAAGGTTAAAGCCCACCTAGAGATGAGGCTTGCAAAAGAGATAAAAGATAATAAGAAGGGTTTTTTGAAGTATGTGAACAGTAAAAGGAAGACTAGGGATAATGTGGGACCCTTGCTGAACTAAGGGGGTGTCCTGGTAACGGAAGATGCTGAGAAGGCAGAGATACTGAATGCTTTCTTTGCTTAAGTCTTTGTTCTAAGGACTCCCCTCCAGGATTCCTTGACCCTGGAGGGAGGAGAAAGAGTCTGGGAAGTGGAGGTCTCCTCCCTTGTTGACAAGGGAGTGGTTCAGGAGCATCTGATTGGGCTCAACGTACACAAATCCATGGGTCCTGATGGGATGCATCCACGTGTGCTGAGGGAGTTGGCAGAGGTGATTGCCGAACCGCTCTATCATCTTTGAAAGGTCCTGGAGAACAGGAGAGGTGCATGAAGATTGGAGGACAGCCAATGTCACTCCGGTCTTCAAGAAGGGCAAGAAGGAGGATCCAGGAAACTACAGGCCAGTCAGTCTCACCTCTGTCCCTGAAAAGGTGATGGAACAACTTGTTCTGGATGCCATCTCCAAGCGATTGGACGAGAAAAAGGTTATGAGTAGTCAGCATGGATTCAACAAGGAGAAGTCACAGAATCACAGAATCACAGAATTTCTAGGTTGGAAGAGACCTCAAGATCATCGAGTCCAACCTCTAACCTAACACAAACAGTCCCCACTAAACCATATCCCTAAGCTCTACATCTAAACGTCTTTTGAAGACTTCCAGGGATGGTGACTCCACCATCTCCCTGGGCAGCCCGTTCCAGTGCCTAACAACCCTTTCAGTAAAGAAATTCTTCCTAACATCTAACCTAAAACTCCCCTGGCGCAACTTTAGCCCATTCCCCCTCGTCCTGTCACCAGGCACGTGGGAGAACAGGCCAACCCCCAGCTCTCTACAGCCTCTTTTAAGGTATCTGTAGAGAGCGATAAGGTCGCCCCTGAGCCTCCTCTTCTCCAGGCTGAACAAGCCCAGCTCCCTCAGCTGCTCCTCGTAGGACTTGTTCTCCAGGCCCCTCACCAGCTTCGTCGCCCTTCTTTGGACCCGCTCAAGCACCTCGATGTCCTTCTTGTAGCGAGGGGCCCAAAACTGAACACAGTACTCAAGGTGCGGCCTCACCAGAGCCGAGTACAGGGGGACGATCACCTCCCTAGCCCTGCTGGTCACACTGTTTCTGATACAAGCCAGGATGCCGTTGGCCTTCTTGGCCACCTGAGCACACTGCTGGCTCATATTCAGCCGACTGTCCACCATCACTCCCAGGTCCTTCTCTGCCTGGCAGCTCTCCAACCACTCATCTCCCAGCCTGTAGCTCTGCTTGGGGTTATTGCGCCCCAGGTGCAGGACCCGGCACTTGGCCTTGTTAAACTTCATGCAGTTGACCTCAGCCCATCGGTGCAGCCTATCCAGATCCTCCTGCAGAGCCTTCCTACCCTCGAGCAGATCGACACACGCACCTAACTTGGTGTCATCTGCAAACTTACTGAGGGTGCACTGGATCCCCTCATCCAGATCATTGATGAAGATGTTGAAGAGGACCGGCCCCAGCACCGAGCCCTGGGGGACGCCACTAGTGACTGGCCTCCAACTGGACTTGACTCCATTTACCACGACTCTTTGGGCCTGGCTATCCAGCCAGTTTCTAACCCAATGAAGCGTGCGCCAGTCCAAGCCAAGAGCAGCCAGTTTCTTGAGGAGAATGCTGTGGGAGACGGTGTCAAAAGCCTTGCTGAAGTCAAGGTAGACCACATCCACAGCCTTTCCCTCGTCCACCCAGCGCGTCACTTTGTCATAGAAGGAGATCAGGTTCGTCAAGCAGGAGCAGTTCTTCAAGCCTATAGCCAGGCATAGCAGCACTCCAGTCATGAGACCGGTCCCACCACGTTTCCGTGATGGCAACCAAGTCGTAGCCTGCCCGCTGCACGATGGCTTCCAGCTCCTCCTGTTTGTTACCCATGCTGCGTGCATTGGTGTAGATGCACTTCAGCTGGGCCATTACCTTATTCCCCGGCCTTGCCATTGTTCCCCCTGGCACAGCTCCAACAATCCTTGCTTCACTCCCATCCCCCTTCTTACCTAGTTTAAAGCCCTATCAATGAGCCCCGCCAGGTCCTGGCCAAGGATCCTTTTTCCCCTAAAGGATAGGGACCCGTCTACGGCCATCAGACCAGGTGCTGAATAAACTGCCCCATGGTCGAAAAACCCAAGATCTCTGCGTTGGCACCAGCCCCGGAGCCACGTGTTTAACAGGTGGGCTTTCCTGGTCCTCTCCGTACCCCTCCCTGTCACCGTAGGGATGGACGAAAACACTACCTGCACTCCCGCTCCGTCCACTAACCGTCCCAGCCCCCTAAAGTCTCTTTTGATTGCCTTCAGGCTTCTGTCTTCAATGTCGTCACTGCCTGCCTGGACTATCAGGAGAGGATAATAATCAGAGGGGCGTACCAGGTTGGGAAGCTTCCTGGCAACGTCCCTGACCCTGGCCCCAGGGAGGCAGCAGACTTCCCTACGGGTAGGGTCAGGCCGACAAATAGGGCCCTCTGTTCCCCTAAGGATAGAGTCTCCCACAACAATCACCCTTCTTTCTTTCTTGATGGAGGCAGTCCTGAGGCGTGGAGTCGACCTCCTCACCCTAGGCATCCTCCTGGGAACACTTTCTATCTCTTCCTTCGTTGCTGGTCTCTCAATCTCCAGGGCCTCAAACCTGTTTTGTAAGGGCACCTGGGAAGGTGGGGCCGGAAGGGGAGGGCATCGCCTGCGATGTCGTGCTCAACCAACCTCGTTGCCTTCTATGATAGCATCACCAGCTGAGTAGATGAGGGGAGAGCGGTGGATGTCATCTACCTTTACTTTAGCAAGGCTTTCGATACTGTCTCCCTTGATATCTTGATAGCAAAGCTGAGACAGTGTGGGATAGAGGAGTGGAGGTGGAGATAGAGGACAGTAATGTGGGTTGAGAACTGGCTGAGTGGCTGAGCAAAGAGGGTGGTGATCAGCAGAGCAGAGTCTGGCTGGAGGCCTGTGACTAGCGATGTTCCTCAGGGATCGGTTCTGGGTCCGGTCTTGTTCAACATCTTCATCAACGACCTTGATGAAGGAATAGTGTCTGCCTTCAGCAAGTACGCCGATGACACAAAGCTGGGAGGAGTGGCTGACATGCCAGGAGGCTGTGCTGCCATTCATCGAGACCTGGACCAGCTGGAGAGATGGGCAGGAAGAAACCACATGAGGTTAAATAAGAGCAAGTGTAGAGTCCTGCACCTGGGAAGGAACAACATGAAGTATCAGTACAGGCTGGGGGACGACCTGCTGGAGAGGAGCTCCGAGGAGAAGGACCTGGGGGTCCTGGTGGACGACAGGTTGACCATGAGCCAGCACTGTGCCCTTGTGGCCAAGAGGGATAATGGGATCCTGGCGTGTATTAAAAGGAGCATGGCCAGCAGGCCAAGGGAGGTGATCCTCCCCCTCTGCTCTGCCCTGGTCAGGCCTCACCTGGAGTACTATGTCCAGTTCTGGGCTCCCCGGTACAGGGATCTCCTGGAAAGAGTCCAGCAGAGAGCCACAAAGATGATACAGGGCCTGGAGCATCTTCCCTATGAAGAAAGGCTGAGAGACCTGGGTCTGTTCAGCCTGGAGAAAAGACTGAGAGGGGATCTCACCAATGTGTATAAATATCTGAGGTGTGGGAGACAGAGGGATTTGGCCAACCTCTTTTCAGTGGTTTGTGGGGACAGGACAAGGGGTAATGGCCACAAGATAGAGCACAGGCAGTTCTGCATTGACATGCAAAAGAATTCTTTGTGGTGAGGGTGACAGAGCTCTGGGACAGGCTGCCCAGGGAGGTTGTGGAGTCTCCTCTGGAGATATTCAAGACCTGTCTGGATGCCTACCTGTGCACCCTGCTCTAAGCAACCTGCTTCAGGGAGGTTGGACCCGATGATCTTTCAAGGTCCCTTCCAACCCCCTCAATTCTGTGATTCCGTGATTCTCCCTGGTGCCTGTAGCCTGCTACACAGAGGTCATGATGCATGGGGAACTATTAGTTAAGTTACAGAACTCACTTTATGTCATGACTCCTGATGAAACCTCAAAGAGGTTTTCAGAACAAAGGCTGATACATGTAAACAAATGAGTCTCAGTCCTCGCTCACATGATGGCCTGTGTAGACTTTTCTGGAATTGTAGAGTTTTTCGAGGAGGTTCATGTTTAACTTTCACTACTTTTCCAGCATACACTGCTACCAGGATTGCTGGCTCAATAAGACTCATTATTTCTCCATAAAGACGTCTTTCTAGATGAGTGTTCTGATCTTGTTTGTGTTTGTGATTGAAAATGCAACGTCCCCAAAACGACAGTGTAAATCAGTAGAGTTTAATTGTCAGAACTGTTTTCTTCTCTTAGCAATCTTTGGCTAAATGAGTCAATCTGAGAGCAGAGGAAGACAACGGAGTTTGTAGACAGCTTGTACTTACCCTCACCATGTGGAGAGTAGTGCACATGTGAGACTTCTACTTCAGGAGGCTCTGCAGGATCAGACCACATCCTTCATACTGCAACAGGCACAAACCCAAGCACCCTGCCTTTGTCTTCAGATGATTATTTCTATATGGAACTAAGGGAATCTCACCCAAATTGATCCCCATGACAAAACTCTGCAGGGGTTCTTCTGGGCATCCACAGGGGCCATCTGGTTTTGGGTCCCCTGTCCACATCTGAACTGATGATGACAAACCCAAAATCTGTATATATGTTATTCAAAAGGTAATTTGGCCCTGCAAGAAAATCAGCAGCTTGGATCTGTGACCTTGACAGCCTGATGTGCTGAATAGCTCTGTTCAGGCAGTTCAAGGGCAAAAACGTATAAGTTTGCTAGGACCGTAAGAACATTTCCAGTTAATAGGCTGCATTAATGTCGAAAAGTTAAATTACAGTCTTTACACTTTCCTCTGAATACTCAGCTCCATTTGTGCATGTATGGACGAAAGAGATTTTGAATTCATAAATGTGGTATTATGGCATGATCCTTTAAGCAACTGAGAGATTTTTGTTTCAGTCCTAAGCACACTGACATCAGGGGTAAATTTGGAGCTTGATGCAAGGGAATCAGTTGTGCAACTGATATTAAAGCTAATAGGAGCCACAAGAAAAACAAAATGACATTCTCTTCCCTGGACAAGAAATTAAATACAGATTGCAACTTATTCGAAGAGTTCAAAGTCAATTATTTTTTCCACTGAAATCAATGAGAAGGACTTTCCATCTCAGTTCATCAGACTTGCTGCCCGCTGAGAAGAGTGACTTTATCTGGGATCTTTATCACCATTTGCTTTCCAGGGTGGATGGGTTTTGTTCTTTCTTTCTTTGTCTGATTGATGATAGGTCTTATAAATACGACATTCTTTTTCTTATTTTTTTTTCTTTTTTCCCCTAAAAGCTGCTTTCAATAACTGGTTAGAATTTTGAATAATCATAGGAATTTGCCTTTAAGACATTGTAAGTGTCACAACAAAGACCCATATTAGCTGGATGAAACATCCAAAGCACCTGTTCCGTTCTCCAGCAAGACCACCAAAGTGGCCTGCAGCCAGGGATAGGTCTGTGGAGACATTCTGACCAAGGTCAACCTCTGCCCAGTGACCTGACTTAAAATGGTGTACATACTTTGACTTTGTCTTCATTTAACCATTTGGTTAATGTGGGCTTCACTTGGATGGGTGTGTTCCTTCTCCTTCAGTGGTAGCAGCACCTAAAAAGCATACAACCATTTAAAAACTACTGCAGAAGATGAATTAGATGTGGTTGAGGTACATTAGGCTGATGTACCATTCACTCCATTCAATCAAAGATGCCAACTCTATCTCCTTATATGCACTAAATCCAAATTTTGTTTTGGGGGATTGTGTGTTGGCATTGTCATCTCCAAGATCTGCCTCTCAGCCTGACAACTTTCAGTCATTTCTTAAACCACGTGTCCACACAAGCATGACATCTCTTCCCCTTATTTTCCATACAATGGTTGATTGTTTGATTCCCTGGGTGACCTGGTATAAAATTAGCATGCCCTCCCAGGTTATGTACCACTACACTGGTGCAGGCAAGCTGAGGATCTGGCAGATGATTCACAAGGGTCCAATTTCAAACATTATTTAATAATCACCATAACATTTAGCCATTAAGTAGCCACAGTAATTAATCACTTCACTCTAAACTTCCCATGCCCTTTAAGTTATCTCACTCCCTGCGGTCTTTGCCTTGCAGCCTGCCTGGTGTGCATGCAGCAGCTGGGGAGCGATACACCACTGCATTCAGGAACTAATTTCACCCCATGGTCATCTGCCCCCACAGCTTGTGCTTCTAAAGATAGGTGCATACAGTGGGCTGCACCTGGGAGAGCCACAGATCAGGGGCACCCCAGCAAAGACAGGCATTTGCTGAGTGCCCTCCATCCCCTGCAGGGTAAGGAAGGGCTGGGGAGGTCTCATCTTCCCTCTGCTTGATGTTTCACATCTTTCCAAAGCCAAGGTTATCCAAAAAAAAGTCAGTGCCATCATAGCCCATGATGCAGCCCCACATACGAGGCACAACAGTGTTCTCCATGCTCCTGGGCACCATGGGGCAAGGCAGCCAAAGACACCAGGTCCAGAACCAACAGCCCAGAGAAGCTCTGGGTAATTCATGTTACCTGAAGGGGAGGATTTACAAAGGCCTGTTAAGTGTAAGAGTATCCTTTTCAAATAGTACGCTACATGTAAGTATTACATATACACACACACTGTATATGTAGGGCTTGCTATCAGGTAGCTAAATGAAACTATTATTTATATTTGTAAAAGAACATTCTAGTGATTGATTTCTTATTTTTGAATTTCCAGTTTAAGGGAAAAAAAATCAGATCTGAACCCTTCATAGAAAATCTTGGTTTAGACTAAGGGAGAGGGCAACACCCAGACCTCTGTTTTGTAGGAAGAGCAAAGAGTGTGAAACATCCCCAGCAGACAGGGCAACAGACACCACTGCCCACCACCCAAACAAACTATCAGGAAATGCTTTCTGATGACTGGTGTTGCGATAAGAGGCAGAGTTTGTCATTCAGCGAAAAAACACACAGGACACATGCTGAGAGCTGGTATCAGTGTTTTTCTGCCCTAGCTGGACTGCATTGTGCACCACCACATCCATCTGCTCAGGGAGGGCTCAGGGACACTTCTTTTCAATGCACCAGCAGCAGAAAATTTCCCCTAAATGAGTTGTGGTCATTCTGACAAAGCGGACCTGGTCATGCCGTGGCAAAGGTGATGGCCAAGTTTCTGTAGAGACCCACCACCTCACAGATCCCTTTCCTCATGTGAGGGAAGTGCCTCTACATGGTGGGAATGAGCTGCTTCTGGTGCAGCATGTGCCCAGTGTGTCAGGACACGGCAAGCAGTGATGGAGGGCTTCAGGACAATAGGATTTTATTTTGGTCATATAGTCCATGGAAGTGCAGTGTTTTCAAACAATGTTGGTGACTATACAGTTTTGTAGGCTTTTAATTACCATGTTTTTGGCACCACTTAGATATTAGGGACAGCCTGGTGTCTCAAACTCTGTTTTGGGATAGTAGAGACATGAGTTCAGCCCAGCCACAAACTTCCTGGAGATAAATTGCTCGGTTTGTTTGGTGACTCATTCTCTGTCTATGAAAACAGAGCCAATATCTCACAAGGATGTCAGGAGAGTGAAATAACCTACTGATTGTGGTACTCTCACCTACACCAGTGGAAAAGACCAGGGAATCTTCCAGGGCTCCCAGTCTCCCCATTCAGCCAGCAACCAGTCCCCAGGACTGACTTCCACTCCCAAAAGTTCAGAGCTTTCAGGCCTGGTTGGATCTCACCAGAGCTTTTATTATGGCCTTATACAGCCAAGGTTATAAGACAGGCTCTGAGATTACAAGAGCAAGTTATAATGTCATTAAAAAAAAAAAAAAAAAAAAAAATGCAATGCATTTCATTGCTTCTCACATTTCATAAATAAAAATTACAAAGCTGGATTTTTTTTCCTGAAGTCTGAATTTACCTGATAAATTAAATCCTGTAGTTTGGGCCTACTCAGAACAAAAACTTAAACACACCCAAAGGATAAAGAGGAAAGAACCGGAAGCCTGTCTATACTATGAATATGAAAAGAATAAACATTATGATCTATGCAAAGCATACTTATGCTCTTGATTTTGTTTCTACTCTCTATTAGCTGCCTCATCACCGGTGTGCTGAGCACAGGTCCCAGGGCCGGGTGCTTCTCCGTGCCTCCCCAGGTGGACCCCACACACCATGCTGAGAGAGCCAGAGCCCACCCTGGAGCCCACCTCTGCCCCAGGCACTGGGATGGGAACAGCTGCCTGCCTTCTGTATCCCTTTCTTTAAACCTCATGGTAACCTTGGCAAAGAAAAAAAAAAGGGGGGGAGGGAGAGGGGGGGGAAGAAAAAAACATAATCATAAGAGAGCCAGAGAGCCCTCTGCTGGTAAATTAATTTCTGACTGGAGAAGAAATGACAAAATTTGGCTTGTGTTGAGTTTCTTTTCTACCTTGTCAGCAGATCTATAAGGTTACAGAAAATAGCATCATTTCATAACTGCGTTAAGAGAACAAGGACATCTGAAAATCCATGTGCTGGGAAGACGTTGGTGAACAAAGTCCCTGTGTTAGGGAAATTGAGTTAGGACAGTTCGCTGCTGATGTCCTGGGGCAGATTTAACTATTGAGTTAAATCCCCCTGACATTAGAGGTGACACTACAACGCAAGCCAGCATACGATGCTGCCCATTGCACGAAACAAAGACTCAGCAGGAAACCAGGCTGGGAGCAGGGGAGAGAAGAGGCTCCCTATCCCGTTTGCACACACTGATCACCTGGGTGTGCAGCACATGCGAAGAATATCAGCAAGTCCTCATCAAATCTGCCCTGCTGTTCAGGAGGGTGTGAATGTTGCTAACCCTAATTTCTGCATTTCAGCTGTACCATGACAGATGTACTGATGTATTTGTTCTGTTAGTACGGTATTTTTACCTTGTAAAATGCATTTAGGGTTGAAATAAGCCCAGGGGGAGCAGACGGCAGGATGGGTGTAGGGTGGCAGTGGCGAGAAGCTGTGAAGCCATCAGTGCTGTTTCCCTTTGCAAACAGCCAGACATCACCTCCCAGGCCTGGAAAGCCATCCTTCTTTCCCTACATACCTTTATCACAGCCCTCCCTAGGATTTTGCCACCATTACCCATTCTGCTAACCATCTGCAAGCAGGTACAGTCCCAGAGATACCCTCTGGTATGAGGTCCAGGCTCTTGGGGGCCAGGAGGACTGGCACAAAGCCCTCATCACCCTGCCCACCCAGCTGTCCCATCCTGCCACCAAGAGGGTGCAGGGTAAATAAATAAAAATCCAGAGAAACACTACATTGGATGACACGTGACATCAGGAAATATACAGAGGAGAAAGTGATGTCTTGCTGCAGCTTGAATGTGATTATCTGAGGCAAAAATACACTGTGAACCACTTGGCAAGAGGTCGAGTGTACTTGGGCTTCATGGTTCCTCTGAAAAGCCTGACAGCAGAAAGCAGAGGGATGCTACCTTTGGAACAAACTGCCTGGATGCTTTTTTCTCACTAAGACCCGCTTTTTATGTTCATCTATTGAATTTTAAAACAGCCAATTTGGAGAGAGAGCCTTAATAAACTGACCTATTCTCTGCAACACTGGTTTCATATTTTTCATCTCTTTCCTAATATAATCGATAGTAAAGGAAAAAATGGGCTGTAAGTAAAATTGCTCATGTGGGCAGTCAATGGCGAGCACTGAAAGGATGTTTTAATAACAATTAACATCTCCAGGCATCACGTTGCAGCTGTCAGCGTGTCCAGGGTTAGTGCGCTGTCAGCGGGAACCACTTCCCTCAGACCACGCACCTCTGCAACACCACAGGCTCCTCAGTTTTTGGAAAAATGTGGTGTACTGGGTATAAACCCAGCAGAGTATGAATTAAACAAGTGAGAAATAACTTCTTGTTGCACAGAGTGTTCAGGATGCTCAGTCTGTACTCCGAAGAGAAGATCTGAGCTCCACTGTAGAGAAAGAGCAGGTCAAAAGGAGCAAATGTCTCATTGCAGCCCAATCTACCCCTGGTATGAACATTTTTTGCCAGCAGGACCCTGGCTGGGTACCTCTCCATGCCATGCTACACTGGACAAATGATCCCCTCAGGTGGATTTGTGGTGCAGTCACCAAACCATCACAAATTCTTCCCTGGCCACCAAAAGCCCCAGCCACAGGCCAGCACACAGGTTTTTTTGACCCTTCAGGTTGGCACAAGGCTGTTCCCTACCTTCTGGGAATGCCTGACACACCTGGCTGGATCTGCCCTGCAGGAAAAACATCCAGATCTTCTTTCAGAGATCTGTACTGGGAGTCTGAGGTTCATGTAGCTACTATTTGCAAGTAGTGGGTTTTATTATTATATATTTTTTAGTACTAGGTCAGTATCTTTTTCCAAGAATTGGGTACAGACCTCAAAATGGACTTTATTATTTTATTTATCAAAAATGTATGATTTGCACTTAAAACTAAGAATGCTCTCCAGCTGTCTGCTGTTTTACTCCATTATTCACAATCCTGATATCAATTTTTTAGATGCTAAGCTGTTGTCCAGTGGTGGGTTGTGACATGTGGGAGGATGGAGGGCTCGGAAATGAGCACAGGGCTTTACAAGTGGGCCAGACTCAGGAATTTTGCACAGACTCCATTGGCACCAGGAGCATGGTGGTGCTGTCCTCATGTCCTCCTCGGCTCGGGGAGCTCAGAGCCTTGCCTCAGCTGATGCCACCAGAGCTTTGTTTTTTCTCTCACACCTTCACTGCATATCCTTGGGCTTATTTTCTCTGTGCAATGTATTATTTGTTGGCTTGCTTTAGCCAGTTTGTTCCAAACTCCTCACTACTCTGGATAACCAAGAATTATCATTGAAATAACCACACCAAAGCAAGGAAGGAGAAGTTCACAGAATCACAGAATCACAGAATCACAGAATGGTTGGAGCTGGAAGGGACCTTACAGATCATCTAATTCCAATGCCCCTGCTCTGGGCAGGGACACTTCCATGAGCAGAGACATAAAAGCAAAAGCTCAGATTAGAGCAAAATTCTCATTTGTGTCTTTGATAATTCTCTCCTTGATATTAAAAGCATATCTTAAGAAAGATGCCTGATAGTGACAGCCCATCCAGCAAAAGAAAGTTGATGTTCAAATAACAGGAAACCTATTTGCTGAAACCCAGTGCAGGAACATCACTGGATCATGTCCCAGGTGTTAGGTACCTTTCCCCAGGTGCTACCTACTCATGCACCTTTGCTGTATGTCAGACCCTTACTCAGCACCCTCTTCAAAGAGAAGAAATCAAACCTCTTAGTGAGCCTGGTGAGACAGCCAGAATCAGGGCTGTAACAGCACTCGCTTTGCAGGGTCCCCAAAGCCACCCAGTGGATGCGGCATTCCTCCTGCTTTCTTATTCTGCTTTCTGCTCGTTCTGTGAAACTGTAAGCTCATCTCTACATGAGCCTTGCTCTATAATTCACTCTCCGGTCTCTGGTTTAAGACACACCAGATTCCAGATATAAACTGCTTCAAATATCCTGAGAACTTCTGCAAAGCACAATGCAAATTTGAAAAGTTCAAGCCTGGTGCTAATGCAATAAAAGAAGGCGAATATGATTCCAGATATACAGTTGGTGTAATGCCTTTAGGAACCGCTCCATCAGTTTGATTTAGAAAATGATTGTATTATGTTAAAACAACTAAATTGGATAAGAGGGAGAGGGATTTGTTGACGTAAATCTTGTCTCTGGGTTCCAAACCCCTCAGAGTAAATGCAAATAAGAAAATATATACAGAGAGAACCGCCGATTTCCCCTGAGGAGATCTTTTTTCAAGGAAGTAAAAGTCCATATTGGAAATCAATCCAGTTGTTTATACAGCAAGAAACCTCTGTTGGAAGTCAGTGGAAAGGAACATTGGAAGCAAACCATCAAATAGCAGAACAAAGGAAAAATATACCCAAACTATACATCCCAAGCTTATTGTTTCCAAATAATGGTTCTGATTCTGACCTCATCTGGCATAAATCAGGAATAATTTAGCATGTGTCAGCTGAACATCAGCAGCTCCGGGCAAACAAAACACAATGGAAGAGAAATCAGGAACAGGCCCAACAGCTTCAGTAAGACTCACCATGAACAACCAGAATGGGCAAGAAGCAAGGCAGAGATAACATTAGGCAGCAGAAATTCTTCAAATATTTTGGACAGACTTGATGGTGCACCTGTGTCAATCTCCAGCCTACCACCTGAAAATGATGGCTATTTGCTTTAATATTTCTCTTGCCAGAAGAGCCCTGCCACACAAAATCAGCCCTGAGGGAGCTGGAGACAGGGTAGGAAGTGAGGGATTTGCCTCCCTTCTGCTACCCAAAATGGGAGAAAAGAGCATCAGGGAGCTGTGCCCACTGGAAGAAGCTTTCCACAGAGAGTTTAGGAGCCAGCTCAGATTTTACCAATTGGCTCTTCCTCCAGCCCAGCCTTGTTTTTCCCCAGCCTTCTGCTTAAACAGGTAATTGAATAGTGCTTTTGCTGAATTAAATAGAAGATCTGGGAAATAAGCAGCTCCATGCTGTAGAAATGATGGGGAAAATTATCGATACATATGTCTGTGTAATGCTAACAGCTGTCAAGAAGTAAAAAGGAACAAAGCTGAAATGACACTGTTACACATTTCCATATAAAATTCTTTCCCTGTAGCCATCCCTGTTCCTTCATCTGCTACACCAGCAGGGAACCATTTCCTAGGTGGTGAATTAACTCATTAACATTATTCAGAGCTTTGATGGCTGAACAATGGCCTGAGGGCTGTTGGGTCTTGTCACTCTGCCCCCTTGCAAACCTGCAGCCCCCAGGTTCAGGCAGCAGTGCTGAAGGTGATGATGATGGTGATGGCAGTGGTGATGGTGGTGGCTCAAGAGCAGGGGCAGGTGCCCTCAGCAGACCTCATGCCTCACTCTGGGCACTGGTTTTGGGGAGCAGCATCTGTTCTGAGGGTTGCCAGCCTTGTGGTGCCTGGATTCAGCCTCAGCTCACCCTTACTTTGAGCCAAGTCATCGTGTGAGCAAATGTGAGTAATGTAAACCCCAACAGGCGGCACACTCGCAAAGTTTATTATGGACACAGGCTGATAGAAACGGAAAAACCCGTGCTTTATCTCCTCCTGTGTGGAGTGAAATCACAAGGGCATCTTGCCCTTGCTGCACAGCCACAGGCCCTTGGTTATGGCAGGGAATGGGGACTTGCCCTGGGCCAGCCTCGGGAGCAAAAGGGCCGTAGTGCCTCTGCTTGCTTAGCCGCCACAGCTCCTCGGCTTCCTCCAGCCATCTCCTCCCTACAATTCACCTCCTGCACCTTTTTGGGAAGGCTATCATCTTCTTTACAGAATAAAGAAAAGCCACCGGGAGACTCTTTCCGTTCTCTTTAAGTGGCATACAGCTCAGTCTGTGACAAGGAAACGTGCCCTGATGAGAGGGCTCTGGTCCTGTGAGGACGCAGGCAAAGTTACAGGCCAGCATTCCTGGCCACAGGACCTTTAGAGGAGTGGGTCTGTGCTCGGGAAGGGAAAGCTGTGTGGCCTTCCCAGGACATTTCTAAAACTCTGTGTGACTACAGCCTCTCAGCCCAGGAGAACCGGGTTTCCTCACAGCCAGGGCTACGTGTGGTGTGGGGAAAGGGCTGGCCGCTCAGCACTGATCTGTGAGGGAAGCACGCACAACTTTGTGTCCAGGGTTGTAAACACCACCCTGAGCACTTTCTCAGGAAGGACGAGGAGAACAAGCTGATTTTGTGACAAAAAACACCCAAAGTCCTGTTTTAATAAAACTTCGGCCACGGAGGAGAGCAAGGTCTGTGGGAGACACAAGCAGGACTGGAGCCAGCCCAAGGCTGCGCCTGTCCCACGCTGGGAGCCCACCGTGTGGGAAGGGGGAGATTGAGGGCTTAGGGCTCATGCACTGATGGCAACAGGCAGCTTTGCGGTGTTTTGATGGGAATTGCACAGCTGCTACAGTTTTTAATGAGGGGTCTCCCTAATGGAGGAGGGGTCTCATCATGGTGACTGAACTTTAGTAAAACTTTGTAAATCCACAAAGATTTGTGTCCATTTTCCTCCATGTTAGTGCAACATTCCCAGTCTCTTTTGTGACAGCAGTGAAACAGACAGAGATTAAAGAAATCTCACCTGCCATTAGGGCAATATTTTATTAAATAAAAAGTCCTCTTTTCTCCTTGAGAGACAGTTCTCTAGTGCTCACAGATATTCTTACATTGTCAGCTCATATTTTTGTGATCCTTTCCAGGGGACTGGAAGAACCTTATTAGCATGAGATAATTTAGATTTCTATTACCCTGCCTAAACTGTGGCACGAGGAGCATGGGTACAAACTGTAAATGCAAAGCAGCAAAGTGCACTGGAGGTCTCACTTGGTGCCTTGCAGAAATCCCTGTGGAGAGACATCAGCTACTGCTACCTCACTGCAAAGGCCCATCACTCAGGCCATGGCAATTCATTTTTAATCACAGGGGATGGAGCTGGTCGAGCTGGCATCATACAAGTACACCAGAGAACAGGGGGATGTGCACCTCACAGCATTTAATGGGGGGACAAAGGCAGTTTACATGCCAAGGGGGAGAAAAGGCAGAGGCAGAAAGGATCGTAAAACATTGCCCATAGAGGAACTTTGCTGGACCAAGTTACGCCTTCAAAAGCCCAGCTCGTGTCCCTGCAGGATCAAAAGTTTAAGGATATATCGCTGAGATGTAAATAAGTTTCTCCTCCTGCTTGGAAACCCCTAGGTCAGCTGTACACTGCCATCATTCTCCTGGAAGACAGGGAAAAGTACATTCATCCAAAAGCCTCAGTTGCTGGAAAGAGGGGTTTTCATCCTAAAATGTCCTGTTGCTGCTTCTAATGCTGGCAAGAGACATTGTGGCCCTGCACATGGCCAGCTTTCAGCCTTGGAAGTAATTTCTTTTCCCAAGGTCACCTGCAGGAAAACCAGGAATAGGAACAAACCATCCTGACTCCAAATCTTGCACTTTAATCATATGGCCACTGCCTCCCTCTTGCCTTTGCCAATTTTACACTGTCCTGCTTGCAGCGACATTCATGCTCCACAGCACCACTCTCCTCCAAAACGAAAATCAATAGAAGTCAACACTGATTTAAAAACCAAAGCAAATGAACTTTTCGGTAACTCTGACAATCACTCAGGAAGGACGAATGCACTCCAGACACCAACACCACACTGGGTTTCTGGGGCAGCGAGTATTGTATCCAGGCTGCTCTGCTTCCCCGTGCTGCCTCCACTAGGAAAAACCAAACTCTTAAATCATGTTTTACACAAGAGAATGTCAAAATCTACCATCTTGTACCAGCCTGGAGAAAGCAGGAGGGGGAGTATAATAGCTATAACTACCAGCTCTATTTATGTACCAGCCAGATCTATACTGCTGGATAAATATTCTGTATGAAAATCCCTGGGAGAAGAGTGATTACGGTAAGAGTGGCTTATCTGCATGATATTTGATTAACAGATAAGGAGCTAAACAAACAGCGATTTCTGTTTGGCAACCTGTCCTATTTCCTCCACGAATGGTGGAATGTTTAAAAAAGAAAGCTAAAAGCCTATTTTTAGAAGCAGTGAGCGCTTGGCAATGACCTGTTCTCGCATCCCGGACAGCTGCCACCCAATGAAGGTTTGTGGAAGGAGAGCATCCTCGCTGCTGGATGCCTCACTGCCCCCCTCCAGCCCCACAGCCACCATGCACAGCACCACAGCCACCACACCAGTACCTCCCAGGGGACCTCAGCCGCTAGGGGTGCAAGGCAGAACCCAAGTCCCCTGTAAAATAACAGTAAAGCTTCTGCTGAATTTAGTCAGGTCAGGGCACAGTCCAGAGACGTTCTTTGCAGAGTCCTCTCGTTTTTCAGAGGAGCTCATCCTGCTCCTCCTGGCACCCTGCTCACCAGGTGAACCTGGGCATGAAGATTCACCCCAGGGATGAGGAAGACTCTGCTGGTGGTCAGGGGTGGTGGAGTCAATGCTGAAGGAGCACCTGCATGGCTGCCTGAGAGCAGACCAGGAGCTGACAATAGCAGAAAGGTAATTCAACTCTCCTTTGGAAAAAAAATCCCTATGGAATACACTCAAATGCATATAATTCACACCTGTTCTTTTTTGCTAGAAGCCTGGCCACAGGGTATGTATAATGATGAAAAATAGAAAAATTCTCTTCTGGAAAAATGAACTATGCAACCTCAAAAATATCCCCTTCACATTAAAGATGTGTTTCTCTTATACAACTGAAGAAAATCCTGCTTGAAAATGAACTATTTTGTAGTTCACATTATGTTCTTTGCATTGAGTTGGAGGTGGCAGAACTTCTCTGGGGAGCCTCACACAGACATTTCATGGGTTTCCTTTTTTTTTCCCCCCCTTTTTTTTTTTTTTTTCAAGTCTTCTATGTGCAAAACCTAATGGCTTGTTTTTCTCTTTTCCCGGAGAGAAAAAATGATCCTGATTCAAAGCAGCACTGAAATACAAGGCTCTGCCAGATGTTACATAAACGATGATGTAATGCCAAAGTATTTCATTACACATGCAGCTCTGTTCTTCAGCCCAGCAGTGATTTATTACATTTTGTCAATCCCATTTTATGTACCCACATCATTTTTACATCATTTTTCTTCATGACATTGTTACATTCTCACAGAAGCACATAGAGATAACATCATAACAGTGCAGGCAATGAAGTTAGCATTTTACAAATAATGTTACTAATAAATAAGTATACCAGTGAGGGGGAAATGGTCTGTTTGAGAAAGTGAAAAGCAAATTTACCTTTGAATAATCTGATGGGGGGAAGAGGCCATAGTTCCAATAAGAAAATCGAGGCTGTATCCTCTCGAAGCATCTTCTGCCTTCATGCAGAACAGTGAGAAAATGCCTCTCTTGCCTCTTTTCAGCTTAATCTCACACTCTCTTTGTTTTCCTAATGTGCTCTGTGTGCTGCCAGCTAGATCTGATACACCAGCTGCTTGGTCAAAAAGATTCATCAGCGAGTGCAAGAAGATCAACGCTTAAAATCTGTTTTGACCCTGAAATTTTCAAGGCATAAGATATATTAGCTTTTTTTTTTTTTCCCTAATCTTCCTTGAAGATTTGCTAGAAAAAGCACACCCAGCAACATAGCTTGATATACGGAGAAAAGGAATTGCAGAAACAATAAGCTGAAAAGATATGAGGGTTGCATCAAAACAATGCAGCAGGATACTTAAAAGATGCATTCCTACAGAAATATGGTTGAAAAAAACAACCCCTCTGATGAGCTGAATGCCAAGAATCCTGTTAGATGACTGAAGCAGGGAAGGTATCTTTCCTAGCAGGCAGCCATTAACCTGCATCATGCAAAATGATGCAGTGAGAAGATGCATCTAGTAATAATTCAAAGTTTCCTTGTTCCAAAGAACATAGGGCCAAATTCTGCTTTTTCTATGTCACTAGAAAATCAAATGAATCTGCTGTTTTAAATGCCATGTCCCCCTTTGTCATATAAAAGGCATATCCCCCTTTTAAGTAGAGTGTCTGCAGGACGGTATTTTTTACTTAGTGGTTAAGGAAAGGGTCAGCAGAAGACTCAATTATATGCTTAATTCTCATTAATTTCAATGGTTAAGCACATGCTCAGATATTTGGCTAAACCAAAGCCTCCTTCTCCCGTTCTTTGTGATATGGTTGGGCCCTATTCCAGAGCCCATTAAAATTTGTCAGAGGCCACCCACTGACTGCACTGTATCTTGGATTTCATTGCAGAGTACTCAGCCTACCCGAAAATGTCAATGTTTCGCAGAGACATGCTTCTGCACTTACATATAGCTGAGTGTTTCCCAAACGTGGATGTCAGAAGTAAGCTGTCCAGCTGTCCAGAAAGGAAGCATTGCTCTCTACTCCAGGACATCTCTGAGTAGAGGTCTAGTCCACAACAAATTCTTACCATCTAAAGCAAGCAGAGAGATAAGCTGGGGTTTATTTTGACTCTCTGAGTGGGTTTCAGAACATTTTTAATGAATGCTCTAGTTGCATTGGCAGGTTGGGATTTGCTGTGTCCTCTTGTTTCTGCTCCCCAGCTGATGAGACTCAATTTTCCAGTGAAGGTAATGAGAGAGTAGAAGTGGAGAAACCTCAACATACCACACATTTCCATCTCTAGTTAACACTAGATCTGGCCAAGCAGATCTAAAAAAATAAAAATAAAAATAAATAAATAAATAAAAGTCAAGCCTTTCTGCAGTTGCTGTTTATTGTACGCATACAATGTAGACCCAACCAACCCCATCATTGCCATAAGTCATCTCTTCCGCCATTAATTCAGAAGAGGGATGTGCATGGAGAAAGGACTTGCCCAGCGCTGTGCAGAAGATAAATGGCAGGGCCAGGAACAAAATCAGGTTTCCCAAGTCCCTTGCTATTATGGTAAAATGCCACCTGAGAGCAGAGCTTCATCTCCTCAGAGTAAGTTCATTCAAAATACTCAGGGGTAGCCTTGGAGGTTTGGCCTCTTGGCCAGCATGCATCTCCAGGTGCTCAGCAGCTGGTGCCTCAGCAGCAGGTGTGACATCCCTCAGCTGGTCAGAGGGCACATCTCTGGCAGGGGCATGGGGAGCCTGCAGCCCCTGTCACCAGCCCTCGAGGATGGTGAAGATGGACAAAATGGGACTCATCGCTTCTCATATCCAGTGGTGCAGGTGGAGGCTGAGCTGGGCAAGGTCCATGGGGTGGCACCTGAGTTGGGAAGGAGGGACATGGTACGAAAAGTGAATATGCATGCAACACAGCCATCTTCTCAACCTGGTTCTGTGTGAGGATGTGCAGAGATGAATAAAGAGCTTGTAAGGAACTGTGGCATACACACATACACAAGGGTACAACCCCTCAGTGGGTGCAGGCTGCTATCGGAATTCAAAAAAAAAAAAAAAAGAAAAGAAAAGAAAAAAAGGGTTATTATCTAACTAGCCATGAGATTTAAACTGGGGCAAATAGGAGTTTGATTTCTTTTCAGATAAAAGAGATGTTACAAATGAGAATTTTATCTTGCATGGAGGCGTGACAAAGTATGAGACAGAATCCTTCTTGATTACAATCTTCCATCATTTTGATTTTATAATTACTGAATGGAATCAATCAGCTTTCAATTGTTACCTTGGCGAAAGATTAAAACATCATTACTTGTCATACATATTTCACACTTTAGCAAATTTTAATAAACTGAATGCATGAGAAATGGTCGTATTATCTTTCATGGCACTGGGATGCTAATGACATTTCTATTGATTTTAATTCACATTTGTTGGTCAAAATTACTCAGATTCAGGCAAGGCATGGGCTCCCATAATCAACACTAACAAATGAGGACTGCTGAGCACTGAAATGGCTAAAATAGAATCATTAATCAGAAATATCATAAAATAATTGCCAATGAGCTAGGGAGGTCTTATCTTCCTAATGATCATCCTTTATGGTGTATCGATCTATGTATAATTGGTACGTGTTAGTGATCTCTCCACGAGAGTGCTAAGGTGGAAGCAAAGGGCAGCACCACGAAGCAGGTGGCACAAGACAACCACGGAAAGATGTCCCGGGTGCAGCTGCATGTCAGCACCCAGAGCTATGGTGGCCACTTTCACTGCCCCAGCTGGCTTGGTGGGAAGCCAAGGTGCCCCCTCAAGGAGCCAGCTTTGGCTTGCCACAGCAGAGACCTTTTGCTTACAGTGCGCATTGCCTGGGTCAGGCAGGATGGGCACTTCAGACCTGCCAGACAGTGGCATCCCCTGCTAAATCCCTGCCAAATCCCAGCTGGTGCCAGCACTGGCTGCTACACCTGCCGTGGCAGTCCCACAGCATTCAGCTGTGCTAGCCTGGTCCGTGCAAGACCATGACACATCTCCCATAAATACAGAGACAGGAGCATCCACCAGACACCGTGGGGCCTCCAACAAGGGTGTGTTCTCCAGGGGAGCCACAGTAACTCATGGGGCTGGGGAGGGCAAGCTTACAGTCCTCAGTGGTACACACAGACCTTAGGGGAAACACTGAGGATGACAAAACAGCCTCATAAAAATGCATTATATCATACTGTGGTTCTCATGCTTATAACATGGTACCTCCTTTTTATCACTATTTGAATGGTAAGACCATGACCTCATCAGTTCCTGCGGATTTTCCTGCGTGCTTCTAAACACAGCAAAAGTTGAAAAAGCCTCCAGCTTTGACATATTGTTTTAAATACCTTTTGATACAAATTATAGGACAATATGCTTCTCTCACTACATACACTGTGATTAAACCAATAGTCCAAGCTATCCTAAATAGCCCTGTCAATTTAGACAAGCAGACATACTCAATATTCCTGAAAACCAAACCACACTGATACACCAACAGACTCAGAACTTTACCTTGAAGGAGACAGTTTTGGAAATCCATTCCAGCCAGCATTTTTATGCTGAATCATGTTTTGTTATTTGAAATCATATTGGTGCTTTCTCTTCCACTTCTAAGCAAGACTTAATAGCAAGGTGATGTCATTAGGTCTTGAATTACTCAGAGTTCATTACAATTATCAATACACTACAGAACATTTACTAATATACTCTGAAATATTATAAATAATTAAAACTTAAATACATTTGTTGAATTAATAGAGCACATTTTGTGATACATTTTTTCGTTCTTCTCCTATGCCCCAATACTGGGATGCTATTAGCCTACAGTTCTGCAAGCTTTTAAAAATCAACTTAGAGAAAGCCCTTGAGATGTGCCGTTAACACCAACAGAGCCTACTGCCTACTACTGATCTCCTTGAGCTCCTGTGCCAGTCAGCAGAGTTAGGTAGGTTTATCACCCTGTAGGGCAACTCAATAATAGTGCCTCAAGCTTTATTGTTTCAATGTGTGTACTCACAGACACATGCAATTCACTGATTTACAGCAGTACCTCACCAGTCACAGAGCATGTTAGAGAAATTGTAACTTAGCCAAACTATCAGCTGATCTCTGCTATCACTACCAGAAACCTTCACTGTCCCTCTCTTCATCATCACCAACCATAAATGTGAGTGGGTTTATGTCAAACAGCGGTATTATAAGTCATGTTTTAAATGTGCATAATGCAAAATAGCATGTTTAGCGGTGCCCTTAAAGGGGGCGTGTTTCTTCTAGTGGTGCTGTGTTCTCTGTTTCTCAGGTCTCCAGCACAGCAGTATGGATGTGCTGTTGCATCCCTTTAGAAAATACTACAGTCTGAGATCCACTTCACCAGGGGTAGAAGACGTATATCTGCTGTGGTGTACATGTGGTTTCCCCTTAGACACCATGCAGCATCCTGTTACACAGTTATGTGCACACCTAACAATTCAACAGGCCCTGCCCTAAAAATTGCTAACTCATTTGCAAGGCATCACAAAACAGCAAATGAAATTGATTATGCCCATCATTCACTGCAAATCATTTAACTACATAAAGAAAGTGAGATATAGGTCCTTAGAAAACAAAATGTAATGAGTTGATCGTCCCCCTGTATTCAGCTCTGGTGAGGCCGCACCTCGAGTACTGTGTTCAGTTTTGGGCCCCTCGCTACAAGAAGGACATCGAGGTGCTTGAGCGGGTCCAGAGAAAGGCGACAAAGATGGTGAGGGGCCTGGAGAACAAGTCCTACGAGGAGCGGCTGAGGGAGCTGGGCTTGTTCAGCCTGGAGAAGAGGAGGCTCAGGGGCGACCTTATCGCTCTCTACAGATACCTTAAAGGAGGCTGTAGAGAGCTGGGGGTTGGCCTGTTCTCCCACGTGCCTGGTGACAGGACGAGGGGGAATGGGCTAAAGTTGTGCCAGGGGAGTTTTAGGTTGGATCTTAGGAAGAACTTCTTTACCGAAAGGGTTGTGAGGCATTGGAACAGGCTGCCCAGGGAAGTGGTGGAGTCACCATCCCTGGAAGTCTTTAAAAGGCGTTTAGATGTAGAGCTTAGGGATATGGTCTAGTGGGGACTGTTAGTGTTAGGTTAGAGGTTGGACTCGGTGATCTTGAGGTCTCTTCCAACCTAGAAATTCTGTGATTCCGTGTGTGGTTCTGTGAGTTCCTCAGAATATTCCTGCTGAAAATGGAGGACAGGTTCCCTGCACCCCTTTCATCACAGAGATTATCAGTCAGCCAGTTCCAGCTCCTCCAAGAACAGGCAAGCTAGTTCTGAGTCTCCATTCTGCAATGTACAATACTGAATGAAATCCCAAGATATTGGGAGGAACTAGAGGGATCTCTCTACAGTTTGGCATGGATGAGCAGACTTTTATGGATAACACGAACAGCAAACATAAGAAAGATATTCAAAAAGCTGCATCAGCTGAAAGTCTGGTTCTTAAGAATTTTAAAAATATATCAGGGTTGAGTACATCTCACTGGGTCATGTTACAGGCTTGAGCACTACATTTCAAGGCTATTTGCATCATGTGTTCATGATACTCTCCCTTTCCTACAAGACGTATCTGGTAAGGCATTCTTGTAAACAGCAGAAACATTTCAAAATTTGAGATCAAATTCTACTAAAGGTACTACAAATATATGTGACAGGAAAGTTGAACTGAGCTTGGAGCCATAAAGAGGGGAAACACAGAAACACCCCCTAACCTTATCTCACTGCTCTGGACCGAAAAGCAGTAAGCATGGACTACAAATACAAACCTTCTCCCATTCCAGGATGATAAAACATGCTTCCCTTGTCCACTTGCACTTCTTGAGAATGGAAGAGACAATAACCCTTAACTGCTTCAGGAGAAGCACATACTACGCTGTTTCTTGACTATTTTTCATGCTTAAAAATCACTTTTCCAAGCAAATCTGCTCTTGCATTTCCCTTCAATTTGAAGCCCCAGGCAACCTCTCCCAAACAACTTGTTCACATCCATAAAATCAAGAAATTCCAGCCTCTGAATTTCCTTGGCAACTGGTGAGCAGCCAGGAAAACATTCTGTCATATCAGCTCACAGGATTCCACATCTTCACCAGAAAAATGTGGCACCACGAAAACAAAACAGCACTAACTCACCAGGAAGTCAGCAGCATTTTTCTTCTGATTATAGTGTCTCTGGAATAACCAGGCACCGTCCTTCATGTACAAAAGTACAAGAAAAGACACTGAGTTTTATCTTGTTGATGATTTGTTGATTAATGGTTTCCTAACAGTCAAGGTCATTTACTGCATATCCAACATGACTGATGCAACATACTGTGGTAATAATCTCAGATCAGAGGGACATCAAAAATGAGCCTTAAGGACAAAATTCTCCCATTCCCATTCCCACTTAATGGCCATTTATAAAGCTACAACAAGCCTCCAAGTACACCTTGAAACACCAGATTTAAGACTCGGAGCCTGAATTTCAAAGTAAAATAAATGCAGAAGAGTTTACTTGCTGTATGTTTCTACCTCTAGAGGCCTCTTATGGTATCACTACTAAAAAAAAAAAAAAAAAAAAATCAATAAAATTACAGCAGTGACACAAAACCAATAAAGCAGATAAATTCAGAGTTGAGGAATCACTCTTACACTACATCAGTCCCTAAGAGAATAAAACATGTTGCTAAACTAAAGCCTCATTAAGATGTCATGTACTCTTCCTGTTTTCCTTTCCATGGTCACTGGTTACCAGGGCTTCTTCTTTCTAATCAGTTCCTCTTTAATATCTTGCTCATACTGGGTGAAATGTTGGCTCTAGAGCCAGTATGAGATTTTCCATTTACTTCAGCAGGACCAAGACCTTACACCCTGAGTGTACTGTGCCTGTAGCTTGGCATAGCCCTGTGATGCCCCTTCTGCCCTGCACTGTTCCCCACCATGTGCCCTTTCCAAACCTCTGCCTACCAGATATCCCTAAATCCCCATCAGCTGCAATGAATTCCTGCGTTTTACTGAGCACATGGCTCGTGTATGTGTATGTGCATGGACACAGAAACAGATATGGATATGGATACTGATCTGATGTACACATACATATCTCTGATTCTGAAGAGGGAAGGTACGTACACCTAAATTAGAGACTTGGAATACGTACGGATTCCACAGCTGTGTCTGTCCCAGGTGTATTAGGCCATAACACCAGCCCCTGTTCTGCCCAGAGACCCAGCTGCACAGCCCAGGCCACTTCAAAGCAACAGGACACTGGAGAGGTGAATAAACCTGATCCAGAAGCTTCACCTCCCCTCTGCTCTAAAGCATATGGGATTTGGACTGCAGTTCCTGAGGGCCTGATACTCACTCAGGGCCCTGGGGACAGCCATGGGGATGACCCATCATTGAGGGCCAGAGGTCTCCGAGGGATCTCATTTCAACATTTATCCCAACATTTATCTAGTTATGGACTGACACGAGTCCATCACCACTTGTGGAGAAGACACAGACACGGGTTTCAGGCCTGGGGAGGGGATGAGGGTGAATCAGACTCCCTCTCATGACTTGTTGATTTTGCCTTTTCTGTTAAAACCATAATGCACTTTTAACATCTTTATAGATGTATATGAAAGTGTCAGTTGTGTTGTTGTAATGTACTGTTAAAGAAGCTATAAATGCCTTATGACTCAAGGATCTCCAGCCAGAAGAGTAGAGCTTAAAAATGGAACAAAATTGCCATCCATAATTTAAATGGGCAGCATTCCCATTGAAAAATGCTTTTCAATTTAAACTCTATTAACAGGAAATTAGAGATCTCCCATCACAGAGTTATTGTTTATTTTAAAATAAAAACTAAGAACATAAAAATACTATCAGCACAAATGTTTGATAGACCCAGAAATAAATTAAACCACTTTATTATGTCTTTTACCCCCAGTGCTTTTCTTACAGTTTCCAACAATTTAAATATATGCAGAGACAAAACTAACAAGGATGGAGTGCAAATTGAAATTTAGGGCCAATTCCTTGCTGCTCTGAAGTCAGTGACAGAACTGCCACTGATGTCCATATGATCAGCATTTGGACTGGGGTGTTTCTATTAACACTACAAAAAAGCTACTACAAAATTAGCTACTACAAGAAAGGCTGACCCTTGACTCTTTGCATGACTGATCTACTGTTGTCAAGAGGAGATCACCACAATCACCATGTGTAAAACAACATATTTTTTCCTGCTGCCTGAATTCACTTGTAAAAAAATAAAAATAAAAATATATAGACATAATGTATATGTATTTTAGGAATGAAAGCCTGTATACATTCATATGTAGCTGTGGGTGCAGCTGAGTGTGTGTCAGCATATGTAGCCATTTTAACCATCAAAATGGTAAAAAGACCATAACATAGATGGGAAGCTGAGTCTGGGATTCAGTTCTTGTTAAATAGTTACTTGTGCAATGTAGGGTTCAGCAAAATAGGTAACTCAATATTCCAGCTGCATTTTTATTTGCAGAGCAACTAGGAGCCTGAGGCATAATTTTAAAGTGTCCAAAACTACCTGATTTAGAAAAATGACAACATCACATGCCTTTTCTTCCAGGAAAGATTCTGAGAGTTCCTCATTCCAGTCTGGCCAGAAATATAACACTGTCAGTCTTTCTTATAACACTCCAGTTCCTCTGTTGCTAATGTCTAAAACCAAGAAGTATAAAGAGGTGAGGAAAAAAAAAGAAAAAAGAAAAAAAAAAAGAGAGAGAGAGAGAGAAAGAGAGAGAACAAAAAGGCTAGCTAGAATTTTGCAAACCTCGAGAAAATCACAGACCATAATTGCAATGACAATTAAAATGTTCCCTGTCATTGCAAGACAGCCAAGAAAGTTCCTGGCTCTCTCCCGTTGGAGTATTATTTTTGATTTTCATATGAACTGTATTAGCTCAGTCATTTCTTGATCTAGTTTTATCAGTTTGCTTTTCCCATACTGTGTTTTTAGCAAAGAATTTCCACATGTTTACAGTAAAGAAACGTGACTTGTAGCAGTATGGGGCTGCTTGTTTTTCTAGCTCATATCCCCCGTCATATGCCCTGAAGGCTTGGTCTCTGTGAACCAATGAAACCCCGAAGAGCACCAATAAAGCTTGATAATAACTAACAGTGTCAAAACATTTAGAGAAATGGGACAATGCCCTTCAGTGAGCTACAGTTTATGGGAGGAAAGAAGTCAGTAGGATGCTGTTGGTTTCAGCAGATTTTGGTGGTGGCCGAGTCCATGGTGGCACAGCTTGGCTCATGAAGGCACTGCCTGCCTCAGAGTGGTGGCTCAGAGGTCTGCAATCCTATGGAAAAGAGAGGCAGAGAATGAGGGAGGGAAGGCTGGAGAAACAGCACCAGGAGTCACTGCACTTCTGAAGTCTGGCTTCCTGCTGCGTTGTCTCTCACGCCTGGGCTTTCTAACAAGGCACAACCTCTAATGAAGATTTCTTTTATGAGGAACTTCCAAAATATCACTTTCCAATGACGATTTTCTATGGGGTTTAATAAAGAGTGATTGCAGACAGCTGCCTTTCCTTCAAAGGAGGCCTTCATCACATTTCTCCTCTACCCTTTCTACATAATTTTCATAAAAATAGCTTGAAATAGATGCTTCTGCATCTTTGGCTCAAATCAGCCCAAAGGTTCAGGTGAGAGATGCAAATATAGAGACAGAGACACACCCCGCATGGCTAAAACTGTGTTCTCTTTGTGGGGAAAAAGGGGTAAAAGGGATAGGTCTTAGCTTTTATGGTACTGAGGCTAAACTTCCTGACAGGAACACCGACAGGTGAACGTATGTTTCTTTCTTGGTGCTGCAGAGGGTATTGAGCTCTAAGTGATGTTAATTGACCAAATTAAACCCACAGCTTTCCCCCACAAACTCCAGTTATGGAGATCCTCCCATGCAATGCGATTGCCATCAGCGCCAAAACCTCCCTTCTGGCAAAACTGGTGACAGTGCTCTGTCCCCTCTGGAGATGTGGTTTTCTTGTGGTGGCTGCATCTCCAGAGGCTATAGGGTCAGGGTATTTCCTCGGTGAGAGTGGGGCCTCTGAGGGTGGGCCTATCCTCAGTGGGGGTGCACGTGGGCACCTCCGGGGTGCCCACCTGCACTGGGGAACCATGCTGAAGATGGTTTGGCACCGGCATCACCACAGACACAGTAGACATGTCAATGAGGTTGGTCAGAAGGAGGAACAGGCCCGCTTCGCCTTCCAGGTGTGATGTGAGCCATCCCATCTTGGGCAGCACGTGGCCACGTCAGCCTGGTGTTGGTTTAAGCTCATAATCTTTCTAGCGGGCAGCTTGGGTTCACCCTGGCTGAGCCTCCCACCACCGCGCACACAGGCTGAGCTGCTTCGGGCCTGACCCGCTCTGAGCACATGCAGAGCTAGCACCAGCCCCTCCAGCCTGCCCTGTGTCTGCCTTTTAATGGCTGTTAGACCCAAGCTCTCCATGTCATGGCACATTCAAAGTGCTTCTGGCTGCTCGGGGGATGAGAAGAATGAGCCTCGGTAACAGGCTTCGCTAGAAGGTCTGAGACGTGACATCTGGTAATCCAATTAGGCCACAGGGAGCAGCTTGATCACCTCAGGTCTGGACTAACTAGTCCAACGCTTTTTCCTGAATTCTGGTAACGTCCTTCTTCCACGTCCCGTTTGTCTTTACTCTCACTACCAAATCCAGACCTGGCACCACAGGCAACTTGCTAGATTTCAGTGGCCCTGTACTTGCACTAGCCAGTACCAGACCTTGCCCTTCATTGTCCCTGCTCCTACAGAGCTACCCATCGCGTGCTGCAGTCTGAGTGCACACAAAGCAACCCTTCATGCCACAGTGTCCGCTCTGGGTGAGCTCAGTGATCTCAGGCTGTTCCAGTAACCTTGACTAAACCCTTTCTCTTTTTCTTTGCTAAATCCACCTACTGAAAGAAAGGCCGCTTCAAAGGGAGACTCTCGCCCTGCCTGACATCATGGCATGTTGAGATAATTCAGAGTAGTTATGATAAATGTTCTGTCTAGTGGCATCAAGAAACAAACAACGGGCTCACAGCAACATAAGATTAAACATGTTTTTGCAATTATCTGGGGAATTGTCTTGCTGACCATGTCCTTTCTTTCTATTTTTTACAGCCTGCAAAGAACAGAGAACCTTAGATGGTAGTGTGACATTCATCTGCGGTGCTTCAGGCCCCCAAAAGGGCAAGGCAGGTCTCCTATAAGAGAATTTTCACTTGTCAGGCACATTTCCAGTCTCTGGACCGCAAGCGCCTCTTGGTACCTTTGAGAGGGGAGCAGTACTGCTCAAAAGAGCTAGCTCACTCCTGGGAAGGTAACGCTGTACCATCAGCTTGGCGGAGGCAGGCTATGCTCTGCCAGGAAAGAACAAGTCTGGGTGGCAAAAGGCAAAAGGATTTTCAGTGAGGGAAAGCAGAGCCTGCCAAGCCAGAATGCAATGAAAGCCTTGATCCCAGCCACCAAGGAATGTGCCAAAGAGCCTGGTACTCTGCAGCCCAGCCATGAAAACACTAAGCTTTGCCAAAGAGCAAGTGGGAGCAGATGGAGCAGGCTGGGGAGTACAAAAACATGAGCTCAGAGCTGCATGCAGGACCAGATTATGAAAGAAAAATAAATACAAAGTAGTTTACCAGAGTAGCTCCATCTTGCCTTGACATCCCCCAGTACATTTCTTCCTTTGGTTTCCATTTTCATTGCTTCTCCAACAAGGACTTACCACTTAGGTTCCTTTCTTCCATGAGTCCAGTACAATCATGTTAAATCTCACAGGCTAAATAAGCTTTTGAGTGCTTCTGCTGATTAGTTTCCTTGGGGCCAAAACCAAACCCATGCCTCAAGACCGCCCAAGGGTACCCACTGTACATTGAACACCGCCAGGCCCACCCTTTGGCACTGAGACCAGATGCAGCAGCAGGGCCCATGGCATGGTCTTCTGCAGTGGGTCCCTGCATGCTGACTGCCAAACAGGAACAGCCCTGCCTGATGATAGCTCCCAGACTGTGCCCACAAATTGCTTGGAGAGTGAAAAACAGCCAGGGCCACATGTGCCAGGAGCCAGTCTAACCATTTCACAGCGCAGACACTTCAGTCCTGTGCCCAGGTGTGTTCACTGATTAACTGACTGCCTAGGTTCACCGCCCCTGGATGTGCATTTTTCTACTCACCAGCCTTAGGTACTGACAAAAGCAGTAGAGGTCTCATAGATATGTAGCTCCCAGAGCTTTGTGAAAATACACAGCCAGGCAGAGGAGAGATACACAGACTTGCATTCCACCACAGAAAAGACTTCAGCATGAATTTACCTGAACTTTTAAACTATAGAGGATCCACATAGATTAGGACCATCATAAACAACTCAACAGCAGGAAAAGTTTTATTCAGTCTTAATTAATATTTCAGTGGCTGGAAAATCATTCTAGATAACCTATGTATCATTACTAGTTACATTTTTGGCAAAATAAATACATAAATACATAAATAAAATAAAAACAGTTCCACTTATTCATTAAGGTTGGAAAAGACCTCCAAGATCATCTAGTCCAACCATCCCCCTACCAACAATATTGCCCACTAAAATGTTCCTATGTTCACAGTGACTTTTTATTTCCCTTCCCTCTTCTCCTTACCTTACCTGCATTTCTTAAATCTCAAAACAGTCTTTTTGTCAACACTGTGTTCTAGTATGGGCAAAAATGTATCCTAGCTATAAGCCAGGATTCTCCAGAGACCAGGCCCTATTATACACCTTGGCAAAACAGGACCTGAGGAATACTAGTATGGCTGTTAACAAATAATCGTATGTGAAAAAAGACTGATATATCCCGGGACAACAAAAAAAAGAAAACACCTGCCTATTCAAGCAGCATACATATACACACACAACAGCTCAGCGATGGTCAGAAATCCTCTGCATCCTGATAAAGTGGAATGGCTGTCCCCCAGAGGCCTGCAGAAAAGGAGATGAATGTGTAATATGAATTCTGCCTTCAATTTATGGCTTAATTTTAAAATAACTGGAAATAAAACATGAAGAGGAATATCACCCACAGAGAGAAGTCTGAACACTGCTTTCTGTCACTTTCCTACAGTATCCATTTGTTTCTGTCAGCACAGAGAGCTTTCTGAATATGCTGGTGCCACGAGCTAAGCCTAGGGCCAGGTTTTTTCCCAAGGCTGGGCTTGCCCACCATCCACTTCTTTTCAAGTCCATACATCTGCAGTCCTTCACAGCCCTGAGTGCCTGAACATGGGCCCACGGCACGGTGCAGGAACACAGGGAAGCAGATCACAGGGCACAGACCATCTACTGTCTTGAATTCACCATGAACATCGTGTTCATCATGTTCTCTTGCCTGCACTACCAGCTCTCTAGTTCCACTAGTTAGAAAACTGAGGTGGGCTGGCAGAGGCTGGTCATCAATGCTTTTATCTCCACGTCATCCCGAAGGTTGGAAAGCACAATGGTTTTATTGCTAATGTTTGCATGATGGTGACTCCACAAGTGCTGCCTTCAGTCATGCTGGGGAAGGGGGAAATCTGAAGCAAAATGCTGTTGAAAGAGGTCCGTGTGGTTCGGCTTCTCAGCAGCATATGTTCCTTGTTACTCAGGACTGTCAGAAGGGAGGGAAGATGATATAAAATAAGAGCTAACCGAGGCTGCTGTTTTAGGATGGAAAGTTAGCATCACATATTTGTCTCTATTCACACTAGCCATGCTTCATAAGTTTCCTAAAGCGGGATTCACTTTGTCAGCAAAACAGAACATGTGTTAATTTACATCCTTAGGAAAGAAAGCAGTGAATCATTTCCAATGCTTCAGGTGCTCTATTCATAGCGCTTAATGAATTTTGACTGGAAAGATGGAAAAAAAAAAAAAAAAAAAAAACTCTCTGAGACAATTTCAAGTATTTATTTCAATTTTATTATTAAACAAAGTCTTAATAAATGAGAAATTGACCTCATGGTTAAACCATTGGCCTAGGACTGAGGTTCCATCACCACTCAGTTCCCTGTGAAACCACATTGCTTCACTGGTCTCTGCCGCCTGTATTCCCTCTGCAAAACCTTTTAGCAAACCACACACATGATCTTGGGAGACACTCGGTTTCTGCATGCATTGCTGCCATCAAAGGGCCAAACCTTGAACCAGCTCTTGCATCCACGAGGAATGCGATCAGGCCAAGTCAGCAAGATTTTATCCATTAGGGAAAGTCTCCTCAGCTGCAAAAATGATGAAGAGCTACTGAGCCCTCCCAGCCCCACAGCCGGGCTGAGTCTGTCGGGCAGCAAAGCAAAGTACAGCTGACCCCTTTCCCTCTGACCACAGGAAATAATGAGGGCTCTGAGCGGTCCCCATCCAACAAAGCCAAGTGACAGCCACACAGGGGGAGGAACCGGGATGCACCGAGGAACTGGCATGGCTAGATCATTGGTGAAGGGCAGGAGAGCCTGCGGGGAACTGCACATCTCCACCACCACACTCGGTGTGTAAGCCTCCTCTCATCTTCCCTGCACAGTAGAAGGGCTCCTTCATGAGGGTGGAAAGGGAAGGGAGGACGATCTCTGTTTTTTCTTGCCTTCCTCGGCAGAACACTGCTCAGACAGCAGACCAGCTCTCAGCAGGGCAGCCACACCTGAGCAGGGAGCTCGGTGGCAGGGGCTGAGTGCCCTGTGGAGCACCGAGGCTTGTCCCAGCTGGCTCCCCACCACCGGCCCCGTATGTGCCAGAGCCCAAACCATGCCAGCAAGGCGGCATCCGGGCCACAGCCAGCACCGCCACAGCAGGGAGTGGAAGGAAAAGCAAAGACCTGCACTAACGAGTCCGAGTAACAAAAGATGCTTATGTCTAAACAAAGGATTTCTGATAATGCAAAATTGAACTGACGGGAAACAACACACATGCTAGAATACCGTATGACAGATGCTTTAGGATTTGTTTTATGTAAATTTGGACAGGCACCATTCTTTGTGACTGATTTGATAAGGAGCACAACTCTCATTCCAGCACAGCAACCCTGTGTATGTTTTGCTCCTTTTATTTTCTGCTACATTGACCTCAACTAAAAGTTTCCAAGCAAAAACACAATAGATGTTGTTTTGTCACATTACAGGAAATCAAAAAAGCCTCTAAAGTGACCCTGGTTTTAGGCACCTTTCCTATTTTCCACAGTCCCTTTTTTTTCTCTTCTCAAGCTTGACACATGCTTGATACCAAAGCATTGTAACAGGAAAAAAGTCATTTTTAACTCACCATAAGGCTTTCTTGTTAAGTCATTTATTTTTTTCTTATTTTTTTCTCTGATTTATTATAACACATAGGCCTTTTTTTATCTCTCTTCTATCACTGCAAATTTTACCATTGTGCTGATGCTGATACACTGATGTAAACTGATATACAGCAGAAATGCAAGAGGAGATTTGCACCCGTCCAGGTCACTCCATTATTTTAGAGACAGCTCCCCTTCTTTCCTCACTTTCTTAAACACCAATTCTGAAATTTTCTGTAAATCACTGTGGATCAGTTTACTATCGTGATTGTACTGAAACCCACGGAGCACTGATGTCTGCACAGTTCCCAGAAATTCTGCTCTCTGCTCAGTTGTTCTTTGCTATCGGAAAAATGAAAGAGCGTGGCTTGCATTAGAATCAGAAAGATGAAACGCAGAAGCAAAGTCTTAGCAAAGTCACTGTCTTCTCTTGCTGAATCAGAAAGAAAAGACATTTTCTGCCATTCCAATTATTTAGTTAATCCCAGTGAGCTTTTCCTGGAACAGAGATCTGTGCCACCATTACTCAATAAATACAAAGCTATTAAGATATTTTCTAAACAAAACTCTTAGGAAAAGCACAACTTGGAATAAATGCCCAACTGCAGCACAGCTCTGCCCGAGCTCCCCCACATGGACATTAATCGCAGTGCTGGGTTTGCTTCCTCAGCAGATCGGGGTCCACAGCTTGCTTCATAAAACCACTTCTGCGCTCGGTGGCTGGGGCACAGGCACCCACACAAACCATTTTGTTCCACCCGGAAGGAAACTGCTTCGTCTTTCCTGACAGACCAACAGACCAAGCTAGAAATGACTCTGCAGCTCACTACTGAGCACTAAGCTAAGTACTTTTCCTTTCAGCAGCAGGGGATTTTATTTTATTTTATTTTATTAATTTTTTTACTCAGCTGGAATTTGTAGTTTTGGAAATAGCAAAAATAACTAAGACATTTAGAAACTGGCAAATTTCTAGAAACAAGCATTTTCTCTTCAATTGCCCCAACTTCTCAGTTAGTGGGGAAAAAAAAAAAAAATATCCTCCCGAATTTCTCTCAGCCTTTCACTTTTAAGTTTCCCCTCGTTACACTAAGTTGCGGCAGTGATCTGGCCTGTTGTTGCACAGAACATTTCTTAGGCACGCGTTCTCTTTCTTACCATGTCACATTTTCATTGTTATCCGAGGGCCACTGCTAACACTCCAACTTGTTTTTTGTTGGTTTTTTTTTTTTTTCATTTCTGATTTCACAAATCAAGTCTGCAGGAGCATGCAGTATTCAAGCAAACAGAGACACAAGCTTTGCAAGACTCCCTAAAAATAAATAAATACATAAAATAATACAAAATAGCAAAATACACATTCAGAACTAAAAGTAATATAAAATGTTTGCACTTATTTTTGTGACTTGATTTTCTCACAACTTCTGCATGTCTTGAAGGGTTCAAATAAGAGCCTTTTCAAATATCCAAGACACCCATGTCTTCAGGATGTGGCTTCTCTTTCTCATCACCAGGTCTCCAGGTTTGGCTCTATTTATCCCAAGAAACTAGTTTCTCTCTCCTTCAGTTGCCCCTGCAGAAAAAACAGGCTCCCTCTCTGCTCTGGTTAAGAGTCACTTATTTTGACCATTCCCCTGGACAGTCTGCAGTAGCATAGCTCTCTGGGCCAACCTACGATCTCAGGATATGCCAACATCATGTTCCTTTCTTTGTAAGAAGCATGGCGAGGTGGGATGGCCACGCACCCCCTGACCACACTGAGAACTCCTGCGGCCTGGACCACAGCCCGATCTGGAAAGCACCAGAGCTGTAAAATCAGAGAAACACTGGAATTGTGCGCCTGGTGGAAAAACACCAGAATTGCCTAATGAGAATTGTGGCCAGAATGGAAAAACACAATCTAAAAGCCAATTATCTGGCAATCCCATAAACAGATCCTAAGTGAGAACCCCTTGAGCTCTCCAGCATCGCAGTGGGCTGTGACCTAGGAACTCCCCGAGCCGGGATGCCTCTCAAGGCAGGCTCCTCAAGGTTCAAAGACCACCCGCTGACAGACACCAATGAAAAGGAAAGGGTGAGTAATTCACTACTACTAAGAGAAATACTAGATACAAGGCTAGCCTACGCAGTCATGAGAACATACCCGGCAGTGAGTCCTGATGACACTTTGTATGCTTTGTGGAGTAGTAATCTGCACCGATTGATAACCTCTTCAGATATAAACTCTTGACGAAGTCCAGGACTGGGGGTAGGTCCAGCTGTACCTAGACCCCTCTCTGAGCAGTTCAGAATGCAAGACAGGGCCTGTTCTGGACCTCGCGACTCAATGGGAGGGTCTCCCGACAGCCTGCACAGCCCTGTCCTCTGTACAGGAGATATCCATGTGCACCTTACCACATCAAATCTTTTTAGTTGCTGCCTTGTTTACAATTAAAATCCATCAGATTGTTACAGCATATCCACAACACACATCACTACATCTTTCTCATGAGTGAAGTGTGTAATTCCACCTGTAACACAATCCTAACCAGTTTCCCCAGATATTTTTTTCTTCTCCAAATTTATTCTTAAATCAGCCCTCATGTCTTTACAGCAGGGCAGTTGCCATCTCTGGAGCGGTGTTGCTCCACTTGAATATATGAACATCCAAGTTCAACAGTCTTCACGCCAGCCCCGATGGGGTATAGTAATGTGTATTTTCACAGCTAATGAGACACGATACATTTTCACACATAACAGAGCTTACCTGCTGACACAGAGACACTTCTTGGCCAAACCAATGCTCAAGACTGACAAACCTGCTCAAGGGATGGGCTTCCAGTGCATGAATACCATGAGAGAGATGATCAACTAGCATGTAAGGCCACATCCTAGGTATGCTCCTGCTTGTACTGGTGAGGCAGGAGCAGCCAATGAAGCAGAAAAAAATGGTTCCTGTGGGGCAGGGGTCCTGCCAGACCATGCCACTGCTCCAATCTCAGACCCCCAGCATAAACCACAGCCCAAAGAAATGGGTTGCCCAGGGAGGTGGTAGCATCACCATCCCTGGGGAAAAGTTGGACCTGGTGCTTAGGGACATGGCTTAGTGGGTGATAGTGGTAGTTGGGTGATGGTTGGACCAGATGACCTTGGAGGTCTTTTCCAACCTTAATAATTCCATGATTCTATACCAACAGGCACAGGTGCTTGAGACGTGTTCAGGGGGTGCTTGGAGAGGCAGAGGACAGAATCCATGCAGCTGCATCAACACGAGGCTTGTGCACGCTGTCACCAGGCAGGAGTGGCAGGAGACGCTGACCGGAGGGAGCCTGCCCCAGCGACCCAGGTATTACCATCCTCAAAAAGCATTGAGGGTCCACTCCTGCATCCCGCAGCCTTTGCAATGCTGACATTTAACTCACCCCTCTATTTTTGTGTTGGGAGATTGTGTGAGGATTTCTCCTAGTTTTGGCACCACAGTGCTCTTCTCTCTGCCTCCCCAGCCTTTTTCTCGCACCATCCCCGTGGCCCTGACCCAGCAGCTTGACTCTTACCCTGGGTGCACGCACACTCCCTGCGGGTTCCGGGGCCATCAGCCCACTCCTGCCATGAAACGCCAAGTTTTCTCTGTTCTGTAGTCCTGTTCTGCTGTTTGGCAACATCTCCCCCTTCCGGACTCAGTGTACACGACACGTAACTAAACATCTTTCCTGCCTACAAACGCCATCGATGTTTTCTGGTTGTTGGATCCCTGTCAGGGAACTTCAGGCTTGTGAACCGTGAGGTTTTACGACCGGTGGATTAAACTTTTAAGGGCTGCCCAAAAAGCAGATGAAATAGCAGAGCCTGCACTTCTTTTAATGGGATTACACTTGCTATGCAGAGGCCCCCACCTGCACTGGCAACAACTTCCAAAAGTACAAGAAAATAATAAATAAATAAATAATGATAATAAGCCTTTGCTATCTGACATTCTTTGATATGTGAAATTCTGAAGTTTTAATTTTCCAGCGGATGTATTCCTCTGTGCTCTCATCTCTTCATCTCTCCCCAGTCAGAGCCTCCTCTAGGTTATTACTTGGATTCAGTTGAAGATGCAGCTGGCCAACACTGAGATTCATTCAACCCACACTGCTCGTCGGAGCAGACCTCAAATGGACACAGCCAGTAGTTTCAGCGCCCTTTCTTCTCCCCTCTCTGGTCTCTTCTCTCTGAGACACATGATCTGCATCCCTTTCTCTGTACCATTCCTTCCAAACTCCACCTCTCTTCAGATATTAGATGCTTTCTATAACTTCTTTTTCCTGCCTCAGTGCTGAACAAAGGACCCAAATCATGTGTCAAGGAGTTTGTTAGACGGTGGCTGGAAAAAAAAGCTGTTAGATCAGATATGAACATTTCCAACCTTTTGCCTCCTTTTTTTCCATTAGCTTAACAGGACATTTTAGTTCCCTGTGCTCTTCTGTAGCATTTCTATATGCTCTCACACAGGCCAAGAGTCATGCAGGATGTTGCTCCACTTTGTCTGTGTGTGAAGCAGTCTCTGTGCAGAGTTCCTATTGTTATGCTGGAGGTTGTGTAAAACTCCCTAGGTGTCAGACAGGTTGCTGAGGATATATATCAAAACTCAGTGCTGTGGGGAACTTTCCAGCTTCTTGGCCATTAACAGAAAATCATAAGCAGCAACTTAGCACACGCACAAATAAATAGAATCATATGATCATTTAGATTGGAAAAGAATCCTAAGTTCATCAAGTCCAAACTAACACTAGTAAGTCTACCACTAAACCATGTCCCTGAGTACCACATCCACACATCTCAAGTACTTCCAGGGATGCTGACTGCACCACTTCTGCTTCACTGGGCAGTCCATTCCAGTGCTTGGCCACCCATTATGGGAATAATTTTTTTCCTGATATCTGCTGTAAACCTCCCCTGGGGCAACTTGAGGTTGTTGCCTCACATCCTATCAGCTGAGAAAAAAGCCTAACACCCACCTCAATGCAGCCTCATTTCAGGTAGTTATAGAGAGTGATGAAGTGTCTCCCCAGCCTCCTTTTCACCAAACAACTCCAGTTCCTTCAGACACTCCTCATACATCTTGTTTTCTTGTCCTTTCACCAGCCTTGCTCTTCTCTGCACATGCTCGAGGAACTTAATATCTTTTTCAAATCAAGGAGCCCAAAACTGAACACAGGATTTGAGGTGCGGTCTCACCAGGGCTGAGTACAGAGAGGCAAACACTTCCTAGTCCTGCTGTCCACAATATTTCTGATGCAGGCCAGGATGCTATAGCCATATAATAGTTTAACAAGAAAAAATAGGTTTAGGTAGAAGCATGGTTATGTAGATGTCTTATCCAAAATTGGAGACATCAAGGGAGGAAGGCTGACTGTAAACACTACTACCGGTGGGAGCACAAATAATTGGTTATTTAAAGGAATGAAAATTCTCAGGCAAATTGCAAGGCATATATGCAAATATTTCTGGCTGAATCACTGAATCACCAGGCTGGTGGAGGTAGACTCCAGTTCTTGATGCGTTTTGAATAAAAATATGATCCCCACATGTTATGTAATTAGAAATTTATCTATCAACCTAGGAATATACCAGACTATGCTGAAGTGCAAAGAAAAATGAAGAGAGTCAGTAAAGAACGAGCAGCACTGTCCTGAGGAAAAGTAAAAGACAATGTATATTTGGTGGAGTGTTCACTAAAAGGCTTGGAGTGACGAGCAGGGAAATCCTCTCCTCTTGCTTACAACAGCCAGAAAAAGGCTTTGTACATCCTACATAAACAGGACTGCGTCAAAAAAATACTAGTCCACAGTCACTCTCATCTTCTACTGCACAGAACTTGCAAGGCTTTGTATATTGACTGGCTTGTTCAGAAGGAAAGGGGTGATACATTGCAGCCGATTACTACTATCTATTCTATCAGATTCCTGGTAGCACAGTGTCCTTCAAAAACGAAAACTATTGTTTTTTACCCTTTTACTAGTGGTAACATCTGCAATGTACATCTGATATCAGATAGTACAATCCAGTCACATTTTCAGGACACTGGAAATGCTTACACCTGCTGAGCCCTACTGGATTCTTACTATACTGCATCACACAGCATAGAAAACTGTGATAAAACAGGCTGCATAGACTATGCACAAGTTCAAGAACAAACATGCTTCCTTTGAGGGTCAGTAAAAGTAAAGGAGAAAATCTAGAGTACAGGGTGTGAAAGCAACAGTCACAAAAAAACTCTAGCAAAACTCCCTGTGATATACATGCAAGAGATTTTATCTTTTTTTTCTTAACAGAGGTCATTGTAGAACAATGGTAGGCTGGCATGCCCTGGTTGGGCCATCATCCACAGCACTGTTTGATGAGTTAGCACCCAAGCTCCAGGGGGCTGTATAAAGGGACCTGGGAAGTGGAGGCAGGCAGGGAGGGGATTCAGCTGCCACCAGGAGCAGCAACCTGCCCCCATGCCCCCCTTCTGCCTGCTGGAGAGAGCACAGGGGATGCTTTGTGTCTTGCATTGTGTCTGGCTGACATTTCTGCCCCAGGGCTGAGAGAGTACGAGCCCACCCATAACCTCTGACTCCTCAGTGTGGGCACCTACCCCCAGAACGGGATTTTTTTTTGTTTTAACCCGGGCACAAACCCCAGCCAGGGGCCTGAGGAAGGGCCTTTGGCAGCTCCCTCCGGGTCCCAGGGGGTGCTGGGCGCACAGGAGGGGCGTGTGGAGGGGCAGCTTTCTGCTCTGCCGCGTGCACTGCCCGAAAAAAACCGAGCTGAGGAGACAAAGAACTCTTCCAGTTTATTTTGCTGATGCTCAATGCCCACTCAATCCGTTACGTTTACATTTAACGGCCACTCCCCCCCACAACCCTCACGCCCCCCTCACACCCAAGATGGCGCCCCCCTCACCCCCCCGTTTCCCGCCTTTCCCCGCCCCTCCCGCCGGGCCGCCATGACCCTCCCCCCCGCCCCTCCCCTTCCCGCCCCTCCCCTTCCCGCCGCGCAGCGCTGACCGCTTCCGGCGGCCGCTGAGGTGCGCGGCGCATGCGCAGAGCGCGGCGGCGGGGTCGCGGAAGCGGGCGGGCGGCCGAGGCTGAGGCACCCCCGCGGCGGGGGAGGCCCGGGCCGGCCCGCAGCGCCCCGCCATGGAGGAGAAGTACAGCGGGCAGGCCTTGGCCGCCGGCGGTGTCCTGGGGCCCGTGGATGTGCCCAGCGCGCGGTAACGGCCGCGCCGGGGGGCGGGAGGGAGGAGGGTGAGGGGAGAGGGCCTTGGGGGGGGAGCAGGGGAGGCAGGGCCTCAACCGTGACGTGTTTTGGGGGGGGTGTGGAGGGAGTTGGGGGGGTGTAGAAAGGGTCGGGAGGGGTGTGGAGGGGGTTAGGGGGGTGTGGAAAGGGTCGGGGTCGGGGAGTGTGTAGAGGGGTGTGGAGGGGGTTGCGGGGGGTGTGGAATGGGTTGGGGGTATAGAGGGGTGTGGAAGGGGCTGGGGGGTTGTGAAATGGGGCCAAGGGGTATGTGGAAGGGGGGTGTGAAGGGGATTGGGTCTGTGTGGAAAGGGTTGGGGGGGTGTAGAGAAGTGTGGAGGAGGTTGGGGGGTGTGTGGAAGGGGTTGAGGGGGCTGGAGGGTGTGGAATAGGGCTGGGGGGGTGTGTGGAGGGGATTGGGATTGTGTAGAAAGGGTCAAGGAGTGTGTGGAGGGGGTTAGGGAGTGTGTGGAAAGGTCTGGGGGGTGTATAGAGAGGTGTGGAGGGGGTTCGGGGTGTTTGGCAGTCCCCAGTGCTGATTTTGTCCTGTCTCCCTCAGGCTGACCCGGTATGTTGTGCTGCTGTGCTTCACGAAGTTCCTGAAAGCTGTGGGGCTCTTCGAGTCCTACGACCTGCTGAAGGTGGTCCACCTCGTGCAGTTCATCTTCGTGGTGAAGCTGGGGTGAGTGTGCCGGGGAGGCGCCTGTTGGCGCAGCACGCTGTGGCTGTGGGGCTCAGGGTCCATGTCAAGATCGCACTGGGCACTGTCTTGTTGTGGAGCGATCAAGGAGAAAAGGATGTCAGGTGGATCAAGGAAATGTGCTGATCACACCAGTGTTTTTCTCTCTTGTCTGCACTCGTAATAACTTCAGAAACTGCAAAAGGCTACTTAAGAGTTGATGATTTATGATGATACTGGGTATAGAAAACTTAGGTGTGTCCAGATTTTCTTAAGAAGTAAAAGATGAGTGCTTTCCTGTACAACTTGTATTCTTGTAGATCTTACAAGCTTCAACTGATGTTTTTCCCTGATTGACAATTAAAGTGTAGAAATTGATAGCAAATATACAGAACCAGCCTTTGATAACATACAGGAATGGTCCTACTTCATGTTCAGCTGATACAATGTGGAAAAGCATTTCTGTAGGTTGGCAGCACTGAAATGTTTGGAACTTCATTTCCTCCCTTTTATTTCAATTTTGTTGACGTTTTTGGGCTTTTTAGTAGTGTGTTCCCAAATAGTGTGGTCTTTTTTTTCCCCGATCACAGTTGAGGAAGCAATGTCTTGTTTTCTGTCATTTCTAACAGGACTTTGTAGTCAGCATTCAGTATGTGAGGAGGTCTTTGGGTGTATGCATTTTGCTAACAGAAGGTACATTATTACTATTGCACCAACATTCTCCTAAACATTTTTCTGAGATCAGTTATTCTGGGTTTTATAAACCAAGGGTAGATTTATTTGAGCATGGTATTGCTAGATTGCCAAGGGAAGTGGTTGTCCCGTTCTGCCCTGCACTGCTGCAGCCTCACCTCAAGTACTGTATGCAGTTCTGGGCACTGCAATAAAAGAAGGTCATAAAACTATTACAGAATGTCCAAAGAAGGGCTGCAAAGGTGGTGAAGGGTCTAGAGAGCAAGATGTATGAGGAGCAGCTGAGGTCCCTGGGTTTGCTCAGCCCCGAGCAGAGCAGGCTGAGGGGAGGCCTCATGGCGGCCTGCAGCTCCCTCACGAGGGGAGCGGAGGGGCAGGCGCTGAGCTCTGCTCTCTGGGGACAGCGACAGCACCCGAGGGAACGGCATGGAGCTGGGACAGGGGAGGGTCAGGCTGGGGGTTAGGGATTGGTTCTGCACCCAGAGGGTGGTCGGGCACTGGGACAGGCTTCCCAGGGCAGTGGGCACAGCACCGAGCCTGACAGAGTTCAGGAAGCATTTAGACAACACTCTCAGATATCTGGTCTGATTTGGGGGTGTCCTTTGTGGAGCCAGGAGATGGACTCAGTGATTCTTGTGGGTCCCTTCCAATTCATGGCATTGAATTGGATTCAGGGCCAATTCAGAACAGGTCATTGACTGTTTCCTGAAGATCTTATATGTAAAACTGACCAGAACCAAACTTATCATCAACTTTTTACTAGTATCTGAAAAATACAACTGAATATTGTGGGCTTTTAGTGAAAAATAGAGGAAGCTCTTTTGTAAACAAAGTGTGATATGAGGAGAGCTGGTTTGAATAAGAAGCTAACTGCTAATTCATTAATAGAGAAAACCTTCTCTTTTTAACAGGTCTGCGTTTTTTATGGTTTTATTTCAAAAACCATTTTCTTCTGGAAAGGTTGTAACCAAGCGTCAGGTGAGTTGACATATGTAATAGTAGTTCACATCTTTGTAGATACTCCTGACAACATGGCTCTTACCAGAAATCACTCAGGAAGAGGAACAAAGGTTCCTCCACTTGGCAGATGTGGTTACAATTTCCAGAAGTATGTAACTGACTTCTTGTCTACTGCACTGTAAAATACAATCAACATTTTTAGCTTTTGTTAGTTCCTGTAGATAGTTTGGCAAAAGATTGGTCTTTGGCTCCATGCACGCATTTGTTTGTATGAGGATTGGATTGTTGAAAAGAGCTCAGTCGGCTCAGCAGACTTTGACAGTCCCAAACAGCAATTTCTGGTCTGCTGGGGTGTCAAAGTGCTCCAGCTGTGCCTGTCTAACCCACCAGAGTGCTTTCTGCAGGCAGTGTTACAATGAGGTCAAGTCTAGCTGCTCTTAAGAACCATGTGGAGTTCCTAACATCCTGAGAAGTAAGAGCAGGGCTCAGACTGCAATCTATTCATTTGTAAGAAATAATTTTTTCTACCAGTCCCATATTCATCTTGTTTGCATGTAGTTGTGTATGCAAAAACTTCATCCATGCTCAGTTACCAGAATATGTACTAACTGGATATAATCTGAAGGATAGCCTCAGAAATGTTCCAAATTTTAACTGCTTTCATGATTAGCCATATGTGGTAGAATTTTAAAGTGAACAGAAATAAATTGCATCTTTGATTCGTGTTCAGAAAATCTTTTTATGGTTTCATTTTTGCTTAAAAGTAAAAAATAAAAATAAATCTTAAAAAATTAATTTTCAAGATGTGATGTTAGTCATAGGGAGTTTGTTTCATTTAATGCATTTCCAAACTGATTTTTTTTAAACTGGCATTTAAAGTTAATAACGTATTGAATGACGGAACTATAAACTTACGTGTTAAACTAAGAATAGTTTAACACATGCATAAATATTCGTAAAGTTAAGGTTTAAGTTTCTGTATCTTAGATGGTTTATCTAGTGCTGTCTATGTTTATCAGATAGGTACCTGTCAACAATGCTAATTTCTAAACGGACTTCAATTTTTTCAGTATATATCTAGAATGCTCCTTTATGCTCTTTTTTTTTTTTTTTTTTTTTTAAGAGTTCTTGTGAGAGCTGTATCATAGAATCTAGTACTGTGGTAGAAAACAAATGTAAAAATTGTCCCTAATACGTTTAAACGGACCTAAGCTGCCTGGCAAAGTAGATAAGAAAAAAATAATTGTACTCTAAATTTTGCAGAACTTGCAGAGTATATGTTTTCCTCTGTATTTCTACAGCTGAAAGAATGTCTATGACGTCTATTTTGAAACTGTCGAGAAAACAATAATGTAATACCTTTCTTTTGCAGTGGATCAAAATTTTTAAGCATGCCATTGTGGGATGCATCATTTCACTCTTGTGGTTTTTTGGCCTTACTCTTTGTGGACCACTCAGGTAAATATATATTAACTGTAAACAAGGTTTTGTCTTTTTAAGTAATTTTTGTTAACTTTTCCATCTTGAGCAAGTTACTACTTTCTTGCATTACTACAAGGAAGTTACAGTTTAAAGTAGTCCACAAATGCGTATTTTTGATCTGTTACTTGTCTTAAGAAGTTCTTTTTTTTCTGATATATTTGGATGTCACTCGTTAGACCTCTTGCAGATGGAGACAAATAGATCTGCAGTTATCCTTTTGAGCTGCTTAAACTTGCTGTTCGAACAGCAGGATAAATCTCTAACCTCGCTGTCACTGAATTTTAGCTGAAATGTTTGCTGTCAAGCTCTTGAAGCAAACTCCTTCAAATGGAGGTGGGACCTGAGTATTTATTTCACTTTTTTTTTTTTATAGGACATTGCTGCTATTTGAACATAGTGATGTGGTTGTGCTATCACTCCTTAGTGTCTTGTTCACAAGCTCAGGTGGAGGACCAGCAAAGGTATTTAAATGCAAGTATTACTTTACCCAAAACAAAGAGTGCTTTAGACCAATTTTCGTAGTAGCTGTGTGGTTTTTTGACCTTAATTTTTGCACGTAGCATTCTTTGTAAATGGATTTGGGGTTCAAACCAACAAAAGGACATACATGTATGCAGTGGTCTTGGCCCTTAGCCACTGACAGCCGCGACACAAATTCCTGCCTAACCTACTTGGTATCTGAAGCTTTTCACATGCTTTATTTTTCTGACTAAAAAGCTGTAACTGCTTTAATTTGTGTATAAGCCTGTATCTGCTGAATTCTTGGCCCTCCCTTTCACTTAATCAGACCTATACATAAGACATCTTTTGTGTCAGTCCCATCACACACAATTTCAAAAGATACTGTGAAATCATGCCTAATCAGCCCTAAATGGAATGAACTGATCACAGCATTTAGAAGTCTTTGGTCACTTTCATTCAAAAACAGTGATAGCTGAAGGAAAATACCTGCTGATGTTGTATGCTTGAGGCTAGAGGACTTGCAGTATAAGAAAAAGTCTGGATTTTGACTCAGGCTTTGAGTTTCAAAATTGCCTTTTAAGTTCTATTGGAGAACCAAAGATGTTCTAAGGTTTTTCTTAGAGTAGCATCAACAGCACAATTATCTTATGATGCTGTATCACACCCACTCACCTCCTCAAGCTGAGATTGTTTAGGGCGTGCAGCATGAAACTGTTCATCAAAATGATAAATTCTTTCTCCAGCCAATCACTCCAATGGTAAGCTTAGAGCTTACCTTTCGAGAGAGAAGTTCTTTGTTAATCTGTATCTTAGTAGATTACACCTAACAGTTAAGCTGCACGTCTAAGATAGCAGAAACATGGGATTGAAAATCCTGTCCTCTGAATGTTTCAGCTTTATGAAGGGAACTGTGGTAAAAGGAAGTCATCCAATTTTCCAAAACAATATTGTGATTGCTGTGTTTAAGTTCAGAGGATGAATTGTAATAATGGCTTTTAGCTGTAGGTCAGTGTTTTGCCAAGATGATGAATACCAAAATTGCAGTATTTTAAGTCAGGGTAAACAAGTAGACTTCTCAGGCAGCAGAGGGAGTTCATAATCACTTCTGTCTCTTCGTCATGAAAGTACCTGCAGAGGTCTGATTTCTTAGAGCCTTCTCACAGGGCTGTAGCCTTTACCTCCCCTAGGACAAAATTCTACAGTTTATCAATTAGATCTTGTTTATAGCTCCTTGATACTACACAGAATATTAAGGCTTAATATAAGGCTTAAGTAGCTGTACATTCTGACAGGCAGAAATACACTGTAAAGAAATTAGCAAACATCTGAAGTTCATAAGATTCAGTGTTCTTGTGTGTTAGAGTGATGATTTACCCTGGGTTATATAACAAATCTGGAAACTGGAATAAATATGAAATTATGTTGTCACAGTCAGCTTTCTGCAGAAATGTTTCTTTCTTCATGCTTTTCTTACTGAACTAAAGTATGCCTACATTGACTGGGTGGTTGGGAGGGAGAATTCCTAGAATTTTTGACATTAATCTTTTACAGCATACTGTAACTGTTTTTCTTCCAGACAAGAGGTGCTGCATTTTTCATCATTGCTGTCATCTGCTTACTACTTTTTGATAATGATGACCTCATGGCTAAAATAGCAGAGCATCGTATCCTTTCTTGCTGTGTGTTAAGAACAAGTGCTTATTTCTACTGGAGCAGGGAGAATAGAATGCTAACTTGAATGCACCAAATTAAATATACTTTTATTTTTCTTGATAGGAATCTGAGCTTACAAGAATATTACAGCATAAGATTTTACTTCACATCTAAATGCTGGTATTTGCAGATGAATGAATGGCACTGCTTGCTTTGCCGATAAAATCTGTGGCTGTGTTTTAAGTTCAGTAGTAGTTAAAGGCTGCCTTGCCCTTTGTACATATCAGACCACTGAGGATTGCTTCCTTGGTCAGCTTTCCTTTTATAGAAATTCTGTACATAGTGGCTGTAGCCTCAGTGTGTGCAGTAAACGATTGGCAGCCTGCTTGGCAGCCCTTCTGTTATATTGAGAAAAATTGTTCTTGTGCTCCAAACCTAGCTTCCAAAGCCACTAAGTATGTGGATTCTTAAGTTTCCAACCAGGTCTCAGCAAAGTGAAGCCTACTGGAAAGAGGTGTTGTATTTAAGGGTGAACAGTAACAACACAGTCATAGGAACAACAGTAAGGTGAAAGTAAACTTTCTTGAGGAAGGGTGAAAACATGGAATTACAGATGCAAGTGGTATATTCAGAAACAGTATTGATTACTCACTTAAAACTCAGTTAATTAAATTCGTTGTCAGAGTGCCTTTTAGTAAGTAGTTTTCCCAAAAGCTATCAGTAGTTGAGTATTTGCTAGATTGTGCTTGTCAATTACTCTTTAGTCTTCTAAATTTTCTAATCAGTGTCTAATTTCTCTTAGTTTTCTAAATTTTAGGTATATATAAACTGAAAAAATACAGATCATGTTTTAGACACATTTTTAAAGATCATAGACACATTTTTATAAATCATTTTTTTAGACACACATTGCCGTTTTAGTGCTTTTAGTAAAAACTGAATTTCAATGCTATTGAGTGTATTTTTCTAAGTCTCATTGACAAGATTAATGTAAACTCTATCTTGACTGATACGCAATATTTGATAGTGAACATGTTCTTGTGTTTTAAACTATTATTAACTATTTTCTATGGAAATATTTTTACCTTTCATGAGTTTTAAGTATCTCCCAAACTTGTAACACTTACTTTGCTTATTTCTGTTTCTGTGGTCTTTCACTACTTCTGCCTGTTCTTTGGTTTGAGAAAAAAAAATCATCTAATGAAATACTTCCTTAATTATGTTTAGCTGAGGGGCATCATGACAGTGCTCTTACCCACGTTCTGTATACAGTCATTGCTTTCCTGGGTGTTGCAGATCACAAGGTAAATTACTTCTTGCATTTTAGTAGGATGATGGGTACTTGAGTTTTGTAGGTAAAAATTTCAGCAGCTCAGAGTTCAGAAAAGCCTGAATCAAAACCAAAAAGTTCAATGCTCCCACTCCAAAGTAGAACTAAACGCGCACTATAGTTTTTGCGTCTTGACAAAGTTTTGGAAATACTAGAAAGAAGCCAAAGTGATATGACCCTTTGAAGTTTATGTATGCTTTTTTTGTTTTATATGCTTCTTTTGTTTTATAATGGAGGATGGGTATTTTAAGAACAATTTTTTATTATTTCTCTTTCTCCTCTATGTTGTTCATTGACAATTTGCTGCTGTTGTATGCCAGTTAATGTTATTGTGAATTTTAAACTTCAAGGTTTGTTTTTTTTAAAAAAAAAAAAAAGTAGGTCGTTGTGGATAATGCAACAGTATAATCGTGTACATTGATTGCTTTATAATTTATGTATTATTGCTATAACTAGACTAACAATCAGAGGAAATATCCCGTCTTTGTTTTCAGTTGATAAGGAAAACATGTTAACCTTTTTCATGTAAATATGACTTTGTTTAGAGTGAGATACTAGACTCACAAGAAATGCTGATGGGATCTCTCTGCCTTTCCAGGGAGGAGTACTGCTCCTGGTACTGGCATTGTGTTGTAAGGTTGGTTTTCACATGGCTTCCCGAAAGCTTTCCGTAGATGTAGGTGGAGCCAAACGCCTTCAAGCTTTGTCTCATCTTGTTTCTGTCCTTCTATTGTGCCCATGGGTCATCGTCCTCTCTCTGACAACAGAGGTAAGATATCAAGGACACACTGGCAAAAATAAATCACTTTTCATAATGCTTCTGTTTGTGAAATGCAATTTAAGTGTGTTTTAAAAGAAAAACTTTAAACTACAAAATTTGCCATCTTTATTCTTCTAGAAAGCTGTGATTGAAGTTGTTCCTCTATATTTTGATGTGCATCTTCGTATGATACCTTAATTTTCTCTTTTATATGATAACATTATTTTCTCTTTCTAGCTTCAAATATATCCTGGATTCTTTTACTGACATTAAACATAGATTAATTACTATAAATACAGATTTTGTTTTATTTTTTCATGAGGAGTATATATTGTAATTGAAAAGACATGTTAATTATGACTTCATGCTTAGACTAGAAGCATAATAGAACAGTGCAAGCACGGCATTGCACATAGCATTGCTTTTAAGCACAGGAAGGTATTTTAAATAGGCTACACAGATGCCTTTGTCTTTCTGTAGCTTGAACGTTGGTTTTATATGATCAGTTGAAAATATTAAAGAACTGATGGATTGATTAAAACACAATGGAAGTAGACTGGATTTAATGCTGTAATGGTGAACATATATAATATTTAATGGTGAACAATCCTGTTTGAAATGTGTTTTCATTGCAGAGTAAAGTAGAGTCTTGGTCTTCTCTCATCATGCCTTTCATAACAGTCATCTTTTTTGTTGTGATCTTGGATTTCTACGTGGAGTCCATATGCTCCGTCAAGATGGAAGCTTCCAAGTGTGCTCGATACGGATCCTTTCTTATTTTCACTAGTGCGCTGCTTTTTGGCAACTTCTGGACACATCCAATAACAGACCAACTTCGAGCTATGAACAAACCACCACACCATGAAAGCACAGAGCACGTTCTTTCTGGAGGAGTGGTAGTGAGTGCTGTCTTCTTTATTTTATGTACGTACTTATATTTCTCTTTTAGTATATCTGTTATCCATGTTTCTTTGAAGCCAGTAAAAAAAATGGCTGTGTGCAAAATGCTTCTGAATGAGCTTTTTATGGATTCCTTTGAATAAAAAGAGCCTGCAACGTTGTCCCTTTAGTATACAAACAAAAAATACAATACCCATTTTTGTTGTGGAAGTGATGATCTGATTCTACGTAACAGTGAAGTGTAACGGTGAACCTTAAGATGAAGTTGGCAATCATTATGCTGCCTTAAAATTTCTAGTAAGCTTTGATTGCTGATAAAACACATTGTTTCTAAGCTTCACAGCTATTTCATTAAAAACAAAAACTTCAATACTTTCTTTGCAGCTGCCAATATCCTGTCATCCCCCTCCAGGAAAGGGCAGAAGGGCACACTTATTGGCTATTCCCCTGAAGGCACTCCTCTGTACAACTTCATGGGTGATGCAATACAGCAAAGTTCTCAGTCATTACCCCGGTTTATTAAAGAGTCACTGAAACAGATCTTAGAAGAGTATGATTCTAGGCAAATCTTCTATTTTCTGTGTCTAAATCTGGTAAGTCTTCTTGTGTTGTGGTTTTTTTTTGTTTTTTTTTTCCTATCTCAGTTGTACAGTATTAAGAGTTACTATTTAAATGCTTCCCATGATTTTTTGTTTTTTGTTTTTCTTCTGATGACCCTAGATACAGTATTTTCATTAGATTGAATCTTAAAATAGAAGAATTTTATGCTAATCTTGTAGAAAGTGGCAGGTTACACTGATCCTTTGTCACAATGGAGCACTGGTTCTATGTGTAACTGTTATACCAGTAACTAAAAACAGGTGTAATAGTAACAACAGTTGGGTCCTGTTCAAGATGGAGGTATCTCAAGGTTACCAGTAGACAAGCTGAAACTATTAAGGCCTTCCTGGCTGGGAATGGCAAAATAGTAAAGAGTGGGATAGAATAATATCATTTTGGACCAAACAGTTTTCATTTCTAGCTTATTTGTCATGAATAGGAAAAGGCCATGAAATAGGCATGAATAATCTGCAGAGATCTCTGTTCATTCCTTGGTTGTTATCCAATAAAATGGGGAAAAGTCTGAAGTATCCATTACAACTTTAAGAAATTCCATTCTGAAATGTAAAAGACAGGAAAGGAAGTCTGTAGGCAGACCAGTTAATAATAGTAAATCATGCGTATGATAGTAAATCATACAAGGAAAATGTTTGTATTAAAAATGTTCCTTTGTGTACCCTTCTCAAAACTAATTCCTAAGATTTAAGCAGTCAACTAATCAGGGAAGAAATTTTTTACACAGCAGGGTTCTAGGATGTAATTGGGAATAGCTTCAGCTGCATTTTTTTAATAAAATGGATTTTTTTGAATTCTTCTCTCTAATTTGGAATATGGAGCAGAATTGATAGCAGTTAATTTAGTCAACTATTGGCGTTTGTAAATGGCTACGTATTTCAGCCACTCTGATGCTGATCCTTGATTCTTTACAGAGTGCTCAAGCTAGCCTAACATGAAGAACAACTACCTTCCTTCAGATATTTATAAGTTGACAGGTTGTATACCTTATATGTATATAAATACACACACATATATAAAATGAAACGGGTGTTCATAGGAGGTTTGGATTCAGATCCCAGAATCCCAGAATGGTTGAGGTTGGCAGGGCCCTCTGAAGGCCAGCTGGTCCAACCTCCCTCCTCAAGCAGGGGCACCCAGAGCAGGTTGCGCAAGACCACATCACAGGTGGCTTTTAAAGATCCAAGAGGGGAGACTCTACAACATCTCTGGCCAACCAGTGCCAGTGCTCCATCACCTGCACAGTTAAAAAGTGTTCCCTTATAATTAGACAGAGTGATGGGACTTCTTTTTCTACTTCAATTGAACTTTTTTATTTTTCAGTGATTTACAACGACTTTTGAAAAATGAGTCCATAAGTGGCTGACTTGAAGCTACTTTGAAACTGCAATAATTACACCCATCCTGAGTACTCGTTTGTGTAGACACTTAATAGGAAATGTGTATAAACAGCATTGCTTTCTATGTTCATGATAGATCACATCAAAGTAGTTACACTGTTTTGAGACAGTGCTTAAAATTTTGTCTGTACCATATTAGTTTCAAATTCTAAATGAAAACATAGATGTCCTTATTTACTCATGTATCTAAGGCTTTAAGGGAGGGTTGGTGCAAGAGTACCCCTTCATAGACTTGGAATATATCACCTGTTTTTCTTTGATTGGAGGAGAAAGAAAATGTTCTGGAAATATTTAGAATGGTACCTTTTGAAAACTATCAGACATACTATGAAAAGAATTTCTGGCTGGCTGCCAAGACGTTAAATTACAATTTAATCTTCACGGAAAAATTCAAACTTTTCTTCATTTTAGGCTTTCACTTTTGTGGAGCTTTTTTATGGAGTATGGACCAATAGCCTTGGTCTTATATCTGATGGATTTCACATGCTTTTTGATTGCTCTGCACTAGTGATGGGGCTTTTTGCAGCACTGATGACGAGGTGGAAAGCAACCCGTATATTTTCCTACGGGTATGTATATTAACTTCTTTAATGACTACATGAAAATTATCCTACTTGCTCATTTTCAAAATGTCCTACTATAACAGTATGTTTAGGATGTTTTTAATTGTGTGTGCTTCTCTGTTTTTGTTTTTTGCTATCTGTCATTTCTATTCTCCTGGTCATGAAATTCCACTCCTATCCCAGCCTAAAAGTGCATGAAATTTCTTTAGTGTTAATCTCTACAAATAAATCTTTATCACTGTGAATAATATTTAGTAATTGTATCATTGTATTTATGTATGTATTTTATAACAAAAATATGTTGAAAGTTGATGTTCATATGGGGATTTCACTTCCAATGACATAAGTAAAAATTGTGCCTAGCCATTTAGCAGCTTGGATTCCTATGTTTGTGGCATATATTACAAAAAAAATTGTGTTATTAAAATTGTGCTATTGATACATGGACAGTTGTGAACTATTGGTCAGAAATAAATAGCTAAGCTAAAATCAGCTAAGGCTTGATTTTGTGGCATTGAGAGGAAAAAAAAACAAACCTCAGTTGTATTAGACATTTTACAACTTCATTTGTTATTACTTTGAAATTTGTTCAGGATACTCGTTCTTTGCTCTCAAAAGTACTTACGTTGGCTTTCAGATATGGACGTGTAGAAATTCTCTCTGGTTTTATTAATGGCCTCTTCCTGATGGTAATTGCTTTCTTTGTCTTCATGGAATCGGTGGCCAGACTGGTAGATCCGCCAGACATAGACACAAATATGCTAACTGTAAGTTGTGTCATTACATTTGAATGCTGTTTTGCAGTTGATGGTCCATTTATGCTCATGTTTAATATTAAAGTAAAAAAAGGGACTAAAGTTGTATTCTCAAGATCTAAATTATGACTCGACACTTAAATGCATAATTTCAATTTTAAAATTCAGAGCACATCTAAATTTAAAATATGGAGATATATAGGAGTGAATATAATTTAATTATAAAAGTTAAATTGATTTTTAAGAGTTTTTACAGCCATAATCTTTATAGGTGGTTGTCTTTCTGTGACTAAAGATACTAAAGAAATAATCTATACAAGACTAAATTTGGTTCTACTGCTTATGTAAAACAATGTCAGTTATTACAAAAAAAAAAAAAGTTTTTCTTTAAGAAAACTCAAAAATCATCAGAATTCATAATGTGTTGCTGTTGGAATCGATTCATATGTTGGAATAAGCAATCATGAAGCTGTTGAGTAACTAAGTTAACTAACAGCATCTGTGTTTCACTGCTTTCCAAAGCCTCTTCAAGGTCTCCTCATTTAGGTTTTCTTTCAAAATGTGATAGTATATTTTTCTTGAAATTAAATGTTTAGATCATGGAATATCGTGAGTCCAAGCCTTCATTTATCAAATTTGTAGTTATTGACTTTGTTTTCTGTATGACACACATGTGAATTCACGTGTATGTCATACCAGAAAAGAAGATGCGTTTTCACAATGTGTGTGTGAATTTTACCTACATAAAAATTGTGAATTTTTTTTTTGTAGGTAAAATTAGAGGCATACATTACTAGAGTCAGGGCCTGATTTTTATTTTTATTTTTGTCTTTCTGATCTTCAGTGTTTGTCCCACTTTCACTACCAATTTTTCTGCTTGGAGGTGGGGAGGGTGTTACCCTCTGTACATTAGTCCTATTTGCATAGCCAAGGAGAGATCTGGTAGCCCCCAAGCAGGACTTACTTAGCTCCTGTATTAGGTGGAATTACAGTATTATTACAGTATTTTTTTCAAGAGAAGTATAGAAAAATATGCAGACAGATAAAAAGCACAACTCAAACAGTAATGCAGTAATTGTATTAACTACTACTTCAGTTAACTGCAACTTTAGGTGACTGTACATGTCCTAAATATTCTTAGACTTTTTTTTTTTTTGCCAATGAATGACAGCAGAGCAAAGCTTGTAGCCAAGTCACATTCTCTTTTTGAAAGTAAATGAATCCAACCCCTTCTTTGTCATGATTTTTGGATGTTAGGCTTTGCATTTTGGTGGTAGTTGGTGGGTGGGATTTTGGGGAGGTGTAGGAGGAATTGTATTTTTTTTTTTTTTTTTAAGAGGAAAATATAATTCCTTGGAAACCAGCTGTATGCTTGTATGCTGACATCTTGCTAATGAGGAGCCCACACTGGAATAATCCTTCTGTTGATGTTAATGCTTCCAGGTTTTTCTTAGTTTAGGTGTACAGTGTTTCTGATTACCATGTTCTAGGGAAAAAAAAAAAATGAACACCTAGCAAGATGTAGTGATGTTAAAGGCTTCTCTCCCTCTCACAGCCAGTCTCTGTCGGAGGGCTGATCGTAAACCTTGTTGGTATCTGTGCCTTTAGCCACGCGCACTCCCACGGGGCTTCTCGCGGAGGCTGTCATTCACACGACCACAGCCATTCTCACCACGGGCATGGCCATGGCCACAGCCACGGGCACGGCCATTCCCACAGCGACCACAGCCACAGCCATGGACATTCCCACGGGTCTTCTGGAGGAGGCATGAACACCAACATGAGAGGCAAGTACGGATTGTTAAACCATAAGTGACGTAGGTGTTCTCCAGCAGAATTTATAGATTTACATAATCAAACCCAGTACTGCGTACCATTCCTAAAATATTCCTCCAGAAGTGATCTGGCAATCAATTAATGTTGTATACATTAGTTTCTCAAAGTGTTTTTTCATAAGTGAGTTTGACTTGAAGAAACATAGCTTGAATCGTTTCTTCACACAGCTCTCTCAGATGTGGGTAATACCCAGGGACCAATAAAAAGCATTAATCTACAGTCTTAATAACTAGTCATCATAAACATTACTGGAAAAAAAATGAAGTTATTATTTCAGAGTTCCATCTCAAAATGCAAATAGAAGGTCTCTGTCTATAAAGTTACTGCCATACTTCAATGTGTCATGTTACAGTTGATTGTAAATCACTGGGGGGGAGGGATAAAGAAGCAGGAAGAGTTAATGCAAACCTGGAATCTGGGATGTAAAGCAGTATGCTTCTATTTGGGTTTAAGAAGATAAAGTGGTAAAGATGAAATTTTGTTTTCCAAATCTAAAACTAGAAGCTGATGACACCAGTATATTTAAAATTGCAGAATAGCTACTGCTTAGAATCTTCTTTCTTTCTAGTGAGAAGGTAGTTCTATAGCAACTGTTTCACTTACAAAAATCTGTAAAGGAATGGGCTTTTGTGTAAACTTGTTGGAGCACCAGCGTTTTAGCTAAGAGACTGATGTTTCATTGGTTATTTTACAGCAGTCATAGTTCAGTTGACTCCTCCATTGACAGATATTTTTGTGAAGTCTGCCTATACGCATTCTTCCAAATCCTTGTAGTTAATAAGTGCTAGTTTTACAAATGTATAAAAATTATGTTTTCTATACCTTTTGAGTGTACACTGGAAATAATGCCCATGATTAATTATTCTTATAGTCTGTAGGTAGACCATATTCTTATAAAATCTGAACAGTTAGCCTACAATAAACAATTCATAACTATCAATAGTAGCACGCCGGTGCATTTCCAGTGATCTTTTTTCTTCTGTTGAGGAGTAGTGTGCACTGATTCTTCTGGAGGGAGTAAAATGATGATGCTGTATAGTAATAATCCTGCTAACAATATAAAGCTGCATTTTACATTTTGTTTAATTTGTAAAAATCTGCCTGGATTATTGTACTGTAGAGTGAAAATGCGGTGTTTTTTTACCATTGATTTGTGATTAGGAAAACTAAATATTTTGTTTCATTTTGTAGTAGTTTAGGCAAATAGTTACCTTTTCCTACCTTAAGGGATAGTACTACAATAAAACCCACTGTGTTACCACTAATGAGCATATATGTACATTTTAAGCACAAGTGTTCAACTTAATCATTCAGTGTTTTGTTTTCAGGTGTGTTTCTGCATGTGTTAGCAGACACTCTTGGCAGTGTTGGTGTTATCGTATCCACAATATTTATTCAACAATTTGGATGGCTGATAGCTGATCCTCTCTGCTCTCTTTTTATTGCTACATTGATTTTTCTCAGTGTTATCCCACTGTTGAAAGATGCCTGTCAAGTGCTTTTGTTGAGGATACCTCCGGAACAGGAGAAAGATCTGCATGCTGCTTTAGAAAAGGTCAGAACTAAAATTCAAAATGCTTTCATATACAAACATGTGAAGCTGTGTCTGCCCTTAATAATCACTAAACTCAAGCAGTTCAGCTTGAGAGCTTCTATTGTCCAAGACAACTTTATGTCTCAAATTGTTTTAAATCTACTTGGCAGAGATGTGACAGGAATAGGAGTTCTACTGAATAAAGATGTTTTGTAACCAAAAAAAAAATATCAAAATGGGTTTTATTCAATGGCACCATATATTGTTTTTTGCTTTTATGGGTAGCATATGATTTGAGATAAGTATGGTAGCAGTGTAAGAAAGGTACTTAAAGCTAAGAAAGTAAAAGCAATTCCCAAAAGGTGAGAGCTGATGTGTACAATTCAGGTTATAGGATTTTATCTTGAGCCTGTGATAGGTTTTCTTAATTGTTTCATACCACGAAGGACATGCTGGTTCAGAGTAGGTAAGATGGGAAAAGTAATGCTGTTTTTGCTAATTAACTTCCTCACTCTAATGCACTCTCCTCCTGCCTGCCGTGCTAAGGCAGTACTTAGTCTTCACTGCTGGCTCAGTATCTGCCCAAAATCGCACTGTAGATTTCAGTGCGGAGGGCTCCTTGGTGTCAGAGAACTACTTATGGACTTCTGAGGATGCCATCAGCTAGAGGTGGAACAGAAGTCTATCCTCGTGTTGCTTTGTTTGTCAATACAGGGGGAGATGCGTTCTTGTCTGTGTGAAAAATGAAAGAATGTGGAAATTGGTCAGGAAAGGCTTGTGTCACGAAAGGATAGTGAGGTGCAGGTTGGAGTGTTATCTTTTGAGTAGAGAAGACAAACTAGTTTTGTGAGACTGAGTAAAGACATACTTTTTGAAAACAGTTGAAGAGCAAGTAATTAAATAGCAGGAAAAACATTTAAAAATTGCATTCATATCAGCTGATACAGTTGTTGTGGGTTGGCTGCAGCCAGGTATCCACACAGCTACTTGCTTGCATTCCCCTACAACCAGTGCGACCCTTAGTGGGTCAGGGGAGAGAAAAGGAATAACAAAACCAAGCAAACTCATGAATCGATATAAAGGAAGTTTTACAGGTGCAGGAAAGGGTAGTGATGGGGAGGAAAGCAAGGGACGTGAAGGAAATCACTCATCTCTTCCCACAAGCAGGCTGATCCCCAGGCAGTCTAAGCAGTGGCCACCTTGAAAGCTGATAACGTCCTTCTCCCTCTGTTTGAGTCCTTCTTCCCCTGTATGAGCTATTATTCCTGAGCACGATGTTATAATATATAGAACACCCTTCGGCCAGCTGTCCCTGCTGTGTCTGCTTCCAGTTTCTGGCCTCGCCCCAGCCGATTTGCTGGACTAGGGGCAAAGTGGTGAAATCAGAGAGAGCCTCAACAATGTGCAAGCACTGCTTACCAAGAGTGGAAACACCAGTGTGTTATCGACACCATCTTGGCCACAGATCCAAAATAAAGCATTGTGCAGGTCTCTATGAAGAAAATTAATTCTTTCTCAGCCAGACCCAGTGCAAAGATCAATTTCAAAAAATGAGGAATTATGGAAGTATGTTTCCAAGCAACGTACAGCTATGATATCCTGGATACTGTGGTAACAGATGCCCTAGATATGCTGAAAAGGCCAGGCCAAAGTTGGTCTGTCTGTTGACGTTATTGTGACCTGAACAGTTTTTTTTTTCTCATCCAATTAAGCATTGTACTCTGCAGGGTTTTCCTTTAGTTTGACTTCTAACTTCTTGACAGTAGCAAGGTGGCCTTTAAGTGCTACATTATTTCTGTGTGTGACTTAGGTGGAAAGCTGCTCTGCCATAAAGCTTTGTTTCTGGCTGAAATACTTGCTATCAATATGCATGTACATGCACAAGTTTAAAAAGTGTTCTTAAAATTAATTGTTGCTAATGTAATTTATTTTTTTTTTTTACAGATTCAAAAAATAGATGGGGTCATATCCTACAGAGATCCTCATTTTTGGTGTCACTCTGCAAGTGTTGTGGCAGGTACAATACATGTGCAAGTGGTCTCAGATGTGATGGAACAACGAATTGTACAGCAGGTAAGGTGCAAGGTTTCTAGACCCTATTCTCTTAATTTTTTACTCTGTATCCTTATTTCAGTCATAGAGTAAAGTCTGAAGCTGCAGTTTTTGTTCATTTTTGTAAACTATTGTTTACAAAAATTACTATGTTAACATTTCAGAGATGATCTCTAATGGTTGGCCTGCCAGCTTGGAATTATTCGGTTGGCCTAAAAGGGTCACCTGCTAAAACTTCTAAACAAAACAAAAAAGAGGAAAATAAAGAGAAAAAACATTGTGAAATTATATCTACTGTGAGAAGAGAAGGAGGACGTTAGGCTAGTTTCATGTTTCAAAACAGGCACTTAGTGAGAACTAGGGGGTTGTGAATGCTAATCATGGGTTTGTTGCTTGCTTACTAATTTTTTCAGCCTTGTTTTTGTCTTAAATATCTTCAAAAGGAGTTTATTTCCTTATGCAAGGCACTGAGAATTACCCATTATGCAGAAATCACAAAGCTGTGCTCTATGAAGCAGGCTTCACTTTTCTGGGAAATTTAAATTCTTTATGATAATATATTTTTAATATGCAATATTTCATATTGAGAATATTGGAAAGTATTGTTAGATGCATATGAAGTGTTGTAATACTAATGTTAGCCATGATGTTTTATTCAGGTTACAGCAATTCTGAAAGATGCTGGGGTAAACAATCTAACTGTCCAAGTAGAGAAGGAAGCTTATTTTCAGCATATGTCTGGCCTCAGTACAGGATTTCAAGACGTCCTTGCAATGACTCAACAATTGGAATCTATGAAATACTACAAAGATGGTACTTACATCATGTGACAAAAAGTTGTGTTATTCAAACGGTAAATGGTGAAGCTGCAGGATTCCATATCTGTATTATTTTTGTCAGGAGATCTTGCACATACCTGTACAGAAACAAATGTACTATACATTTGATTTTTTTAAAGCATTGTATCTTTATTAAGATCGGATCAAGATGCTTTTATAAAGGAAATTAGGACTAGAATATTTGCTGTATATGTGAGAATAATGGAAATCTTATATACTGTACATGATGTTAATAAAACAGGAATCTTGGCACTTGTGGATGAGCATGGATATATTCTGTACTTTCTCTTAAGTATGGTACATCATGACTGTAAATTTGTTAGCAGGGGAAATGGAAATAGTTTACATTGGAATATAAACAAAATCAGCTTAAAAATATTTTTCTTCCAAAAACAGTTGGAAGACTGAATAAAAAATATTCACGTATTTATTATGGGGGATAAAAAACTAAGCTGAACACAAAGTCAAGTTTTTGCAGAGTTCTTTAGGAAATAAATACACAGTTTTTATGTTTTGTCTCTTCTTTTAACACTGATTTCTAAACTTAATTTCACTGAGTCAGAGCAAGTAGTTGTTACCATTTTAAATTTGTATCAAATTATTTTTTTAAGAAGAGAAATCCACTTTTGCATCTTTTCTCATTAACAGTTTAACTGAGATGGAAACATACTTTTTAAAAGCCTGTAATAGCGTGTCATTGTAGCCCCCACCTTGAGCTGTCAGTGCAGGAGCTGCTTTCAGGTAGGGACTTTGAGGATGTGCTTGTATTTATTTGGGAAAGGTTGATTTATTTTGCTGGGGAGGGGGCATCTGCACTGCCTGCACTGTTTTGGGTGTGTGAGGCCTCTGGATCTCAGCTTTGTCTGTTCACAGCAGTCCTATGTTACACGGTGATTAAATGTAGCTGAGCTAATTACAGGAGGGGATTTGCCTCCCTGGACCACTGCCCCAAGGTGATGATTTGAGGCTGTTTCTCTGCGGCACCTCCCAGGCCTGCCGGTCCACATTCCCTCTGCTCTGCCGGGCACTCCTCCACCCCACACTGTCCTGCAGGACATCAGCAACCGTGTCGCCAAGCCCCCGCTGCCAGCCACCCCCAAAAAGCCACTGACAGCTTGTGGCAGGCTGCTGGGCATCACCAGGAGAGCCGCCACCACCCAGCCCGGGCCAAAGCCAGCAATCAGGAAGAGGCTGCTGAGGGCAGCCCCCAAGAAGAGTGCACCACCGACACCATTGCCGGAGCCCTGAGCTCAAGCAGCGGCCGTGAGCCACTGGGCTTGCCCCCATGCCCTCTGATCTGCCACCCCCCCTTCTCCTTGCAGCAGGAGCCCACAGCCTCATCTTCCACAGAGGGACTGGCATGTATCAGCATGAAGAACATGCTGTGCGAGGCAACTTCTAATGCGTTGCTTGAAGTGGAAGATGATGCAGAAGATAGTAGCAACCCAGAGTTATGCAGCAAGTATGTGAAGGACATCTGTAAGTACCTGAAAGAACTTGAGGTTGGTAGTAGTACTAATAGTAGTTCCAGCTACAGGGACAACCTGCTGACGCAGGGAATCTGCCTGTCATCATAGAGGAAGCTTGGGGATGGCACTCATTTTCGCCTGTGGATTTTCAGGATGCACTTACAAGTGATTCCTCAACTGAAAATGCTAGAGTTGTGACTAGATATAATAATCAGATATATAAGGTACAATATAAGGTACGATCATAGAATCACAGAATATCCCAAGTTGGAAAGGACCCATAAGGATCAAGTCCAACTCTTGGCACCGCACAGGTCTGCCCAAAAGTTTAGACCATGTGACTAAGTGCACAGTCCAATCGCACCGACTAGCGATGCCGTGCTTGATGCACTCCAAGGTAAGGTTGGCCCTCCTGGCTGCCAGGGCACACTGCTGGCTCATATTCAGCTTGCTGTCAACCACAACCCCCAGATCCCTCTCTGCAGGGCTGCTCTCCAGAATCTCATCGCCCAGTCTGTACGTATAGCCAGGGTTGCCCTGTCCCAGGTTCAGGTCCTGGCACTTGCCTTTGTTAAACTTCATATATAAGACACAATGTAGGATACAATAAAGCTGAAGACATGTATATAACATTCCAAATTCACAAAATCGAGGTGACAGCTCTGCAAGCCCTGGACTTTCATCTGGGTTGTCCTCTCTCTATACCCTTCTTAAGAAGAGCTTTGAAGATTGCAGAGGTAAAGCTGAAAACAAGTGTTCTTTAAGCAGTACCTGGAAGTTGTAATACTTAACTGTGGAAGCTTGTTATAATGGCTCAAAACTTCCATATGAGCCCAGACAGTATTGCAGCTGTTTGCCTGCTTTTAGTCACTTGAGTCTAGTTAACCAAAGTTAAAATGGTTGATATTGCAGGTGGTCACTAGACTGCTATTAAAAGCATATGAGCAGCCTAATACAACTCAGAACTGCTCTGTGATTAAGCCATTTGAATTTCAAGCCTACAGCTTGAAAAATGTTTAAGAAAGTATTCTGGTTGACTAAAAGGCAACTGAACAATGCAGGTGAGTGTGGAACAACACTTCTGTCCAAGTACATGCTGGAGCTATCTGTTCTGGACTATGCCATCGTCAGTGTCCTTCCATCCAGGATGGCAGCTGCTGCTTCCTGCTTGGCTCTGAAACTTCCCAGTGGAAGCCAGTCGGTAAGTCACGCTGCACCTGCAAGCACGGACTTGGATGCACAAGTTTAAAAGGCCACCCCAGGACAAGTGCATGCAGGCCTTTTGCATCGCTTGGGGGCCAGAAGTAGGGTGGTGACTGTTAGCTCTCCCCCATTACCAAGGAGGCCAAATGTTCAAGCCCAACATTTTCTAGTAGGCTTGTCTAATAACTTCCTTCCCCTTCAGACAACAACTCTGCAGTACCACATGTCCTACAGTGACAGTGAGCTCATCCCAGTCATGCCACACTTGGCAAAGAACCTAATTCTAATGAGCCAGGGCTCTATGGGGCATGTGGCAAGAGCTTGTTGGGAATGGTGGAGAGTGAGCTTGGCTAAGTGTCAGCGCATGGTGCTCTGGGGCTGTGTTGGCTGTGACCTGAGCCATCAGGCTTGTATCAGCCCTGCTTACTGCAGCTGAAAATCTGCCCCAGGGTGGTGTGATATGGCACAAACTGACCAAAATGGGAAAAACCTGGGTCTGGCTGCTAGAATTGGCTTAGCCTAACCCTCCCCTCCCCCCCCCCCAAGCCTCAGATGGGCTGGAATAATGAAATACTGTGGGTAAACTTTGTGTCTTCGTGTGGGTAAACCCCCTTGTGTCTATCATAGAAGACTGAGCCAAACCCGTGGTTGCATTCCTATAACCCCGTGAAAATTCAAAAAAAAAAATAAAAAAATGTCAGAGCTGTGTCTATATAAACCCTTAGTTTTTAGTTGCGTGCTTCGTCCTTTAACAAACACGGTTTTATCTTCCCTGCCACCCTGCCTCACGCCTCGAGTTTGGCCCTGCCCCTACCTCCCCTCAGAGCCCCGCCCAGCCGCCATCTTGCGCACGGGGGCGGTGCTGCGGGGCGGGCGGGCGAGGCCCGCGCGGGCAGTTCGAAGGCGGCGCCATGGCGGAGCCCGGCGGAGCCGGGCCCGAGCCCAACGCCGAGCCCGAGCCCGAGCCCGAGCCCGAGCCCGAGGTGACGGTGAACATCCCCTTCCTGATCCGGTGCGTGCCGTGCGGGGCGGCGGGGGGCTCGGGGACGGGGAATGGGGACGGGGACGGCGCGCTGACGGCTTCGCTCGGCTCCCTTGCAGCCTGCGGGAGCAGCTGAAGCAGCAGCTGATGGAGTGCCAGACCGCAGCCCAAGCCTGTGAGTAACGCAGCGCCTCCCCTTCAAGCCCCTGACACCCCCTAGATAATCCCCTGAGACCCCTCTAATCCCTCTGACACCCCCTGACACCCCCACCTGGTGCTGTGCTTTAGTCCCTCAGCCAAGCACCTGCACAGCCCTCCTACCCCCCCGTGTAGTCTCACTGAGGCTGGAAGAGCTGGTGAGGTGTGGAGGCAGAATAAAAGATGCATTAAGCGGCTTTGTCCCTTATGTTCTGTAAATCGTGTTTAAAGTCTTCCTCTTGTGCTGTTCTAGTGTGTTCTTGCTTTGCAGGTCAAGGAGGGTGCCCTGACCATGACGTGGAAGAAAAGGCTACTACGGAGTACGTAATTTGTTAACTTTGAGCTTCTGTATGTATTGTAAAATAAATTGAAGGGCTGAGCTTGGAAGCTCTCTTCTGGTTACTCCTTTTCAGTAGATACTCTGGTTTAACAATCAGTAGTATGCAAGAATGTGGTGAAAAGCAGATGACACCAAGTTAGGTGTGTGTATCAGTCTGCTCAAGGGTAGGAAGGCTCTGCATAAGCTCTGCATCTGGGTAGGTTGGACTGATGGGCTGAGGCCAACTGCATGAAGTTCAACAAGGCCAAGTGCCGGCTCCTGCACCTGAGGCACAACAACCCCAAGCAGAGCTACAGGCTGGGAGATGGAAAGCTGCCTGGTGGAGAAGGACCTGGGAGTATTGGTTGATAGTCGACTGAATATGAGCCAGCAGTGTGCTCAGATGGCCGAGAAGGCCAACAGCATCCTGGCTTGTAGAAGAAACAGTGTGACCAGTAGGGAAGTGATTGTCCCCCTGTATTCAGCTCTGGTGTAGGCTGCACCTCGAGTACTGTGTTCAGTTTTGGGCCCCTCACTACAAGAAGGACATGGAGGTGCTTGAGCGAGTCCAGAGAAGGGCAACGAAGCTGGTGAGGGGCCTGGAGAACAAGTCCTATGAGGAGCGGCTGAAGGAGCTGGGCTTGTTCAGCCTGGAGAAGAGGAGGCTCGGGGGTGACCTTATCGCTTCTACAGGTCCATTAAAGGAGGCTGTAGTGAGGTGGGGGTTGGTCTGTTCTCCCACGTGCCTGGTGACAGGACAAGGAGGAATGGGCTAAAGTTGTGCCAGGGGTGTTTTAGGTTGGATATTACAAAGAACTTCTTTACTGAGAGGGTTGTGAGGCATTGGAATGGGCTGCTCAGGGAAGTGGTGGAGTCACCATCCCTGGAGGTCTTTAAAAGACATTTAGATGTAGAGCTTAGTTATATGGTTTAGTGGAGGACTTGGTGGTGTTAGGTCAGAGGTTGGACTCAGTGATCTTGGAGGTCTCTTCCAACTTAGAGGAATCTGTGTGTGATTCTGTGTGAAAACAAAGGAAATGAAGAGAGAATACGACTGAATGACTTGTAGTTTGGAGGAAAAGTTCTTCCTTCAGACATGCAGAGAACGAGTCAAAAATGCGAGGTTGCTTTTACAGTTTTTCTTCCTTTCGTGCTTTGTTTCAGATCCATGCAAAATTTGGAAAACGAACTGGAGAAAATAAAAACCTCCTTCAAGAACAAGACATTATTCGTGCAAAGGTAGATTTTTCTTTATACTTGGAGGTTTTCTGTTTGTTTACATGTGTGCACATGCATGCAGAAATGCATAATTATGATTAAAATAGGATTTCAGAGTGATACAGCACGTGTTGCAAACATGAGAGATTTAATACAATTGCTTCAATAGGAATGAAGAGGGATATACCATAGAGAATAACAACAAAACACAAACTGAAGCATGGGTGAGCCTCAGACGTTCTGCAAAATTAAGAAAAGGCACACAGTGTACATTAGTAAAAGTAGTTGGTGGTACTTTACAAATTCCTGTGAAGAGGTTGAGGTTGGTAGTTGTTGTGTATCTCCTAAACTAGACAGACGACTGTTTGTTTGAATTCCCACCTTTGTCCAGCTTCTCTTCAGCAGACTGGGACTGATGGCATCTGAGGTAGATGCCATCATCAAGATAGAAATGCATTGTCACTCTTACAAATGGTCTTTGATAACACCTTTCTTGTCCTGAGAATTAAGCCCCAGTATTTAAGAAGTGTTATATTTAAAAGTTAAATAGTTAAAAAGTTAAGTGTCGTTGTTGTTGTCGTCTTTTTTTTTTAAATATGTATTTCCAATGTTAAGTGGGTATAAGTGAAATTAGTAAATCTCTCTTCCAGTATATATCAGCAGTCAGTTCTCAGTTTCTTATCAATTCTCATCAGTTATTTGTATTTCTTATACCATGCAGGATGCAGTTTGCGGATGCCCTGCGAAAGAAAATGGCTGAAAATGATGGTGAGGCAAGGTAAGGTGTTTTGGGGGAAAGGATGGCCAGAAAAGAAAGGACCATCCTTTGATGCGGCACATTTCTATTTTGCTTCATGGTAACTTTTGTAAAGCAAACTTCTTGTCTAGATTTGGCTGGAAGAGATATAGTCCACCAGTTTCTGGCTAGAGACAGCATGATCAAAACTGCTATGTGCACGGTGGATTTACCTTTGGACTCTAAATTAACTAGCCTTTGATTACAGAGATGCTTAAGCTTGTTTCACAGAAACCAGCTCAACTCCAGAAGCACCAATGTGGTTTGATCATTAGCTCTGTTATTTTGGCTGTGCTTGTGAAATGCACTGGACTCCCCACCACCAGCACTGGTGTTTCCATATTTAAATGAAGCCGCAAGAACATTTATTGAATGTTATGTGAGTTCTTGCCCTCTTTGGATCATGTCCGTAGATTCGTGTTGACATTTGAGAGTTGATTGAATATGGGGATGTTTTGTGAGCAGTGGACTCGGGCAGCTTCTCTTCCTGGTTTAGACAGTATTAAGTCACTTTGTGAAGACTGGATTTGGCTTTGTCTGGGCTTAAGTGGCTTTCCTAGTTTTTGATGCACCAGTAAGAGTTGTTTGTAGTTAACAGTTTTTTGTTTCTAAGGGATATGAATTCCCAGCATTTATAATAGCTGAGCGCATACTGCAAGCTGGTAATGGAGCCTTGCCTCTGCTTTGCTGCCTTCATTAAATAATTATGTAGAAGCTTAATGCCTGTCAAACAGAACCGAAGATTTCACATGTGCTTAAAATCAGCTTTAATTTCTTGCCTGCTGTTAATTGATATATGCATATGAAGTGTCGTATGAGAAATTGCATTTCTTTTGAAAATACAGCTGAAAGCAATGTGTTTCCATGATGTCCCTATTACAGCCCAGAATTCAGGAGCTCTAACCACTAGCTCTATGATTTGAAAAATTAAACTTAACTGATGTTTTAGCAAAACTGAGAGCGAAACAAGGAGCCTATGTGGCGCCTACAACTAGAAGTATGCTAGATGTGTATTTTTCTATTTTCCTGTTAAGATAAATGATCATTTTTTGTTTAATCTAAATAACTTGGATTAAAGTGTTCGTGCTGTCAACACATATTAATGGTCTAAATGCAACTTCTCTTCCTTCCTTAGACTGATTGTGGATACTCTACTGAACACAGTAGAGCTCAGCCGGGCAATAATTGAATTTCAAAAAGTAAGTGCCATTTGTACCTTTTGCTGCAGTTGTGCACACTTGCTGTAAAGGTAATTGAAAATAACAGGAATGCACAAGTCATTTGAAAGTAAGTATGTGGCTCAAAGGGCATAGTTGCTAGCCGTGTTAAAATTACTGAATTTCCTGCTTCAAGTGAGTATGCAAGCAAGTCTGCAAGAACTGCCCTTAGCTGCTTTTGTGGACTGAATTAACATCATCAGCACTTATTGGAAATGAGAGTCTACGAAATATGTTTTTCTTTCAGGAAACACGTGACATTGAAGACAAAGTGAATGCCATTAGAAGGAAAAGACTCAGTAAGTGCATATTTGAATATACTGTTCATATTTTAAAGTGCTTCTTGTAGCATTATTAAGTGACTACAAAATTCTTAATGCAGTTATAGAACTTATGAAAACAGTTTTACTAGGTGCTATAAAAATGAGCTGGTGTGGTGTCTACATGATGATGAGACTGATAGAACATATCAGTCGTATTCTTGTATCTCTGGTTCCGTATCTGCTAAAAAACAAGAAGAGCGATGGTCTTTCATTATTTATTATAAGCTTCCCAGAAACTTACACTTCATTTAGTAATTTAAATCAGTTCTGCAAAACTGAAAGGATTTTTTTTTCTCAAACTGCACTTTTGTGAAATGTTTGTTGAACAAGAGGGTACTTACTTACAGTGTAGTGTTATGTAACTTGGTATTCAGAACGCTTATTACACGGGGTCAAATTTACATTTGAAATCGCATTTCAGAACTTAGTAAGGTAAATAATTTTTTTGAATAGCACTAAAAGTTTGTTCTTAATGTCATACAACGAGGTTTGACAGCAGTTCTAACAATTATTAATTCAATTGCGTGTTTCATGCGTAGAAATTGGTATGTATGTTGAGAGTAATAGACACAATGAAGTATGTCTTTTCACAGTAAAAGAAATGAGCACCCTAACTCCCTCCTTCAGTTAAGGAATGCTGTATCAGGAACAGCAGCATTCTGACCATGTATGAAATCTCCCTTCACGGTGTCTTTCAGTCTCACTTTTAGCCTGGTATCGTCCAAAACCTGGCAATACTCACTGATGTTGTCCATGTATCCCTTCTATGACTTTTGAATTTGTTTTCAATCCAATATGATTTTAAACATCTCCAACTATAAATGCCGTGACAACTAAAGATGGGGCGTAGGACAGGTATTTAAATTAGGGTCTATGTCTGAAGGAAATGCGGACCTTATTCAGAGGACTTTCGGTTTTGTTAGCAGCCAAGGAACCAATTGGTGTGTACTGATACCAGGTACTGCAGTACTTGTGTCTTGTGTAAAAGGTATGTTGTGAGGTCTGTTGGAGGAAGTGGAGGGAGAGAGAAGTTTGAGCTATTGCAATAGAAATGCCTTAGATGTCTGTAAGAAAAAAAGTATCTGTTTAGGTCTTCTGCTCACTGAACTACTTTTTAATGCTTTGTTTTACTAATAATGGAACAGTTCTAAGACAGGCTGAAGAAGACAAACTACAGAAAATTCATCTCATGATGCAAAAAATAAAGGAACTAGGGAGTAAGGAAGTGAATGAAATGCTGGAGAAAATACGTAAAAACCTACAAACTGAAAGAGCGATGACTACAGTAATTCAAAATGTATTCCAGGTAATTTCATAGCTTTCATAAGCAGATTGGCAGTTCTGCATTACAAGCAGAATAATATACTGTGTAATGAATGTGACTTCAAACAAAGTCATGTTTTCTAAACTCTTTAAGTAACAGCAGTAATGGAAAAACTGCAGTATGAAAGGAAATCTTTATTATTTTCAGGACTAAAACTATAAAACTTGTCTGGAGTTATTATTTCCAGAGTTTAGAAACATGCTATTGATCTGTCTTTATTTCTTTGGTCCCTTAAAGGTACAAAGGTAATGCATTTTCCAAAAATATGTCTATAATGGCAGTGGCTATAATTCCTTACACTGGTGGTCACTCCTACATCCCCCCAAACCAGTTCCCTAGGACAAATAAATAGGCCTTAATCTGATGATACTGGTGGGATTAGGGTGGGAGGTGGGCCTCCTGCAGCATCCTGTGCTCAGAGGGGTGCCACTAGAGGTCATGTGCCCTCTGCTGCCACCCCCTGCTCTGCCTCTTGCAGTGTGGCTTGTCCTGACCTGTGAAATACCAGTGAAGAACACACATAGTTTATTTAAAAAAAAAAAAAAAAAAAGACTGGGGAAGAATATATTTGATAGAAATACTAAAAAAAAAAAAGGTAGAAAAATTGGTATAACCATTCTGTGAATTTGCATGACCAGTGGAGTACCAAGAACAGAAGAAGAGCCACATGTTCTTTCTGTTGCATGCAATTTCTGCTACTAGTTTGAAATATAATATGGTTTCATCTCAAATTGAGAATAGGAAATTAAACATTTTAATGGGTTTTAGATTCCCAGAATTCTGTTTTTGTACTCCTGAGGTCTTCTGAAGAATAAGTAAAACAATTCTTTTTTGGTTAAATTAAAAATTCCCATTTTCAATCTAGAGTGGCAGAGTGAGAATGTTACAAACAATCATTTTCTCCTCTCTTCCCAAGTCCTGTCCATTTCAAACACTGCTGTGAATTTCAAGGGCTTCCAAACTTTAAACAAGACCAACAGAAATTTTGATCCTTTTTAAGAGCTTTTGTTTTTTAACCACTAGTCTTTCTGTCTTGTAGAGCATCATCATTGGAAGCCAGGTTAACTGGGCAGAAGATCCATCTTTGAAGGCTATTGTTCTACAGCTTGAAAAAAACGTCTCCGAGTCAGAAAGATGACCTTTCATATTTAAAGTGTACATAATCAATATATAATCAATATTCAATGCATCATAGAAGCTCAGTTTTTTGAATTTGAAATTTTGGCCTTCTGGAAGTTCTCTCTAGACTCAGAATATGGCTATGCAACTCACTGAGGTGAATTTTTAATTCCTGGTAAAGAACAGTCATTGCAACAAGTAATGGAGCTGAGAAGCCTGTGAAGGGCTACTTTATAGCTGTTTGAAGTCAAGAACTCGTTTCCTCCTGAAATTCAGCAATAAGACAAGAAAGAGTATCAATTTATATAACCTACACATGACAAGCTTTTACCTAGAAGGCATTACACCAGGGCACTGGCACTGCTTTTCTGCTCCGCCTTCCTCCTGTTTCTGTATTCCTGCCCACACCACCGGACCCTGCAGTGTCCCAGTAGAAAGCTCAAAGTGTAAAACTTGATTAGGAAAGTGTTTGTCTGGCGGCTTTTTTGTTGTTGTTGTTTAGTTATTGTAGAATTTTATGCCTAGAAACGTTTATGCTTTTAACTGTGCGGCTGTGCTATGGGGTGGTGAGCCACGCAGCACGGCGGGTGCAGGAAGAGGAGCGAGCTGCCCGCACTGCACCTAGCAGGAAGCTCCCGCAGCCTTTAGACGCCAACAATCGCGTTTTTAATACACTGCTACGCTGACCGAGAAATAAAACGAAGAACGGGGCCGCTTTGTCTCGCACGAGGACCTGGGGGCGCGCTGCCAGCACCCGGGGGCCGGGCCTCTCCCGCCGGCGCGCCCCTGGCCCCGCCCCCTTTGCGGGAGGCCCCGCCCCCTTCGCGCGAAGCCCCGCCCAGCCGCGGGCAGGGGGTGACCATGGGCAGCAAGATGGCGGCGGCCGCCCGCGCCGTGCAGGTAGCGGCGGCGGCCCCGGAGGGGGGGGCGCGGTGGGGGCGGCGGGGCCGGGGCGCGGCGCGGGGCCCCCTCAGACCCCCCCCAGCTCGGGGCCGGCGGGGCTCGGGGGCGGCCGGGGCTCGGGGCGCCGCCCGGGGGCCGTGTCCTTGGCGCGGGGAGGGGGCGCCCGGGGGTGGGGCCGGGCTCCGGCGGCTCGGGCCGGGCCCCGGGGGTCCGCGGGGGGTGTGCGGGGCCGCTGCTGACGGGCGGCGCTGCCGTGTCGCCCCGCAGGTGGTGAAGCCGCACACGCCCCTCATTAAGTTCCCGGACAGGAGCAGCGGTCCCAGGCCTAAAAGTAAGTGTCTGCCCCCGAGCCGCGGCCCCGTGCCCGCGGGGGCTCCGCGCAGCGGTGTCGGTGCTTAGGGAGCGCCTGGCGCAGCGTGGGCAAAGCCGTGCCTCCGTGGCCGTCTTTGACATCGGTTTTTACACCTATAGCTTCGCTGATGCTTACAGGATCCTTGCTGTTGGTACATTTACACATCAAACGTACATAACCTGTGTGTTGCTTTTCGCATGAGGCAATAAAGCGTTTGAGACTAAAACAGCAGGTGCCTTGCGAAGCGCAGCTACATTGTCCTCATTTGTTTAGAAACCATGGCTGTTCTCATTCTTTTTTTAGTTTGTTACCTCTGATGTCTTTTTTTCTAGTACTGGTGTCAAAATTTCTCAACACCAGGCATATCTCCTTGAAGCAGATAGTTAATTTAGACATCTGAGGATTCTTCTTTTTATTTTTTTCCTGCTATTCAAATGTTTATGGTGGCTAAAAACATACAGATTTCAAATTTCAGAGACTGCCACCTTCAAACTTTACACACTTAATCCTGTAACACCGTCTGAAGGGTGACTATTCGGTAAAGAACGGTTGGAAGCACCTTAACACACCAGTAACTGCACCGTATATTTGCCAGAGATTTAGCTGTTTCATTTATCCACTGACATTTCAAAGTATCTACCGCGTACATGAGCGCCACTTCTGATGTATCTGTGAAGTCCTCAGGAGCCGTATTTGGGGATAACTTTGCCAGAACTCTATGCTGTACCCAGCTCAGCCGGCTGCACCATCTCTCAAGCCAGTGAATTGCATTCTTAAAAAACGCATTCTGTTCTTTTTTATCTCTGCGCCAGAAGAACTTTGTCACGGTAGCGTTCGAGTCCGCTAGACCTTTCTACCAGAACCGTGTTCTGCCACCTCGACAGCAAATTGCAGCCGGCCTCTCTCTGCTTGAAGGTTGTGGCAGTGACTGCCTTCACTCACCGCACCAGGCTGCTGCTCGCGCATGGCCATGCGGAGCTCTGCAGATCAAGGATACACTTTTAGAGCCATGGGCGCTGGAAAGGCCAGCCAAATTCTTTTATGGTATTACTATTGCAACACGTTGTCAAACAGGGCAGGGAAAACTATAGGAGAGGCTGTATCTGCGCTAGAGCAATTGCAGTGTTAGGTCTAGTGCTTCTGAGTCCCGATTTCTGGTGTTTTTAATTGGCCAGTGGTTCAGGTCCAGCTACGTGTCAGAATCAAAACTGTACAGTAGAGGAAGCTCTCGGGCAAATCTCTAAATGTTTTTGTGGCATATAAGACAAACTCGAAGAAGCTATTTCTCATGAGGAATTTTATTTCTTGAAACAAAAATACTTTATAGGCATTACTGGCCAGAATTATCAGCTCTGAGTTGTCAGAAACAGCTTTCTTCTGTTTTCGTCTTCTGCCTCTTTTGCCTCCTGGTCTTAAATTTTAGAATTTCACCTTCGTGGCGTGCCCCATGTTCAGATTATGTTCCTTTCAATAAGCTCTCTCCCTCCTTGCTCTGTTCGGGACCTGCCTTGCCAAAGCACCTGGTCAATTTGCAGCTTTCAGTCTTCTGACCGAGAACTCCTGAGTGTGCCCCTCCATGGTGTTTTTTTTTACCAACAGTGGTTTGATGACTTTGCTGCAGCTGTTTGACATCCCTGCCCTGCCAATCAACTCAGACTCACCATGGCTCCTCTCCTTTGTCACTACTGATCTTGGTGGAGGCAGCGGGGAGAGGGGCAGGCAATACCATGGCATTTTAACACATCCAGGTCTGCTCAGTCTTGACGCTGCGTATTTTACAAAATCTTAGTCCGCCTGTCCCAGCTGCTTGAAGTTGTGTTTATCTTGCTCATTTTCCAGGGACACCGGGAAGGACTTCCTTCAGGAGCAGTCTGCTTTACCAGGTTTTTTAGCCAGGCCTAAGTGCTTCAGAAGGAAACATACTGCGATGAGACGCAGTCCTCCCTGCCGTGGTAACTGTGCATTTCCATTGTCAGATCCACCATGGAGGGACAGACCTAAGGTCCAGCAGGCTGACGTTGATAGCACTGCCTTTCTGTCGTCTCTTTTCCTATCCTCAAACTGAAGGCAGCTTCCCTAACATGAATTCCTCGAGCCCTCTTCTCTGAAGTATTTCATGCAGTACTTGATCTGCATTTCATAACAGTTTGACTGCTGATGCCCAATAGTGGTGTTCATTCGGCACGATGTTAAAAATGGGTTCGACATTGTGCATCATGAGCTTCATCCTTCTGTAAGCCTCTCTCTCTTTTTCACCAGTCTGTCTTTACAGTTGCAGAAAAAAGAAAGCATCATCTCAGTGGACCTCAGTTACTTATCTTAGATATCTTTCTGCGTAACCCTCCCCACACACACATTGATGGTACTTCATGCTTCAAGGAAAGCTTCCCAGCGAAGGAAAGCCTTTCTTAGGATATATCACATGGAGATCTGTTTCCACATGAACATTTCTGCCATTCGAATGTGTATTCTTTTAATTTCAGATAAATGTGCTCTTGATACTGTGCTCTTGATATATTAAACAGCAATTAGAACAAGTTGCGAAAAGCAGAGTGTCTTAATTCTTTTAATGTTTGTTATAAGGAAGAATTTTAATTGTCAATAACTAGTAACTTTTACTGGTTGCTCATCTAATTTGTTTTACAGTCTTGTTGTATTTCTGTAAACGGTTTTGCAATCTGGGTTTCAGTACAGGAATCTCTACAAGCAAGTGTGCCATCGCCCCATGCTTCAAAAGCACAGGAGTCTGTCGGAGGCAGAGCACCAGCCTTTCAAAGTATTTCACCTGTTAGTAGGGTACAAGGTACACCAGACACTTCGGAATTAGCGAGAACCTTCCCTCAGAAATACAGAAGGAAACTTATGTCAGATGAAGAGATTGAATATATTCAAGTAAGTTTCAGTGATGGTGTGTTCTCTGTTTACACAGCATTTATCTTAATTTGAAACTTTGAAGGACCTGTAGAACTACGGTAGTATATTGCAGTTCTTGGTAAGTGTGTACTCAGAGCTCTCACAGCTTCAAAGCACAGTACCCAAACTACAAATCCTTGGTACACGGGGTACCCAGCTTTTACTAATCATCAGCTCGTGCTGTCACGGGGAGATACAGACTTGGAGCACACATGGAGAGCTAGTGATAGGTACAGCCTACATCAACCATAGTCGCTACCTGTTCTGTAACAGCTGCTTAATGTGTAATTTCAATGTGTTGGATGCGGCGACTGGAGTCTACAGATGGGCCGGCGGAAGCTATTGCCAGGTGACAGAAGTCCAAAACGTTTTTCAAACTAGTTTTTATGAGTTATTTAATAGTAAGCTAACTTTTGTATTTCAACTTTTGGGAACATCTTATTAAGTTCAATGTAAATATTTCCTGAAATATCTGCAGTTACAGTATTATATGGGAAAGGTAAGAGAGACGTCCCTCCATAACAATTTTGAACTGTAAACATTGTTACTTAAAAGGGGAGAATGCACAAAATTGAAGAATTGGAGAGACAGGTGAAAGTTTGAAATGAAAAGACACTTTTTTAAATGATAAGGACACCTGAAGCGTGACCACAGGAGTAAAGAAAATAAATTGTTCTGCAAACATATGGGTAGTGCATCATAATTAGGAGTTTGTGGATTATTTTCCACAGTTATACACTTCTTCACCTCCAGAATATTTTTTTAACGGTGAGATACGTTGTAAATTGTGTTGGCACATTTATGCATTTCTGATTTCATAGAATCATAGAAACACAAGGTTGGAAAGGACCTACAAGATCATCTAGTCCAACCGTCCTCCTATCTCTAAGCTACTAAATCATATCTCGTAGCACCTTGTCCAAGCGCTTCTTGAATTTGTCACAAAGGTTGTAATTGCTGACCTGGGCCTTTTTTTTTTCCTTTGCACTTTGGAATTTGAGCAGTGGAAATAACCCTCAAACTTCTGTTCAGCACTGCTGTGTCTCTCAGACCTTTTGTAAAGCGAGTAAGGGCCAGGTTTCTTCAGACGGGAAGAACTGCAGCCGTAGGTATGGGCCGCAGGAGTTTTTCTTTTTTAATGTGCCTCACTGAAAATTGGGCTGTTGCTGATAGATAAATGATGGTGCTTTATTTCCTGCCCATTCTTTTATAGGTTAGAAATCAAAGTCTAAATAAGAAGCTTAGAGCAGAGATCTCGTTGGTTGGGCTGCGTGAGGAAAAAGCTTGCATCTCCCCTGGGCGTGGCGGTGTGCGCTTAGCCTGTCCCCTTTCTTTTCTCTTGCAGCGTGGAGGTCCGGAATAAGGCTGGCAGACGAGCTTGTCCCCGCTGCGGGAGGACGAAGCCTCGTGTTCACCGCCAAGGCAGCGTCCCCTCAGCGTCACAGGCGCCCGCACACGGCTTCAGCAGCACCCCGCCGCGAGGGGCGGGAGGGCAGGCATGACCCCCCCGCACACCTCCCCCGTCGATGGCTAACGAGCAGCGGCACACCATTAAAATATTTTTTTCTAATTAGCCATTCTACCACGCGGCGCCACTGCCTGCTTCTTCACGGGACCCCTCAGCGGGGCGGTGACGGTTATGGAGGGGGCGGTGACGGTTATGGAGGGGGCGGGGGCGGTGACGGTTACGGGGGGGGCGGTGACGATTGCGGGGGGCGGTGACGGTTACGGGGGGCGGTGACAGTCACGGGGGGCGGTGATGGTTATAGGGGCGGTGACGGTTACGGGGGGGGCGGTGACGGTTGGGTCCCCGCGTGGCGCAGGCGGTGACGCGCGGCGGCGGAGCTGAGGCCTCGGCGCCTGCGGTTGCCGGGGCGGGTCCCGGTCCCGGTCCCGGTCCCGGGCTGGGAGCGAGGCGGTGTCGAAGGCCCGCGGCGGGCCCGCCGCCATCTCGCATCTCCCCCCCCGCTCCTTCCCTCGGAAGCCATGGACGCGCGGGCGCGGGCCAAGCGCTACGAGAAGCTCGATTTCCTCGGCGAGGGGCAGGTGAGCGGCCCGGGGCCCGTTGCAGGCCCCGTCCCGGCCCCGTCCCGGCCCCGTCACGCCTTGTCTCGCCCTTCTTCCTTTCTCTCTCCCCGCAGTTCGCCACCGTGTACAAAGCGAGGGATAAGAACACCAACCAGATCGTGGCTATTAAAAAGGTGGGTGCCGGCGTGCCTCCCTCCCCGCGCCGTGGCCGTCTGGTGTCAGTGCTGTACTTTCCGGGCCCGCAGTGGCTGGGGGAGCGCTCTTCCTTTATCTGCAGCGTTTTCTCCAAGCACCCCGCTTCTTCAGCAGCCTTTAATACGGTGTTTTTCTAAGAAGAAAGGCGACCTTCAGTCCTACTAGATCTGAGTTTCTGAAGGGCTACCCTGCCTGCAGCTTGAAATGGTTTGTTACACATTAAAACCAGATAAAGCACACGCTTCCGAATTCAAGGCTTTGTTAGTCCCTAGTAAAAGCTTCCTACTTAAATCTTTTTGTCTGCTGTTCATTACTTCCTTCAGTCCAAGAATGTTACTCCTGGTTAACTATAGAGGGCAGTTTTTTGGCAGAATCTGGCAAAAGTGTTCTCATATCTTCAGTATAGCTGTTCAAATACAAACATTGAAACTGCTGTTGTCATAAAGTGTTTAATTTCATGCTACTTGAAGAGATTACGGGAAGTTTTTGTACTAGAAAGAGGTGATTAGCAGTGTTTTGTGAGGGATGAAACTGTATGTTATGGTACTGTGGTTAGATAAGAGCCGAGGTTTACTTAGATAAGTTGAACCATATCAATAACAAGTAACTATTGTATACACCAGTCCATTTTAGCGTTACAACACTGTTCTTGCAGGGTTGCTAATACAAGCAGCTGTTGCAAAAAGTGTACCTGCTTGCTTGTACCCTTTTCTTATTTTTGTCACCTGGAAATGTCAGTACTTGAAAGTTCATTCAGCAAATGCTCAAGACAGAATGATTCTAGTAAAATTAGTGTTCTCTTTGTACTTGGGCAGGGTGTAAGGCCTTCTGAGAAGACTGACAGTTTCTTGGCCTCACTTCTCCCAGGGGAGGGGCTTGGTACTGGTATCATAAAGCTTTTTCAGTACAAAGCATTATGTGCTGCCAGTTTGTAACATGTCTGTTTTCAGCCATCATGAATGTTTCTCAACTTTCATAAAAGTTAATGCTGTGGAATCAATTTTCTTCTGAAGAAAAAACTGCCTAGCTGGTAAAACACTTTCTGGTGCTAAAACTCATTCTGTTTTAGAGTAATAACACTGAAGAATGTACCCTAACTGTTGGCGCAGATGGCTTAACCTTATATAATGTGAAACATTTCTTTTCAGATTAAACTTGGGAATAGATCAGAAGCTAAAGATGGTAAGTTTTAAAACAAGTTCATGTTGTGTGGCTTTGTTTTCTTTGTTTCTGCAAACTGCTGGGTTAATTTTTCACACTGTAGCTTGGCTGAGGAAAAATGAGCTTTATTTACTCCTTCAGTGTAAGGTCTAATTGAGGGCTGCTTCCCAACCTGGAGAGACAGAAAAAAGCAACAGAAATATCTGCACACTCTTTGTAACTGTGTATAACATCTACCATGGCTAACTGTGTATATATAACCAGTTAGCTTCTCAATTTAAGTAGAATAATAACACAATATAGAATAATAGTATTCACAGCACTGAGTTTAGAATACTGTCTTGTTTTGATGTGTCTCTATGCCTTAAATATTTAAGACAGGTGGGAGTGCTTGGCTCTGTTGTCAGATGTTTGCTTTGTGCCATTTTTGTGATTTACGCTGGAACAAAAGTTCATAAAAACAAAATCTTAAAAATCTTGTCTCTGTATGGGTTGGTTTTGGTGTTTGTTTTTCTTGTGTTGAGAAATAGGCCCATGCAGCAGTGTCTTTTGATCATGTGCTCTGACCAGCCACATGTCTTTAGGCATGGGTATTGCAAGTAAAACCCAGTAATTATGGTCATCTCTTACTTACCCATGTGGTGCCCAAAAATGCAGTAGTATGTGTGTAGACTGCCATCCTTCAGGGAACCAACTTCTTGTGATGAGTTTTTACTCTCAAATCTCTAATTTCATTCTAAGGATGAATTTTCAGACATTCCAGAGTCTACCAGTTGTGCTGACCGCCACAGAGTCATGATTCAACTGGTCTTCACTGGGCTAGTGTCCTTCAAAGACAGTCATTACCTTTGGCTTAAACCTACAGTTCAAAAAATAGTAATCGTGTCTGGTTTCCTTGTGCTATCTGGTAACACCCTGGAATACTTTTTTTCTGAATCCAAGAATTGTGCTACAGCAGGTTTCAGCAGGCAAAATCTGCTTTCAGGTGCCTGTCTAAAATTGGAATTAAAGTAGGCAAAGCAGGAGTGTAGGTTAATCCATCGCTTTGCCCAAAGCTTTGCTGGAATATTACATGTTGAATGAGATCACAAGTTTTGGGAGAACACTCTTCTTCAGCTCACGTGCAGCTGAAACTCTTCCACAACATGCTACAGGAATGTGTGCTTGCCAGCCAGTTGTGTGAGCCATACATACCAGCATTATTCGAAGGAAGACCCAGGAATCAGGGTCTGATGTGGTGCAGCTTGTGTGACTGCCAAAGTGCATGCCCCAGGATTTCTGTATAAAATCTCTCTATAAGATTCTCATTCAGATGAGCAGGCTTTGGCCATTCTACTGTTTTTTGTCACAATACAAGTATAGAAAAGCGTGCACTTCCAGCCTTTCTAAATAATGCTACGTTCTTTCTATGATTCAGAAAGAAGAGATTCATGAAGTTTGCCATTGTGCCTCCCTCTGGAAATGACACATTGAAGAACTAATATTTGCAAGAAGTAACTTTTATTTTAAAACAAAACAATTTTCTTTTTCTAGGCTTGTTCAAGAACATGGTAATCTGAATCTTCTGATTCTCATGATATATTTGCTATGAAAAAAGTATACACCCACCTTTATTTAGGCTTCAGCAATCAACATATCTATAGCGATGTACTTGGTATTTGACAAGTAGATGAGTGGTGAGGAAGTAGATTCTAATAGTAAATCAGTGAATAACAGAATGAGAGGTTTCTCTGAAGCTTAAGATAAAGTTTTTAATTTTGTTCTCTCATCTTTTTTTTGTCAATGTAGGAATCAACAGGACAGCCCTCAGGGAGATAAAGTTGTTACAGGAGCTAAGCCATACAAATATTATTGGTGTAAGTAAAATGAATGCTACTTCTAGAAGTGGTCCCCAAATACCGTTGGTACAATCTCAAACAAATTCAGAATTATTTGGGTTGTGGAGATGCTACTTAATTTTATTGTAGCTGTTTGTCACCTAAAATGAGCAGTCAAACAGTTATTATGGCAAAACACTTATTTCAATAACAAAGTCCTTAATTTTGAACTCCTATTACTGTTTCCACAAAACACCTCTTGGGTTTTGTGGAAATTAAAGGTGGGAAGACTTGTGGAAACTTAAATCGCCTGACTCTGCATCTCTGTGATAGATATGCATATGAATGCAATACTGAATTTATCTGAATTTGCTACCTTCGGGTGAAACCAATGACAGGCAAAAGCAAGCTTAGTAAGCGATGTTACAGTGTGACTCACGGGGCTTACTAGGTTTTAGTGCTGATATTGAAAACCTGTTGGTAGGAGTAATGCCTGTGTCTTTTTGGTTTTGATTAGATTGACTTTCAGATAATTCAGATTGACTTACAGATAATTAGCTGGAGCTGAAGATACTTCAAAATTAGTTAATGTAGATCATTTGAAGCTTTGCCATAAGTATTAGAGCAGATACTAATTTTCCAGATACTTTATTAAAAATTTCAGACTGGAAATACAGTACTCTTCTGGACTGTGAAATTACTTTCAAAACAGTTGCTTTAGCTATCAAAAATAGAGAATATGTAGAGAAGGACAACTAAAATGGTAATGGGATGGAGCACTTCCTTTATGAAAAAGTTGAGGATTCCTCATGGGTGTTGGGAGGTCTACAAAACTGAGGTAGCAGGTAAAGTGCATGCAGAAAGGATACGGGGGGGAAAAAAACAATACTAGAAATGGGAGATGTGTTCACATTATGTTTCGGGGGTTGGGAGGGAGGACTGTATTAAGTTACACAGCACATAGTGAATCTCTCAAATTTGTTACCACAGGTATTATTGAAGCAGATAGCATCAGCAGTTCTAAAAGGAAATTGGCAAAATTGTGATCATTCGTGAATTCGTTCAAGAAGAGGGTAGGAGTTTTGTAGAACAGCTAAGTATGGGGAGAGGTGTGTGTTAGGGTTTCTGTTGTTGTTAACGTGGTGAAGTTAACCCTATTTTTAAAATTTCTAACTTCAGAAAGGAAAAGCAGTTGTGTAAAATGTTACCACACTTGACGGGGACTTCTTTGGCAACTGAGTTAAGAAGCTAAACTAAGTAAGAAGTTTTGTATTGCAGGTTGAAGAACCGAAGCGATGCAATTTCTTACAGGTTATGTTAAAGAAAATCAGAGCTGAGACAAAACTAAGGTGTCTGAGCTATACTGCTCTCTGATTATCAGGTCTTTGCAATAGTTGCTCTGTGCTTGTCTGCCCCAGCCCCAACAGCAACCTAAAAATCCACAGGCAGACTAAAACAGTGTAGAATTGTAGAAAACTGGAAGTTGGAGAGTATAATACATCATAATATATTTTGTTTTTACAGCTTATAGATGCGTTTGGCCACAAATCCAATATTAGCTTGGTGTTTGATTTTATGGAAACAGATCTAGAGGTAAGATTATTTCAGTATCTTCAAATGCTTTTGGAAAAAAGTACTTAACAGCTTTATACTTACTGATTTCTAGAAAGATGACATTTAATTGCGTAACTTGATTAAGATTATGCCTCTAAAAAGCCTGAACAGTTGTACGGTTCTTCTATGTTCTCAAAATGCCTCTGCTTCTAAATACTTTTTTTGTCAGAATAATCTTCAGGAAACAAATTATGTTTACTATGTTAGTTTTCTGGGTCTTTAGTAGAGCATGAAACCTCTGGTCACAGGCTAGGCTTTTAGAATGCAATTGTCAAGCACAATAGCACAAAACATGTACAAGTAAGCGTGGTATACCAAATAAGCAAAGTATACCAAGTGATGATCTGATGCTAAAAGTCAAACACTTTTGCACCCTTCTTTTAAACATAACAGTGCTGCGTACTTCTGAGTCTGAATCTTGCAGGTGTTTCATTCTCCAAGATCTTAAATTAGTTTGTCTTTTGAAGGCTTTGTATCATATATTTTGTTGCAGCTTCTTCATTTTGGAAGACTGTTGTAGGTAGCAGTCATGTCAGATCTATGTATCTGTCCATAGTCTGGATGGAAGTTGATGTATTTATTAAGCTAACCCATTACAGGTATGGCTTTAAACACTGGGGCTAGCATCTAAAATATTAAAACATTGACAGGCTTGTGAAGCCCAGAGGAATGTGAGACAGAAGTTTTTTTGCTAATAGAAGTTACAGTAACAAGTACACTTTGTAGAGGATTCATTCTGGTTATTTAGTAACTATGTAGTATTTAGAAATGAAGAAGATACAGTGTACAACAATGAATAAAATGCTCTGTAAGTTACTTGCATTGTGGTATCACTCAGAGGCCAACATTTGGGTCTGCAGCCTGTTGTGTCTGGGAATGTGCTGCACATTTGAAATTCTTTGTATAGTTTTAGCTATTTTGTAAATCTCAAACAACTTAAAGCTTGGGAAAAGCTGCTTTTGAACTGCAAACTAATATTAGCAAGCAATTTGAGGGAAGTAATGTAGAAAGTATTAAAACTCTATGTCAATGTCATGCTTATACTGTTAAAGACAAAAGAATGCTGAATGTTGAATAGGTTTGTTAAAATATGTTATAGGGGCTAAAGTATCTTGCCTTCCTGAAAAGGGAAAAGGAAAAGGATACATTTACAAAAGTTAGATGCTTAATTTGCACAGAGGAAGAAACAACAAGTAGGAATATAATTTGTTTGATCTGATTAGCACATTTAACATTTTTATTTGCACATCTTTGACTTGTAAGATAGGGTACCAAACTGGAATGGAGTTAAAATGATAAACTTAAGTTTTTCCCTAATTTTCTTATTTGCTGGTTATGCAAAGTTCGTATAGGCTGTCTGGTTTCCCTGTTTAAATTTCTGGTCACTAAATCAGAAGAGACACACTTTTCTGGAGAAAGGATGAGAACAGGAGCGCATACACGGCAGCCAATTCAAACTTTGTCTTAAAGGATAAAAATAACTGTTTCGCAAAAGAACTGGAGAAAGATAATTTTGCATGATAAGCTTCACTATCAATTTAACACTTTACAGGTAATTATAAAGGATAGTAGTATTGTGTTGACTCAGTCTCACATCAAAGCATACATGCTGATGACGCTTCAAGGATTAGAATATTTACATCAGCACTGGATTCTACACAGGGTAAGCATGCACTAAATTGACAACCTTTATGCCTGTAACGAAAGTCACATTTGGTAGAAGTTGAGTCTAAGAACGTAGATAGTTTTGAAATTCATAGGTTTTTAATGTGTAAGACTTCATGCTAGCCATTATGGAGTGGCAATAGTGACACCAGAAATGCTAAGAGTTACACACGGTGATCAGGTAGGCGCATATATAAAAGTATCTCAAGTATGTGACTTTTTAATTAGAACTGTGAACTCGGTCTGGCTGAGATGAAGTTAATATTCTTCGTAGTCACCTGTTCTATTTTGAGTTTGTGGCCAAGATGGTGTTGATAGCACGCTGGTGTTTTTGCTCTTGGTAAGCAGTGCTTGTATATTGTCGAGGCTTTCTCAGTTTCCACCACTCTGTCCCTAGTCCAGCAAATTGGCTGGGGCTAGGCCAGAAACTGGGAGCAGACACAGCAGGGACAGCTGGCCCAAGCTGGCCCGAGGGGTATTCTGTATATTGTAGCATCATGCTCAGCATCAGGCAGGGGAAGAATGGCCACTGCTTAGAGACTGCCTGGGCAATGGCCTGCTTGTGGGAGGAGATGAGTGATTTCCTTTGCGTCCATTGCTTTCCTCCCCACCACTACCCTTTCCTGCACCTGTAAAACTTCCTTTATATCGATCCATGAGTTTGCTTGCTTTTACTCTTCCTTTTCTCTCCCCTGACCCACTAAAGGTATCGGTGGTCATAGGTGTGTGGGCTGCCTGGCTTCTGGTTGGGGCCAACCCACAACACCATTACTGTATTAAACTGTACCAGATTCATTATTTCTACAGTTGTCTGAAAAAATTGGCTAGGTCTTTGTTATTGATTTGACAATCAATGCAGTAAAACTAATATTCCTGCAAAACTGATCATCTTTTTATGCTTTGGAGATTAAGTATTGTAATATTCAAATAGGAGTGTTTGGCTAGTTTTGATTTTCATGTATAAGGAAATACTTGATTTTGTGTTTTGTTTGTTTTTCGTTGCTATGTAAACTTGTAATAGAATCAGAACGCTGAGTTTTAGAATGCCATTTCTGGACACCTGCTGGGAGGTTCAATATATATTTGTCCTTATCAAAACTGACAGGATTAATTCTTTTCTTTCTAAACTGACAGGATCTTAAGCCAAATAATCTGTTATTAGATGAAAGTGGGGTTTTAAAATTGGCTGACTTTGGCTTGGCAAAATCTTTTGGAAGCCCAAATAGAGTTTATACACACCAAGTAGTAACAAGGTAAGGCATACTCTGTTTTGTTTCTTAGACACTGATTGTGTAGCTCTTTTATATTGCCTCCTGGAATAAACCATGTCAAATCAACATGTTTAGAGTTTAGTGTATACCTCATTATATATCTGTAGGGGGAAAAGTCTTAAAACAGAAAACACAAGACAGCATTATTTGGCAAAGTCTGTAAGAGCTTCTGGAATTTGTATCGATGACAATTGTTCTATGGTATGACATTCCTTTGAAGCACATGAAAATTGTACTCATTTACCTATAAGCCTAGTCTTCAGAGAAAGACAATTGTTACTTGCTGCTAATCTTGTGATCTAGAGTCTTTTTTTTAGTTAGGCATGTTATGATACAAAAACATGAGACAAAGGGTTTACCAATGTCATTTATGACCTGCTTAATTAAGACATGTACTCTTAAAGAGTAGAGGATTGCAAAATAAGAAAAAATTCTTTTTGTTTGCTGCAATGCTAAAACTATTTAGGCAAAATTGTTCCTTTTTAACACCTTCATTCACTGAAGAGGCAGAGTTGATACCGTAGTTTCAAATGCAGTATGTACCATATCTTCTTTGCAGCTTTAAATAACTACTGCCAAGGTTTATTTTGTACAGAACTAATCCTTAGGTCTGTTGCTACAGGTGTTTCTAAAAGCTGGAAAGAATTCTCTCTGTGTTACTTCATGAATGTCAAATTTAAAGAAAACTATGGTTTATAACTTGCAAACCTGCCTACTTTTTCCTTTGCACGTCTACAGTTCTGTTGCTTGTCAAACAGCTCAGCTGAAACTGTAGGTGATCTGTGGTTATTCTTGTGCCTGTGGTGAGGAACAGTTTTTTATTTTTATTTTTTAACAAAGGACTTTGCAATTCTTCAGTGTTAGAAAAATACACAGTCAGGAGCAGAATCCATTTTGTAGTTCATGCATTACTACTGAATACAGCACTTAATATCAGAAGAATCAGGTGATTTTTTTTCCTAATTTTTTTTTTCTTTTCAGGTGGTACCGAGCCCCAGAATTATTGTTTGGTGCTAGAATGTATGGTGTTGGTGTTGATATGTGGGCTGTCGGTTGTATTTTAGCAGAGTTGCTCCTCAGGGTAAGTTTTCAAATATAAGCATTTATATTTGCTCTTCAGTGTGTTACGCTACAGCTTTTAGGTGCGGGCTTCCTCTCTGCTGTAACAGTAGCAGGAAAAGGAAGTTAGGCTACTCTCTAGAAAATAAAGCTTTTTCCCCCCTCCCTTCGTCCAGAAGTTTGTTAACTGTAAGGAAAGTGAAGTTTTCAAATAGACTGAGGTTACATAACTGTCACAATCATTGGAAGTCTTTAAGAACAGCTAAGCAAAAAATTGCAGCAAACTGTCACACATCCTGCCTTGGGGAAGGTAAGTAGAGCAGTTAACTCTTCCAGTCCTCTGAATGTTACCTTTCATACAGCCTTCCATCCGTTTTCATTTGTGATCTTTCTGGAAATCTGGCAACACAGATACTCACATTCTATTCCTCACAAATTGTTTCCCGGTAACTGGAAATAATTAGCACCAGTACGATAACTATGGGTTTATTTGTCATGAGGAGATGTACTGATGTTATTCTAAGCTGTGGTTGCTTAACAAATTGGAGTGAAGTAGTTTGAAGAAATCCTGGTAACCGACAGGATTCTAATATATCACTCTTGAATAAGGTGTACAGATGTAATCATCCTTAAGTATGTTTTATGGAATTAAACAATGTATTATGTAGCTCTGTCAAGAGAACATGAAAATATGAGGTAGGAAGTGGCAGGCAAGGGTACAGACACAGCTGAAAGCGTGAAATAGCCTGCACTATAACTTAACCTTTCACAATTAAGTGGCTTCTGCTGTTTTCTTTAAATGTTTGTGTGACCATGTCATGAACCAGACTGGGGAACTGGTCTGTCTGAAAACACCCTGGAATGTCTTTTACCTTGTATGATTTATCATACAAGCAAGTGTGCTGTTACAATTTAGTTGCTGGTTCAGAAACAGGAATTTATAGTGGCTGTTGTCTACACAGCTTTAGTAATGGGTAAATAAACATGGACTAGATTCTCTAAAGTTCAGTAAGCTTGTGGAAAGTTAGAAAGCAAATATGTTGTTGAATTCTATTGAGTAATTTGGTTTCCCACAAAGCAGAAACTGTGTTTATGGTTGTGTTTTATCACCATTATAGTTTTAAATGTGTCTTATCTCTTTCTTCTTGGGTAAACTAGATAGAGGGACAATGCACCTCTGGGAGCTTTGTGAAAGAATTTGATGTTCCATCAATTTTTATGACACCAGAACTGAATGCACTTCCTAGCAGGGATAGTTATGTTCTTTCTGTCCTAATTATTTAAATACTGCCTCTAATTCTTCTTAATTTTACTTTAGTTCATGAAGTTTTTTTCTCTTTCATTGTGTGCCTGATGCACAAACTACAACTCCAACTGGACAAATCTCATTTTTCTGTCTTTTGCCTAATCTAATTGATACGTGACACTGGGTAGACTGTTTCTGTCTTAGTGGGTATGAGTCACCATCCACCCTCAATGTCATCTTAATTCTATTAGTCTATTGTTATTTTAGCTGTCCAGTTACAATTTACTTTGTTTTGAATCTGTACAAAGCCTAACTTGAGATAGTAGATCCTGGAAAGATCACTGAACAACAGACTGAACTTTCAGCTCAGATGTGAAATTAAAGGAAAAGAACACAGGAAAAGAAAGATTTTATATTAATGTGGCGGTAGTTTAATTATATGTTTATTTCTATGCTATTGAGTCAGTGATACTAAGCCTGGGTTGCAAGAAACCTTCAAAATCTATTTGAGCATCATTAGGAATCCTCAAATGATTAGGAATCCTCTACTTTGCTGTGGGCAGCTAGTGAGCAAAGATGTTTTGCTGTGAATGTACAATGCAATTATGAGGAGGCACTCAAAGTTGCTTTCTAGAATTGAAGTTCAGAAGCTAATTCAATGAGAAATTATGTTGTATAATTCTGTTTTGTTCTTCCTAGGTTCCTTTCTTGCCAGGAGACTCTGATCTTGACCAGCTGACAAGGATATTTGAAACACTGGGCACTCCAACAGAAGAACAGTGGCCTGTGAGTCTTTTTGTTTAACACACTGACATTAGTTTTCCTTGTTTTGCTTTTTTACATTTACTTTGTTTTAGCTTTTGAAATTAAGTGATATACCAGTTAGTTTAGTAGGTTTTGAGGAAGGAACTGCCTTATCTTGAAAAGAAAGAGGACAAGCAGCCAAGTTTTTTTCCCTCCTCTTGGCAAACTTTTAATATAGCAATGTTGTTAGCATCAAGCAATGTTAATGGAGATTCTTGGTTTCTTTTCTTGGTCCACATTTCGCATGGCTATTGGTGTGAAATGAATGGCATTTGCTTAATGTTCTTGAGATGCTTGATTAATTTAATCTGCTTTAACCTGAAAGACTTAAATTGTTCTTGCTCTTGAAGGCAATTAGTAGGAGCTTAAGCTAGGCTGGGCAAGTTACAGGTTTGGGAGACAGTAAGAGACATCATACTAACAGCTTTAATGATAAATAGTTCATCTCAGAGTAACTGTGGAGTAATAAATACAAATCAGTATCCATCCTCTGAGTGGACCCTTTTTAACTAGTGGGTACCAATAGGTCTCACTGGGACAGCTTCCCCTTTATCTGCCATGCTGGTTGCATCTAAAGCAAGAATGATGACCAGCCTAGCTGTGCTCAGTCCAAATCTGTGGGATTGGCCATGAAATAACCAGGAGTCCTTTGGGCACTTCTCATTCACTCTAAGCTACTTACACCCAGAAATATAGTCCATATTTTCTGCTGGAACCTGTAGTCAGATTCCAGATCATAAAGTGGGGGTTTGGGTATCTGATTCTGAAATCTGTATGGCATCTCCCCTCCCTCGGCCCCCCCCCCTCCACCCATCACATTATTTATGTCCAAATCAGGTTAAGTAATCCACAGTAATAAGTTTATAATATACCTAGCCACATAAAGCAGGTGCTATGTTTGTGGACAAGCATGTAGAGATGCTTGTTGTACCTCCATTAGCATCATGTTGGGTTTCCAGAAATGCTGGGATTCTTAAGTTTGGTTTGGGCTTTAAGAATTATTTCAGTACCAGTTGTCTTACTCAGCATGTAAATTTCTATGTATTTTTGTTTCAGAAAGTCCGTTTTTTATGTAGCTTCAGGCTGCTGGTCAAGCTTTTCCTGGGCACATACTGCTACTTTAGGGGGACCATGCAATGCACTCATGTCTCTGTGTTAGACCACACACTTTAAGCACAGGCAGCAATGAAAGTCTGATCTTCTACTGCAGCCTGAGTACTCCACTGGGTTTGACCTAATTCTTTTTGTAGGGAGACAAAAGGCATTGTCTCTATACAGATTATGCTAAGTGTTTCTGAAACGATGAGTGAAGGATAGGCATATGCTTGTTGTTTTGAATTTCTCTAATCAAAGCAGCTAGGGAAAGAGAATAGGCAGTTCCCACAATCAGGCAATCTGGTGTCTATGGGTGGGGCAAGGCTCCAAAAAACTCAATTAAGGCAACCACTATGGTGCCCTGGCAGGTCATGATGCTGTGTACCATACCCCCCCCCTTCTGTGACCAGAGGTGAACCAATCAAGTTAAAAGTTTAGGATGTGGTGACAGACACCAGACCAACAACTGTAGGGATAAACAATTTATCTGGGTAACAGTACAGTAATAGATACAAATCAGTAGCACAATTACTTGGATCAAGATGACAGTAAATGCAGTCGTTCACTAATGCTTAGCCAAACATAGCGTCACAATGCACAGTGACCCACATACCATGGTTTTAAGGCAGGCTGACATAAAACAGGACACAGTTTCTCCAGTGATGGTTTCTTCCAGAGGGCTTGGGGAGTTCTGAATTCCCTGATCCCACTGTCCTGTTTTATTAAGTTGTGGAAGCATCCTCTGTACTTGTTAACTAGTAATCACATCCTGCCTGTGTTCCCTCTCTGTGCTGGTTTTCCTTTCTGTAAATGGTGCACAATCACCAAGTGGAGCTATAGCCATATGGAGAAATAGAAGGCAGTACTAGTCCCACACAATTGCATCGTGCTGAGATTCTAAAGGAAATGTACAAAGTTGTTTTGCAGTGACATTTCAGCATTCTTGGGAGAAGAGTTGAAACAGGTGGGAAAAGCAGAATAGGAGATTTGATGGCACAACAGAGATGATATTCCCAAATTAATTTGCAAACCCACACATTTTGAGAATTGAAACCTTTAGAACTGAGACTGATTGTACACATTTTTCACTTCAGTGTTAGTGTTCTATTTTGGTTGGATAAACTTAGTGTGATGTTTAGAGATCTAAATTACTTATAGATGTTTGGATAATTGTCTATAGCAATTTTTTAAGATAGAATTTGAATAAAATGGGATTGATTATTTTTTATTTTTTTTTGTACCTAAGGGAGATAAAAGTATGCCATTCATCTGTTGTTTAACTGCTTGGTATATTTCTTGTTCCCTCCCTCCATTCCACAAGTAAAACTTTAACTATTTTGCATTTCAAAAGTAGCTTAAAACTGTTGTGATGAACAGCAAACTCTGAGGACAGCCTGTTACTACATTGGAGAAAATACAGATTGGTTCTTTAGTGAAACTTGTCTTTTCTACCATGTGAGTTTGCAAGAGAAAAGCCAAAGCTAGTTTTACTTCATTTGTCTGCACTCACTCTATGAAGTTCCTTCATGCTTCCTTTCATTGTTAGCAATTTTTTTTGCAAGGGAAGGACAGATTGCTTGGAAACGGAAAGTGTGAAACAACTGTACCAATATAAGTGAAAAGGTGAATTATTTCAAAGTTGAAAATACTTGCATCCCATTTTTGTCTTTGCAGGATATGACAAGTCTTCCAGATTATGTCACATTTAAGCCTTTCCCTGGGATGCCGCTTCAGCATATCTTCAGTGCAGCTGGTGATGATTTGCTCAGTCTTCTGCAAGGCTTATTCACTTTTAATCCTTGTGCTAGGGTTACAGCTACTCAGGTATCATATGCTTGCATTGTGTCCTAATGTTCATTAACCTACTGTTAATATCAAATAAATGTGGTTTGAAGCTAGTAAACCAGGTTTGAAATGAAATGTCAGGTACCTGTCTTTGAAATGTTAGAAATATATTTCCAGTGTTTTATACAGAGAACTCTGAAAGGCATGAACAATTCTCACTAATAATCTCCACGCCCAATTATAAAGAGAATGTAAATAAAGGTGTATGAGTCATGGTCTACAGACAATCATTATATTTGATATTCTAAATTCAGTTACCTAAAGTTTGCAACTTAAATCTTGGTGTAGCAGGTCTCATTCCCTGCTCTTAAAAGGTTTTCATCCTTAATTCATCTAGTCTCTTCTATTTTATTTAAACTTCTTTGACTCTTTTTATTTGGAAATCTGATGATTTTAACCAGCATCCTGATCTGAATACTATGTTATTGGCATAAGCAAGAATAATGTTTACCTAAGAGACAGCTTAGGTAAGACCATATTCCACAGTTTATGGAACCTGTGGAACTCCAAAAGTTTAAAATAGGGTATGTAATATTGCTACATGAAACTATCCCTGTTAACTTGTGTTGGTCTTTTTCTAGTTCAAACTACATTTTTCTTGCAGTTTACATTGTAGAAGCAACACAGTTAAAGAAATTGTGGGGGAAGACTTATCTTAAAAGCTAGCAAAACAGGTGTTTGGACCCTAAATCTTATCATATTATTTTAATCCTTTTTCTACTCTTTATTTTTTATCTTCATGTCTCATCTGTTTTTCAGTATGTAAGCTCTTTGTACAAACAAGAAGTTCATATCTCCAAAATCTCCTGCAGTGTAGTCTAGAGTTTGGATGTTTAGATGTCTCAGTACAAGTTAAAAACATCAGTTCGCAATTATTGCATGTCTAATAAAATCAAAGTACCATGGCAATAATTGAGAACACCGAACCTTGATTTGTACCAAGAACACCTTCCATACAAAGTGATTTATTTCATTATAGTTTCTCAATATATGGAGTTCTGATGCTATATACTAATTATTTGGTTATTTTTCTTCCGTTATCATTAAGGCGTTGAAACAGAAGTATTTCAGTAATCGACCAGGACCCACTCCAGGAAGCCAACTACCCAGACCCAACTGTCCTGCAGAAGCTGTAAAGGAGCAACAAAATGCAATTCCAAATTTAAAAAGGAAAAGAACAGAAGGAATAGATCAAGGTAACGTCTTAATGTTTCACCTGTTTTAAAATAGGAGCTACAAGCTCAGAGGGGAAGTGATGCTTCCAGTGTTTCAGAACAAAAACCTTCTGAATGGACAACTGGGCACCAGCACCATCTGAAGCCCTCTGACAATTTATATTTTAGGATAAACACTTCAGGGTGAGAATGGCTTAGTTCTGTGTTCTAGCAGAACTAGTACAAAAAAAAAAAAAAGCTTTTTGAAATCTATTTGTTAGAATAAATTTTTAATACCATTAATTTCCATTATGGAGTGTGGTACTACATAGTAAGTTAGAGGCAACTATTAGACCCTCTATTCCCGAGACACTTTACTGAACTGAGGTGGAAGTCACTTTAAAAAAAAGAGGGAGAGAGAGAGAAAATGGGGGGAGGAGAGTATGAGAGAAACATGGTATTTCATTCTTTTAAGTGACAGATCAGAGACTGTAGATCAGATTTTAGAAGAGAGATTTCTGCTGTCTCCCTTGGACTAAGCAAGTTAAGTGTTATGATCACTCTGTAAGGAAGTTCTAAGCACATTGCAGTGATCCTTTTAAAAGGCAAACCTATTTTCTAATATTAATTTCCATATGGAATGTCCGGTTTTCCCCCAGACAGTAGCACATGCTTCTTACCTTCATAGTAATAAAGCTCTAAGGATTCAAGACTTCTGTCAGACACTGGACTAGGCAGACTTCTATCAGAGAGGCAAATGTTAGGTCTTAAACTGGGAGTTTGTTGCCTTGACAGCCGAAATTTGCTAGATAGCAGCTGTCAGGTTATTGTCAGCTTTTTGTTCTTGTCAGTACGAGGCTCTTTGATACTAAAGTCATATATATTTTAGGAATGCAAATACTTGCATGAAAGTACATTTCCTCTTGAGTTCAGACAGATAAATTGTTAGAGTTTAGCTTACTTTTTAGGCACTTCAATTCATTGTTTGATAGTCTTTGTCAATTTAAAAGTAAAATGCATTAACTCATTAGAATCTTTAATCATTTAACTATTCACACACTGTCTGGTGACCTCAGTACCATGACTTGTCAGGTTCCCGTATGTAATTAATTGCTTAATTTAAGCTCTTTATCTCCTTCTGCGACACCATGTGAGGATCTGTGATTTACTGTTTTCGAGTCCATGCCCCAAAATACGCCAATTAACTAAAGGACAGGAAAGAGGAGGAAGTGCTTCCCTGAGCTCTGCGACTTAAAAATATTTAATTTATCAATGAACAAGGTTCCCAGAGCTGTATCAGAACTAGAACACTAATTGGCTTAATGTCTTTACAAAAGTCTCATCTTCAGCAAGGTGAAATCAGTGTTAAATGCTATAAGGTTTGAGATTGGATATAACTAAGGCATTTAGGAAGTCATCATTGCTTCCTGAGACATTTGAATATCAGTTTAAAAAGTATATTGTTTCCTCCCAGTGCTGGTTGATGCACATCAGAAAATTTATGTTCTGTTGTTGCCTTAGCTAGGCTGATAGAACCCAAGTGTACCAAAGGTATATTTCCTAGTCCCAACTGACGTTAAAGGAGAGAGACAAAATTAGAGCTAGCAAGCTTGCTACCCTGGATTTTGTTTGATGACCTTACATGGCATGAGCATCAAGTTAAAATGTGAATATGCTTTTAGTTTGGAAGAGCAATAATCCTACAGTCTATTTATAAATAAAGGTGGAAATACGGCATTTTTTAGTGCTGTTGAGAACGAAAATGTGCAGAAGTCATTTCAAAGAAAAATAAATTTCATCCTTTGAAATTCTCAAACTAAGCTGTGCTTGCATCTTGCATAGCATCTCTCCTTCAGCCCTGTTGAGGCAGCACTCTAGAACTTAGAGTAGACTGAAGCAGTTAGTAGTGGGTGCCCTCTTACAAAATCTTGGCACCAGAGGCTTGCTTCTGGGAGAGAGAAATTACATCCCCATGAAGTGCTGCTGTTCCACAAGAACAAAATGCTATAGCCTTCAGGAGTGTTCACCAAACTTAAATGTGCAGTGGCTGTACCCTTCAGGGAAAATTTAAAAAAAAACAAAACAAAACAAAACAAAAAAACTATTGTCAGGGGAAAACTCACGAACTAAATGAATGACAAAGTATTAAGCATACATCATTGCTAGCTATTGCTACCACTTACTGCTCATCTGTGAGGTATGTGGAGACAATGATGTTATTATAACATCATTGTCCATGTTCTCCACCCTGGAAAACACATAGTCAAATACAGCACTTCTTTCCCAGAACACTGATTTCCAGTCCTGCAGATTTGCATTTCTACAGAGCTGTAAACTCACAAAACAGAATGTAGAAGATAACAGCAATAAACTCTTCCTGAAGTCAACACAGTGTAGGAAACCTACCTAATCTCAGATCTATTCTACTTTGGCTTGAAAAAAAAAAAAGTCCATTCATATCTAAGATTAAAAACTTCTGCTGTTTGGGTATTCCGTTAAAGTTCATGGGAATGATTCAATGCCAGTGTATTTTAGAGGACAATTCTGCTTACAGGGCAGGCAAAAACAATTGGACCTCCCATAGCAAACTTCATATCTGTCATCCCACAAGGCAACGATGGTATAAGCTACCTACATTATAATTAAATAGCACATGAGTAAAGGAGAGGACAGATAGAATGGAATCAGAAAAGTGCTGTTCCCTGCATCTCTACAGCTGATACTAACAAAAACACGGTTAAAGAATGAGTCATAGACAAAAAGGGCCGCTACCTCCTGCAGACAGTATGCAAAAAAGATCATTAAGAGTATATGCAGTAGGGCAGGGTTAAGTCTTAGAACAGCTTGCCTTTCATAGATTTAGAATAGATTTAATTGGCTAACTTTTTATACCAACAAAGAGAAATACATGTATCCCAAATGCAATTAACCCATAATTATGGAATTTGGGACTCATATGGAGTACAGCTACTGATGCAAGTTGGCTTTGATTCTGGCAGTCCCCCATAGATTTACTGAAATAGAAATATTGTGCTGCTGCAGACAGCATTAACTAGCTTGGAGTAAATGAATGTGAAGAATAGTATTAAATGAGCATTAAAAACTCAAGGAGGGGACTGAACCCCTTTACTTTGGTAACATTGTGATTTACACTTTTCAGGATTACCAAAAAAATTGATTTTTTGATTGCTGTGGATGGTGGATGAAAATGAGTGATCATATGACCCGAGTGCCAACCATTGAAAAACGCTGTAATAGTCACTGGATGGTTATTTTTGTTTGTTTGTTTTATATGTAAAATGTGAATGCGATTTTAGTAACTGAAACTGAGTTTTTATTAACTTCTTTTATAATAAATTTTTTTTGAACAAAACAGCAAGATTGCTTTTTCTGGTTTGCTGTTTCATTACTTCGACCCATGCTTTGAGGTAGGAATTCCATAAAAAGACACTTGCTGGCTACAGATTTACACAGCCTAATTTTGCAAAGCCTTTATGCTGAATCGTGCTATCCTGTATAGATGCAAAACTGCAAAACAAGGAGAAAAACTGCAAATACAGCCTTTTCACCTGGAGCTTAAGTATATATGTCTGATGTGTAATACATGCTGGAAAAACTGTATCATTGTAAGAGAAGGGCAGGATTCTTTTTTTAATATGCCAGTGAAGTAACAAGTGAGTCTGCTTGTGCTCTCATTTGACACGCCTTAAGACTTTCAAAGGACACATCTACTACATTGAAAACAATATGATGCGTAGATTGAATGTGAAGTTGTTTCTTTTACACATTCTAGTCTTCCAGGAAAAGTTATCTGAGAGCGCATATAAATACTGTTTTCTTCACAGCCTCAAGATTGCAATAAATGATGGAGGGAGATCCAGCTGGGAAAACTATACCAGCCCTCCTGTCAACCTGTGGCTGTTGAACATTTCATAGTGCAGATACTGTGCTCAGCTCTTCAAGTTGCCTGACTTCCAGCATAACTGTGTTGCAAAGTGGCTGCTGGGCAACCAGACTTCTTCAGTGGATAGAAACAAGCCAGTAGATGCTGTTGATGCGCAGCCTAACTGCGTGCCCTCCCCTGTTGTGCAGTGGATCTCAGGGATACCCGGTGAGCCATTGTCATTTTCCCAGTTGTGACCCTCTTTGAGCATTCTGTTTTTTTAATGTATATGGCAAGTATATTAGCAGAAGAGTTAAAGTTGTAGAGGACTAGTAACCATCATCTTGCTGCTGAAATAACTCAATTTACTTGTACCATCAGCCAACTTGGAAATATGTTGGCCTTAAAGGGACAGCAGTTGCTATTCCCTCAGTAACGTACTCTGTTCATGGCAATATCCTACTGTGTTTCTGGTTGTTGGTGAGTGAAAATTAAATTTCTACAAAGACCTTAATAACAATGTTATTTCATGAATGTTTTCTCTATACTAGTTATAGCAGGTTTTTTATTATCTGTGTAATCACAGATCATCCTGAGTGCAGGCTGAGGGACTAAGAGGAGAGCTGCAGTCCTACCTCGGGCAGGGATAGGTTTAAAAAATATGTTAATCTCAATAGGGAAGAGAGAGTTAGGAGTACTGTAATTTTTTTTTTTTTTTTTTTGCATTCATCTTCTCTAGAGCAGCATTCTGACTGGACTTCAAAGTCCTGAAACATTCAGCCACTAATACAGGTACAGAATCTTTCAGTGAGTATACTCATGCCTAACTCTTGAGCATAACAAATAGAGCTTGTATGGCAGTGGCAATTTTGTGTTGTACCAGCTCTGCCGTGAGAGTTACTTCATTCCTTTCTTGTCAAACACAGCATATGCCTAGACCACACCCTGGCCTGAAGGGAACCTTTTCCAGTAGAACAAGGAGCAATCCTCCAAGCTGCTATTGGCGAAACTTGTCAAGTAGATACTGAATTTGAGCATTTGTTTATTGTGCTCTGCAAGAGAGGTTGAAAAGAGGACATTGAGCATTTTGTAACCTATGCTGCTGACCTGTGTGCTTCCAATCATGTGTCTATCACAGAAGACTTGAATTAAAAAAGCAGTGCTCCTATATAATAGAAGGTCAGGAACCATTCTCTTCCAAATCCCACACTGGAATTCATTTGTCATACTGTGTGCTGCAGGTAAGGCTGTTGTGTGCTGTGAGTGTATATAGCAGCTCATCATGTCTTGACTTCATCTGTGTTTGTGAACGAAGCCTTCTGTGTCAGGGACTAAACTTTGCTCTTAATGGTGGTTTTGTGCATACCTTAAGTGTACATATACCACAGAGTAAGATAAGATTAGAAAAAACATCAGCACAATATTTTTTTCTTGATTTCAGTCTTTTGGATAGTTTGACTTAACTCTTGACTTAGGTCAGAACTCTGGAAGAAGCATTTGTGACTACTGCTGACTATCAATTACTATGCAACTGGTCATCTCTACTGTTTAAATTTGTAGCTAGCTTACCTTGCAAGCTTTCTGTCATGCTAACGATGCTTCAGCTTGGACAATCTGTTTTATCACACCAGCACATTAAATATATAACTGTTGCAACCTACTTGGCTTCTGTTAAGATTAACGGTGGTCATGTATGGTTTGTCTTGAGCTTGCAATATGTGTGCTTATGTAATTGCACAAGTGTACAAGATAAGCCTTTATACAAACTGGAACTTAATCTAAATGCCTTCTCTCTTGGATTGAGACAGTTTCCCTGCCCTCATCACTTTTTTTTTTAAATTGTGAGCCACTTTCAGACCTACTGGAGTTTGAGTAACTTCTGTAGATTGTGCTGATATTACTTATATAATTTAATAAAGCCTTTTTTTTTTCCTTTCTATGTTGCCACAATAAAAGCAGCAAAACTCACTGTAAGAACACACAATACAGAAAGGGAACGTGCTCTCTGTTCTAAACAAAACTGATTTTGTTTTCTCACAGAGACTGGGGTTACTTGTGATAACACGGAGAGGCAAGACTCCTAGCTGTCATGTCTTCATCTCATCTCCTTGATTCTTCATTAGTGCCAACACTGTATGATCCCTCCAGCCTCTATGCTCTTTTGACAAAGAAGTTTAGAGCCAGGATGAGGTGTAACACTGCTGCTTTGCATTTGTGGTACGTTCTTATCTATGGTATAGCCTCCATACTGTGAGCACTCCAGGCAGTTCTGCTAGTTCTTTGCTTCTGCCAGTGTTTGTTCTTGGTTTTGTGACTGTCCCTGTTCCTGCATATACAGTATTCTCTTAACTCTTGCTTGGCCACTTCTTCTGGTGTATGGTCACTTATGCTCCATGTACACCAGTATGATGATTCCTTTACAAACCTCTAAAATTGTAGCAGGTTTCACCTGACTTCATATTATTTGCTTCTCAGATAGAAGGGAGGAATTACTACAAGAAAGCTGTGGTTTAGGTTGTTTTTTATTGAACCTCCTCCACTTCTCCTTGCATTTCATACTGTATTATATCAACTCTGTCTGAGGTAAGGTATTCTCTCCACGCAGCTGTAATAAAATCACAGGATAAATCAGGTCTAAGTTTAGTTTGGTTGAGATGGGGAGCTTCTCGGAGAGCTAAATTGAGTTTTTTGAACACTCTTCTTCACAGACTGTAATGACGTGTAGTAGTATGAGAGGATGTGAAAGAGACATGTATGGCTGTAGCTCTTCGGGGCATGAGAGACAGTATTGTGTAAGATAACCTTATATTGATTCTTCTCTTCCCAAAGGCCTGATGGGTGTTAGATTTATTCTCCCTATAACCCATCACCACCACCTGGAAGGCACCAGCAGCAGCTCTGTTATTGCTAGCTTGAGAACTCCATCTTGCATTTCTCTTAACACATCTCAATCACTGGTGCAAACTTCATTCATCTTTTTTTGTATCTCTCTGTCAAGCTTACCCAAATAGAACTGGGATAAAATATAAGTTTTGATGCTATTGAAATATCCTCGTGTCATCTCTGTGTTCAGTTCTAAGTTTTTTAATTTATTTTTTACTCCGTTTGTGAGAAACTTATTCAGCAAATAATTATTTCTTTTTAGAAACCCTTATTCTTTCAAACAGTTACTTAAGGAGTTTCTGTCTTCCTTACAAGAATTGAATCTGCAGACAGGCAGGCAGGTCCTGCGTGAGAATGTCCTGAAAAACACGCTGTGTAGTCAGCACAGAGGCTGCCAGTGTTGTGACTATTTCTTCTAGTGCAGTCAGTTCAAACTTTACCCAGAAACCTGCATACAAGCAGCATTCACCACTGCCATAAAAACAGAATGGTATGCAAGGAAAGGAGGAGGAGAAGATGGCATTTTGCTCTTAATTTACGTGTAATGGAATGTGGTATATTGCTTACTCCAGGAGATTTGTGCCACTTTAGTAGGGATTCTGGCAGTTGCAGTGACCTGACTTTGAAAACAGAATGTGGACTGTGTGCTTCGTTTTTGAAAAAGCTCCAGTTTGGGTCAGACTGGTAGGCAGGTACCTTCCAATAGTACTTAGGCCATCCATCAAGCTTAACTGCAGGAGTTCAGATGTCGATATACATTCAGACACATTTTTCCTGCCATCGGAGGTAGTGTCTGTCAGATACATGAAGCAGGTAGTCAGATGCAGTAACAATTTGAACTGTCTTCCTGATACTTGTTTTTCTGAAAGTCCTTGTTCTGCCAGCTTGGAGCTCCTGTGAGGATGGGAAACTGGCCTGACTCTCAGCATGTAGTTAATGCCTGCATTACTTCATATTCTTGAATAAGATCCTTTACTTTGACCTTATTTAGTAACCTGGGGGCACGCACGTTTTCTCTCTTTCATCTGTCACTCATTAACTCCAGTAAGGGTAAATAAGGCAGCACCAGACTCCCAGCTGCTGGCTGCTTACCTCAGTGTCAGAAATGTGTAAATGTGGCTGGGAACTCTGCCGTCTCCTACGAGCACAATGTGTCCTTAGTGCCACCAGAGTTAAATGTCTATGACAGTTATTTGTAAGGTGAAGGCATTAAGTAACCTGAGATGTCGTTAATTAAAACCTGATTTAGGAATTAGAAGTTGGACTGCATACACTTAACAGGTCAGAAAGAATGACATTTATAACTGGTTGTACATGGTACTGGGCTAAAAAGTGTCAATAAAAATGTGCAAATGCATCAACTGTAGAGTTCGGTACACAGCTATGTATTGCTATCATAATGTAGTTTGGTTACAAAAGTTACCTATGCAGAAAGGTTTAATTGTTGCACCTCATTAATAGAAAATGCAGGTTTTAATCTATGTTAAATTTGAGTTGCAGTGGGGGAAAAAAAAAGCAGTTTATTAGGCTATAATTCTTTAAAACCTTTATTACGCAAATTTGTCTGGAAATGCTGTTTTTTTTTGTGTAAAGATTAAAATCTTCAACTACTATGAAGTGTTTTGTTACAAATCTAACAAGCAATGTAAAACAATCTGATCAGAATCTAACCAAACTTGACTACTTAAATGCATGGAATTTTTTCCTTTTTTTTTTTTTAATTATAACTCCTACCTGCTAGAAAAGATGAGTGTGAGTTACGGGTCACTAACAAAGATGTAGTGAGTGATACCACCATTTGTTGTTATGACCAACCTGATGTTCTGGAAAGACTGGTTACACTTGTGTACCTGGCCGCACATGCACAGGCAATCTCTGTTCCCACCCCATCTCAGAGATCTGTATTTCAGGTGTCTCTTTGTTTGCAGTAGAGCCCTTGCCTTGCTTCAGTAGATGTCCCAGTGCTTTCTTTTCTGTTACGGTTGCTTTGTGTGCCCCCACAATATCTACATACAGCCTTGAAGGGGATCATACGATTAGAGCAGCAACAAATGCTACACTGTGTAAGAATCTTAATGGATGCCAAACCAACGGATTCTTTTCCTGAAGCTGCTGGTGGAAGATACTTCCAGCCCCTAGAGACGCTGACTGCAGTGTGAAAGTTGAGCTCCTATGAGCTTAAACATCATAAAACAACACAAAATTTAGATGTTTTTCAAAGTGTCGGTGAACTCTGGAGCCATTATTGTAATGCTCCTTTTTTCCCTTCCCTTCCTTACAAAGATGCAAGTAAGCTGTAACAGCCAAGATCTCAGTGCCCTCGTCAAACACGGGAATGGGATATACCTTGCCCTTGGGCTTCCTGCCCTCAGCCAAGCACTAAAACAGGTGAGATGCTGTGGCTGCTAACAGCATGCTTTGTGTCAGAGTGGGCTTTTCCCAGCTGCTTTTTGTCAGGTCTACAAGCTGGGCTACGTTGTGCTGTGGGTACTGGGCCCAACATGATTCCTAGATATGCTGGCTTCTGAAAGATTTCCAAAGGTTGTGGAAGCCTTTGGCTACCTAGGAGGATTTGGGAAGAAGTGCTTTATCATCCCCAAGAAACTTTGAGTTACCAGGTGGTGGTGCATACTTCAGAAAAAATTGACTTTGTGGCCTGCAGCCATCTGGACTGTGAGATGGGGATGGTCTTTCAGTCACTGACAAGTAAAACTGCTAGGTGTTGCAGAAATTATTTTGACTGTCTATTCACACCCTTGCGTGGAGCTCCCTTTAACTGGAATACCTTTTCCACAGGACACTGTTCCAGCAAACATCGCAGCAGTTAGGTCATTAGCTATGTAAAAGGTCCCATTTGGACTTGAGTGGTTGTTTCCAGAACATGTGCATGAGCATTGACACACATTTCCCCACCTTCCCATAACCATGTTTTTGACGGGTGTCTAACTCCTAGGCTCAAGCAAAATATACATTTACCTAAAAAGCGAATTCAAATCTCTTATATTTTAATAGGCATATGAAGTGTAAATGTATGCTATAAAAATGAACTAATTGTATGTGTCACCACCACATGCGATAGATTTTGGTTTTGTTTTCTTTCTGATCACATTTACGTTTGGAAAGATATTATGTATTTCATTCATTTCAGCTGAAACATGGCCAAATGGTGAAGTTTTTTGTCCTCATTACATGCAGCCTTTTTGCATTATTCTCGTTGCCAGTTGATGTAAACCAAAATCTCTTTAATTACTGAAAAAACATGGAATTACAGAACAGTAAAAGCATCATTCCCAGTTGCAGCTTCTTTTCATAAGGTGTGAACAAAACGGTACAATTCCTAATACTCTTACAATAAAATATGGAGATCTGGTTTATACTGTGCAAGTCCTGAGGAAGCACAGAGTCCTCAAATGTTCCTGCTAAGTTATGATTTCCCTTTGTGGTGCCAAAGAGCCTTTTGCTTCATCACTAACATCTTTTGAGTCCTCTATAGAGCTGGTAATATTGCATTCTTTTCACAGCAAAGGGGAACAGTGAGAGTCCCTGTTTCTACATAATCCCTGTAGAAATGACTCGGGCATGGGTGAAGTGGATACACGCGAAGGTGCAACATCTGCAAGCGAAACTACACTTGGGATCCAAGCGTAATGGCTTTCCTGCTAGCTTCAGCGAAGCTGATGTGCCACCAGAAGGTTACAAGTGCATAAGAAACGAGGTCAGATATATTGTAGGCAGAGTTTTGTAGGCTGCTCGAAGGTAGGTGGCTCAAAGTGACGTGTCTGGGGCTTCAGGCTCTGCTGTGCTGCCTGCATACACACTGAGAGAGGAAATTGGCTTGCTCCCAGGGCACAACTGGCTCTTAACAGTGTTTTTTCTGGAAAAAGCTGTGTAGTTACAACTTCTAACCAAGCACTTCCCTCCCTGCTTTCCTTGCTCTCCAGCACATTAACTGTGACCAGAGTTTGAAGTCCACTCCTGGGTACCCCTCAGGTGTCCTGCGGGGCCCCTTGATGCCTCCGTTCAGCCTCTCACCCCCCTGTGTCACAAGCTCCGGCTGCATAACCTTTGGGGCTGGCACAGGTCTGTTTTCTCCTGTCCTGACTAATTAAATCTCTGTAAATCAGTGTTGCTAGAATTCCTTATATGAAGGAAACCCAAATCTTCTTGCCTTTCTCAGTTGAAACTATGGATTTCCCATCAGATTTCTGAATGCCATGAATCAGAATTAGCTCCTCCTCAAGGAGACACTCTTTACCCTGCCAACAGGGTAAAGAGGCAGGAATTACTGGTTGAATATTTCTGGCTGGTAATCAGATTAGGGGACTACAACAGCCATTTCTGATTTCAGAATCTACGTTTGATGTGTAAACCTTATTCTAAATGCGTGGATAGTTTCAGAGTGACAGTTCTGTTCACGCAGCAGCATCTGCTCATTGCTTAGCTGTGAGCCTGCTCAATCCTTGCCAGCAACACAGCAGGAAAGTTCAAGAATTTCTAGTGACTTTTTTTTTTTATTTAAAAGCCACAGCATACATCCCAAAGCCCTGGGGTGTTCTGGCCTACTGACTGGCAAGTCTGTTACAGATCTCCATTGTTTTCTTCAGTGCAGAAGCTAGGCTCATTTGTTTCAGTGATAAGAGTGCTGGCAGGAACAGACCTGCGTGGAGCTGCGTTTCCCGCCCACTGAAGGCTTGCTGCTATCAACACAAAGCATGAAGCTAATCTGGGAGTGCTGAGGAGGGGCAGCACCATGAGCTAACACTTCGGGTTAGGCACCGGATGTGAGCTGCTAAATTAGCGTTCATCCCTGGGGTGCTGCAAGGAGTCTCCAGTGATGTGAATTTGAAGCACGGCATTAACCTGGACAAAGCTCAGTCTCTTACCAGCTCCTGTTAGCTCATCCAGCTCCTCTTGTTGCTGTCAGAGACTGGGATACAGCTGGTCCCCCACGCTAGTTGAGAATACGGAGAGTGACCCAAAGCAGTAAAACACTGCACTGTGTGAGTCAAGGTTTTTCTCTCCACCACCAACCTCCTGATATGCTGATGCTTGAACTCTTCCACCGCACCCATATGTCACCTTTATGCAGCCTCTTCTTGTAAGACAGTTTATTTTTAAATAAAACCTCAGATTCTCTTTCATGTTTTGATTTAATTTTGCAGATGTGGAAATTAAGCCATGCCTGACCAGTCAGCTTTTTGTGATTGTACAAGAAGTCTGGAACAGAAATAGAAAAAGAACACATTTTTGCTTAGTTCTTACTATTCTGTGTATTGCCGTGTCTCAACCACATGCTTCAAGAACCTGACTGTGTTTCAAAGTTAAAAATAACAGTGGTTTTCTACAGCTGGCCACACCACTCTCCTGTACACTGTTCAGTCCTTGATTCCTTTTCTTTGGCCCTGTCTTTACAGAGAGGGGCTGTAAATTAGAGAAGTTGTGCTTAGACTCAGCCCTGACCCGAGGAGTCCTCGCTTGAGGTTGTGGCTGCTGATGCTCCTACAAAGTACGGGTCTCAGCTGCACTCTTGCCTAGGGTTCTGTAGGATCAGTGCGAGCTGGTGTCCTTTGCCATCCGATTGACAAAACTGATCTTATGATATGGGTAAATACCACGTCTCTAACTAGTATATATGGATGTCAGAGTGCCATCAAAAATAAAGCACCTGTCTGCCTTCCATAAACTACACCCTCAGAGTAATTGTGGGCTTTTCAGTCCCCAGCAGAACACCGAATTATGCAACACTGGTTCATCACATGACCTGCTTTTTCTCCTAAAATATCAAATTTCTGTTTGTTTGCACACAAAGGGAAAGAGGAAGGGGTTTTACGTAATACATCCTGCAGTCCATACTGATTTCCTTTTTGCTCCATAAATCTGTGTTACCTACACATACACACAGTACAATAGCCTGTAGTCACAGAGTTCTTAAGACTAGTACTTTAGTTTTAAAATGCCTTAAATATTTATATTAAATATTATAGCATGGATATACATGGAGGCAACAAAGCAAACAAAACAAGGGAGTCTTCCCACAGAGAACCCGATTGCTACCACTGTTGGCTTTGTTTGCAAAATACCCTGAAATCACACAAGAAGCTGAGTTATCTAGGTAATAGCCCAATGAGAGGAGAAGCATTACTGGACCTGGCGCTCACCACCGTGGATGGAATAATAACAGAGGTCAAAATTGGAGGCAGTCTGGGCTGCAGTGATCACTCCTGGTGGAATCTGTGATCTTGAGGGATATAGGGCTGGCCAAGAGTGAAGTCAGGACCCTGAATTCTAGGAGAGCAATCTTCCAGCTGTTTAAAGAACTCTAGTGGATGAAATCCCCTGGGACACTGTCCTGAGGGACAGAGGAACTGATCAGAGCTGCCAACTCTTTAAGAACAGCTTTCACAGACCACAAGTGCTCTGGATCCCCATGTGTAATAAATCAAGCACGGAAGGCAGGAAAATGGCTGAGCAAGGACCTGCTGCTGGTCAAACTGAGGCACAAGAAGGAACTGCACAGGCAGTGGAAGCAGGGGTATGTGGCCTGGGAAGGATATGGGGATGTCACCCAGATGCACAGGGACAAGATCAGGAAAGCCAAGGCACAGTTGGAGCTGAAGTAGGAAAAGGTTGCAAAGAATAGTAAGAAGGGATTGTAGAGGTATATTAGCTAAAAGAGGAAGGCTAATGAGGGTACGCCCCCCCCCCCCCCCCCAAAATAAACCAGAAGGGTGAACTGGTAACAACAGATATGGGGAAGGATGAGGTACTCTGCAACTTTTTTTGCCTCAGTCTTCACTTTTCCCACAACTTTGCAGTCTCTCAAGCCCTTGAGCCTCAAGGCAGGGACTGGGGGAACAAAATCCTTCCTGCTGTGAGTGAAGATTGGGTTTGGGATGACCCAATGAAACCGAACAGGTACAAGTCTACAGAGCCCTGTGAGGTCATAGGATCACAGAATCATTAAGGTTGGAAAAGCCCTCCAAGATCATCTGGTCCAAACATCTCCCTAACACAAGTGTCACCCACTAAACCATGTCCCCATGCACCACGTCCAACCTTCTCCTGAACACCCCCAGGGACAGTGACTCCACCACCTCCCTAGGCAACCCGTCCCAGTGCCTGACTGCTCTTTCTGAGGAGAAATGTCTCTTCATTTCCACCCTGAACCTCCCCTGGCACAACTTGAGGCCATTCCCTCTGGTCCTATCACTGGTTATCTGTGAGAAGAGGCCAAACCCCAGCTCCCCACACCTTCCTTTCAGGTAGCTGCAGAGAGCAATGAGGTCTCCCCTGAGCCTCCTTGTCTCCAAACTGAGCAACCCCAGTGCCCTCAGTCGCTACCCATAGGACTTGTGTTCCAGGCCCTTCACCAGCTTCATAGCCCTGCTCTGGACACGCTCCAGGGCCTCGATGTCCTTCTGGTAGTGAGCGGCCCAAAGCTGAACACAGCACTCGAGGTGCGGCCTCACCAGAGCAGAGCACAGGGGGACGATCACCTCCCTGCTCCTGCTGGCTGCACCATTCCTGACACACCTGGGCACACTGCCGGCTCATGTTCAGGTGAGCATCGAGCAGCACCCCCAGGTCCTTTCCCCTGCACAGTTCCCAGCCACCCTGCCGCAGCCCTGCAGCGCTGCAGGGGCCGTGCACCCCAATGTCCTGAGGAACCTGCCAGGCGGAGCTGCCAACCCTCTCCCCACCGCCCTTCCTCCCCCCCCAACCCGCCCCTGGCCGTGCCACCCGCCCGACGTCTCTGCGCCCTGGGGCCGCCCCGCAGGTGCACGCAGCGGGCCGGGGGCTGGGGGCTGGGGGCTGCGGGCCCGCACCTGCCGCGGGTCTCCCCGCCGCGGGGCGCCCTGAGCGGGCTCCCCGGGCCTCGGGGGCCGCCGCTCCCTGACGACAGCGGAAGGCGGGCGGCGGGGCCGGGCCGAGGGCGGCGGGCAGAGGCGGTGCGGCCCCGCCCGCCGCCGCCGCGGTGCCCTGCGCGGCCCGGCCCAGCCCAACCCAAACCCGCACCCGCATGGGCTGAGGGAGGCGGCGAGGGGCCGGGGGGACGGAGCCAGAGCCGGAGCCGGGATGTCCGCGCCCTGCTGCGCCGGCCAGGTAGGGGCGGGGGGCTTGGGGGCAGCCCCCGGGGGGCTCGGAGCTCTCCGTTGTGCTCGCGGGTCTCGGCAGCCGCTGGCGCTGCCTCGAGCTGGAGCGGTCGCTGTGGGCTCGTCCCCGCGGCTGCGGCTCTGTGGAGGTGCAGGGGGTGAAGGGCGGCTCAGCCTGCCCGTCCCCCGGGCTCCCTGCAGCTCGCCAGGGAGCACGGAAGGGGGCAGAGCCTGCGTGGGGCAGCGCTGCTGCGCCGGTGGGTCTCGGGTCCTGCGGGAGCGGCTGAGGGAGCTGGGGGTGTGCAGGGAGCTGGGGGTGTGCAGCCTGGGGAAGAGGAGGCTCAGGGGAGACCTCATTGCTCTCTGCAGCTACCTGAGAGGAAGGTGTGGGGAGCTGGGGGTCGGCCTCTTCTCGCAGGTAACCAGTGATAGGAGCAGAGGGAATGGCCTCAATTTGCACCAGAAGAGGTTCAGGGTGGAAATGAGGAGACATTTCTGCTCAGAAGGAGCAGTCAGGCACTGGGACGGGTTGCCCAGGGAGGTGGTGGAGTCACTGTCCCTGGGGGTGCTCAGGAGAAGGTTGGACGTGGTGCTTGGGGACATGGTTCAGTGCTGACATTGGTGGTAGGGAGATGTTTGGACCAGATGACCGTGGAGGTCTCTTCCAACCCTAAAGATCCTGTGATTCCTTGGCTGCTGTTTCACACACATTCTGGCAGCGCTTGAAGCAAGGTTTAGCCCTCCTCAGTCTTTTCCACAGTGTGGAAAGAACAAAGTGCTGGCAGTAGGCACAGCTACGGGGGTGGTTCGTGGCTGTTCACATCTCGTTGCTTTTTTGGTGTACCTCCTGGAGAAGCATCTTAAAACCAGGAGGACAAAGCTGTCATGAGGGCCATGTGCTGAATGGCATGGATTCAGCACGACTGAACTGTGAAGGTTTCTTAGAGCCACTCTCAGTGTAGTAATATCTAGTAGTAATGTGTTTTATTGACACTGATGCGTCACTTTGGAGTCTGGAAAGAAGCTGAACTCCTTCGTGATGTTGGAGCCTAAGCAAAAGCCCTAACCATGCAGTCATGGTGCCAGAATTATGCAATACCCTGGGGAGATGTATTCTGCTGGCTCAAACATTATTTTTGATGTAAGACTTATCTGCACTAAATACAGCATATTGTTGGGCTTGTACCAGCACACTTAGCGTGGCTAACCTTTTTATATACAGATTAAGATGATAAATGACATAAATCGTGCTTCGATAGTGTACAGTGTAACTTTTTGAAAAGGAAAAATGGTCTTTGAGTTCACAGCTAGATGAGTTCCAACCTTGATGGAGGGGAGGCTGTTATTCCCGCGTGTTCATTATAGTAAACAAGAAGGGGTAGAAGTTCTTTCTCTCTCAGCTGAACTTCTTCAGGCATTTTACAAGTACTGTTAATCAAGCTGAAAAACTGAGGAGGAATTTGGCCTCTCTTTAAACGTTCTGCAGGATGTGACCGTCCCTACAGAAACAGCAATGATATGCTTGAGGAGAGATGGGACCTTACACAGTGAGTCCTGAAAAACAGCCCTTATGCTGGTCTCTCCTTTTGGCCTAAGAAATGCTGGTTTAATGTGCGTGATATCCCATGGCGTTTGTTTTGTTGGAGTGTTGTGTTGTAACAACAACAGAAAAAAAAAAAAAGTGTTTTTGGCCTGCGTGTCTCTGCCTTGCTGTGTTTCTCTGGGTCTGCTCTCCTAGAACTGACTGGGAACTTCAGCATCCTCCTCGTGAGCTGTGAAAGTGCTGATATCAAAGTTTTCTTGTGGGTTAACATCTCTTGACTATCAATTTTCTCCATTCGTAATGCCAGCAAGTTTTCCTGATGTGAAGCAGACAAGGAGTTATCAGTTCTTTTGGGCTTGGACCAAGCTGTGCTGAACATCTAGCCGATGATGCCTGTCTGAATAAATGCTTTCAGGTTCCTCGGCCCAGATTCCTGTTGTTAAAGGGGTGGCTGCCAAAATTCAATGTCCTTTGGTTATGCTGATTTTGCACTAACAGAAGTTATTTGAAATAATCTCAATTAACGTTACTGTGCGACTTGCATCCTTGCCAAGTAGACCATGGGAACTTACTCTGAAGGAAGCAAGCCTCTGTCTTGGTCATTTATAAGCTCTAATTTTTGCCACTGTTTTTTATTGTGCAGCATGCAAACCTATTTGGCAGAAAATTGTCATTTTTAGGTGTTTGTGCTGTAATAGGCTTACTAATGTTTCTTTTGCTAGCATTTCTTTGGTGGACCTATTTTCAGAATGCAGAGTGAATACAGTCTAGCTTGGGCCTCCACAATGCTTTTGATTACATAAAAACATCTGCTTAAATTGACAGGAAACAGGATTTTACATTTGGCTTTTCTTCAGTAGTTATTCTCAAGAGAATAAAGTTGAGATCATGGTTAAGAAAAGCAGCTGTTGCGGAAAATCTTTATTACAATGAATATGTTTTTTTTCCAGAGTTAAATAAATGTAATTTAAATAGTTAGCATTTAGTTTTTAGGGGGCAGTATGCTCCAATTGGCTTGTTCAAGAAGATGGATTTTTCAATTAGAACTGGTAGTTATTAAAGCTTATAAAGCATTCAAAGCTATTTTTGTAGGTCTGTTAAATCTCAAGTGCTTTCTTTAGTGCTGTTCAGCACTTAGAAGTCCTATAGTGTAGTAAATGAAGTAAGATGTGCCACGAGTAGAATATCAGATTTTTATTTTATACCCAGACCTCTAATGCTGAGGGTTTAAAAAACAAAAATATGAAAAAAGCCCTATTTAAAGTCATGGCTTAGGTCAGCATCAGACTGATGGGGTTGGTGGTCTGTGTGGCAGGGGAAGGAAGTGTGCTGGGGCCACCAGGCTGTGCAGTGCTGCCTGGTTGCATCTGCAGGCCCAGGAGGGGTTTGGCAGCCCCATCCCCTTCATCGCTTCACAGGGGAGGCTGTGAGGGACAGCTCTGTCACCTCAGCCTGCCTTGACCCCAACCTGGGCGCCAAGGTTGCTGTGGGCTTGCTGCTGGCTCTGCTCCTCTTGGAGCTCCCCAGGTGATGCCTTGCCTGCTGGAAATGGTCTCACTGGGTGAGGCTGATTATGCTAAGCCCAAACCACAAACTTAACCAATTTTCTTTTTTTTCCCTTTTTTTTTTTTTTTTTTTTTCCCACCTGTGCACCCTATTCCCCTCTCCCAGCTGCCTTTCCACACCCCTCTGTTTGTCCCCACTGCCACTGGTGGCTGAGGAGCAAGCTAGCTGTCCAAGGTCTGGCTTGGAGCACGGTAGTGTACTCCATTTAAACACATCTATGAAAACCGGGGTGGGAAAAGGCTTTTTTCCCCATTTGCAGAAACGTGAGTTCTTGTTTTAAAACAAATGGTTGCCTGAACAGCTGAAGTAGCAAAGCCTGGTTTCCTACGGCATTGAGCGCTGAGGTTGGTATCTCACGTTGATTTCCCCTTCCAGTAAGTACTGCAGCCTTGTGTTTGTGCAGGGTTGAGAGATCATTTTTCTCTGCTAGCCCTTTTGCCTGTTTTCATGGAAATAGTAAGAAAATAGTATCATCGAGGCCCCGTTGCCCTCTCATAGCTGGATAAAATTTCCTGATGGACCCAAAAGCGTTTGGAAAGGGAGGTGGCAGCTACCAAAAGACAGCGAGGTCATGTAAGTTTTCTATTATTTGGCGCTTGCATTGCTGGGTTGAGTTCAAACTAATTCTTTCTCTGGCACTGCCTAAGAGGCAGAGTATACTCTCTCATTCCTGCTTAGTCTCTCATTGATGCTTTACTTTGTTCAGCCTTTTCCCTTCACATCCTGTTTGTCAGCTGATTGCACTGGGTGTTTAAAGGAACAGCTTAAATACCCATTCCTCTACAGCTGTGGAGTGAAGGCAGTGTGAGAACAGACCTTCTGCCTTCAAAGTCAAGGTGACGTTTTTCTGTGGGAGGATTTAAATGCTACTGCTGCCTTTATTTTATTTGCAAGCACGGGTATTCCAGGGTGTTTTTTTCATTGCTGAGCCTTGCAGTGCTTGTATTCACAGTTGCCAGTGTGAGATGTTTGTGTTTCAGGGCAGTGACTGGGTGAAAGGAAAGCCCCTGGCTATGAGTGCAGGTGTTAGGTTGAGGTCTCACCTGGAGCCGATCATCCCAAAAAGCTCCTGGGTCCTTGGCTTAGCTGTGTGCAGATGAAATCCTTCTCACATCAGAGTTAATGGCACTCCCATTTCTTTCTCAGCTGCACGGGGCTGTAATAGGTCTTGACATGTTAAATGCCTGGCTTCCTGGGTTTCTGGGGCATGATCGACCATTACGACTACCGAATCTGACCTCCTGTGTTGTTCAGGTCACACAAGAAATAAACTTCACCATCAGCAATGGGAGTGTATTTGTGCTGAGGGATTTCCTTGAGCTGAGTGCCACGAAAGGAAAGCAAAGTAAAATCACCGCGTCTCTAATTCCGGGTGCACGCTCTCGCTTCTCCTCTCCCCGCAGCAGGTTTAGCCTTCGGCTGAGTGCAGGTGGTGCCCGAGTGCTGCCTTGTGCTGAGCCTGAGGCAGCTGGTGACAGGCAGACAGAGCTTTTGGGGTGACAGCAGCGGTGGGAGCGTGGCTCTGCCTTTGCTTGGAAGAGGGCCCCGACACACCTAGCAGTCTCGCTTTCGGTTTAATTCATCCTAACTAGGCGAGGACTGGTGTTTGCCAGTCCTGATTGGAGCTGCCGGCAATTAGAGATAGCACGTGCGCAAACATTTACAGGTATAAAAGAGTTCACTGCCTGAAAACGTGGAGTTTTGCCTTTCTTTTTCTGTACAACATGACTGACCCAAAACGTCTCAGTGTGCCATCCCTCAAACAGAAGCTGTTCGTAGTGTTTCCAGAAGAGACTCATGTGTCTTTCCTTGGCTTTTTATGTTACAGTCACTGGCAAAGCAGCAGTTTAGGAACACTACTCAAGGCATTTCTGAAGAAATTGCTGTAGCTGAATTTTACAAGTGCTATTCAGAAAGCAGGAAATGGGAAGAGAGGAGCAGGCTCCGTGCGGAACCTGCCAGCCTGGAAGTGGGTGTGAAGTTGGCTGTTGTGACTGGAAGGTCTTTAGCAATGTTTCTGAAAGTTAGATGTTTTTTTTTATTTATTTTGATGTGGTGAGCAATAGTTAGCTTTCTGTACAAATTTATTGGCTTCTGTCAGTTTGCATGAAGTGTTAGGATTTCTTCCCCCTTCTCCTCCCCCCACAATTACAACTGGCTGGTGTACGAGCTGGAGCAGCCTGCAGGTGAGAAGGCAGTGAAACGTGCAGTGGTGGGAGAACTCATCACCCAGCAGAGGCAGCACCTGATCATCAGGGGGTCAGCACACAGCAGGGTCAGGATGTTCACTGCCTCACCAGTGCTTTCACGGGAGCACTGCAGGGCAGAGCCTTGCCCCCTCCAGGCTGCGTGCTGGGGAGAGGAGCGAGGTGCTGGGCTCTGCTCTTCGTATGGGGTGTAACAGTGCTGCTCCTGTGGCCGTGGCTTTGCAAAATGCGCTGTGGATTTGGGGATGCAGTGATAGAAATGCTAAGTTGCTGGGAGGAGATGTCTTAAGGCCTTCAGATGAGGAACTTGGGGTGCTCAGTGTGGGCGCCTTCTTTGATGGACATGGAGAAAAGATGAGGTATTAAAAAGACTGAGCTAGTGAAAGAAGCCTCACTGAGAACCAGGGTCTGGGAACTGTAGCAGACAAATTAAATCTTTTTTTTTCTGTTTTTAATGAGATGTAAGTAATGACTAGGAGGGACAGAGTGCTCATCTCCTATGCTGTCAAATCCAGATGGTCTGCACTAAATTTAATAACTGGGAAATAGCTATACTACTGGGGAGCTGGGTGACGTGATGCATGCGACGCTCAGGTCAGACTAAACAATTGTCTTGAATTTTCCAAAATCATCAGGAGAAGAGCAGTCGAGCAGTCTTTAATTTAGAAATGTTGCAGTGACGCTATTTGCTAATGTTGGGCTGAGTCACTGCTTAGTCCCGTTCGAGCACGGAGACAAAAGCTAATCATCCTCAGCCCAGTCAGCTGCTTAACTTTTTACCTGCCGGTGTCTGCCAGCAGCTTGCCCAGTTTCTGGCTATCGGCATGGCTGTCCTGGGTGCTGCTCCCTCGTTTAGGCTTGGGTCTGCTTCCTGCTGCTTGGCTGTTTGTCCATCCTGACCCACTGTGCAGGGCAGGAGCCTGCAGTTTGGGGCACGAAAGCCTCACCTCACCAGAAAGCAGTGTTAAGGCAGCGTCTGTGCTGGACTGACACTTCTCTGAGGTCAGTTATAATTTTGCACAGTGCACAGTGTGAGGTGTGCCTGTAAAAATAGGCTGCCAGTTAATGGGCTGGTGAGCTGGTCACAGAACCCTTGGCTAAAGCCGTGTGCTCGGTGCCTGCACGCTTCCTGCAGCTCTGCCAGGAGCTGCCTGGGTGTTTTCGGGAGACCTTGCCACTGACAGATCAGCGACTGCATTATCTGCAAGCCTTACGGCCGCGATCGTGCTGGTGGTCAAGTAATCAAACAGGGGATGGAAAACTAAGCCGTGGTTGGCCCTGGTGGAAGGCAGCCTCAGCGTGGCACATTCCTCAGCTCTGGCACGGCCAGCACGCGGTCCCCCATCGTGCTGCCCGGGTGGTCGCATAGCAGGGAAGAAATGAAACGCTGTTAGGTCTTCGTTTCGTTTAAGAATGCACTTTTTTTTTTTTTTTTTTCCCCCAACAAACTTCTTTGGTTTAATTTTCTAGCATTTCAGCTGAAGTCTCCCAAAAGGAAGAGAGCTTTGTTGTGACAAGTTCGATACTTCCCTATGGCTTGTATGCTTTAAAAATACCATCGGCTATTTTGGGCAGCGAGCCTGAAACTCCTCGCGGACATACGCTTTGTTTTAATGGCTATGGAAAATATTTCCTACAACCTCTGAGATTTTTTTTGGAAGCATCGCTGGAAAATACCTTCTAAAATGCCACGGTGTCTACAAAAGCAGTAGGCAGGACACATCCACTTCACTCCTCAGCCTTGTGTGTAAATAGCCGTGTGTGGGATTAACGTTACCATCCTGTCTAACTCCTCCTTGGATCCTGCAAAGCCCTGCACGTGCAGCAGGTGTTAAATACATGTTGGTGGAGCCTTATTTGCAGGGAGCGCATGGCTCGTGTGCATGTTGGCAAACCTGCTCTCAGCCTGTGGTGTCCTCCTGCCTCTCTCCCTCGCTAACCATAGCTGCTGCCCACGCTGGCATCGGATGGGAGCACACTCTCACCCGCTCCTGCCTGCACCCAGAAAGCGTTTGGCACTGGCTGGGGCAGCCTGTGCTGATCGCTTCTGGTCCTGGCTGCGTGGATGTGGTGCTGTCTGTCCGTCTGACCTGGCGGGAGCCTGCTGCACTCATCCCAAATGGCTTGGCAGAAAGCCACCAGCGAAGTGCCAGCTTGGAGAAGGTTTGGGCCAAAGCACGTGGGAGTGACGTGAGGTGCTTACCTCTGCTCTCCCCGTGTACATGCGTGCTGTCCTCTCAATTGATAACTGATAAGTCATTTTCACTTCCCTCCTTTGCCTTTTTTTTTTTTTTTTTATGCTGTCTGGTTCTTTTGTTTGGCCACCAACAGCAGCAGAAACAACTCTGCGGTGGTGGTGCAGGATCAGGAGCGGGTGGCTGCCCAGGGAGCAGGGCTGGGGGTGCCTGGTGGCTCTGACACCTCCCAGTGCCACCCAGAGAAACACCTGCGTAGCCCTGCCTTCAGTATTTTTAACTGAATAACTTCCCACGCCACCGTCCACAGCTGCTGCTGCGAAACCAGTCAGATGAGCCACCCTCCAGACAGCTCAAACCGCTGCGCTGTGTTTTTGGGGAGGGCTCAGGTAAGCCAGCACTGCGCACCCCACAGCACCCAGCAGAGCAGATGGATGCCCCGCGCTGTGAGGGGAAGGCGGTGGGTTTGGGGAAATGTTTGTGGAAAGCATAAATATTTGTGCAGTGCCTGTAAATATTGCCAGACCCGAGCAGGGAGGAGATGTGAGTAAGCGTGGAGAGGGAGCCAGGGTGGCTGCGCGTGCTGATGCTGACTGCCTGGCTCCTGGCTGTCTTTGCACCAGGGAGACTTAAAGCCAGAGCCCACTGTGCCTGTGACAGACTGTCCACTGCTCTTGCCTTGGGCTTCCTGGGACTCAGGGCTCAGAGGGGTCACAGGACTCTGGAGGAGGTCTGTAGGTACGCACCAGGATTTTTGGGGCCTGTCTGCACGCAGAGGTCACAGATCTTGGGTTGTCTGGTCTGTTTCTACGCAGAAAACTGCAAAGCATCTTCGTTCAGCAGAGCTCAGCCTTTGGAGGAGCTTTTGTTTAATGATAAGCTAGATTTATAAAAGATCCGTGACACTGCTTGCTGTTCTCACAGCCCGGTTGTTGCTTTTTTTAACATGCAGAGAATTTGTTGCTGGCTTACACCTCTGCACCTGTTGGTCCCGAGCCCCTGGGCAGACCTCACAGCAGTCAGGAAGGCAGAGGGAGGTGAGAGTGGCGACGCCAGGGTAATGTGCCAGCATGTGGCATCAGAGAGGTTGCACAGTTCAGCTGCACAGTAACACCAGCCTTTTAGGAGAACTCATTGCAGAGTTGAACGGTGAAGTCTGTCATCCAAGGATAACATCTTTGAAACCTCTCAGGTCGGTGGGTTGCTGCCAGCATTTTGCTCTCTGGGACAGAGACAGTTTTCATTTATTTTTGGATAACACTTATTTCATTACAGTCCGCTCTGGAATGTAGTTAAACATAACCTGAGTTTAAAACAGAAAAAAAATAAAATTTGAGACTGTGGCTGATCAACCTAACCAACTTTCTATGGTTTCCATGGCTATTCAGAGTGCTGAGAGGAGTGTGTCTGAAATAAGATGGGTGTGCTCTTACTTTTCACAAATACCGTCAACTTATGGGCTACAAGCGAGCTATTAGAAGCTATCATTAAAGTCTCTGGATAACGTGGAGCAATGTGCAGATGATCTGTATAATCTATTTACGTGTTTGTCGCTTTAAATAGCAGCTTGAGGGACTGGAGGACTCCCAGGACTGGAATAGCAGACATGTTGCTGGACATGGATGAGGTTTCACTGGCAAAGCTTTGCAGCACTTAAGAAAATGATGTTCCACTCTCACTTTTACAAATGCCAAAGCTGCATACGTTTCTCATTCTCCAACATAGTTTTTAACGTTATGGTGAGTACAGCCAGCATTTGAAGTTCATCCTGGATGCTTTGGATCTGGCTGATAAGACCGAAAGGACATTTACTCTTAATCTTACATTTTTTTTCATAGTTCTGAAGTGGGTGGATATAATTTTCTGATACGTTTTTGTTTTGAAATACTATTTTTCCATTGGCTTAATGAATCAGTACCTCACCATAGCTTTGTTATGCCTTGGATTTGTAGATGATGCAGTAAAAGTTAACTTCACTCAGCTGACATTGTCTTCTGTTCTGAAAATATACTTGCATGATGTGCTTGTGCACGCTGTGTTTTTAATTTCCAGCTTTGGTGCCAACACGGGCCCATTCTGTTTATCCTCCACAGCTTGAGCTCTGTGTGTTTTTGGGAGGATTTCTGTTTTGCAGCAGCAGCAGTTTTAGCAGCTGCTCGCTCGGAGGCCCCTGTCTCGTCTGGCACGAGACGCGGCGATGAACCGAGAGCGCGGCAGAGCGAGCGCCGGGTTGTTCTGTCCCCATTTTGTGTTTGCTCTGCAAACCCAGCAGCCGCCGTGAAGTGAGGCAAGGTCTCCCTTGCTGCACCCTTTGTGCAGGGCTGCAGGCAGGAAGTCTAAGCTTGGGTGTTGCAGCTGATAATAGTGGCAAGGAAATAATAAGCTGGGAGACTTTTTAAAGACACTTCTTCATCAGGATGGTTTGGTGCTCTTTGATCAGCCGGTCGGGTAGTGAGGCTCTGTGGAGTCTCATCAGAGACTTTTGTCCCCGAAAACAGGAGTGCTGGGGGCTGAGGGTGCTCTGGGTCTGCAGCGGGACCTGGAGGAGAGGTGCCCTGTGCCTGGACGCCTGCTGATGTCTCAAACCTCCTCCTGTGGTCACCTCTGCTGGGCTCAGCCACATGAAGCTGCTGCCTGTTACAAGAAGGGCCTGGACAGAGACACTGCTGCCTTGTGTACAGAAATAACGAATGCATTTATGTTGTTATATATGACTTTTCTTAAAGTAGAAGGAAGGGAAGGGAAGTCCAGCTGCTTTGAAAGTTAATGATACTGTCAACAGCAAGGGAATAATGAGCCCCAAGGTAAATCCTTCGCAGGATTTGTTCAGTGTCTATTCCCCTGCTAAATAAGGAAATTACGTGTTTTTAGGAGTGCTGTTAGGAATCCTTTAAGTTTTTGAATTGGTGGGTCTTCGGATAGCTGCAGGAAGAAAAGAAATAAAAAACATATAACCAGCTCTGTCTCTATTAGTGTTTGGATATAATAGACAGTATCAGCTGGAGGGTGACTCCACATGATTTTCCTTTGTAGCTGTGTTAATGCTTCTCATCTTGCACATGGAATCACCACTTTCATCTTTGCGAAAATGTGTCTAAATAACTGTAAATACGAATTTCTTCTCTGGCTTTCTTCATTACAAGATTGTGCCATTGTCTTTTGGGGTCTTTCAAGCTCAGATGTTTTTTGCTTTGTTTGCAGCAAGCAAAGTATTTCCAGGCTCTTTCTCTATTGCTCAAGATATTTAAACTGCCAGTGTGGTTTTTGTTTATTTGTTTTTGTAGCTGTTACCTCTTTATAAAGCCTTAAGCACAACTGTCCTGAAATGTTGCTTAAGCATCTTTCTTTCCTTCATTTTAATGTGCTCTAAGTCTTAAAAAGCATTTAAGTCCCATAGCCAAATAATGAGGGGTGTGGGGGTGGATATGTACATACATACCAGAAAAGCACCTTAAACAGGACAGTATGGCTCTGGTTAGTTGAAAATGGATCTGTACAGCTTGTTGTGAAACAAAACCCATCTCTAGTTCATCCCAGGAACAAAATTCATCTTGTCTCGGTGTTAAAAGCAAACAGATTTGGAGGCTCTGCTCTTCTTGTGCAGATTTGTTTCTTCACCATGTAAGGGGAAGTGTACATTGCAGGCAGTAGAGCCTGATCATTGCAGTGCCTGTTCTTTTGGGTGGAACGTGATAGGGCCATGAGCTGTGCAGGATGGCAGAGATGAGGGCTAAGAAATCAGCAGCAGTTCCTCCTCGCCCTCATCCTTAGTGTGTGGGAGAGCTAGAAACTGGTGTGTTTGGACCTAGTGACTTCGGATAAACAGGACAGTCTGCTTCCACTTAAACGCCGATATGCTGGAAAGAGATGACTTAAGAAACTCTGGAGCTTTACAGGAAGTCTCCCAGTTTCCCTGTGTGAGTTTTGCAACAGAAACCCAGCAGTGATGATAGAGTGATTTGTGTTTGTGTCTTCCTCTCCAGTTGGCCTGCTGCTGTGGCACTGCTGCGTGTTCCCTGTGCTGCCGATGCTGCCCCAAGATAAAGCAGTCAACCAGCACCCGCTTCATGTACGCGCTTTACTTCATCCTGGTGACCATCATCTGCTGTGTCATGATGTCGACGACGGTAGCTAACGAGATGAAAGCACGCGTAAGTAAGAGATCCTCCCCTGCTCCTGAAGGGAAGTGGGGCTCCTTCTCTGTCTCTTCATATACAAGGGCGCTTGCTCAAGAAGGGGCAGTCGATTCCCTCCACCCACTCACTTCCAGGCCCAGACAGGAGGATAGTGCATGTTCAGACTCCCTCTTCCTGTCAGTTGCTCAGCCTTCAAGTCTATTTCACAACAGGAAGAGTCAAGGATCACAGAACTAGCATCCTTCCTCTTCTTTTGTTGTGCAGAAACCCATTCCAGCAAACCCACTCCAGGTATTCTGCGTGGGTAGTTTCAAGACATCTTGTAGCAGCATAAATTCTGCTACCAACTAGGTTAGTACCAGAAAAAGCAATTAGAAAACAGCTCTTCAACGGCTGCATTTATAACATTAATTCTGTGTTCTTGGTGTTATGTGACAGACTAGTACAGTGCAGTGGGTTCTGTACAAGGGGTTTTCTTCAGCGTGCTTTGAGTCATCATGTTCACATGGCTTATAACCACAGCAGACATTGTTCAGCTCTGATTGTCTTCTTAATTAAAAAGCTTCAAGAGCATGAAAGGAGCTGTGGCAAAAACTAGATTATAAGACTCTGAAAGGAACTTGGTTTTTAATATGTAACTTTCCTGAGCTCAATTTCTGCCTGCTTGAGGTCAGACACTAGACCTGTTGTTCCATGTCTTTGGTTTCATTTCTTCAGCCACCCAAGTTGCTCTCAGTAGCGCAAATAGGCTCTCTCACCCTCTACAAACTACAAGAAAATAAGTCTGCTTTAAAGTAGAGGGAACAATGGCTGGATTACTTAATTTTTTAAAATTAAGTAATGTGGGACTGAAACTTTTTCACACCAAACTTGACTGCCTTGAGGCTGTCATTGTGGTTGCCCTGGAGGATGAGAAGGCCTTGATTGATGTGGGCATCTAGTTGTTCTGTGTTTTCTCTCCCAAGAGGGGAGTGCCAGTGGGTGCGCAGTTAAAGCTAATTCCTTGTTGCTGGTTGAGTTGATGCCCTGCTTAACTTTCAGTTACCTGTGAAACATGTCCCTCTGCAGCATCCTGGGGCCAGAAGCTGGTGGTAACACCCGGTGCCTGCAAGGCAGACAAAACAAGAGGCTTATGCAGGGACTATCTTGAGGGTTTCTGTGCTCTGTGCCAGTGACCTTTCCTACATTCTTTGCTAATTTTCTTTTATTTAATATGACACTGCTCAGACTATCACAGTGCTGCCGTCTTATCCCTGATCACCAGAAGTTGCTGACAGCCCTGTAAGAGTGCTCAGTACAGACAAGATGCTCATCCCTGAGCTGTGACTTAAAAACTCTTCAATATGTGCGTGCTGAAGTTTCTTGCCAGGAATTACTTTGACTTACTAGATGCTTAGATTGGCAATGAAGTGAATAATCCAAGGAACTACAGTATGTGGAAGACAAGCTATATGCTCGTATCCAAATTTCATAAAGTCGTTTTCCATCAGTAGTGTGGTTTTAATGCAGCTTGTATCCCTAACACACAAAAAACCCAAACCTCTCCTTATCCAACAGAAAAGTGATTCAAGCAGTCTTCAATAACGTGCTTTTCAGCCTTGCCAAATTTCTTTTCCAGTTTGTAGCCTTTAAAGCTCAGTGTAGGAAGAAATGGCACAAAGAGTAGCTGTTAGTGTGAAGTGGAAAGATAATTGCCTTCTTAATTTAGCGCATTTGGTGACTTTGAATAGGAAATGGACCATCTGAAAGTAGTCTTTCTTTCTCTGCTCTCTAATTTAATAATTACTTTCTGGGCTGTTAAAAGTTCAAAGACTCCTGAAGCTAATTCAACCCAGTTGTAGTAGCGTGCACCTTCAAAATATCTGTCCAGACTAACTGGTCTCAGCTTCCCAATGACAAACTGTATTTTGAAAGTGCTGGTCACTTAGTGATTCCTTTGCTTTTGGCTGGACTGTGGAGCACTCCGAGATCCTGAAGCCCGACTGTAAGCAAATACTTTGCATGATGTTTCAAGGACCTTATGCCCTCTTTCTTGAAAGGGGACAGAATTTTAATTCATTTTATTTATTTATTTATTTTAATTTGTATATTAAAGTAACAATTAATATTTCAGTGCAGTGCTTTGTGGAGCCTTGGCAGGGAACAACATGTCTGCTTTACCAGTTTAGAAATCAAATAATCACACTGATGTTAAGTGAAAGGAATCTCACCCTTGTCAGTGAAGGGTTTTTTTTTCAGTTGTTTTGTTTATTGGTGCTAAGTTCCCAAGTCTGAAGTAGTTCTAAAAGTATTTATTGTAACACTGTAGCCTTTGGACCTTTGAAGTTATTTTGAGAGGAAGTAGCAGCAAAGTACATCTCTGATGGACACCTTAAAGAAAGACTTAATATGTGTTTGTTCAGCAGTATTCATTTGCCTCACTTTGTAGGTCTATTAAAATAAATTTAAGACAGGTTTTCCATTTCTGAGGTGTCAGACTCTGCAGGTGCCAGCCCAGAGTCAGGGACCTACTCTATGCCCTGCAGCATGTCTGGAAAAACAAGTCAGTGTCCCAGGTTCCACCTCCTCCCCAGAGCTGGCAGGCAGACAAAGCCCTGTGTCAGCGGGAGGGTACAGTACCTGTAGAGTATCTGATCATGGTTTCAAAACCTTGCTTCCTAATCTAATTGGCAGTATTTTGATGATCTATTTTTGTGGTGAGCCTTAAGAATTGAACAAATAAAAGATTATTTATTTTTGGTGACTTTTTTTTTCCTATTTTCACACTTCATCTTCAGATCTGCTCCCAAGTTCATGAGACACCAAGAGAATCTGGAGAGTTAAATTCAGAAAAAATGTGCAGGGAAACCAAGGCATTTCTGTTTGATCTTCTGTGGAAGAAGCAAGAAGCAGTGGGGAGGGAGTGAAGCAGATAGGGAGGGAGTGGTTGGCTCTTACTAAGAAAGCAGTTTGAGTTGTAGCATGTAGAACTAATTTTAGAGGAGCAAGGTCGTGTATTGAGGCAAAAGATAGGATACAACATCAATCAAGACATGAAAGCTTTAGTGAAGGGGACAGCAAGGCAGAAAAGGTGAACATACACTTACACAAGACAGTTTTGAGACCTGACTTTGTTCCAAAAGGAAGTAGATCAGGATCCAGCTTGAGGAAGGGCTTTCTCTGGTGGTGAGGCCCTGGCACAGGCTGCCCAGAGCAGCTGTGGATGCCTCATCCCTGGAGGTGCTCAAGGCCAGGCTGGATGGGGCTTTGGGCAGCCTGGTCTGGTGGGAGGTATCCCTGCCCATGGCAGGGGGGTTGGAACTGGGTGGTCTTTAGTGTCCCTTCCAACCCAAACCATTCTATGCCCTGATCCAGGTATGTGCTTTTCCATTTATTCTGTTGAAAATCAGCTACAGCTTTACCCACAAACATTTTGTTGAAGCATAACCTTGCTTCACAGGCTTTGAAAGGATAATTGACACAAGAGGAGGGAGAGAATTGTGCTAGTCAGTCAAAATACTACTTTGATTTTTTTTAATGTTTGTCTTAATGTCAAAGCTGTTTCAAAACTTGTGGTTTCATCCTGAAAATATCCATGCCTTATTTAAACAAGGAAAGGAAAATCGGAAAAGAGGATTTCAGGAAAGCAAATACAGTGAAAGCTAATTCAGTTGTGTGAAAGCATTTCAGTCTTGGGTGGTTAAATGTTCTGGTAGAGCATGCTTTCAGACTTGTTTCCCCAGCCAGGTTGATATCTCTGTCCTTAAATCCATTACAGTATGTTAAAATATAAATTTGCTGCCAAAACAGTTTCTTTAAAAAAAAGTCTATTACTTATTTCTGGTAAGAATTTAGCTATGGATGTAAGCTGATGCTTGCTTTGATCAGATTGTTTTTTATTTCTTCAGTCCATATCTCACATGTTCAAGACAAGTGGCTTTACAAGCGTTCTTCCCCACTATCTCTCTTCTCGCATGGTTATTTTTTATGCTTTCTCAATTTCTGTAACAAATTTCACCTTCTATATTCCCCCTCTCTTGGATGAGGACATCCATGTGGAAAGCAGTCCCTTTCTGGTTTCTCTGGCTCTCCAGGCCTGTTTCTACACAATTCTTCCTTCTTGCTGCCCTGTGATGCCGTTTTCTGCCCTTCTGCATTCACGGGACCGGGCACAGACAGACCAAGCTTGGAGGTGTCCCAGACGCAGCTGGCTGGAGCCTGGACACAGCACAGCTGCATCAGCTCGCTGCAGCATTGCAGTAATTTAGGAAGACAGACACTCGCACTGAAGACAAAAAGCAAGTTTGGGGCAATCTGACCCTGTTCTTGTGGATGTTGCCTTTTTCTGTTTCACTGCACTCAAAAAAAAAACCGACTTGATAACATCATTGTGCATGCAGCTACAGAGGCATTCACATTATCTGAGTGGATCCTGAGTTACTGCAGTTGGAATGCTTTGTCCCCTGCTTAGAGGCCAGGGGAATTTACTTCTGTTGCTTTTAAAGAGAGAAAGGTAAATACTTCACTCCATCAGGATCAGCTAAGTAATTAATCTGTGACTTCAACAACTGGCAAAACTACTCAGCAATTAGAAAGTGTACTAAATGACATTGGATAGGCAACCTTCTGACAGCTGAACATATTTCAGAGAGAGAGATTTTCAAGAAGAAAATGTCTTTTTCAAACTTTTCAGTGATCAAGAACTCGCATAAAGCTTGATAAATTGTTTACAGCAGTAGATTATCCTCTCATGAAAACATGCCCTTTTCATTACATCCACCCTTTTGTCCTCAGTGTTGTGCTCGTGTTTATTATCTGCTGGGGTCCCACGTCTTTGTTTTTATTCTTGATTTGTTACTTTGGGATCAGTGGTCTCTGAAAAAAGATGCTCAATCTCGCAGGACTATTCCTGCGGCCATCATTTATCACTGTGTAGCGTTGTGCATGCTACACAACGGCTGAGCCCTTTGTTGTTTGTGCAGGCACAAAGTAAGCTGTTGTTCTTGTGAATCCATGCGTTTTCTGTCAGCCTGTTCTGTAAAGAAATTACTACTAAATAGAGAAAAGAACATAAAGGGTCAAGAATCCCCTCTAGACCTCAGTGGAAACCTATGTAGTTAAAGAAGATTCTCATTTACAGTTACAAAGAGATCTCTTTTTAACTGGCTAGTTGATTAATTATGTTCCTTGCTGTTTTTGTTGTTTTACTCTTTAAAACCAGTAATCAAAACGATGTTTGGTGCTTGGTGCAGATCTAACAGAAACTAGCCGTTTAATCAGCATTACCATCTCCACCAAAAGCTCTGATTTTCTCAGAAATATTGTTAGTTCAATACCACGCATCGTTAATGGGAATTACAAGTAAAGAGTTAACTGACAGCCCAGCTGCTTTCCCTGGCATTGCTGTGGCACTGATAGGTCTCTTAGTTATTTCACCCAACCCATTTGCTCGTTTTGAGTGCTGGCACATTTGGCCTGTCTGACATTTCATTGCCTTTCAGGACTTAAGAAAGGCATTGCTGATGCTCCAGCTGGTTTCTCAGGAGCCCTCCAAAATTTTTGGATGCGAGTTAAGTCACAGTTGTTCAATTGCTGTGCGACTTCTTAAGCATTGGATATTAATCTCTGAGTTACTTCTAAAAGAGCATCTTGGGGTGGCGCAGCTTGAATCCATTTCTATGTGTTGATCCCATGTTTCCTGCATCTTTGATGGCTCTCCACCCAGCTGGGAATGCTGCCTGATCGCTGGCTGTTGAGCCCTGTTCGTTGTTCCCTTGTCCTGTTTCTGTTTACTTACTAGCCTGCTGAAGGAAGTAGACATGAGTATCTTCTCTTCTTTCTTGGAAATATTCAAGGATGGTGTTGCCCACAATCTTTGTGTATTTTTCCTAAGCAAAATCGGGCCTGGCTGAACACTTTCTCACACCCGATTTCCCATTTAATCTGCCTGATTTATTTATTTGTACAATGTTTTGTCCTGGCATGCGCTGTCCTCTGTCTCTCCCAGTTACCCATGCAGGTAGCTGCGATCAGTTCCAGAGGTTTTGATGTGTTGCTCAACTGGTCTCACGAGCCTCGGCTGAACCCTTTGAGCATACAGAGGCCCTTCTTCCTTTGAAGCAGCTGGTGTTTTTTTAATTAAATGCCTCTATTTCTGCTCAACACCCTGGCTGTGGGAAGGGGAGGCTGGTCTGTACAAAGGCTCTGCACAGGAGTGGGACCTGTGCACAGAGTCCTGCTTTCTGAGCGCTCATGTCACACCCACCTTGGTGAAACCGAGGCCAAAATGTGTGGCTGTTTGCCTTCCCCTCACAGCAAGGGCAAAGCCTCAAAGGCAAATATTTAACGAGTCAGGAGAAAAGTGGAATTTTCCTGCCTCTGTTACTTTAACATAAAATCAGGACAACTGGCACAACTCCCTTTCAGAAGCTGTAATGGAGGGGAGGGGACTCACTGCTCCCATATTGCTTGGGCGTGCTTCAGTCTACATTTTCATTGAGGGCAGCACAAGCCAGAGCTTCCTGCCATGTGTCCCCATGCATGGCCCCTTTGGCTGGTGAAACAGCCAGTATGGCTTTATGTAAGCCGGATTACTGAAACAAAGTCTGTTGTTAAAAAGCACAGGAAGAAGGGAGAGGGTCCCTGCAGTAAGGGGCAGGGATGGTTTAAGCCAATAAAACTGAAGGAAGGCAAGGTGGACTTATATCTGAGAGCCATCTGGGAGTAGTTTACAGCTGAGGCTCTGGAAGGATCCAGTCCCTTGGGTTTTACATTGTTCTGTGTCCCTTAAACCACTAAATCCAGGGTGAGGGAAATCAACAGTGAAAGATGTCAGTGTTAAGCGAAGCCACTAAGAAATCAGTGGTGCTCTGACTTATGCATACATAGTTACGTAAAGCCCTGTGTCCTGCCTAACAGTTTGTCATGTGTTTTGTTTTTCAGATTCCGTTCTATGAGCAGATGTGCAAGGGAATTCAAGCAGGTGAAATGTGCGAGAAGTTGGTGGGATACTCTGCAGTGTACAAAGTCTGCTTTGGAATGGCCTGCTTCTTCTTTTTCTTCTGCTTGTTCACCATCAAAATTAACAACAGCAAAAGCTGCCGAGCTTATATTCATAATGGGTGGGTATTTGATTGTTTAATTACCTCTTCTGTTTATCGGTTTGTGCCGCTTACTTTCCAGTTGCATGTAGTACCAGGCAGGAAAAAAAAAGTTTGTCACTGCTTCTGTCAAGTGTAATGCAGTCAAGTGCAAACAAACTTAAACAGCAATCGATCAACAAAAGTTGTTTTTTTCTCTTGCTGGTCTTTAAATAGAGATTTCTCATGGTACTTGTTTTGAAGACCTCTAATTCCCATTATAATCAGATGATATCTTTTGTTTTCTCTTGGCCAGATTCTGGTTTATTAAGCTTCTACTTCTGGCAGCAATGTGCTCAGGAGCATTCTTCATTCCTGATCAGGACACTTTCCTCAATGGTACGTGCTTCTCATTTTGTTATGCTGCTTCATTCTGTACTACCTTGGGGGTGGTTTTAAATCCTAAAGGTCTGATCAATGTGGGTATGGCTGTACTTCTTCACGTAAAGCCAGTATAGTCCAGGTACAGAAGGGATATTTGGAGCTGTCTGTGAGGAACCACACACGCACAAAGATTAACCACTCATTGTTCGTGCTGACCACAAGCAGGCCAAGAGGGTAGGTAAAATAACTGCAGTGCTGTCTTGCAAATTCTTTAAGAAGCAGAGACCGCAGTGATGTGGCAGAAATTGTTCTACTGAGAGCACAGAGACGCATGTTAGCGTGGCTTTTGCAAGTAGCTCTGCTGTAGCACAGCAGCTGGGGACCATGCTATGTGGTGAAGTGGTACCATGCTGATGGTAGGAAGCAGGAAACTCTCAGTACCATGAAAGAATGTGGGATGTCACTATCTTTCAGGCTGGTGATGTAAACCTAGTAATGTAAAACTAGACTTCCCATGGCCTGTTGCAAGTGCCAAGCCCAGAGTGCTATGCTCAATGCATTTCCAGTTTTGGAAGACGCTCTGGTGCTGCTCAAGCATACTGTTGCTGGGCAAGTGTTTAAATGCCATTTCTATGGGTTACTTCTCAGAGGCCTCTTGGGTGGCAGCAGAAGTGCTGGTTATGATACCAAGATGAGTTTGTGCTCTTTTGTTTGCTAAGCCCTTAAGCTTTTTAGTCTGGGCGGGTGAAAAGGGGTAGATTCTGTCATGCAAAATAGCAGTTGTCTGTCTGCCACCTGCTTCCACTGAAGCTCTCTGGGTGTGCATGCTTTCAACTCCAATCTTCTGTGGATGTTCAGAGGGGCAAGAGGAGGGAGTAACACAAGGGAAGAGAATGCAGTGTACAGATGTACTACGAACGTGCTGCTTTGGGAAACTACAGTAAAAAACACTTGAAGTAAACCACTGAGGTTTACTTCACCTTCATGCTCTTACGGGCTGCTTGTGTTTGGTACTGGTTCAGTTTGATACCCCATATGTGAAGGGGTCCTTATCCCTGTTTCTCTTCTCCTCAAAGACATGTGATGGCTGTCTGTGCTTGCCCTTACTGGCTGATGAGTGCTTAGTTTAGAAAGATGCAGTGGTACAGTGTGTTACACTCATGAGCAAGCAAGACTCCCTGTCATCTTTGTGAGTGACTCTTTCCATGGCAAAAAGTCATCAAGAATTCAAGTGTTTGGGGAAGAAGTGAAACAAGATTATTTTTTTTGTGCTCGTTAGACGACTGTTTCTCAGTTGCAGTCTAACCTAGTGTGGAGATTCAGCGTAGGAAGCTTTCATCCCTAAATTAGATCTCAATTTTTCTCTGTAAAGCAGTATTCTATACATCCTGTTAAACTGCCTTCTATGAAGCCCTTAAATTTCAGCTTTACAGAGGGTCTGAGCATTGTGTGGTTTTGTTTTCTCTTGGTTTTCCCCTCCTATCAAGAAACCTGCACTGTATTTTATGCTTAAGAATATTCTTAGACCGTTCTGTCAGTCTGGTTGTTTTTTTTTGTTTGTTTGTTTGTTTTTTTATAAAAATGTAAAATTTTCTTCCAAGGCTTCCCATACTTAGCATTTTTTTAATCATGGAGGAGGGACATTATATGCTAGGCTTGTGGGGGCTGAAGCACTAAGTCCACTCTGGCCATGCTAACCTTATCTATGATGGATGTATAAAATATGCCACAGTGTCCTGCCTGTGGCAATGGGAGATCATAACTGAGAGTCTGGATATTTAATTACTCACTGCATTGTTGGTCTGCTTTTTCCTACACCACCTATTCAAAATACACAGGCACACCCTATTTTTAATGTATTTTTGCATGCTAGCTTCTTACATCCTTTTTTTGGTCCTATTTTGTTTTGTTTGTTTGAAGAGCACCATGCTAATCAAATGGATTTTTTTCATTTAGCAAAACCAGGCAAGTGGCATTTTTGCTTGCTTTCTGACAATGAACTTATTGTACAGTTGAAAAAAAAACTCTCTGCTTCATCTGCTAAGGGTAGTGTATCTGGGCTGTTCTGTTAGTCTGTTCCTTTTAGACAAGCTAAGTTTTTTTTGTTGTTGTTGTTGTTTTTTTAAATCTGGAAGAAAAATACTCCATTAGCATACGGACGAATTTTGCTAATGTACTTTCTCAGTCTTCTTCACTGAAATCAGCTGCATACATGTACCTGGATTTATTTGTAGGCTGTACAACAACACAGGCTGATAAACATTTAGATAGGTATTGATATTTTCTCAGAGACTCCTGGTGTTGCACACAAGGGATTTGTTGTCCAAATTATTCCAGCAGTATAGAATAGAGCATATGTAGGTCAGTGGTTAAGTAGTCAAATAACCTGTTTTAAAACTAGTCAATGAATACCAAGTGTTCTGGTTTCTTTGGGAGTGGCTCAGGACAGCATTTGTAAACAGATGAGCCTCGCCTTTATTTTTCTGTGGTATTAGCATCAAGGAAAGTAATTGCCCTTTTTAGAACTGGGTTCCAATACCTTGCAATTTTAGGGTTTAGACTTCTGAATGCCTTCAGGCCTGCTCCACCCCCAACCAGTCACAAATAAAGGCTTCAGTATTTTCTGTCTGAATATAGTAACTTTGTCTCCACAAAAATTTTCTAGGTTAGGGAGTCTCGAATGTCCTTACAGGTTTATTTTGAAGGTGTAGTGCATTGCAAGCTGAGTTCAACATCAATCTTGAGGTAGCTCAGCTGATGTGTTGGATGAAATCTCTAATCACCTGTTACATCTGTGGGCTTGAGATATTTGAGCTGTGTAATAGCTTCACTTGATAGACCTAATTCCATTTTCTCTCAAGGGAAAGGTGACCGCAGTTTTACCTATTTTGTGTCTCTGCCTTGCAGCCTGGCGCTATGTAGGAGCAACAGGAGGTTTCCTTTTTATTGCTATTCAGCTCATCCTGCTTGTTGAGTTTGCACACAAGTGGAACAAAAACTGGTATGTGTTGGGCAAGTAATTATTTGTGTAATATTCTGATGGACTCCTGAACAACACATTCCTTGGAACAAAGGAGCACAGCATTTAAAAGTAGTGTGGATATAATTTCTGAAAGAAGATACTTTAAAGTTGATATTTAGATCTGTGCATCTTTTTTTTATACACTGTTCTGCTTCCCAGGTGGAGGTGTTTCCTCCTTATTCTACTCTGAACCTCAGTTTAACCTTTCTTAACCTCAGTTGTTCTGCTTCTAGTAAGTAGTAGCATGTTGGGATGCGAACATCACTTATTTTAAGCTGTTCCAGTTTTGGATGAAAACGCAGCTGCCAAGAAACAGAGAGGTGCAAGAGAATAAAACTGGATTTGCAAAATGTAACAATGAAACTGCCTGTATGCAGTGGTACAAACTGATACATCCTGTTTTTTGACGTCAGCTTAATGCACGTCAAATGACTTACTTATTTATTTGTGGTCACGAGAACTGCAATGTTCTCTCCCTCCAACTTATTTGTTTTCATCTAAACATGCAAGATTCCATTATCAACCCACATATATCATGTTTTGGCATTGACTTAATTTGTTTGATATTATCACCCCAGCCCTTAGCCTCTCATCATGCGTTGAAGTATTGAAATTGTTCTCCCACATACACACAGGAACTCCTGCCTCCCCATACAACTTGTCCTGTCTCTCATTTCTTCCCCTACAGCCTTTGCTGCCTTCTCTTGTTTCACTTAGCATGCTGTTAGGAAAGGTTTCAGCAAGCCTTTGGGCTTTTTTAGATACCCATTTTCATGTAGGCAGTGGTGAGATCTCCTTATGTGACAAGTATGTGGATGAAAACTTTCCAGCAGCAGCAGCATGTAATGCTATCAGTCTCTACAATAGATGTTCTTTTCAAACGAGCCATGTTTTCACAGAAAAAAACACTAATGCTAAGGAACATTTCTGTCAGTTTCATGGGAGAAACCTTGCAATTACCTGTGTTAGTGTAGTGATACACACATGCTTCAGGAACATAAGCCCTGTTTTTTGTGTTTTATATAAACTGTTCAACTATTAGAACTTTATTTTTTAGGAAAGGGAGATAAAGATAAGGTGCTTGTCTCTGTCTCCCCAGGACTGCAGGTGCAAACCACAAGCAGATGTGGAACGGTTTGCTCGCCCTGGTCACTCTCGTCTTGTACTCTGTTGCTGTGGCAGCCCTGGTCCTCATGGCTCTCTTCTACACACGCTCAGAGGGCTGCATGTACAACAAGGTCCTGATCGGTGTCAATGGTGGCCTGTGCCTCTTCGTGTCGCTGGTAGCCATATCGCCCTGTGTCCAGAATCGTGAGTCTGCTGACCTTTTCCTCCTGGTTTTTGGGTACTTCTATGGTTGTGTGCCTTGAGGCATGAGCTATGTTCTGGGCAGAAAGACTCATGATAGCTCAGAGCTAGTGCTGCTCTTGTCCCTGTCCCCTTATCTACAGTTTGAAGTGCTGTTGCTGATCAAGTTGGCTGCTAGGTGTGAGATGCTGTGGGTGTGCCGTCAGCCACTTATACTTAAAGAACACTCAAATGCTGATGTCTGGTGATGTGTTGAGGAGTTTACACAACTCCTGCAGCAGTAACAGTTGAGGCAATGGCTGTAAAACCCTTTAACCTGTTTTAGCATTGCTTTTTGGCTGCTTATGATTTACCATTTGTAAAGCTGGGGTCTGTAGCAGCTGACAGCAGCATTTCATGCTTCTCTGGTATGTTTTATGTATGTTGTTAGTATCTTGCATACATTGGACCTGGAAATAGTAACTTGAGTGTCTCCAAAACAAATATTATGGGCAAATAAAACGATTATGGCAGCCTGTCAATAGCTTTTGGAAAGCTGGTTCTTTTGGCAAGAACAGAGGGGTGATTCTTTTCTTATGTGGGAATCTTTAATTCCTTTCTAAAACAGTCAGTAGAACTAAAGGACAGGCTCCTTTCTCTTTACCTGCCAGAGGAAACATATCTGAACTGCCTCAAAGACTTATGAACTGCTTTAAGTAAAATGTAAAAGATACTCTTCTCTTCTGAAAGATACAAGTGTGCTTTTCTTTAAGGGATATGAATTTATTTTTCAGTCTGTTAAAATACCCACAAAAATAATCTCTTGTCCTTTTTCTTCAAAAGGCCAGCCCCATTCTGGTTTGCTGCAGTCAGGAGTTATCAGCTGCTATGTCATGTACCTCACTTTCTCAGCATTATCCAGCAAGCCACCAGAAACCAGTAAGTTACCTTCTGCTTTATGTAAGTCCTTTGAGACATGCTATGTATTAAAAGCAAGGTGGCCTTTAGTAAACCTTAGCAGTGAGGAATTTAGGAGTGCTGGTTTTGATCTGCTCTGGCCTGTGCAAAAGAAGTTGCAGATAATAAATTTTTGCAGTATTTGAAAGACTGTGCAATGGATGCTCTCCCTTGTACCTTGAACACTTTGGTCTAGGGGAGTTGCAACTCACTGTGTGTGGGTTGCATCTCTTGCACCAGCGTCATTCTAGTTTGTTTACTACTGATAAGTTTCCCAGAGCCCTGCATTCTGTCCCTCTGTATGGCAAGTGTATGTGCTCGTACAATAGGACATGACTAAATACATAACATGTTTGGTCACATGATGGGAATAGAGTTGGGACAAATGGAAATGGCTGTTAAATGCCTCTGGAAGAGGTTTGGTGACCAGCTCTATCCAGAAGGTTACTAGGTCCACCACCATTAGTAGGTACCTTGCACCCAGGTAGCTTTGTTCTGTTCTTGCTCTGCTGGCCATCAGAGTGGTTACTAAAATTGCTTGTTTTCTCCTACGATTGTTTCGCTAGGTACCCTTAGCTCTAGGCTCCCTTAGTCTCCTGATGGAACAAAAACTTGAGTATTGCTCATCTTTCACTATGAAAGAAAGCGTTCTGGGAAAAGACCTGGGGTTATGCTGCAGTTGTTTGAGTTGACAGTGTTCTTCAGCAGAGTTCCCGTACTCCACACATTCTAACAGTTCACATTGCAAACAAGAAGCAGGGAACTTCCCTAGTGTCTTAAGTCCCTTGTGGTGCAAAAACAGATCAAGACTTCACACGTTCAACTCAATTGGTTTCCTTTTCCTGCATAATCATTGTAATCATTATATTCACCTATTCGGACAGGGAACATGCTTTTCACTCACAGAAGACGTCTCTTATTTCAGATCAGTAATGAAAAAAGACCTCCGTTATTATTGCTCAGCTTTTAGTGTTGAAAAGCTGAAGCAACAACAAGTAGAAGTACATGGGCAGGAAGGAGAAGTTTTATAGACACTTGCCCAGAAGAAACGGGAGAGAGGGGAAGAATCTCTCTCTCACATTTGTCTATGTGAACATAGACACATAAACAAATGTATTCCAGAGCTAAAAACAAAAAACAGGCTGTTTTGGTGGAAGATTTACTTATGTAACATAAGCAGCACTTTCAAATGAATATAGAAACTCATTTAGATGACATCTGAATTACTCATAAGATTTGACACAGTCTAAAAGAAAAGAAAGTGATGTATGATATTAAATCATTGGTTTTGTGTTATTTCATACTTGTGACAATCAAAGCTTTCAGTAGTTAAGTGAATGCTCTGATTTTTCTGGTATGTATTGCAACTGTGATTATTGCCTTTGGCAGAGTTTGCTTCAAGCATGTTGTCTCAGGCTCCCTGCATTGACTGTTCCTAATTGTCTTTGCTCCTGTTTTCATAATACTGACTTTTATAATGCCTTGTGTACTTTTTACTGTGGCACATGCTGGAGCTGACACTTACTAAAGTGTCCCATACCTTGTCACTCAGATTTGCCGCACGCTACCTAGTGTGGACTCGTACCTTAAGCAGGGACCTCCAAGTAAGCTGTCTCACAAACTAGGCCTGAAGAAAGCGTAAGCTACAAATACTTATTTGCAACATTAAAAAGCACAGTTGCCAATGTCTTTAGAAGGGAAAGGCAAACAAAAGGAAATTGCCGTTGAACCTGTACTTATCGCAGTGTGCCTTTGATTTCTGATGCCAGACTTAGCTAAAAGGCCTGCCAAACAGCGGCCTGCCTAGCTGCTGTATCCTGTGATGGGATATAGTTGGGGGATTCTGCCTGTCTCCTGCCAAGGTGTTCCCTAAAGGCTTGTCTTCCCTTCTTTGCTCCTGGCATTACTTTGTCCCTGTCATCTGCTGATAACGCTGTTTATGCAGTCCTACATAGAACCAGGTCAGGGGACTGATTTCAAGTTTATTTTTAACCTGGGTGTAGCCTTTGCTGTATTTTGCCCTCTGGCCCTCCAAACAGTTATGCTGCCCCAATGGGGATACAGTGGAAGGAAAGAGGTGATGGGAACACAGCTTGCTTTGAGTGGTGTTGGCATGAAAATCTCTTGATTTGAGATAAGGGGCAGCTGGAATAAGCTCCTTTGGGGTGATGCTAGACTACTACTCTGCTTTGGATCAAAAGCAGATGCCAAAAGGCCAGACACATCTTGGAACATCAAGGACTAAATTGGTTTCATTTCAGGAACCTAGAAGTAATATTTGCTTAAATGTTAAAGTAAAATCTTGCCTGCAACCAATGCATCTCTTTGTGTTTGGTCTTCTGTATATCTGAGGGCAGGACAGCTACATGCTACTTCTTTTTTCTGACTATTAATTTCATAGCCGTCCTTAAAGCACATCTGCAGCCAAATAAATTTATAGTCTCCGGTGCATACTATCTCAGTTTTATATAGCTTTTTAGTCTTGCATGAAGGGCTGGGAAACTTCCAGCTTTTTATTTCTTAGTTCACAAGATAGTCTCTTTCCTTGTTTGGCAGCTCTAGTCACAGAAGAAGCTCTAGTACCCTACTAAGTTGCAGTGTTTTCCCCAAAACATGTGATCTGCCAGGCCAGATTTATAGAATTTATGACTTTTCTAAAAGATAGATGGCAACAACTGAGATGTATCTACCCAGTGTCTGAAGTAATAAAACTATTTCCCTGAATATCTTTACTCTGAACAGTCCTTTGAAATGCGTTGAAATGAGTATTGGTAACTGTTATTTTCATTTCATTTTTGTTTTGTGAAGTCCTGGATGAAAACAATCAGAACATCACGATCTGTGTACCTGAATTTAGCCAAGGCCTGCATGGAGATGAAAACCTTGTTACGGGTCTGGGTACTACCATTCTCTTTGGCTGCATTTTATACTCTTGGTAAGTCTGGGGGTCTGCACTTAACCTTGCTGTAAATGCAGTGTCATCGAACTAATAAAGGCTTATAGCAGTTTTCAAGCAGACAACATCATGGTGATAAATAAAACTGAGCTGGAAGGTTCCTATTCTCCTTAATTTCAGAATGGTTGGATGCTCTAGCCAAAAATGTTCAACAAGATAATATAACTTCTGAAACAAATGTTTCATTTCATTAAAACCAACTAGAGCAATTCACAGCTAAAGGTAGAGAGAGAAAGCTTCCAGCTGTCCATGAAGGCAAACAGTCTCAAGGAGCTTTGATTCTGCATCTAATCTTCTCTTTACGAGTTACTCCATGCAGTTAGGTCCATCTGAAAAAGGTATCTGAAGTTTCTGTAATGTCCTGGCAGAGGCTAAAAACTACTTGGGAGGGATTATGCCTTCCTTTGAACAACTGATGAGTACAGGACTACTGTAAGGATTTACCATCAACGTCTTCCTCTAAAATCTGTCTGTGGCTGTACAGTTACGTTGCTCACCATGTATTATCGCAGCTTGGACCAATGAACTAAGCCATACACTGGGTGGAAAACAATTGCTGATCATAAAAACATTATGCATCACTGTTTTGACTGCGTGGGTTGTCAGGAACAGTACTGCCTGTACTGCAGGTATTGGAGCATGTTCTGCTTCAAGTCCACTTTGGAGCTGATGTGCTGAGACTCTGTAATAATTCTGAAGTGAATGTGAGAGGTTTTTTTGAAGAGGTAGTATGGTGTCTCTTCTGCCATCAAATATGGATATTTGTTGCATTTAGTTCCTATATCAAATATTGGATTGGTTGCGTAGATCTAGTTCACAGCAGAACAGCATTTCCAATGTGACAGGAGGGTGTTTGGGGAATGTGGATGGCTTTCAGGTGGCCTGCTGGAGAAGTGCACCATGTATCTGAGGAGATGAGGGCCGTCAAGGGGAATGTTCTGACCTATTGCTTACTAAGGATGAGTGTGTACAGCAAAGCGTATCACACATCTCTTTGTGGGTAATGGGAAATTTTCTTTACACATCCTGAGAGGGGAAGGCTGGATGGCTAAGAAATATTTCTAATCAGAAGAAACTAGGAAGGATTCCCCCCAGATGGTTACAGTCATGCAGGAAGGTGATTTTCTGCAACTGGAACACTGACAATAGAGGTTGGTAAACTACTGCTGAAAACTGACTCCAGCCAGTGACAGGTTTCTTCTCTGGCAAAGCCTTTAGAGAAGCATTTTATGAATGCTGCGCAAAATTGACGGCTGTGAAGTTAATATAAAAGCATTGGTTATGCACAGCAGGGGAGATCTCATTTAAAATGCAAATTGGAGTGCTGAGCTGTTTGCTGGTGTCTGCTGGTGATGAATTCACCGCTTTCCAGAAGCGACCTACTTTTAAGGTTGTCTGAGTTGGTTGGTGGCTTTCTGTCAGGCTGGTTTATACTTATGCAGAAGAAACTTTTCACATGCTTAGTGCTTGATGCTTAAGCGTGGGAGTAGACTACTTATGTTTCCTGTGGGTGTGAAAAACCACCCTTCTAGGCTTATATTTATGCCAGTATTCTGACTCGATCTTCTTCTGCTCCTAGTTTGACCTCAACAACACGTGCAAGCTCTGAGGCATTGAGGGGAATATATGCAGCACCTGAAACTGAAGTGAGTTCTTGCTTCCTCCCACATTATTTCTGTGCAGACTTGTCGTGTGCTTTCCTTGCTGTTGTTTTCATGGCTAGTTAATCTGTAATTACGTAAAAACAAAAGGTTGTTAGCACACGTGCTACTTGTCTCTGGGTCTGGAATTGACAGAATATTTTTTCCACACTGGCCTTCCTGCAGCTCTTGCTGGTCCCTTGGCAGTGCCTTTATGCAAGAGCAGCAAATTATTTCAGTACAGTTTACACAGCATTGTATAAACTTCCTGTAAATCTTCTGCTCCTCATAAGCTCATGTCCTCTCATTCAAAGAAAAAATCTGCAGGACACTAAGAAGCTATCTAGATAAAGCAGTTCTTGAACACTTTAGATCCTGATTGCTTTTGGTTTTGCAACAACATAACAAGCATGTATGACCCCAAGATCATCTTATTTTTATTTTTGTACGTGAGTATTTAATTTCTTTTTAGTTATATCTCAAATTGTATTTATTTTTGATCCATGTTTTCTTTCCTCAGCACAGTTCTTCATTCTACCTGCCTGTTAATTTGGCATACTTGTCCAAGCAATACCCAGAAATACTGGGGAAGAAAGTGCTTTTTTGTTTTTTTTTGGTATGTAACAATTACTCCATACTTAGGCTTAGTAGTGTCACACATTGAGTGTGTGCTTGTGTGTGGAGGATGGATCTGCATTCCTAGCTCACTTTTTGCTGCTGTTACTTGCACCTGCAGTTTGATTAAGGACTGAAAAATTGAAGCTAAATGTTTAAGTGTTTGTGAGAATACAAAAATGCAGAAACATATAATGAGGAACTTGCTGTTTGTAGCAGCTGGACAGGAAGAAGGAAAACGCATTTAGTCTTGGGACCATATCAGGGGCTGTGGGAGCTTCTCCTTACTTCTAGCAAAAGCATACAAGCCATGGCTTCATAGCGTCACCCTATGGCTTCATGGCTGATGCGTGCCCTGCTGCAGGAGGGGCACAAGCTGGGTGAGCTGCTGGATGTGGCCGGTTTGCTAGGAAGGTCTAGCTCTTCTCCTGCCACACTTGCCAGTGGGGTTATTTCTGCACCATTTGATTTTAAAGAGCAGTACAAGAGCCACTGAATGTTAATGTAAAGAAACGACTAGCAAAGAGCAACTAATTGCATTCTGATTGTTTTCTCTGTAATAAAGGGCCCTTGTCTTCCCAAACATGAATATAAACATAACTTAGCAGTTACTGGTGGTATACAGAAACTCTTTCAGTGTCCATGCTGAAGACAGCTAAGCGTGATGAAGGGCTAGTTGTATGTGTGCCAGGATTGCTGTTAGCATCAGCATGTGTGCAAGGACTTAATTTCTGACAAATGCAACTAATTAAAATGTTTGAGGGAACCCAGGACTTGCTTCAGAATCTTAATACAGCCAAAGGAAAACTCAGGCTAACAGTGTTAGGTGAGGCTTAGTGTAACAGTGGAAAGAGCATGTTAACCCACCGAGATGCAGAATAAAAGCTTTCCTTAAACTCTCAATATAGTCTCTTAAAAAAAAAAAGCGAGCTTTTTGGCTTTTCCTAAATTTATGAACCCAGTGAATACATGTAATCAATCATAGGTACACAGGGTAAAAACTAGTTTGTTTCTGTTGGAAACTGTAAAGACTTAGTACGTGATTTTTGGAGTTCATTGTCTTTATCAGATCACCAAAAAAAAATAAATCCTGGAGTTGAATTTCATCAGAACAAATGATGTTGATGACACAGTACAGAACATACTGACTTGTACAGTGGTCTGGTGCAGAAATGCACCTAGTTATATATTTATTGTACTGTCTGCACCGTTATTCCATTTACATTACCACTCAACACAAGGAGTGTCTGACCCTTCAGCAATTTCAGCTTTCCCTTTTCTATCAGTTAAAAACCAATAATGTTAATTTAAGTGAAATGGTAAAAACCACTCTCTGCTTGTACTCATTCTGGCTCCATTTCAGCAAAACCGTGCAAAGATAAGTACATTTCAGACTTAGGTGTTTATTATTCTGACTCCCAACCCATGCAGTTCCTTGTATCTTTGTTTCGGTGGAGTATTTATTTAAAGAGCACTTAGATGCAAGTCTAAAGAGGTTAGTCCCCTGTGAATTACTAATGTGCAACCATTTTATTATAGCTTTTCCGCCATCTTATCATAAATTGTTTGAACTGTAACACTACCAGTACTTGACCTTGAATTATATAAAACGAATAGAGTAATTCTTAAAGAACAATTAATTTACTCCAACTCTTACTGAGTAGGTTTTTCCAAAGCTTAGAAACTGCTGTTATGAACAATTTGGCAAATCCTAATCTGAGGTTTGTGCTGGTTGGAAACACAAACCAGACTTTTCTAAATTAGTGCCTGTAACTTAGACATAATAAGGCCTCCTCCACCAACTGTTCTGCTTCTTTGGTCTTGCACAGACTCTTACCCTTCCTGTTGTTTTCCACAGGTAGCTCGTTGCTGCTTTTGCTGTGTGCCTGATGGAGATGGTAATTACATTTGCACTACATGGTTTTTATCTAGCTTGTGGCTTCCAGACCAAACCAAAGAGAGTTAAGGACACAGCCACAGACAAAGCTTCTTGTATTGCCTTGTTCTGTAGTGTGTCAAACTGAAGTAGCTGCAGTACTCAACATTAGACTAGGGAAGAAAGTAAGAGACATAACAATATTGTTTTAAAACATGAGGCAAGTTAATAATTTCTTAAAGGGTGTCTTGTTAATGCAACATACAAAGAGTAATCTCTGTTCTTTGTATGCTTGTGGGTGTGACCAACTGTGGGATTTTTGGCTGAACAGTGCTACAGGGACTCCAGTTCAGGAGGGAGTGTCCTGTTTGCAGATCTGGTACAATCAAGGATATCAACCTGTACTTGCCCGGAGAATATCCTACAGGTAGAGCAATATAAATGGCTCAAATGCTTAAAAAGCAGCCAGTGGACCAGGAACATGATGCAGTGCAGCGTTTCAGTGGCATTAGTGTTTGTTTTACTAAAGGGTTAGGTTCAAGCCCCGAGGGCAAGAAAATGTTTGAGTATTGCTCTGTATTATGCTTTGCTGAATCACACTGTAGACGTGTTGCTCTGTTCTTCATGATGCCAGCTGATGTTTTCAGTTCTCATTAAATTTACAAAAGTTTTCTTGTTTCCTGTCTCTTTTAGCTGATGCTGAAGAGCACACTGAAAAAAGAGGAGGCCAGACCGTGATTTACGATGAGAAGAAGGGCACAGTGTACAGCTATGCTTACTTCCACTTTGTTTTCTTCCTGGCTTCACTCTATGTAATGATGACAGTAACCCACTGGTTCCAGTAAGTGCATTTCTTTTAAAGCTGAAAAAATAATGTCTCTTGTATTGAGAGGAAATATCTGAATGGGAATGCCTGCCATTCGTGTGTCTCCTCTCCTAAGTAAAAACCTGGGAGAGAGGATGTAAGTGTATCCTGGGGTACTTTTGAGCAAGGTCTTGCTCAAAAGAGTAGCTCTCCTTTACTTCATGGCTGGGATAACCTAGTTGAAGTCTGTGACCCACCTAGAAGAAACAGGGGATGCTACAATTTGAGATAAGAATGGTGAATTTATTGCATTTTTTTTTCCTTTAACAGCTATGAAAGTGCTCAAATTGAAAAATTCTTCACTGGAACCTGGTCCATCTTCTGGATTAAGATGGTCTCCTGTTGGGTTTGTGTCTTTCTATATTTATGGACTCTTATTGCTCCACTGTGTTGCCCAACCAGACAGTTCTCAGTATGAACACTCAGAAGATCCTTCTGCATATTTACTTTTTTTTTTTTCCTGTTACAAATAAAGTACAGCAGTCACTTTGTAATGAGGAGAAACCTATTGCCCAGTTACCGTAATATACCAGGTATTAACTTTTTAGTCAGACTAAAATGACTGAAGACATTTTTTAACCTCTTCTAATTGTCAGGAACAAGTGTTGCCCAAGGGGATAAATCTGTTCCAAAATTTTGTAACACTCGTGTATAGTATGGGAAATTTGGTTGTTGCAGAAACTGGAATAGGTGAAATACTTTTCAAATAACTGACAATCTTTCTCTTACTTCATTGATAAGAACAGAAAAAAAAATATGGTGCAGATGTATCTTCTTCCTGTGAATGTTGAATATCTTCTAGCAAAATGCATTCCTTTTTATACTCTTATTCACCGTGTCTTTATCAATGATAATTTGGATTGCTGTTTTTACAGCCTATAATTCTTGTAAGTAGCAACCAGATAATTTTTTTCCAGAAAGATACCTAAATACTTCTGTAGAAATAGAGAATATGCAAGAATTTGACTGCCAAAGCATCTTCTAAAAATTGTAAAAATGTTAAAATATATTTTAAGTTATTGTATACCTAGACTGAGAAAGGAATGTACCATTGATAATAGAGTATTTATCCTATTTTAACTTAAACAGGCACCTAAATATTTTAAGTAACTCAGAATTGGTCTAGTTGTTAACAAAAGGAGAGTTTTACACACAGATTCTTAAATGATGTTTTGCCAGAGTAAGATTAGTAACTATAAAGTTTGTGTACTGTATGGGGATTTAATATGGTACATTCTTTATTTGGAATGTTTGCTGTTGAGAAAATGCTAATTACCGGAGCGCTGCCAGTTGCTGTTGGCTGAGCACTCCGCTTTTAAAGTCACTTTTCTACCCTGCTGTCTCAGCCTGTTCCTGAAAATCTCCCAGGGTCTTCAGTTCTGTTTCTATTCCTAATTTGATAATATTTAAAATGCAGTGGTAGTCAGAAAAAGGACTATAGTATATCGTCTTCCTTTTCTGCTTGTGCGTTGGTTGGAAGGTTTCTTCCTAACTGCTATAATTCTATACCCTCTGTTGATGTTCATTTTGCTGTTGGAATGGGAGATAGACAACTGATTAATTCATGGAGACTGAACTTCTTTTGGAGAACTCCTATTCCAGGCAGCAGGGTAAGCAGCCAGGAAAGTAAAACCAGAAAACACAAGTGTGACAGCAGCTGCCTTAGTGCAAATGACTGACTTGACAATATTAAGCCCTATTATATCGCTTTTGTTTGCTTCAAGCAGATGATTTGGTGGTAGAACAACAGCTCAGCTGCTCTAAGTGCTGAATACGTTTGAACACACTTCAGTTATCTACATTCCAGTGGGAAAAAAATATGACTTACATTAGTACCAGAGTCTTTCTCTTCTCTCTCTGTGTATATATATACATACAATGTGAAATGTGCAGGATATAAACAAAATCAACCAATTTAGCAGGGTATTTTTGTTGGTTCTTTTTTTTTTTAATATGGTTGAGCCTTAAATCCTCACTCAATGCTTTCTACAAAACAAAAGCACAACATAGAGGTCAATGAGATGGCCAAAATATTTGCATGCCTTATTTGTTCTGTTGCAATAACTGATAGCTAAGGCACGCATGGTGAGTAATCCTAAAATGCAACAAATCTCAGCTTTGCTTCCGTTTCCTTTGACACTTTTAGCTGACATCTTGCTGTGGTATCGTAGGGCTTCTGTCCTGCTTGGAACGTGCTAGGAGTGTGATCCTCCCAACTCCAAGCACTCTTACCTTGAGCAAAATCCACAGGTTTGTAGTCCTGCATACTTGTATTACCTACCCCAGTGATCAGGACTCAAAATACCTCTGGTATGAAGTCTGAGGAAAAGAGGAGTCTGCTCAGAGGTGAACCCCTTGCTCTTCTCATTATTTTCACCTAGGGAAAAAAAAAAAAAGCAGTTGAAGCTTATCTTTGATGTTGAGTTAGAAGAGCAACCAGTAGCTCTGGAGGTGGTGGCAGGCTTTTGTCATTGCTTTTGCTCATGCTCTGAGATCCTGGTCTGATGAAGAGCTCTGCTAGCATGGGGTCTGTCAGTATCCCCTCGTGCATTTGGAGTCTAGCCACGTAGATGCTGCTGCAGCAGGGAGGCCTTTGTTAATGCACATCCAGGAAGCGTTTATCTGCCCCATCTCCAGGATAAGAGCTTATGGGCTGTGCAGTGATGAGGAACAGTTGCCTCACCTTACTGGCAGCAGTTATCTGACAGCCTTGATCCAGAGCTACGACTGTGAGCTGCAACTGAGATGGTCCAGCTCCTTGCCTCTCGCGTGGTGAATGTGAATGCCGATCCCTAACATACAGAGGCTCCTAGGAGTGGCCTTCTCGTGTCACGTATGCTATGGTATGAGAAACCAAGTGTATTTTATTAAAATTAGCATTGGTTTTTGTAACAGAACAATCTGGGAAAGGAGCTCCACAGAAGAAGGCGTGTATGACATCTTATCTGTTTACAAAAATGTTTATTTTTGGTAGGTAGCATCTTCCTACGCAAAGACTCGATGTACCTCCTTGTGCTCATTTTTTTTGTAGTTTGTATTTAGGGAAATAGGTTTTGCACAGAGGAAACAGGGTTGTAAGAGGAAAATCCACGGTGAGACCTGAGTCTGTTCTTCTTCACAGCACTTGTCTTGCTGAGTTGTTCCTTCATCCTTCCCTTCCACCAGACCTTAGATCTCTGCAGGTATGCACAGGGTTGGAATTCTGACTATGCTGCCTCCGATGCTTCTGAGCAAACACTGTGGAAATGACCCTGACAATAATTATTAGGACCTGTCTGTCCATGCTGAGACCCCAGGTACAGCTGTGGGTCTCCAGGCCTTTCTACGGCACTGATAATCGCTGGCACCTCGGTGCACAAAGCCTCTGGCTCCTCAGTGAGGCCCAGACAGCCTCCTGATGGCCTCGCAAATCCTGCAGCCTTAGCATTTGTAGTGAAATCTGTACTGTGAACTGCCCACATGCAACTACTTCATACAAACCCGGGGCTAGCGTCTAAGATTCCAATGCCCAAAACGTACTTTGTGAACAGTTGACACAAATGGGCTTTTATAATCTTTTTAACAAGTGCCTTTGGACCTACTGCCATGAGAGCTAGTAATTCAGGTGGCACTGGAACTGGAAGGCCTGGGCTGAGCCTGTGACTCGGTGCTGCTGCCTTGTACACGACACCGGCGCGTACGAGGTGCGGCCATGACCTGTGGTGCATGTGGAAGACCAAACAATTGTGCTTGGCAAACTGCTGGAGCGGGACTGATTTCAGATGTTACGGTGCAGTGGAAGACAAACTGGGAAAACTCACAGACAGCCTGATGATTCTGTAAGTAAACAAGCAGCTGCTGCTGACACTTACACGGTAAGCTGTCAGACCTTCTCCCCCGGTTCTGAAAGGGCAGGTTGCTCTGCTCGAGGCAGTGCGGTGTCTCCTGCACCGACACGTGCCCTGCACCGTGGCTGTGCTCTGAGTTTGTTCCCAGAAATAAGACAGCAGCGCAGCACTTCTGGCTCCTGCTATTTTCGAACTGTGTGAAGTGAGGAAACTGCTGTTTCAAAGACAGGAAGACCAGAGAACATGTCCTGTGCTGCGTTTCCTCTGGTTGAACTCAAATGTGAACTAATGCCATTGTTTAGGGGACTTTTGGAGGAACGGTCCGGGTTGGCAGAAGTCAATTCTGCTGGGAAAATGGAGTACCGTACTGGCATTTTCCTACTTTCCCAAACTTGCCAGCAGATGGAAGGTTAGGTGGAACCTGGTTGCTGCGCTGCTGCCTGAGGCTGGGGCAGTTTTACTTGTGAGGGCAACCAGGAGCTGAAATTGTGACTGGTTCTTGTTGGGGATAAAAATCAATGGGATGGACTCGGAGAGCGAGTCCCTGAGAGCCCAGACAGCCGGACTAACAAGTGAGGCCACGAAACCTTACAAAAAGCACGCGGAGAGCAGGTGGAGACGTCTGCCTGCTGCTTGCCACCCCCCTCCTCGCAGCGTGCGGCTGGGTGCTCTGTGCTCACAGGTCAGGGCTCGGCGCTTCTGATGCTTCTTGCTCTGTCCCTCGGGCGTTTCCTCTTGGGATTGAAAAGCTCATTCGTACCCAGCTGAGCTGGTGGATCCTGGCTAGGTTTGGGCCGCTTTTGTCTGAAACGGGTAATGGGGTGCTGCTGGTGTGGGCGCAGTCCAGAGAGAGGGCTCACCCCTCGCGGTAGCATGACCTCTGCACGCTGCGCACCTATTTATTTATTTATTTTGTGTTTTAGCACCTTTTTCACGAGCCCTGGAGCGCTTTGGCAGTGTGAGCTGTGCACCTGTAACTGCTTCACCAGCCACTGGCGCAGCATTTTCTGGGCTGGGGCATCACCAGGAGCGGAGCAAGCATTGCACTGCGGGGGGCGGGAGGGGAGCTGGCTTCTCACCACTGCATCAGGAATTTGGGGACCTGGGCGAACAGTCCACAGCGTCACAGGGATCTCTGAACAAACCGGTAACAGAATAATTCACTGGCTGTTTTTAAAACATGCTATAAAGGATTTTATGCTATAAACCATCACGCTTTCCTCCTAAATGTGTCAGTGAAGCAAAATACTGCGAGATTGTACATACGGGGCTAAATCAGCGAGATTATCTGCAGTTAAAAAAATATATATATCTTTCCTTCAGGGCTTTGATGCAGTGTCTCTTCCATGCAAGTTGTGTCCCCTCATTTTCCTTACCTTTCTCTCCCTGAGTCTGTTCTTTGAAGGCGCTGTAAGCCTGCTTAACTCCTGCTCTGCTGCCTGCAGCTGGGATGCGGTCGGTGCTAGAGACGCGCTGAGTTCTCTGCCAGCTTTTCTCGTTCCTTGCCTTTCTGTACAAGGACAGCCTGCAGTGTTGAAGCAAAGTCCAGGATGATAGTTTTGTACAGGTATCAGCTTTCCTCTGTGAAAAATGCATCTTTTGTTTTCCTGAGGTGGCCTGCAAGTTCTGGTGGGAGGAAAACACGTAACCAGGGCAGTGGAGCTTCACTCTCTGCTTCCAGCTTTGTAAACAGCAGTCTGAACCCGGGGCTTTGTCTGGCTACAAGGGAATGCCAGGGGTCAAGTGCTTAGGAAGCGTGGGCTTTTTGTGCTCTTAAGAGTTTTTGTGCTCTGAAGAGGACACGCAGCTTGGGAACTGGTGCGTCTGCGTTTGCAACATCCCCAAGGCACAGTGCAGAGCATCCAGGGGAAAGGCAGGTACAGGGCACAGCGCCCGGAGGAGCAGCCTGGGGCTCTGGGTCAGGAGGCCTCACACTGTGATGGCCACTTCCTAAGGCCAGGAGAAGCTCTGTAGGTTTCAAAAATCCACTTGTGTTGTTTTGCTTTTTCTTTCCCCAACCCTGGTTTAGAATCATTCCACATCTGTTCAACAATACTGTGTTTTTTAAAAAACAAAAACACTTCGGATTTATTTCAAATGCGAACCAGATTGGCTCCCCCCGTCTGCCAGTCTCGCACAGCTCGCAGCCCTGCAGCACCCGGCTGTTTGCGGAGCTGCAGCCGTCAGCCCTGACACCGCTCCAGCAGCCGGCAGCTGCCAGGGCCCGCATTAGTCGGAGTTGTGGGGTGCAGCCCTGGGGCTGTGTCTCTGCCAAAGAAGTCTCGGTCCGAAGCCAAGGAAAATTTGGGAGAGCTGTAGGAAAATAATGTGCCGTTACTCATACCTTTAGCTTTATTTTTCCTCTTGCTGATACACGTCCAGGTGCTTAGATGTCATTGGGTATCCACGCAGACTTCAAGCGAGGAAAACTGATGTTCAGAGAAAATTTTTCAACTTGTCTCTACAAGCTGAGAAGATATTTACAAGGAACATATGGTTCATTGTCTGTTTTTATTTACCAGAAACCAGTGGTGTTTAGTCTCGTGTATACCATGTTTGAAAACTGGATGCAAACTAGGGAAAATGTAAACACTTTCTTAATGGTGAAGGGTTTTTAATTAGTCCTTTTCAAGGTTCTTAATATCTCAAGGGAACTCTTTGGTGTGTATGTGTGGTTTTGTTTTATTAATCTGTAGCTCAGTGAAGTGGAGGTTTGCTAGTTTATTTAACATTTTTTGTGAGTGTTGTGACCCGTATAACTGTAACGCTTTGACTTTTAAGGGTTGGTAGACTTCAGAATTCTCAGAACTAAATTGTAAAACAGCGTTTGCCTTTTTAAAGCATGTTAATGGTTTTTATGGACACTTCCTTTTGTATACTGAGTGAATGTATTGTTATAGGTTTAATGTTTAATGGACCAATAAATAAAGTTTTTCTTACATTTGAAACGAAGTGCTGTGATATGTAAAACCTGAGAAAAGTTCACCTCTGGTGGGACGCAAGGCTGGTGTGCCGCAGCCCCAGGACCCCGACGGCGCAGGCAGTGGGGGTGAGGAAGATCTGCATGCCAGGCTGAGAAAATGTGGGACTGCAGTGCCTTGGCTTGCCAGAGGCCACACATGAAGCTCTGTTTTTGCTGTACAACAGTCCAGAAAGAAGGGGTGGTGGTGGTTCAGGAGTCGGGCTCTGCAGTTCCTGAATTTGGAGGCCACGCAGCAGTCGCTGTGCCAACACAGCAGACTCGTGAGCTCTGACATCCCCTGGCAGATCCCTGATAGGAAAACGTCTGTCGGGGCTGTGACCAGCTCTTGTGGGAAGCAGTTGAGCAAGGCAATGTGTTTTGAGTCCCATAGCCAGTGGGGGGACAGCTTGGCTGAGGTGTGGGCTCAGACAGCAAGCTCTGAGGTGGCAACCTGGTGCAGGAGGGTCAGGGCATTCCTTAAAACCACAGCCACTGCTCTGAGCCCACCTTGCAGCCTCACCTGCTGCTGCCTGGGGTGTCCCCAGCCCACTCAGACAGGACACCTGCCTGGGGAAGGTGCTCCTGCCAGGAAAATGCAAATGCACGCTAGGGAGGACACAACTTTTTGTTATGGTCTCTGCTCTAGTTCCTAAGGGAGCGTTACTGCATTTACAGCCTGTGTACAGCTAGGAGAGGGTGGGTCACAAGCCTCTGATAGCATCATAAACCTTAAGGGTGTTTTCACTATAGCGAGAACAGGAACCTCCTTTTCTGAGACTGATCATTTAACTTCAGTATTTCCCACTCTACATTTGTACTGGGCAGCGGCCATGGCTGGTCATTTTCTCAGGGCTACCTTTTTAAATTTTTAATTTTTTAATAAAATTTGAATTTTTAAAACCTTCGCCACATTCCTCCCCTGCCTCTTTTTATTTATTTATTTCTCCCTACTGTTTACTCTTGTCCTTCTGAAGAGCAATTTTTCCACAGCCTGCAGTATCCTTCTCTTCAGCTGTCCTCTCTCCTTCCCTAGCTCTATTTTGGAAAAGCAGGTGGCAGAGGTGCACGTGGTGTCCAACCTCACTGCCCGTTGAATGGTGTAGTGCACTGGGACAACTTGTTCTTTGGGTTTTTTTTTTGTTTTCCAGTCCTTTCCTGATGGTTGCCAGTGCTTGACTCAAGGTTTGTTTCTTTGTGGTTATTGTTTGTTTAAGTTAATGATTTAGTGTCATAGGATTGCAGTACCTGTTGAGAAAGCCTGGCTTGGGGCAGGGAATGGGCAGCAGGGCCATGCCTGGCTTCGTGTGTGAGTTAGAATCCACCACTGTGGAGGATTCTGCATTTATTTTTCTGTTTTCTTTTTTTTTTTTTCTCTTAAAGTCACGTGCAAGTCATGCACTGTGTAAGAGTTGGCTAAAACTCCTGGGGGGGGGGGGGGGGCGGGCAGCTTTTTTCTTTTACAGGATGTGATGGTGTACTCCTAAGTTTCTGGGGGTGGGGAGGTCTAACAGGTCTTTCAGGAAGTCTCAGAATCATTAGGGTGGGAAAAGCCCTCCAAGATCATCTGGCCCAACCCTCCCCCCCACCACTGTCACCCACTAAACCATGTCCCCAAGCACCACGTCCAACCTTGCCTTGAACACCCCCAGGGACGATGACTCGACCACCTCCCTGGGCAACCCGTCCCAGTGCCTGACTGCTCTTTCTGAGCAGAAATGTCTCCTCATTTCCACCCTGAACCTCCCCTGGCACAACTTGAGGCCATTCCCTCTACTCCTATCACTTGTTATCTGTGAGAAGAGACCGACCCCTGAGCCTGCTCTTCTCCAGACTGAGCAACCCCAGTGCCCTCAGCCGCTCCCCATGGGACTTGTGTTCCAGGCCCTTCACCAGCTTCATAGCCCTGCTCTGGACACGCTCCAGGGCCTCGATGTCCTTCTGGTAGTGAGGGGCCCAAAGGTGAACACAGCACTCGAGGGGCAGCTTCACCAGAGCAGAGTACAAGTCCCCTAAAGGTAACTAAGTCTGAAAGGAGTTAAACTCCTCTAATGCACATCTTCCAACCAGTGTGTAAGCTGACTTGGAAAAGACACTGATGAGCAGCACCCGCCTCTCCTCTAACATCCAGTTCCAGGCTGAATGCAAACTTTTGTTTCTGACATGGACCAGGCAGCCAAAATTGCCTTTTTTCACCAGCCTGCTTAACACAGAACCCCAAATGGCAGCAAATTCAAACTATTCCTGGGAATGTTTTAAGTATCGTTAAACATCACACACCACTCCTTAGACATTAGGGCAAATTTGAACACAACTGAAACCCCAGAATATTTTGTCTCATTTTTATTTTCACTTTTATACAAAAAAAAGTCTGACATAGTCACATCAATGAGAACAAGCTGCGGTGTGTACTCTTACAACAATCATATAAGGATTTAAAATATACTGTTTTATTGTTTGCAATAGCAACGTTAGTTTGCCTTTACTTCTTAAATATCCCCAACTCCAAATTGCTGAGCTTGAAATTCTTGAAAGTCCTCTGGAATGGTGTCTGAAAAGAGGAAAATATGAAAAACTTTAGTATCTTCCAACGAAATAAAGGAACACTTAAACAAATTGATTATCCAACTACTTCTTTACATAACACGCCTTCTCTTTTGTTTACACACTCAGAATGGACTGGGACTAGTTTCAGTTTTAGTATATGCCACTGAAAAGCACAGACAGACTAGCAAGGCAGCGTGCGTGCTACCATGTCGGCCCACGCTGGAGTACCATCAATCTTCAGGTTGTATTTACTTCCACCCAAAAACTTTGTGGCTTCCACTCTTCTATTTGTATGAATAAAAGCAGACTGGAAAGATGAAAAGGCTAACTTCAAAGGAGGCTCTAGCAAGGTGAGGAATCAGGCTCTTCTCCTAACTACCAAGTGATAAGACAAGAGGAAGTGGCCTCAAGTTGCGCCAAGGAGGTTTAGGTTGGATATTAGGAGAAATTTCTGCACTGAAAGAGTTGTGCAGCATTGGAACAGGCTGGCCAGGGAGGTGGTGGAATCACCAACCAACCCTGGAGGTCTCCAGAAAATGTGTGGATGTGGTGCTTGGGGACATGGTTTAATGGTGGACTTGGCAGTGCTAGGTTAAAGGTAGGACCAGATGTTCTTAGAGGTCTTTTCTAAACTAAATGATTCTATAACAGAAAAAGAAAAAAAGGCATCGTGCTGTGCACCCCAGATATGTTCATGGCACCAGCTTCTCTATTTCTCGTGTATCCTACTCCAGCTTCCCTGTAATGGTGTTCCATGCCACAGGAGCAGACAGAAACATTAACCCAGGGACCAGCAGCAAATATTAGAAAAACTTCAAAATTGGTGAAAGAAGCTGGAGCTGGGTGGGTCACTGTTGTAAGAGTGACTGCAGTTCTGACTGATGCTGTGTTTGCAGTGTCCCTTTGCCAGGTGTCAGACCATCTCACCTGGAGAGCCCAGAACCAAGGGGAAAGCTAACGCAGTACCCAAGTAAGGAGTCACAGCAGTGAAGCTGAGCCACCTGATATGGTTATTTCCACCCTGACATAGAGCAGGACTCTAAACTTTAAAAAAAGGAAATAAACACAATGTTTAGGAAAAAAGTGACAAATCCTCTGCTTTTTTCAGCTGTTGGTTTGGTAACTTCTTTGTTTGAGGCTCAATTCTTTCCAATCTTTTTATGCAACTATAAGAACTTATCCAAAAAATGCAATGATGCTTGGGAACTCCAGAGGCTTCCCTGAGTGGTTTCATTGAATCACTGTGGCGCCTGCAGCAAAGCCACTGCTTGCTCACTGCCAGGAAAAGTATCTGCAACTTCAGTGGCAGTTTTGAAATGTGCTTTCTGGGAAACCACATACTGCTTGAGACTCTTATCAAGTAATCTTTAGTTGTAAGAACCACAATCTGTCTAGAGGTTCCTCTTTCACTGTCCCCCTGTTTCTGCATGCAGCAACCTAGGAGCATGGAGTGCTTGAGAACCAAGGTCCATCCCCAGCACAAGCTGCAGATCTAGGGCCTGTCTGTGCTGTGTCCAACGCAGATCCAGGCTGGGCTTCTGGGATCCACAGAGAGCAAAGGAACTATGCCAGCTTGGGGGATCTCTCTCTAAGTGGACAGATAGTGCGCTCCCCAGAGCCCCAGGAGGAAGGCCATCTTAGCATCTTCTCCACCCCCAGACAGGAGCAACCAGCCCCTAACACATGCGATGCTGAGGTCTGCTGACTGATCCCAGAGAATCTCCAGATTTGCTTCACCTTGCATTCGGAGCTTAAGGCATCTTCCATATATGATGACCTCAGTATATTGTGCATGTACAACCCTCACGGTTGGTTGGTTTTAAATAACACTTTAATTCTCCGATGACAGCTGTACTACTTAGTTGGCACAATCTCTGCAGCAGTGACTGCTCTGGGAGGAGCAGTGGTGGGGTGTTAGTTCCCGTCTGGCTGGGCTGCAGTGCGTTGCTGGTGTCAGGGGAGGCGTTTCACAGCTGCAAAAAACTTGTAAATGAAAATCAAAGGAGAAGATGCAAGATGGCTTAATCCGAAAACCACACTAGCAGTTCTCTGTGGCCACTTGCTAGTTGTTAGCAAAAAAGGAGAAAAATTACCATTGCAGCGGTATTTCAGGTTGGACCAGATGATGTTTTCCTGAGAGAAGCAGAAAACTCCAAGCCGTCCTCCACGCATCGTGGTGTCTATAGTGACACCAGAGTCTGCCACTAGGTCAGAGCCTTCGTAAAATCTTGCCCTTAGTGAAAGCAAACAGAATCTGTGTTAGGTCTTCTCTAAGGCTGCAGCATTTATAAAAGTAGTGTCATTTATTAGTGCCATTTGTCATTAACAATCCATGTTGATTCTAGCCTTGGACATGCCTTCCTGCCAGCAGCTAGCCTAGGGAAGAAAAAGCAGTTCAAGCTCCTTGCAGTGCTCTTTTGCAGGAACACTGCTGCTCTCAAGAAAGAGCTCAGATGGGAGAAGGTTTTGTGTTTTGGTGATTTTTTTTTAATTTATTTATTTTTTAACATAGCCAGCAAAAGTCAAAAGAATGTTTTACCCTGCCATCAGTCCTGTGTCAGTCCACAGCTGATCACTATAGCAGAAAGGGGGAATCAGGTTAGGTCAGCTGAAGAAGGCCAGATGGACTTTGTCTCATGCAGTTTAACTTCTTTTTTTTAAACAGGCAAAATTTCAAACAAACCATTTAGAATCTTAAAGCTGCTTCCCTGACTGTCAGATTTCTTTTAAAAATGTGAAAATGATTAATTCCAGGAACAGTTTTGATGATCTGGCACTTCCTTGTTACAGAAACTGTCAGCAAATTCCCAAATAACTCTGGGAATAGCTGCACCCTGCCAGATTTCCAGCACATGCCCTGTACTGGGCACACTGGAGCCAGCTGAGCTATCACTGCTGGATATACCAAGTCCACAGCCTCTGGGGTGCTGGGTAAACAACTTACTGGATGATGAGCCTGGAGGGCCCTATTTTGGATGAGGGCATCATTGTGTTAGGAGCCAGTTTAAATGCAAGAAAATAGTGGGTGGTGAAGGGAAAGAAAGTTCCTATGTCTTTCCATAAAATATGAAAAAAAAAAAACAAACAACAATTCCTGTTATGTTCCTGAGTTTATTTTCTGATTTGCGGAGGCAGTTCAGAATTATCTGTACAATGAACAGAGCTTGTTTTCTTCCAAGCTTCCATGGGAGAGGCTGGCTCAAGTGCCTTTTTCCTAGGCTTCTTTGTAGCGTCGGAAAAGCTCTGTGAGACACATTATGGTCCGTGGCATCCAGCCTGAACAGACCACAGTGAGCTGTGGATGGAGTGCAGGCAGAGACTTGCTTTAAGCCTGACTGCATTTGGTTCGACAGATTTTGTGACACTGGCATTACCTCGTTCCTCAGCTACAGGGTCTGTTAATTAGGCTGGCTAGAGAGACTGCAACCACAGGCAGATGACTGCTTGTAAAGCAGTTTCACAAACAGCCTGGTCTAAAGGGAACCCAAAATCTATTCACTGCTGCCCAGTGGCTAGGGCACAGTGACTGACAGTACAAATGTTCTTAAATCAAACACGCTTACTCCAATTACTGCTGAAGGTGATGCTCTGCACCAGAAAAGTGGAATTATTACACCACCAAGATACTGCATCTCAGCTGCAAGGTGGTGATTTCTTGAAGAACAACTCACCTCCCTGTGTTTATTCTATTATGAGGCTGCAAAACCTGAGCTCAGGGTGATGGAGCAGTTTATTTTTTTCATTTTTTTTCATAATCAAGCTCTTCCTTCTGAATAGTGATCTGTTTTTAAATAACTTGTTTTTTCAAATAACAAAATGAGTCTGGTTAGCAGGCACTTAAGAGCATCAACAAACTTTCTGGGTACATGCTATGCAATCTCAGATCTTTCATATCGTGATAATTACTAACCATAGGATCACAGCCATTAAGTGGACAACTTTATTTCTGTTCTCACAGAATATAAAAGCGAACTGTTACAATTCCAACTGAAAGATCAAAATTAAGAAACATTGTAATGCATTGTTTTTCAGGTCAGAGGCCAACAGTACCTTGGAAAACAAAGTATTAAAGCCATTAAATGGCTTATTAGTGTGGGGCAGTTACACGTGGTACAAAACAGAGTCACAAAACAGGGTTGGCTTGCAATTGTCTTTCCTAGGAAAAGAATTGCAGGTAGAAATTCACAATTCTGACCTGTTTCAATGCTTCGTAACTGCAAAGCACGGATACATTGTGGCTTCTCAGATTCCCACTTACATTAGGTGTTGAGCACAGTTTAAACAGAAATACAACCTGTAGTTACCTTAGCAATCCTTTCCTGTCTTACCTGATATATCCAATCTGGGGTCTGTGCTGCAAGAACCAGCGGTAGGAGACTTTGTCCTTCCACCCTACGTTCCGGGGGTCCTTCCACAGCAGTCTGACCTGGTCACTGGTGTCCCCCGTGTGCCAGAGGGAGTTGCGGAGGTGCTCACCAGGGCCTGTCTTTGATTTCACAGCCTGCAGAAACATAATTTTCCAGTGCTGACCACAGAGGTATGTTGTTTCCAGGAGCTCCAAGTCTTTTGTAGTGGGGAGGTCTGCAGAAGCACCCTCCCTCCCACTCACAAGCCCATAACTGCCTTCATAACTACAGCTAGTGCTTGCACAGAGTAATAAGTGAGCACTTGGGACTAAGGAGAAGCAAGCAACCTGACCAGTTACAGTCAGAGGATAATCAGAGCAGAGACTAAATGCCCCAGCTGATGAGCAGGGGCAGGACTGGCGATGGAGTTCCTTACAAAACAGCGCTGTTAGCAGGGCTGAGTGGCAGCAGTCTGACCGCAGATTTGATGCCCACAGCAGGGGGAGAACAGCGGTTGGGCAGCACTGCTGACACACAGCCCAGTGGCTTGGCCACAGCAGAGCTGCCAACACGCAGCACGAGGTCTGTCGGCTGTCAGGGTGGCACTGCCAGGCTGTGACCACCATGTCCCCAGCTAGGAGGCAGGACCGGTACCTTTAGCTGAATGCCGGGCTCTGCCACAGCTCTGAAGGGAGTCGCCTGCCAGTACGTCTGCTCCGTCTGTTTCCACATTACCACGTAAAAGCTAGAGCTGTCTTGATAGCCAAAAATAAAACCAGCGTAGTCATCGTCTGTCACTGTGTTCACGTGGAAAGTGCCCTCGAAGTCGACACCATTAAAAGCTGTGTAACCTAAGAGGACACATAGGTTAAAACCAAGCCTGCAGACAACACGTTTGCATGCCAAAAGATTTTCTGCTGTAAAGCCTGAATCTCAGAAGAGGGACACATACCAACAGCAAGGCCAGGATCACTGTTCATGGTCTGCACGATTTCCATGCCCTGTAAGATTAAATTCAGGGTGGTTAGTGTGCGTGACGAATTGGGTTGGCTAAGCCTGTCAAGCCCCTTCTGGCCTCCTGCTAGCACCCCCTCCATCCATCTCCTCCTTTGGCTCATAACATGTCTGTAACACTTGTAGCTCTGAATTAAAATGAGAGCTATAATCAAATCCTAATGTTTCAGCTGCTTGTGCGCACAGAGGCAGGAAGGATTTTTCTCTTCCCACTGCAGGACTGAATTTACTGGTATTCTGGTACTTTCCCTCCCTCTCCCAATTCTCCTGAAATCACCAAACCTGGGCAGAATTGGAGATGGGACTGAAAAAAACAAATGAGGGAAGAGGGCTTTTGCAAAGCTTAGCTCACAGAATTTGACAACAGACTTTAAGACTAAACTGACTGCCAGGACTGCCCTAAGGAAGGCTTATGTATTTCAGCTCCACTTGGCAGTGGGAGTCAAATGTGCATTCCTTGCAACTCTGAACACATTCACCTCCTGAAGACTAAAATGTGTCAGTGTAAATAACATTTACTGGACTCTATCTAGGAGTAAATGCTCTGCTATATGGCAGCTCAGACTTTCAAACAATAGAAAGGACTCATGAGACTTCGTTATTTCATCAGGATGACACAACAGTCTCATGTTTGCCATCTTGGCAGCAGTGAAATCCACCCAGCACAAGTCAACCAGCTTGTAGTTATTTTAGTTCATTAGCAGCTTCAAGCTTCAAGCTGTCACGCACTGAAGGAAAAGTTGTTTCACTGTAACACCTGTAAAACAGTCAGCCAACAAGCAATTTCCATTTCTCACTTGTTTGTGAGAGGTCCAGCAATTATAGAGACAGTTTTACTGTGCCTTTCAGATGATCTTTCTCAGCCAGGTGACAAAGACCAGAGAGATGTATTTTTACCTGGTTCAGAACCACCCAGTTGGGATCAATCTGCGCATCTCCCTCCGGGTCCAGCACTACTGTCTGGTAGGCTCTAAAGTCTGTCAAGGTGATCTCCGCGTTCTCAGGGCAGACGTCGATCCGATCAATTACTGTATCCTGGTCAAAATCAGACTCGCAGATATCCCCAACTCCATCACCTGTATGCAGCAGAGAAGCGAGAGCAGATTCATGGTGTAGCAGGAATCCACACCTGGCCTAGTCACTGCACCAGGGTGTCCAAGGAGCAGGTGAATGGAGTCTCAGCCCTGATGACCAAAAAAAATCCCTGGGGATGGGACCCAAGGAGCTCTGTCTTGGCCAAAGGCACAGTCCTGGGACACAGTGCTGTGCAGGGAGTGTATGCACACGTGGTGACTGGGGCAGGTTAAGTGTGTGTGTTGGGGAAAAACATGGTACTATAAGCACCAAATCAGCTACTGAAAGCCCAGCTTACCATTGTCATCTTCCTGCCCTGGGTTGGGGACCAGCCTGCAGTTGTCAGGGCCAGGGGGCAGGAGGTCAGGAATGCCATCGTTATCATCATCCTCATCACACTCGTCACCCAGCCCATCCTTATCGGTGTCCAGCTGGGAGCTGTTAATGATGGTGGGGCAGTTGTCTGTGCTGTCCTGGTGCCCGTCACCATCGCTGCAAGCACGGAGACAAAGAGAAACAAACAGCACACTGGCATCAGCTCCTGCCTCTGCACGGGGGAGAGCACCTGTATCTGAAGGGGACCTGCACCAGGGGCCCCCCTGGAGCTGGCAAACAGAGAAGGAGGACGTTGTGACCTGGTGTCACTTAGGCAGCTGAACAGCAAAGAGACAAGGAACAATCAGGCCATACAGTAAGGTGGCAGAGGAAGAAGGCTACCCAGATGAGGAAAACAGAAGAAAGCCTTACAGGGAGTGGGAAAAGATTCCACAGCCAGGATCCCAAATGACACGTGCTCCTAACAAGCACCTAAAGCACACCCAACAAGTGCCGTGTCACCAACCAAAAGGCACCCAGGAGACACAGTAAGAGGTCAACAGTCGGCATCTCTGCCCATAACATCCACAAGTGTCTCGGTGCTCATGAATGCGTGAGTGTGAGTGAAATCTGTGAAAGAATCTGTGTGAGCACCAGAAATCAGACTTTTTTTTTTTTTTTTTTTTTTTAAAAAAGCACCACTTTCAACCTCCTGCATACCATATCTTGTTATGTTACTTTCCCATGGGTAGCTGAGCAGTAAGGAGTCTGCAGCTCCCAAGCACAACAAAAAACATCAGGTGGTTACATGAAGAGTCACCAGTACCAGAGACACAAAGTATAGGAAAGGGTTATGGAATGGCTGCCTTGTTTTTCCATTTAAAAGGCTAAGTACATCTTAACCACTGGGACAAAGAAAAAAAGAGGGCTTGAGGGGCTTGTACTTCTTGTTTCCAACAGATTTTTATTTTTTTTTTAGCCCAAGAGCTAAATGCAGCTGTTGTATTTCTAGGATTCTGGGCACACTTTTATGATGAGATTTTATTCCCCAGGGGAGGTGCAGGGACACTTCAGACATGTGCCCAGAGATTAGGATAAAAGCCACAGCAATGGCCTGAAGTCAGGTGTGTTTTGCACACACACCACAAACAAAATGTTTTCTGGCAAGGTGGACATATTTCCCCTCCGCAGCCTTTTGTTTAGCATAGGCAGAGCAAAAGAGGCTGCGTTGCAGTTTACAGCTATGCATATTCCCACCTGTCCCACCCTGCTTAAGAAAGGTGCTTTAATTTTAGATCAGAGCAACTAATGCCTACAAGTCCTCAAGTGGAAATACAGTGAGGACCATGCACATCTGTCTGTTGAGAGGTTAACCTCAGGCAGGACAACAGTATGTTCTACCAGGAGATTCTTCCTGCAGATTAGTTAGGTTTGAGGAAAAAAATACATGTTCCTTTTTGAAAACAGGAAAAAAAACAACAAGGCCATACTTAAGAGTGAAACAGCTCCCAAACACTGGGGGCCTCATCAGCTAGTGGTTCAAAACTCTCAGAAGTGCTCCCAGCAGAAGTGGGGAAGTAGACTCCTGAACTCATAGCAGCCACCAAGAGCCACAAGGTCAGACCTTGCAGCTTGGTTGCGTCAGCACAGGATTTATCACTTCCCTTTCCCCTCGCTTCAAGTGAGGAGCATGGGGGAGGACTTGATGCCCTCAAAGGTGGTTGTGCAGAACCTGCTTCCAGAGAGGTGTCATGCAGTTTCTTGTAGGACATGCTCCCCTGAACAGTCGGGGCATGTGAAGGCAATAGAGCAGCCTTGCCACTCTTGCTGTGTCTAAAGCAAAGTGGTATATTTGGAAATGTTTTGTGCATGCTAATAAAGTTCTGAAACACTGTGTTCTTATGGAAAACCACATACCCCTTAACTGTGAAATTTCTGCTAAAGCAGAGAGAGGAATGCTAAACTGTTTCTTGTTTCTGCTAAAAAAGAGAGGAATGAAAAAGGAAGACAATTAAAAAAAAAAGAGAGCATGTTCCCTCACTACAAAGCTCTGCAAGGTGCTCATAGTGTGATTCCTGACACTGCTATTAGTGTCATTTCCACAGAAATTCATAGGAAGTGTGTGTGAACATGGGGCTGGAGTGAAGGGCTCCATTACCATACTGCTACAGGGAAGTGAACCAACAAGGCTTATAAATCACAACGTTGTTTTTGAAATGACCCCCTTGAGGAGGTATTAAAATCAAATGCTGCCTAATATGAGGGATAACAATTCTCCAAGAACCAGTAGAATGCTTCAGCTCACAATAGCCTGTTCTCTTCCCTGCTGCTGTCATAAGCTATAACACACTGTACCTGTCCTGATTGGTATCACACGAATCTCCAACCAGGTCATTGTCGATATCAGACTGCAAAAGAAAACAGAGGAAATTCCAGTATCAGCTGCTGAGAGCATCTATTAAAAAGGCAGTATTATCAAAACATAAACAATTAAAAATAAAAGCACGGAAAAATCTTTGTTTTGTAAAACCTATTTTCTTCTTTGCATCATTCATTTAACCAAAAAGTCAGTTTTATTAAAGAAAAACACATACAATGAATAGGCAGAGTTAAACTAGACTGGAGTAGTTCAGGATGAGCAGTTCAAACAAGATTCCTCAACAACTGGAATTAAGTACCCCTTATGTCTAACTGAGGTTCATCTCTTACGTGGCTTCAAAAATCTACCATGTTTCTTTAAAGCTTCCAGCATTTAGTAGTTTCAAATGGTTTAATCAGAATTTAAAACAAATCAAAAGTCTAATTGACTTCTCACCCACAAGCAGTGAAAATTTTACGAATTAATGACATCTAAATTTGGTCCTAATTAAAGAAATACTGAATGTAACCATATCATGCCACTGTGTGGTGTGTGGCATTGCACTTCATGGGACTGGAGCAGGCCTACGTTTTACAGTCTGACAGCTGAAGATACTAGTAGGGGAGAGATGTTAACAACATCCCAGGATATTAGAATACACATTGTGGCTCCTATTTTCAATGACAGAAGCAGATCAATGTCCACAAAACATCCTGAATACCTACTGATAAAAAATAAACACTGGCCGCCTCATTCTCTTGCATCTTTTTGGATCTAAACAGTCCCTTCCCTTAAATAAGGACTTTTTTTTTTTTTTTCTGCCTGCTAACCTGGTTTGGGTTGCTGACTGTAGGGCAGCTGTCACAGGCATCACCAACACCGTCATTATCCTTGTCCTCCTGGTCTTGGTTGGGAATCCTCTGACAATTATCCAAAAGGTTCTTAATACCTAACAGAAGGTGGATAGGATGTTAGTTAAAAGCAATTTATGGACAAGGTAAACATGAAGGATAGTAAAAACACTATTCCTTTCCAGCAACTGTTTAATCTTGCAATGAAATAATAAATCTGCACAGCAAATCTTTCTTAGAAGTATATCCGCTCATTTAATAGATGTTAGAAACATCTTGCTGAGGAACAGCTTATAACCCAATCACACATACTTCATTAGTTACACACACTTCTTGTTCCCCACGTCATATTACAGGATGAAACATTTTATCTTTGTTATTACATCTGAAGGGCTTTGACTTTTTCCAATTCTTTGAAGCCTCTTACAGCAACGGAAATAATACATTTTGTAGCTCCTGAGCATCTGAGACAGGCAGAGCTGGATACTCTGGGACATGTTCACATCTTTAAGGAGTTACCGAATGACCAATGACCTTAACTTATACATGAAACAAAGCTCAATTTATCTGTTATAAAGCATTCGGTGCTTCAGATGGAGACTAAAAGATATAAATTAATCTAAAAAAAAACAACAACAACAACAAAAAACAACAACAACAACAAAAAAACAAACAACTTCCAAACAGAGGTTTAATGAAGAAAGACAACATGTTACATTACACTTAGCAGCTGTTAGCAGGAAGTTTCTAATGCACAGCATTTTCTGGGTCAATTTCAAGAACATCAGAGAAGCTGTAAGTGAAGAATTACCAACCATCGCCATCCATGTCATCATCACAAGCATCTCCTTTCCCATCACCATCTGTGTCCCTCTGGTCATTATTCAGGACATTGCGGCAGTTGTCACAAGCATCTCCAAAGATATCTTGGTCACTATTTCTCTGGTTAACATTGGGAGTCAAGACACAGTTATCCTGCAAGACATAGATCCAAATTAGGAATGAACCATACCCTGAATCTTTCATTTCTACTTTAGTGGATTTATATAACCCTTGCATTTATTTCTGTTTTCATGAGAAATGTTTACTGTGGGCAGTTGGATATTTTATGTGAACATCAGCTCCAGACTAGATTTCACTGGCTCCCCCTCAAAGTTTTACTTTGAGCCACACCATGGAAACACTAAACATGAACACTGAGTACCATAAGGCTTTTATTTATAACTTTGACTTCTGATTCTCATTTTGGATGGGTTCACATGAGTAACCTGTTTTGATGCCCTGTCTTCCTTACATGGACCTTCTGAAAAGCTGCTGTTCAGAGATCTCGATAGGGCTCGTAGATGCTCTCAGTGAAAGATGGTTGCCCCCTTCTGGTAGAGACTCAAACAAAAGGAAAACACTTGGAAAAATAGGATTTTTGATGCAAAAAAATGTACAAGTCTTACTCTTTTGTCATACAAGCTGCTATTGACTTTATCTTCCCCTCAGAAGGCACACAGGGAAAACTGAAATTCAAAGAAGTGTAAACAGTCTCTCACATCTAGCACACCCATGACCTCACACATGTGGAGCAAGAGGCAAAACAGAGCTTATCAACAGTATGGAAGTTACCTGATTGTGAAAAGGCTGAATCTGCATAGGGATTTACAGTTGAAGGAGGATTTAATATCTTTCCTTCCAGAACATTAAGAAAATGAAGTTCCTCAGACTACCAGAATTGAGGGTTGGTCTCTGTGGCAAAACAGACTGTGATTGCCTTCTACGATTGCTAGTTTGCCCTAGCTCCACATGGACATGTGTACTCTGGACAGGGCATCCTTGCTGTCTTCCTTGCAAGTGCATGAAGAAATACCACACAAGGGTCTTTGTGTAGAATACCACACATGTGAGAATATGGGGTGAATGGAAAAGAGCTTTTACAACATGAATTTACACTCTGGTGTATTCTGCAGCAGAATCCCCACATGGAAACCTCTTTCTCTTTCAGAACATGATCCAAAGCTTTTTCAAGTTATTGGCAAGACACCCATTAATTGGGGGGAGGGGGCAGGGGGGTTGGATCCCTCATGAAATGTGGGGGGGGAGATACAGGGGGGTTGGATCCCTCATGAAATGTTATGTCAGGCCAAACTGCTCTTTAAAATGAAAGACACTATGTTGCTAGAGGCCATGTTATGGGAGAGTGTGAAAGGAGACAAGTTCTGTATAAAAAAAAGATGTAAAATTCAATGCTAAAATATAACATAGTATAAATTGGTGGGACTTAAGGATAGGTGAGGTAGCCCTAGTTTTTTTGGTATATTCTTTTTTAGGTCTAATAAAAGGGACCTTTATATAAAGAAAAAAGTAGGATTTAGAGAGCTGCTGACAGTGTTGTGTATGAGATAATCTTCAGTAAATAGTAGCAAGCAGATTTCAAAATCACTGCCTACTGCAGTAGTGTGAGATTCTTCTGTTTGCGCAGACTCCTTTACCCTGTCCTATGCACAGCACCTGGTCATTGGGAATGCCATCTCCATCTGCATCTTCATCACAGGCATCTCCAACCCCATCACCATCAGCATCTTCCTGCCCAGAGTTCGGGACAAATTTGCAGTTGTCCTAGACAAAAAGTGCGATATGTCTGGTGTTCTATGGGTTAAAGTCACTAAAAATATAAAATTATCAGCTTTTCTACTATTGTTTTAATTAAACTTATCCACAGGAATACAGTAACTTGAAAAAGGATCTAGTCATGTTTCTCAGCCCCCTTCATGCTCTGAATTATTATAGGAATTATTATAGAATTAAGAAAGAATTGCTTACCTTTCTGCAGCTTTCAGCAGGGCAAGAGAGCTCTTCGTTTGGGTAGCCATCAATGTCAACATCTTTTCCACAAATATAACCATCACCAGCCCAGCCAATGCCACACTATCAATAAAACACCATGGTAGTACTACCAAAAGGTTAACGAGTCACGTCAGAAATATTTAAGAGGGAAATTTGGCATCAGTCTTGAAAATGCTGACATGCAGAAGGCACAGTCACTGCAGTATAATGAAGTACACCTCAGCAACTCTCAATGTGAACAGAAAATCCTTAGTTCAAGCTCTCTGTATCTACAAACAGCCAGAATAAGCTAAGGCTTTATTTTAAATGGACTCTACCTGCAACACCTAATGATTTCAGTTGGAGCCATAGGTTTATTTCAGATACCTGACAGGAGTCAGTTCTGATTCTTCATCTGTGGATGGAGAAAAGACAGAAAAGCAGGACCTAGGCAGAATGTGCATACAGCATCTCAGCAAGGGACCCATGGTTAGGTGGGTGCTTTATTCAGTATCTCAAGAATAAATCTGCAACTAGAGGAAATTTTAGAAGAAAACTGTTCTGACAGTTACTCATTTTGCATCGCCAAAGCAAGTACATCTTGACACAAGTTTCTCCAAGCCAGTGAAATTGGTATTGTTTCAAAACAATCCCTAATTTGTAACTGAACACACATGCAGAGAATTTCATATTAAACGCTGGCCTCTCCTTAAAACAAAGACTTGCCTAACACAAGTAACATCTTTCCATTACAGCATGAACCTAAAATATCCTCATTTCTTCATCTTTGAAATAGATGTACTTAAAAAGGAGACCAAAGCAAGTTCCAGCAAAAGCATGTACTGTACCCAAATTTAGGACAAAGGACTAGTTTCTTGCTTCCCCTTGCAACATGGAAAAAAATATGTAATATACTTATATAATATATAATACATAATATACTTCAGTTAAACTCCTACAATAAAAGTTCGTATGCCATTTAGCGTTCTTCTGTTCCCAGGGCTGGAAAGCACAGTACAACCTACCTGTGCCTAGGATCTGTAGTCGTGTTTGGAAAATTGCCAAATTTTGTCAGCAGACAAATACGGGCACTGTGCTTATGCAGACAGGATCCCTAATTACTGCTACACAGCTAAAAAGCCTGCATGCAGAAGAGCACCAGCAGAGGAATTTGCCCTTGTGCTGTCTTTTTACAGTGACGCTTGATAGTCCTTTTGAAGGAGACTGTAGGAAGTCTATAAAAGCCATTCCCCCAAAAATCTGATCATGCAAACACTAGCAGCCCACACAGTAAATATGGCACATAAGTATGGCTGCCTTATAGATGTGCTGCAAGGAGAAAAAAATTGCCAGACAGATTCAGTTCAGTTATTTTCATAACTGGTCTGGGCCATTGTGTTGCAGTTTGGTTGAAAACCCAACAATAGTGATAAAATGGCCACAAAGACTAGCTCAGTTCCAGGCTAAAAGAGGCTGTTTTGCACTGTACAAATGCATGAACTTATGAACTCACAATGCATGTCACTTCCCCTCTCCGTTCCTCAATGCACCGGGCATGGACACTGCATGGATTGAGGGCTCGACTTCTGCAGCTTCTCTCAGCCTGGCATCCCCTGACTTGGTCTCCTGTGTATCCTGATTTGCACTGGCCACAGTGATAAGAACCCTGTAAGAACAAAAAGTTATTAATCATGCTTTTAACAGGACTTTATTTTTTTTTTCAAAAAGCAAGTTTGTGAGCAAGACTCATGTCATATGGCTTATGCTGTGCAAGTGTAGTTTTTCATACCCTGATTCTTTTTCCACTGTGAACAAGCTTTCTTTCCACACAAAATCCATGTTTGCTGTAAAACATGCTCAACTGCTGAGACCATTTTTTTGTTCCATCTGAGCTACTTCCAAATAGTCAAAACTTTGTGTCAAATTCTAAGCAGCATCTGATTATTCAGATTTGATGCTCTTATTTCAGTGTAAAGCTGACCTGACTACTTATCTAAACTGAACTGGGAACAACAAAGAGTGACAAGAAGTTCATCTTTGTCTTTGCTCCATTATTTTTTTTCAAACTTGAATGTTTTCAAGCCAATCTGAGCTAAATCTTATTTTTTAGAAAGGAAATCATGACTCGAAGACAGTCATCTCCGTTTACACTGCAGTAAGAACATACATGCAACCTTTTGCAGTGATTTACCTAGAAACATATATGTATTTTTGAGTTATATTTGTGCAACTCTCTTATATAAACAAATGCAAAAAGAGCTAAGGCATGGAATTTCAGTTTGTGTTGGGACAATCACTAAAAAAGATATAAACAGATAAATGCTGATAAGAAGAGACTTTCTTCAAGCACTGAATATAGCTTTTGTCTCACATAAAAGTTAACTGAAAATAACCTTTCTTCCTTATAGAGAATTTGCATGCCACAATATGAGAAGGACATAAAATTATTAAAGTGTCCAAAGGAGGGCTACAAAGGCGTTGAAGGGTCTAGAGGGAAAGATGTCTGAGGAGCAGCTGAGGTCCCTTGGTTTGTTCAGCCCAGAGCAGAGCAGGCTGAGGGGAGGCCTCATGGCGGCCTGCAGCTCCCTCACGAGGGGAGCGGAGGGGCAGGCGCTGAGCTCTGCTCTCTGGGGACAGCGACAGGACCCGAGGGAACGGCATGGAGATGGGACAGGGGAGGGTCAGGCTGGGGGTTAGGGAAAGGGTCTGCACCCAGAGGGTGGTGGGGCACTGGGACAGACTCCCCAGGGCAGTGGGCACAGCATCGAGCCTGATGGAGTTCAGGAAGCGTTTGGACAATTCTCTCAGACATCTGGCTTGACTTTTGAGTGGTCCTGTGTGGAGGAGTTGAACTTGATGATCCTTGTGGACCCCTTCCAACTTGGAATATTCTACGATTCTATCAATAATTATTTTTGATATGTCAAAGAACAGGAGTAAACAGTCCTCTGACAAACTTGTCTACCCACCTCTTTCTGAAACAGGTGCTTCAGATGACTTCACCCATACACAGCGTGCTGCATGAACTCTCAGCACTGCCCCAGTCCAGCATGACAGAGAGATAACTTCACTACTCAACTGGGCATTATTTATTTATTTTCCTGTGTTCCTAGCTAACTTCAGTGCAATCTTTAACTTTATGCCATTTTCATAACTTTCAGACTAAAAGACTTACAGATTAATGAGCAGTACCGTGATCCCCATGCAGATGGTATGGCCTTTGCAAAACTCAGCAGTATGTGCACTTCCTCCTAATGGACACCAGGGTAGTATCCTCAGGAGCCTGCTAAATTTACTCAGTATATTCTGTTCTATATCAAGCTCTGGTATGCACTAAACCAGACTTTGAGGCAGCATTTCTAGACCAAACTCTTTCTAAAGGAAGACAGGAGCAAAAAAACCCACGCTGCTCTGTTTGACAGCTGGCAGACCTCTTGTCGCCCTCTGCAAACGAGGCCTGACAGCCGCCAGAAGAGGGCTAGTCATGCAGTAAGATACAACCTGAGTGAGAAGCACTCCAGATACCCGAATACATACATATACAGAGAGAAACATACTGAATAGTGAAAACTGAACAATGAACCTAGAAAGACAAGGTTATTTGGAAGGAAAACACATCACTGGGAACACTGCTGGTAGCCTCTGCAACACCCAGCTAAGAAAAAAAAAAAGGAGCACCCTTACACCTGTAGGTTATTTTAACCCCTCTCTTATTATGAGCAAAGTCTGCTCTATACAGCCAGCGGTAGCAGAAGAACATTTGACCCTGCCATAAGTTCAACGAATGCTTATTTGTGTCCAAATTGCTTCAGAGCCTTAAATTGGTTGTGTAACCACTCTACTGGATCCTAACATCTTTCAAACCATTTCTACTCATGCTATGCTTGCTTTGCTGGATTTAATACTTATAGGTATTAAATGTGTTATATGAATTGCAGCTCTCCTCTCCTTCTCTCCATGCTTATATAAATGGATAACAAACACAACAAAAAATATCCTAATGAAGTGGAGACTTTCTATAAAAAGAGCATTCAGAGGAACAGCTTGCTGCAGCAGTTGCTAGATGGGAAGAGATGAGGGGAAGCAAAGATTCAGTATTTGAAAGGAGTTTCCTTGCCATAACAGATTCATAAACACGTAATTGGAGGATGTGGAAAGAAAAGTTACTGCCATTCCTCATTGAAAAGGATATGGACACAACTCAGGTAGACATATTAATGCCAAATCAAGTATTGATTATTTCATTATTAGTCACGGAAATGGGAAGGGATTCTTTAGTTTTGATTAAGCCAACAAATAGATTATATTATTCAGCTCTTGAATCAGAGCCAAGAATCCCATTCTAGCTTCAATGAATTTTAAAACAATCTCTTTTTTTAGTAGTCACAAATGAAAAATTACTTACCAAAGTGTTAATGCAATGGGAATTTGGAACACAGAGTCCATGCCCGCCATTCTGACATTCATCAATATCTAAGCAGATCTAGCAACAAAACAAAACAACATATAGCAAAAACTACGTCAGCTTGAGATCTAAATCTGAAGATAAGCCACCAAAATTCATCTACACTCAGAATGTCAGAGACATACCCCACAGGTTCAGTTTTTGGATGGATCTCCAGACACATACCAACCCCGAAGAGACACCATACAATACAGGAAACTTCAGCCTTAGGATGGGATTCTGGTTCAACCATAAGAATTTAGATAAGAACTATGACCCCCTTGTAGGGCACTACAGGAATTTTAAAAACAAACAAACAAACAAAAAAAACAGCAAAACAGGGCTTCCTATCACCACTCTTCCTAGTTCAGAATAAGTTTACAAAGCTCAACAGAGTTTCTGTTTAAAATTGATTAGATACCTACAAAAATAATGACTTTTTTTCATGCCTCCACAACAGTCCTGATTATCGGACTGTTAATACTCACATCAAAGACAAACAAACATAACCTAAGATCTTCTAACTGAAACGCTCCAAGCTCTGTCTAACTATGCAAGGTAACCATGGAATGACTAAAATGTAAATGAAATGTGATACTGGTTTAAACCGGCACCTTGCAATGGAGGTTCCTGCAGAGATGCTGCCACTCACCTGCTTATTGCTCTTGGCATAGCTGAGTCCCACGCCTTGCACAGTTTGTCCTGTATATCCTGGGGGACAGGTCTCACACCGGAAACCTGGAACAGTGTTCACACAACGCACTCCAGGGAAGCAAGGGCTGTAACGGCACTGCAAAGAGGAAAAAAAATTAAAAAAAATCAACCAAGCACTGGTTCGCACTTCAGTAACATCCAGACCGACTACGTGCATAGACCTCTCAGTCAGCCTGCCTAGGCAATGCTAAATGCAAGTGTCTTCTGTTCACAACTGGCTTGCAGAGAAAAGTTTCAGGTATGTCTGACCCCAGTAGGTCTTCAGCTATCCCCATAATTTAAATTACAATATTCCATTTTTGCCTGCAGTTGACGCCCTAAGTTCTGATCCTCATCCTTCCTTTTGTTGGACAGGTTCAGCTCCCTTGGAGGATGAGAATCTCCCTAGAAGGGCCCAGACCACATTATCTGGAAAGCAGCAAGGCTGCAACCCAGAAAAGGTCCTGCAGTTGTGTTCTGTACACACTGAAGCAGCAGCAGTGTTTTCCCTTGTATGTATGTGGGCAAATTTCAGAAGTAATTTAGTCAGGAATAAACCACATGTGAGCCAGATGAACAGGGATGTGTCAGTAGCACGCACACATTTCTAGACCAGAGGCCCACTGGCAACCCTCAGCACTTCTCCCAACATACCACATACCCACAGCATTACCCTTGGACTGAAGACATTACTCAGTTCGTTACCTCATGTGGTATCACAGAATGGTTGTGACCCCATTTCCGTGGCCTTGTGGGTGCCAGCTCAGGAACTGCAGCCTGTATTGCTGCCTCTCAAGTATCATCACTAGCCAGTAGGTATTATTTGTAAGAGTACTAGAAACATCAGCATGTCATCATGCTGCTTATGGCTTAGAGACAACAGTATATAAAAACATGAGAAAGAAATAAAAGTTTTTAAAATATGCCTTTTCTACTCCCATCAGTAACAGAAAAAAAACACATCTATAATATGAGGGGGATACAAGCCAAAGAAATCCAAGCATTTTGGACAGAAAGATCTCATAGAAGTGTGTCTGCAATTAGCATAAGGAAAATGTTAGACCCAGGACAGACATTTTGTCCCTATTAGAGAATTATTTAATGTGGATTTTTTATTGTAGCCAGGAGAGGGCACTCAAATTACATCAGAGCACGGCTGCAGCTCACAAAACACAACATATGAAAGTAATTTCTTCAAGATGGCAATGAGTAAGAGGGGCGCTTATTGCAGAGATGTTAACAGCCTCTGGAAGAATGACGGCAGCTCTTAGAAAAATCTAGAAGCTTCCCACTTTCTCAGATTTGCATGTGAACTCCTTTTTAAATGCCTTTTTTTTTTTTTTAGGAAGTACAGAAATAGTTCTATCAGGAGAAAGGTGTTATCCTAGAAGAGATTCCTAAATCACTTTCAAAAATGTATGATTATCCTTACAGTTTCAGCTAACTCAAACCCTTTATTACACAAAATAAGGCTATTATCACTTATCTCTTTCCTCCCTCTGCTTACATAAGCAAAAATCCACCTGCTACAGGAGGTATGTTCTGATGAACAAAATGTACTAGACTGGTTGGCATTTTAGTAGAAGTGTCCTCATGTATGCAAGACTGTATCTCTATGACATCATTTTGGAAAAATTTCCTTACTCTTTCTAATAATAGATCTACTCTACCTTGTGGGGTAGTGGCTTGAACTTTAACATAAGTAAACCTCCAGTGGGAGATCCTAATCACTCAGGGAAAACTAATCTCAAGGTTGGGACACTTCACATCAGTCTTGTGGTTTTTTTTTTCCCTACCACAGCTATTATGGGCAGAAATGCTCTAACACTGAAAATAGCAGGGAGGAGTTCTGCCTCAGTTTGAATATGGATCAGTAGGTAGACCCCTTTCATACTTATGGGCTCTATCTCAGCTGGCCTGAGTTTTCCACGATGGTTTCCTGGCATGGAACCCATGCCACAGCTGCCTCAGCTCTTCACCTCTTGCATTCACATTTCAGTTTCCAAATTTCCTTTTTTTTTTTTTTTTTTTTTTTTGCACCTTCTGTTGCAGCAGACACAGTTCATGCCATGTGAGGTAAAATAAAAGACATCGCCTACAACTCAGGAAACTGCCACACTCAACCCACTTTCTCCCCAGTGTTTTTCACAGACGTAAGTTGGGCATAAAGCAGCCTCTCTGCTGCTGGCCTATAGGAAGGAACAAACCCAACAAGCAGTCAAAGCACATCTCTTGTTAGCTAGGAGAGAGAAAAAAGGAATTGCTGTTGCTCTTTGCCATCATTGGGTAGGTACATAGTACAGACACAATTAATGACCTAGTTCCCTAGCCTAATACATCCAGACATTTTTCCACAAGAAAAAATAAAAGAAAAAACAACAGTCAAGGGTAATGGCAAAAATCATCACTCAGAAAAAACATGGTGAAGTTGTAAATGGTTTGTTGTTTGTGTTAAGTATACTGAGTAAGTGACACGTTTCATTGAACACAGTTTTTATTTAATCATTTAAGATGTTGTAAATCTATTAACTCAGTCCTCAATACAAGCAAGCTCTGAACTGCTAACATATCATAGGAAAAAAAATAAATTTAAGTCAACCTTATCAGATTTCATCACATCCATAAAGAAGTAAAACAATAAGTGTTTATTTGCTGTCATAGATATTTAAGGTTAGGCTGAAAAAACTGCTCCAGTTAGGGGTGACTTTCGTCTCCTAGGCCAACTCAGGATCACTACAGTTTAAAAGATTCAAAGCCCACATCAACAAGAAGTACTTCTGCAGCTCTGCATATGACAGAAGTTACTGGATCTTCTTGTGGAATAGAAAAAATTATGTCAAAAGTGCCTTTTTAAAGCAAAAACAAAAACATTGAATTCCTTTAAGTAATTTTTCAACCCACCAGGGTATTTCAAGTTTTCACATGTATAACCTCTATAAAATTGCAGCAACAGCAAAATAGGGAGGTAGAATCAAATCAGAATGAATTAATATGCACACTGTGCATGCAGTCAGCAAATGCTACAAACAGCAAGCATCAGCAACCCATTGCTATATATGAGACAGTTGCTTTTTATTTTTATAATTCAGTGAAAGTCACTGTTTTACCTCATCAATATCTGAACATGTCACTCCATTCCCTGTGAGCCCTTCAGGGCAGGGGCCACACTGAAATCCCTCAGCTGTCTCCATGCACCTGACTCCCCTGAAGCAGGAACTTGGTTCACATTTGGGTTTGCTGCGCCTAGGGATTGGAGTTGGAAAATTCACAGTTCCCAAACCTTTAAAGCAAAAAGAAGAGCAGTTTTAGTAATTGATAGAAACATCCATCATGGCTTTTGGCTGGCAAGAACTCTGAAGAGATCCCCAGGATGCTGCTCAGCAGGAACTTCGTGTTTTTGCACTGCATTGCTACCAGCTGTGCTGTGGCTGAAGAGACTTCATGCTGGCAACAGCCCAGCAGGTTGCTGTGTCCCCAGATGGTGAAAATTAAGGCAGTTTTGTTATGTTCCTGTGTTGTTCCTGGCTACACGTGGGGGCCCTCCTTCTAGGTTAGTCCTAGTACAGATCTGCTGCTGGCCAGGGTAGGAAATTGAAAGCCAGCGACTTCATATGGCTAGAAGGATGCCCAAAGGACTAAAGTTATACAGTATTTCTGCAGCTAAATCAACAACACCACAACTTTATAAGAAAAATGGTGCCATGGTTTTGCAAAAACATATTTAACGATATACAAATAAGGGAAATAAAGAAGCAGCAGCTGGCAAACCACGGATGCACAGCTAGACACGTAGGCTAAGACACACAGAGACCAGCACTGGGCTAAAGCAAGATTTTCCAAGAGTGGCTGGTGCTGAATCCTGGTACCAATGCAGGGGCTGCATCTTGCAGTTGTAAAAGATTTTAAGACTTTTTCTTTGGCATTTGCACATGAAATGCTGGAGCCCAGCAGCATTTGGGGAATTTTGATTATCCTGCAAGAAGCAAGCAGCTAAGAGACTTGATGAGTTTAAGGCCCTTCACTCCATCCAGTGAGGAAGTATTTTCTCTTTTTGCATTGAGTGCATGCATGTCCTACAGTTGTGTAGGAGTGCCATGCTGTAGTATTTGGAAATTTACTTCTTCCATTTAGTGAAAAGATGGAAACTTTCCTTTGGATCTTACTGCTGTTAACCAACAACAACATACTTAGATCCAGATTAGTTTCAGGTAGACTACCCAGAAACTGCCTCATCAGACTGACATACACCAGCTTCCACATAGCATTTCTGATTCCTCAGCTTCTACTAAGATTGTTCATGAGACAATTGACTGGCAATGTCTCTGTCTCCAGGAACTTGTGGCACACCTTTGTGGCAGAGTGAGAACTGACAGTAGAGTGTGAGTTGTCACTGCTTTATTTACAGGGTTGTTATACCCCATTAAGTGACTGGAAACTATGGAATAGTTGGAATATGGAATCTATGGAAACTAAAAGCTTTTTCTCTAATGACAATCTGTTCTAAATCTGTGACCAACGTATCTGGAATTCTGAACACAAGATTTTCTAAACATACTTGTTAGAAACCAAACAAAACTGATACAATCAATATTGTCTTTTAAATGACCATACATCTCATCTGGTTGCCTTCTACAAGCAGCTCAGGAATACTCACCACATGCCTGGCACTCAGCTAGGGTATTTCTCAAAAAAGTCGTTTCTTTGACCTTGAGAATATAGAAAATAAAAATTAATTGGATGCAGTCAGCTCCAGTTTGCCAGAAGAACTGTTATGATTTTTCCCAAGGTGCCACTCAGATTGTGCAACACATGTTCCCTATCTTGAAATGAGATGCTCTCTGTATTTCATACAGCTAAGAACAGTGATAATGGTTGTACTTCACTTCATCCTTCATCAATAGGATCTTTAAGAATGCCATGTTTAACACCAGCCATGCAAATCCAGTACTGAGACCAAGCAGCAACTGGAATAAATTTAAGTTCAGTTCTGTGCAACAGGCCTGTACCAGAAACTATCTGGTTATTTTTCCTCCACCGTGTCAAACACCTGAGGCAACGAACAAAATCTTGCTGCTTACTTGGATTCTCCACTGACCCTACTGAAGTCGCAAGCATAGGAGATTTCACACTGAAGTCTTTATACAGTACCTGTTGTCTCAGAAGGTCTTTCACATCACCCAGTATCTGGTTCATCTGCATCATCTGGCTCATTAGCTGCCTATTAAAATCTCCTGTAGGGAAACAGCAATGAAAAAGAGTGCACAATGCACATAACTCCTTCATTTGTCATGATTGTTTCTGAAAAACAAGATGGAAGCACCTTGAAAAGCCAAGGAGGCCAGTTGCTTGAGTGCTGTGGCTATACTTAGAGGAAATGTAGTATCTAGCTCCAATTTTTACAGAGGGATTTGAATGAAATCAACACTTTTCTGGACTGAACTTCAACGTATGCCACAGAAAGAGGCAGAGAAAGCACAAACTTCTTTCACACAGAGAGAAAAGCAGACTGTGATTTTTCCATCATTAATTTAGCATCAAAGCTCTCTGCTAAGATCTAGCAATACAGGCAACTAATGCTACCAGCATTACAAGATCCTACGAGGCCCTAAGTGAAACTCTAAGACTGTAAAGGAGTATTTTTGTGATATCCCATTTGAGATAGCAGGGCAACGCAGGAGCATGAAGCATCTGCCCATGCAACAGGAACTTAGGCTATGTGAATGTATTCCACATCACTACAACCAACCCCTGAACACTTTCCAGCATGAAGTTACCCGACTTTTTGAGCAAACTCATCATGCAGCTCTGACTATGCATCAAAAGCAGTTGCTCTGGCCAAAACAGCGGTTTTAATAACTGCAACTGTCCATTGGCTTTTCTTCCAAAAGGCCGTTGCTCTGTGCACCATTTCCACAGCTGTGTTTGCTTCTGGTGGGTGCAGAATTCATATGGACTGACAAAATATCCACTCAACAGGCTACCAACTGTCATCAAAACTAGTTCTCAATACCAAATAGAAAATTAAAGAACTCATAGAAAAGACCAAAAGCTAGATCTGTACAGAGCTGTAAGGAAAGAGCAAACCTGACCCATGATCTTCACGCAAAACTCATATTTGTTAAATGAAACAAATTTTGATCCAATGACAGGGAAAAATAAAAGAGTATGGTTAGCAGAGTAATTTGTTTGTAGCTCACTTCTGAGTTTCTTGCTCTCTCAAGCAGCTATTTGTTTACTTCCCATTATTTACTTCTCAAAGTCTGCATGTCAAAACAACCTTCACAAATACATGCTGTTTTGCATTCTAAGCAAGCAGGATATTTTGATATTATGCCCAGTGGCTTCAGGGAAGTTTATTCACATATTGCTTTTCAGAGTACTTCAGTAGCCTGTATGAAAAATGCTTTTCTTAGCCTGTATGAAAAATGCTTTTCTTAATGTTTACCTCAAAGTTTGGTACTTCAGAGTGTCTCTAAATGTTTCCAAATATTCTGGTGCAAGTTGTTCTACTCCTCATATATTACTTTTCCTTTATTTCAGATTTTTTCCATCAGAACACTAAACAAGTTTAAAGACTCAGGAACAACCTGTTCAAGGACTTCCCTCTATTCTAGTCCCAGCCTTTTCTGATTTTTATTTGTGGAGGAAGATAGCAAGAATTAATTTCTGAGTATTTCAGAATCCAATCACAAACCCTGGCCCACTGATTGTCAGGTCAGATGCAGGAGTTTGTTCTCGTTTTACCTTTTTTTTTTTTTTTAATAAAAAATATACATTAGTTATAATAATTAAATAAAGAATGGTCTAGGCATTGTTGACTGAAACTTGCAAAAGAAATCTCAAGATATTAGATGCTTCTTTATTCACTAGCATTTCAATGAAAAACCAATCAATTTTGTACACTTTTGAGGAATGTTGGATGTTAAGGTGGATTAAATAGGTTATACTGACACGAACTACATGTCCTGTTTACAAATTTAGGTAGTGGAGCATAAACAGATGACTAACCATAGCATTTCTTTTTCCTCCTACATTTAAAGCCAAGTCCTGTGGTAAGCCCTACCTCTAGCAGAATAACTGAATGTCCATGGTCAGAGCTTGGAAAGGCTCTTCAGAGAGCTGCTGGGCCACAGAATGCTGCAGAGCATATTTTGGAGTGGCTTTTCCCAGGAGTTAGCCATATAGCTTCAGTATGTACATGTGGCTATCTGGTTCTACCATGTAGTCACTGTCATCCATGCCCCCACCTGCTTAGGCATCTGCCCAGCACAGTGAGTGCCCACCTCTATATTTTGAGTCAGTAACAACCTGACAGAATATCTTTCATGACAATTATTAAATTCAGAGATGGATCTGAAGAATTACTCTCTAAGAGGGAACTGAAGCCCCTTGGCCCACTTATTCTCTTCAGGTCTGAGGTCATGACAGTCTCCTTCTCTTCCCTGTATCTTCTACAGGCCCTTGCATTTGGAGCAGGTGCCCAGCTGCCTTGCTCAGATAACCAACCCATGCAGGGTGATGGGCCACTGAAATGCCTCATAGATCTACTGGCCCTTCTTCTAGTCCTCTTGGGAGTGATACTGGCTTAAGCACCGCACTGAAGACCATTCAGCAAGGCCAGTCCTGAAGTGTCATTTAAAGAGGTTGTGGTTACTTGGCCAAAGTTAGAGATCCAGCCATGATTACAGTAGTTGAAGACAGTAGTTAGCTAGATAGTAGTTGATGAGTAGTTTCTTGTCAGTCTGTAACCTACTTCCAAAGAAGCTTCATGCAGATGTTATACATGTAATTACTAAGAGGCAGGTTCAAAACTAAACAGAAGGAAATATCTCCGCAGATGTGTAATGATCTTTTTGCCAGGAGACATTTGTTCAAGTCTGTACAGACTTATCACAGAAAACATCTATTGAGTACTGGGGGGTGCAGAGTTTGTACCGACTCACAAAACATCTATGCAACAGGCTACAAACTTGCAAAAAAGCCAGTTCTCAATACCAAACAGAAAACTAGAGACCCCTGAGAAAAGACCAAAAGTAACAGAGCTCTGTTTCCCACGAACTGTTGGGGAAATTCAGGGAATGCAACACTATCATTCCTCTCACTCAGACTCTTCCCTGTAGGTCTATACTGGTACACAGTAGCGAGGTGAGAAAAAAAAATGATAACAAACACAACAACAAAAATACCCCTTGATCGCATGGGACACAGGATTTTTTGCTTGTTTGTTTTTAAAAACGTACTATGTCAAGTTCAGTTACCTTTCATGAACCAGATGGTCTCTTCATGAACCAAAGGTCTCTTCCAACCTGAGTGATTTTCTGATGCTGATTACATGTGGCACACTAATCTCATCTACCAAAGTCTCTTGCAGAGTATTTTCCTGCACATGTGGGAAGACCCAAATACATGTTCAATATCTATCTGATCATCATATTCTCAGGTCTCAGCTACACTGATAAGGTGCTTCAGCCTCACAAGCTGAGCATGGAGGGAATGCTGCTGCCACAGCAGTGAGCAATGACCAGACATGCAGCCTAACTCATGTACAGTTCAGGTCCAAAGCTCTGTTCATGATTTTCTGATTAACATGAAAATCGTGCTTTTACCAAGATACATACGTCTCATACCCCTATTCTGCTAAGCAGTTGCATTGCTGTTTTTTCTGGCTAAAGGCAAAATTGTGGTTATCTGATATATTGCTCCTGTAAAAGGGCACTGTGAAGCATATATAAAGCATAAGGCAGCTGAGTTAATATTGCCATTGGAACATTTGCACCTTTTCCTTTGGTGGATTTGACTATAAAGACCTTGAATACATTTGTGTTTTTTTTTTTTCTTCTTTTTTAGAATAGTTTTAATATGATACTAAATCCACATGAAGGCTATAAACAACTGAATTTGAGTTGCCAGTTCAAATAGCTCAGCCAGGTGGAGACAGCCAGAGAGTGAAACTATATCTCTCTGTATTACTACAGTTCAGACTGATTAATGAGCAAAAAGACAAATGAGAAAGCTGCAATTTTGAAATGCTGCTCACAAAGATGTGAGATTTTCCAGGAGGAGACACTGAATTGCCCTTCCTGCATACGTGCAAGTCCCTGTTGATCTATGGAAAAAGAAAAGCAGACCTTCAATGATAAAATAGTTTAATTTTGGATTTTACTTTTTTGCCTGGTTGAATATATGTTAAGAAGCAAGAAAACAGAAGCATGTACAACAGAGGATTTATACAGCTGCAAGGCACAGCACTGATTCCTATACTCTTATTTAGCATCCAGAATGCTCTCACATAAACATTCTGCATCTTTTTACGCAGTCACATCAAATCTACTCTGAACAAAAGTAGCAATGCCTGTCCTGGAGGACAGGAAAGTGTGAGAGAAAGAGGATATTTCACATGGATTCTATTTCAAGTCTCGAGCTCACTTATTTTCTCTCCCCCATTGTTGTCACATATTAACATATTGCACACAGTGTGAATCCATTCAGTTCCCTCACACCCACAGCAGTAAGGCAGATGACAGGGACTAGGAAGGAGTACAGATGGGGTAGTCTAGCCTGGATTTGTGGCATTGAGAGGTTAGAGAGCATCCTCGCCTGAGAGTGCAGTCACATGGGACTGCATGCAGCAGAAATGCATCCCTGCAGGAATCCCAACAGACTCTGTTCCTTTCTTTCCTCCCTCCTCCCATCTTGGTCTCCACAATACATAGCACAGCAAGAAAAGGAATTGGTTTTGCAGCAGATTTCTGGCCCAGCAGGTAAACAAATACGTCAGCTAACTTATGGCAGGACTAGTAGCTGCCTTGCAATGGCTTTTTCCACACAGATGCACAGGCTGTGTAACTGCAGCACCAACACACCCTGCAACCTCTTGTGCTTTGTCCTTCCCATCTCCAGAGTGTTCAGGTGACCCACAAAAAAAGACACAAACAGACTGTGTTCACAGAAGTATCATCTTACAAAATTACACTAAAAAGCCTCTTCTAATCATCTGACTCTCCTTCTCCACTAGATCATCAGTTCTTTATCACTGGACAGTATTTGTTTTCTCTCCAATTTGAGCCATTTCTAAAATATTCCTGGACTATTGTCATGGCTGTAAATTGGTCAAATAATTAGCATATTTGTCTATAGAGTTTCTCCACATTTTTAATATTCACCAGAATGACTTCTTTGCACTGGTATCCCCATGAACCACTTTAACTCCTGGTTGCAGGCCTTACCATTGTACTGAGAAGCAGGTTCAATTTGCTGAAGAAAACAGTCCTGCAGGTTCCCCACTTGGGCAAGCGTTCCTCCGGTTACCAGCTTCAGCTCATCCAGTGTATCCTGCAGTCACAACAAAAAGTGAGAGTTCAGTTCTGTTACAAGAATGGGAATAATGCAAAATATCAGAGAAAGCAGATTACTTTTTCAGAGAAGATCTGTACTTCCCAAGCACGTAGGGCTCCTAAGCCTTCCCTTAAGAAATGCCCATCACCATCCCAACTGTAGTAAAATCCCAAATTGTTGCCTTGCAGATTTTCAAATACCTATGGCTTTTATTTCAAACTCTTCCTTGCTTCCCCCCCCACCTGTTAAAATTCATAATCTCACATAGTGGGAAGGGTTGTTTTTGTTGTTGTTGTTGTTTTGTTTTTTTTTGTTTTTAAATATATTGTGGTACACAATTTGTTGTTGTTGTTGAACTGAATCCAAAGCAGTCCTTCGTCCCCCTCTCAAACAGCTTTACATTCATATCAAGTATGTAAGCGCCTTGGTGATTCCCCATTTTCAAGTCTGCAATGAAACAAAGCTTAGGAGCAACCTGGGGGCAGAATGCCTTTGCACTTCCTAAAGCAAATTTTGCATTAACAGTGACAGAAGATGCTTGTGGAGGAGGATATTCTTTACCTTGGACTACTGATATAGAACTGACAGGAGGCTATGCCAATCCCTGATTGGGAGATGGAAGCAGAAAAGCCATTGCAGTGCAACAGATGGAGTTTTGACACTCAGCTGGCAGCACACAAGTTGCCACTTTTATCTTCTAAGTCCATGTGGCTTACGAAGAGAAGAACCACATAACCAGCCACAGGTTACTCACCCTTGCTCAATGGCTGTAAGAAGCTCATGAAGAGCTGCCCTTATTGTATCGGCTAAGAGCTTACAAAAGTTTAGTCCCCAAAAACCTAAACAGAAGTGATGGAGGCTGTATTTAAAAAAAAAAAAAAAAAAAAAAAAAAGCCAGAAACTGTGTTTACAATGAATTATAAAACTACTACTGGGTTCAGTGAAGCTAAGGTTTCAGCTGTTTGATAGGGAACGTTATTTACATTTATTTCAGAGATCTGGATTCAGTGATCCAGAGGATCTCTGATAGTCCCTCCAAGTGCTCACCCTGCTCCCAGTTTTCCCACTCACCTGTGGCTTCTTCTGGAAGATGTGCAATTCTACTGCTGCTGACCTCTCAGGCAGAGTTGAAAATGCTTTTGGCAGGTCCTGAATGGCACCTACTTGCAGACAGTCCAGATACAACTCTATTGTGCTTGATTCCTGCTGCAGACCACTCAGCCACAAGATGACAGCATGGGGTTTCCCATCAGCCAGCTGGATGTTGCTAAAAATCACTGAGTTCAACCTCCCATCACTCTTCAGATAGCGAAGTACCACTGGAACAAAACACAGAATGACTATCAGAGGGTAGAGAATAATCCATGTCTGATCAAGAAAGATCCTGTGGAAATCTGTAATTGCTCTCTGGACATGGTAAGAATAAATGGGATGTGGACCCTCAAATTACCAGAACTCTTGTGTGACGCCCCGTTTGTAAAAAATTCCTGCCTGTAGGAAGTTTTCCACTGCTTTGCTCAAGCCTTTTTAACTGGCTTAAACAATGAAACACATCACCTTAAGGACACACAGTGCTAAAAAACGGTGATAAAGGTAGCAGTTATAGCTAGCAGCATGCAGTCAGCACTTTGGCAGGTACATATCTGATAGTCCTAGAAATACTTGGTAGCAGAAATGTACAACTAGAAAATCTGAAGAAAGCACAATTCCAATGAGATAATCTGCATTTTACTCTAAGAAATCGGATATGAAAACAAAAATGCAATGGAGAAAAGACACATCCCGCCCTTGAAGATGACTGATTCCCTTCTCACTCTTACTTTAAGACTTCTGTGAATTACGTATTTGATACTTCACACAATGGATAATAGAAATAAAATGCACCATCAAAACCTCAAGAGCAGCTAAACAAAAACTCTTACATATGGCATAGTATTTTAAAAATGTCTCCTTCCTTAGGAAATTGGATATGTAAGCTAGGATCTCCAAGCTAAAAATCTCTTAGACAAGATAGCTATTTCTCTCCACAGAAATCTCTCTCTAGCTCTCTGAATGCACACAGCTATCTGCAGAAACACTGAGCTGAGAGCATCCAGACAGCATATAACAATTCTACGGTGTTAAATAGATCTTGGTTTAAAGATCCCACCGATCACCAACTCTCCGTGTCCTTTATTTCCTCGTGGCAACAGTTCCATGCACTGAGGAGTCAAGCCGCACAGACACTGTGCACCTAAGCAGTTAAGTGCCGGCTCTTTTCAACATCTGTCTGAAGTTCAGAGCACTGCCACTATTGCATCAAGCAAGAGCTCACACATACTCTGATCTTCAAGAAATGCCTTCACTGAAGTGAGGACGACTAAAAATTGTGGATATGATAGAAGGAAAAAGCTCTTACCGGCTTCAGAGAAGCCATTAGTCTAGCACTTGCTGAATTCATGCCACTTCTACTCACATAACAAATTTTCTTCTCAACTTCCAACTACTAATGTACCCTCTGACATCGTGCTATTTCAGCTAGTAGGGGACATGTACCCAATAACTCAGAAGATGCCTGACAATCTTTAATTGCTAGGTCTAATGATTAAAATAATTCAGATTTATACCAGCATAAACAGGGCTGGCTATGTCTCCATCTTTCAATTCTACACTACTGCTAAAGCCTCAGCAGCTGTGATCAATATCAGGAATGTTTTCACTGCCGTCTATGTCAAAATGCTGCCAGCGCTGAGATTTCCGCAAAGGTGCATGAGGTCACCAGGAACTTGCTAAAAGTTAGCACTTATTGGCCAACTCAAAGATCTGGCAAGACAGAGAATGTTGCAGACATTTTACTTATGTAAATATTATGCACACTGGGTCGTATAAAAGCAAGGTCCTTGGATCTGGGCCCGGCACTCATAGTGACCAAGTGCAGCAGTAAGTTAAAGGAGGAGGAGAGATGGTGGCAGGGCTCTGAACAGACCCTGCCAGAACAGTTTCAAGACAAGCAGCAGTCTGGCTTGGGTGAATGATCAAGTATTCCTTCCTCAGCCAAAGCCAAATACCCATCTGGTAAACTAGAGTAGGCTTTTTGAAGGGAGATTTCTGCTGGACCACTGCCTCCATAAGACTTAACCCATCCAAGCCCCTGTGTTAATTTTTTGCTGCTAAGATGTCTTACACTGATATTCCTGAGGCTCAGTGGCTCACATGCTCTATTTAGGAAACAAACTTTCAATGAAACTACTAATCCTGACAGTAAGTAGGAATCACCTTACAGAGTTGTTAAGTTATATTAGTTTTATGCATTTACCACTGTTTTTTTTTTCCCCAGAAAGGAATTGTTCAAAAAGGATAAGAAACCCACGGACTTCATTTGCAATTTGCCTCTAAGAAGCACATTGGTGTAACCAAAACAAGTTGAGCAGTTGCCCAGTAATTCAGATACACCTAGGACATCTTACCTCAATGTATCTTGCACCAATAAGACTATAAAATGGTGAGAGAAACCATGGCAAAAGTTATTACATCACATAGGTAAGCTAATGCTGGGCTGGCGAGACCTCAGTATGGACTTAGCAAATCAAAGGGAAAAAAATTCTCACGAAGTTTGTGTTTTAAAAAGCATTTTGGTATTATGAACATATTTACTATCATGTTTACCATAACAAAAACAGAGCATCAGCAAACCACAGGGAATACAGTTTTCATATGTAGCATTTTAAAAGGTAACTGAGGCTGGCTTTGGGCTACTTAAATCAGACCTGGGTGCATAAGCAGAAATATCATGCAGAGGAATGCCTGTATGCCTCCTTCCAAGAGCCCAGATATTTAAACCTTACGTTTTGCTAAGATGCCAACATTGGCTCACCACTGAAGTGATGATCTCCACCCTTGAGAGGATCACAAACAGCCCCCACGCTCCATACTTCCAGCTCACGTGATAATCTTCTGGATTCAGTTTAACTTACTATATGAAGTAGCCATATGGGACACTTGACACTTCCAGAGAAATCACACGTGAAAACACTGTGAAACACTGCCTACTATTCACACAGTGCCATACGTCTTAAACAAGGTGCTCTAAAATAACAAGGAGGCAAAGAGACCTCCGTAGAACAGACTTGCTGTGAAAAGTCTCCCCATGTTCAACCAGTCCTTTGCAACAGGTAGGTTACAAGAGCCCTACAACTACTCAGAGTAAAAATGGCACTAGTCACTGACAGTAGAAGCTTCTACACGTTGTCCATCTGTACACTACAATCCTGTCACAGACACTTCTCAAATACAACTCTAATATACTGAGGACAAAACCAAAAGAAACCATGCAACTTTCCACCATGAAGCTTCCTAAGTCTGTTAATTAGAGCATATCAGTAACTATCAGTCACACACGTATTGTTGCAAGTTGAAAAGCTTGATGAGCTTACACTTATTTACATACACATGTGTACATACGTATGCATTCCTATATAACATTTACAGGCATAATCTTGTGCATGCACAAGTGAGAGAGGAATAGAGAGAAAGCATGTGTGATATATCACATATTTAGAAATTAAGTAAACAGTTTTAGGAACTGCACTTCAGTTACTGATATGACTGAGTGACCACTTCTTACCTGCCCTCAGTACAAACATAGCAGAAAAGTTATTATTCTCTGACCTCAGAAAGACTTTGATAAAACTGCCAGTGTTTTATCCAACTCACTTCCCTGCATTTCCCAAATAAAAGTTGTGCTTTTCTTCAGCACATAGAATAATTTTGCTGTATCTCAGCTGTCATTTTTGAGTAGTTTCTTATATATAGGCTCAGTCAGCTGCCTGACCATAATAACGACAGCAACAAATTATCATAGCAGTGGTGAAGTCAATGGAGCAACAATAATTTACATCATCTGATCATTTTTCACTGAACCTTAATATTGCAATATATCCTAGATATGGTCTAGAGAGTAATGAAAACTATCCATTTCTAAAAATTTACTGAAGTTTCTACTCTGCCTCCTAATGAACCAATTTCATTAAATTATGAACATACACTTTAATTCACCCAAAAGATCCTGTAAGTGCTAGGAATGTTTGTCTTGCGTAGTCACAGCTAACCTCCAGGGTCATGGAACAAGAACTGGCCTTTCATATGCATGAGGCGGCATGTGCGTGTGTCCCTCGCATTCCTAACTAATAAGAACCAGTGATTGTCCCAAGGGGGAAGAAAAAGAGGAAAAAAAAAATTGACTCCTTTCTCCAATACTTTGCCCCCACCCCCACTTTCTCAGCATTACTCAAAGCAAGCTGCATGGTAGAGCAGAGATACCAGCTGGCTGTCAGGTCAGCTTTCCCTGCCCAGGAGCAAGCAGCATCCAGCAAGAGGGACGCAGCAGAAGGGGAGAGTGGATGTTGCCAACTCTTTTGCCTTCTGAGGGGGGGGGGGGGCTAAGTGGACACAACCCTCAGTAGGAACGACTCAAGCACAAAGGTTAGTCGTGCTATTTTCAATGTCCCTCTGTGAGGCAGCAATAACCATGGGTCCCATACTAGTTTTACTCTACTTACTCCAAACAACTCACCTTTATTCATCCGTCCCACTACTGTAAACTCAAAATACTTGCTGTTTCCAGTTGATGAATACAGGCCAAATATGGTGGCTGTGCTCTTTGGCTGCAGTTTGAATGTTGAGAGCAAGAACACTTCATTCAGCGTAGGATCGCCAAGTGCTTGTTGCAGGAAGTTTGTTACCACTCTCTTGTTGGAATATGAAAGAAGATCAATAACTGAAAAATAAAGTTTCAACAGCAGCTTAAATACAATAATGAGCAGAGAATAACTCCACCTGCAAGTTGTTCATCCCCACGCCACCCTGTAGAAGATTGCACACTCTTCTCTATTTCCATATAGATACTCTAAAATTACACAAAATGTCCTTCCTAAAATAAGGAATATGAAAACAGAAGTGAATAATATGAAAATATTACAGAGATTTTGTTGCAACAAACTACCTTTCTGTGACTTTTTTTTAAAAGGAATTATTGATAATTTAGAAAAACAGAAATAGTCTTCAAATTGATGTTTTCAAATATTTCCAGGTGGGTCTCCAAGATTCACGTCTTTGGCAATGTACCTCAACAGAAAGCTTTTCAAACTATTTCTGCTTTCATAAATTCAAATGAATATTTTTATTACGTTCAGAATCCAGCATCAAAATTTCAGACAGATTTCCAGTATGCTTATCCTAAGAAATATTTTGATGACATTTGCAGGGCATCAATTAAAATGCTAAAGAGCCAGGTAAGTAATAAGATATTCATAGCCTCCTTCTCACTTCACTGACTTCTGAGAAGATATAATATATAAATAAGACTCATCTTTCCCTTCTGGCACAGATAACAAAGAAAGACAGGCCTGACAAAAAAATAACCCTGAAGGCATAGTGAAATCTGTTTCCAATTTTTCTTTTTAATTTTTGCACAATACATCAGCAAAGAGTCTAAGTATTATACTCATAACTACGCCAGTGATCCCCCTCGTGGCATTGAAACAACAAGCTGGGTTATTCCTCAGTGTTCCTAAATCTGTGATGTCTCCAAGCTCAAATTATTACATGAAGCTTCTCAGTAAACTCTTATTCCAGCCTGCTGCCATCAGAGCAGTATGTACATTATACCCTTCCAATGAAGACTGATAAATGACTATACACAAACACTATTTAAATATGCAGGTATATTTAGTAGATGCACACCACTGCCACTCCAACAGGCCTGTCAGAGCTGGGCCATCCTTTTCCCCAACCTATGAAGCTGGGACCATCCTACTAAACCAGTGTTTCCATACACTGTGAGCTGAAGGCCACTCAAGAGTGCTCAGAGCACAATCATATGGGCACATGGTCCCACCCACAGCCATATGGTAAACCATATTCCCTTAAATTAGAGCCCATCTTTGTGCTGCTTCTGTTGCTCTTTCTAAAGCATCCATTCATTTGGACACTGATGTTATTTCCAAAAAAAAAAAGTGAAGATGTTTTTCCCTTCATCTCATAGAAGAATACAGATCATAGCTCAAGTCTACACCCATACCGAGTCCAAGGATCCTTGGAAAAGACCTTCAAGAGCATCTGGCCCAACCATTTCCCTACCACCAACGTCACCCACTAAACCATGTCCCCAAGCACCACGTCCAACCTTGCCTTGAACACCCCCAGGGACGACGACTCGACCATCTCCCTGGGCAACCTGTCCCAGTGCCTGACTGCTCTTTCTGAGAAGAAATGTCTCCTCATTTCCACCCTGAACCTCCCCTGGCACAACTTGAGGCCATTCCCTCTACTCCTATCACTTGTTATCTGTGAGAAGAGGCCGACCCCCAGCTCCCCACACCTTCCTTACATGGAGCAATAAGGTCTCCCCTGAGCCTCCTCTTCTCCAGACTAAACACCCCCAATGCCCTCAGCCACTCCCCATAGGAGTTGTGTTCCAGGCCCTTCACCGGCTTCATAGCCCTCTCCAGGGCCTCAATGTCCTTCTTGTAGTGAGGGGCCCAAAGCTGAACACAGCACTCAAGGTGTGGCCTCACCAGAGCAGAGTACAGGGGAACAATCACCTCCCTGGTCCCGCTGGCTACACTATTCCTAATAAAAGCCAGGATGCCGTTGGCCTTCTTGGCCACCTGGGCACACTGCTGGCTCATGTTCAGTCGAGCATCAACCAACATCCCCAGGTCCTTTTCCTCTGCACAGGTTTCCAGCCACCCTGCCCCAGGCCTGTAGCGCTGCACGGGGTTGTTGTGGCCAAAGTGCAGGACCCGGCACTTAGCTATGTTGAACCTCATCCCATTGGCCTCTGCCCATTGACCCAACCTGTCCAGGTCCCTCTGCACAGTCTTTCTACCCTCCAACAGATGGACACTTCCCCCCAGCACGTTTTCATCTGCAAACTTACTGTGGATACACTCAGTTTCCTCACCCAAATCACCCTACTCAAAAGGGATCAGGCCCATGGCCAGCACGCTCTTGTATATTGTTGTTAAACAGCTAAGAAACATACCTAAGATGAATTGAACAAATTCTCTCCCCTTTCATTCAGTTCAGATTTACAGCACCCAGGACGATCACAGCTCCCACTGAAATCAGTGATTCAGACAGCAGTGGCGAAAGGCTGGGAATTTCAGCACATTTGGTCCACAGAAAGCAAAACAGTTCCTCAAACAAAAGACTGACATGCAACTCACTACTCTGTACAACACCATTTTGCAGGCAATAACCATTACTACACAGCTGTGTCCTCAAATGGAGCACTGCAATACAGCACTTAAGCCTGACAGGAAAAAAAGTGTGCTATCACATTTTGTTCAGTACTTCTAGCTCTGTTGGTCGATTTCATACAAAGCACAGAAGTATTATAAAAGTAATGATTAGACACCAGCAAACTTCTGTCTAACCTTACAGAAAAACGTGATTGATTTCTTTAAATTTGTATATTTAAATGAATGCTCAGACTAGTTTACTTGATAGCTGCATTCCATAAAGCATGCTGCCTGATCTGGATCCTTCAGCAGCATGTTACTGAACCCTCTCTTGTGGTGTCTTCATTAATAGCATGTAGAGGTGTGAGAATCTATCCTTTGCTTTAAGTTACACATGTGCTAGCAGAAGTGGCTAGCAGAAGAACAGTGGGGTTAAGAAAAGCTCATCCTCCACCCTAAGTAGAGCTGGCAGGCAGACAGCTCTTAAACCTTACAGAGAATTGCTTGTTTGGAAGGAACAAGATCTACAAGGATTTCAGATTTCATTTTTAAAGAAGAATCTCATCTTTTCTTTTCTCTCCTTGGAAAGGCAGACTTGAAAACAAACTGGTAAGATAGGACTGCCAAAGCTGGAAGGCACAAGCATCTGGTTTCAATTGATGCAGTGAGAGCAACAGCTTGGGCATGCCTGAGAGCACAAGTGCCACTGTGTGTACCCACCAGGTTGAACTCAGAACACTCAGCACAGACCAAAAATCTTCTCCCCCAGCTCTCCCCCCTTTCTTTTTTTTTTTTTTTTGTTTGTTTGTTTGAAGGGACCAATTCACCATCCTATGAGAATGGTAACAAGAAGTAAGCTACACATGGACACTGCTGCAAAACAATCTTTGGAGATGTGACCGAAAACATCAAGATTAGCTCTCAAAATAGGAGCTAAAATACATGTCAGGAAGGGACATGATAAAAATAAATTAGTGACACAAGAGAGCACAGAGCACAAAATAAAATACCCTTATTTCCCTTAATACTGCTGCCATGTTTCTCCAGCTTTCAGAAACCCTCCAGGATTCTTCTCCAGTCACAACTAACCATGATAACTGTACATACGTAAATAGAGCTCCACCACTGCTCAGCACGTTTCAAAATAATTATTGACCCATCGGTCATTTTGAGTGAAAGCCCGACCCCACTGCAATGATTTCGGGCTGACAAGCTTACAGATTTCCCAGGCTGAGAGCCGGCTCTTTCACTGCCAACTGCCCTGCCAAAGTGGGTTTCTTGATTTTGTTGAAAAAAAAAGTCATTTCGTTGAAAGAAAAAATCAATTCTGTTGAACTGTTTTTTAAACAACGATGACTAATTGTCTGAAATATTTCTAATCACGACGGATTTTTATGCAGGCTTTCAGAAATCACAGCCAAATTAACCTCTCTTGCAGCTCCGCTTCACCTGCCGAGCCAAGGGATAACATTACAATGCCAGCAGCTCGCTTGATGCGCGCTCTACAGCAGAGCAGGTGCTGACCTCGTACGCACACCACACAGCTGTACGAGGCACGGCTGTGTTTAGGCAGCCTCTTTTTCCCCGTGTAAGATGCACTCTCCAAGCTGGAGCTGCTGGGCGCGTTCCCATCGCCTCGCGGTTCACCCCTCGCTCAAAAGCCGGCACCTCGCAGCTGCGGAGCACACTTCGGGTGCTCGAGGCGGCTGCCGCGCACCCCTGCGCCCCCAGGTCCACCATTTCTGCCGATTTTCGAGGGGGCAGACGCCGGCTGATGGAGCAGCGAGGGACACCTGAATCCAGGCGGGGCGGAGGGGCAGAGGGAGGGGAGCTCGGCAGGCACTTTGCGCGCTCCCCTCCCCGAGCCAGCAGCAGGGAGGCTCAAACCCAGAGCCTCCTGTGAGCGAGGGGAGGCCAAATGAATAAAGAAAGGAGCTCTAGAGGCATGGATATAGAGACACGGAGGCTTACCTCGGGGGGCGGGCGGCGCGGCGCGGCCCGGGCACAGCTGCAGGGCGAGGGGCAGCAGCAGCAGGGCAGCGCCGCCATCCCACCCCATGGCGGCCAGGGCCGGGCCGGGCAAAGGAGGGGACGGGAAGGGAGAGGAGGGTAAAAGGCAGGGCAGGACGGCGAGCTGCTCCGCGCCGGGACCGCTGTTTAACGGGGAGGGGCGGCGGCGGGCTGCCCTGGGCCGAAGGGGGCGGGCGGGGGCCGGGCTCGGCCGCTGTGGGGCGGAGGGGGTCGGGGTCCGCCCGCAGGGGGCCGGCTGGGTACGGCCCCGGGGCCGGTGGGGGTCTCTGAGGAGCCCTCGAGTTGGGGCGATGACACCCCCCCAGGGTGTCATTGCTCCGCTGTGTCCCCTCCAGGAAACTCCAGCCTCTGCGCTGCTGACACTTCAAGAACCGAGGGAACAGGCAAGGCAGCCCCCTTGGGGGGGGCGACTCAGCCCCAAAGTTTGGGTTTGTTCGACGTCCCCATGAAACCAGCTGGCAGGCAAGCTGACCCCCTCTGCGCTTTCTGCCAGCAAAGCAGGAGGTGTCCCGAGGGACCGGGTGACGGCCAGGTGCTTCTGCACACAGTGAATGAACTAACAGCACGCAGCGAGCTTCCCGACCTGCTTGTGCACCCCTCCTCACCCCATGTGTCCCTGTGTGCCCCCCCACCCCACAGACAAACCTCTGCCACAGCAGAGGAAAGCCGTGAGGCCGTGGCTGCTCCCCTGCCAGCTTGCTGCCCGGCACACAGCGGGAATAGCCGGAGCTGTCGGATGCTATCTACATCACAAGAACAAGGGCAACAATGGGAGGAAAAATTTTATGTTAAGGAGCAAAGTAGGGTTGATTAGTGTTCAGCCACATCAGGTGGCGCGTACAGCTAACAAGCTCTGAAGAGCACAGCCCTCAGGGGGCTCATTGTGTGCGAGGCAAGACACAGCACGCTGCACAGGGAAGGGGCTGCCTGCATGGCTGCGCAGGGCACGGGCGTGGGCTCCTCTCCAACACACGCAGTGGGATTTTCAAACACCTTCAGCTGGCCTATATTCCACCTCCTCTTTAGTGGCCCTCACACGTGGCACATACCCCATGCCGTTGAACACACTGTGCTCCTTAGCCTATTCGTGTAAGCGCTGACCCTCTCCTTCAGTTGCCTGTTTTCTTTCTCTGCCTGTTGCAAGGCTGGAGAGTGCCTCCCCACGTAACCAGTGTGTCCCAGCACAATGTGCTCCCACGTCCTCACCCCACTGCTCTTACGTGTATGTCTCCACGCAGTAAGAAGCGCCTCGGTTTCACTCCCACCATCCCTGCCCATGTGGTGGAAGTGAGAGTATGATGTGGTGGTTTCAGCTGGCAGCAGCACAGCTGAGTGAGAAGAGAAAACAGAGCAGTGGGAGCAGAGCACTACAGAGCAGGAAGGAAGGAGTAGGGATAGAGGTAAAGACATGGAACAAAACAAAACAAAACAAAAAAAGTGGGGACTTACAGTGGCATGAGCTTCCTAGAAGGAAGTTTCAGTCCAGAACTTGTCCCTGAGCAAGAGGATGGAGACAGCACAGGATTTTTGGAGAGGCTAATACCTGGACCTAGAGCAGCAGGGATGTTGCTCTGCATTCTGTGAGCACGAAGGAGAAACCCTTAGTCACCAAAAAGCGTTCTTTGAAAACACAGGTTTACACACCTGACACATAAATGTCTTGAAGATCTGTAAAATCATCACAGCTGCATATTAAAGTATTCAGTGACAAGAGCTGACAGAAACAAAAAAAAAAAAAATGCTAAAAGGATGGTAAAGTTTTGCTTTCACCTATCTAAGGGAAGACTATCAATTATTTACAACCATTTACCCTATAATTTCTTTATCAAAATGTAGGAAATATTTTCTTGTACAGTTCCCTTCTCTGTCAAAAATATTTAATACATCATTTTAACTTGTTTTCCACTCCTGATTTAGTTACCGTAGGGTCTGTTGGACTGATACAAATCATCCCTATGGGAGGAAGATCTTGTTTGTAGCATTATATACTCATTAGTATTACATTAGTGAGAGCCAAATTCTGTTGTTGCTCTGCCTGCTTTCTGGTTGTGCTTATTCACCAAGAATACCCATTGAAGCAAAATGTGGCAATCAGAGCATACTGCACAATAAAACAAAGCAGGGTAAATTCACAATATCTTTGTTTAACTCCATGTTTAAATGAACCTAGACAGTACGTAAAAAGGTTGCTGCAATTTTTCAAGTTTTCATTTCTACGTTCAGTTTTATTACTAGAGCATGTTACAGACTGAAGGAGATTTTGTGTTCAAGCACAACCTTCTTTAAGGGATTTTCACAGAGTATAATATTTATCTGCTGTCTGGATGGGACAATTTGACCTTCTAACCATCATTTTCAATAATAACAATAGAATATTATCTATCACTTTTTTACTCTTCTGTAGAACAAACTCTACTGAAGAACAAACTTCAACTTAACTTATTGGATGTTAATATTTTGGACACAAAACAGGAAGTGGTTATTGGGCATTTTATTTTCAAGAAACTTTCACAGAGCTGGTAAACTTTTATGAGGAATTTTATTACAGGAATGTAAGACTGTCGTTTTTTATATAAGATCTGCAAGTAAGTAAACCTCTACTGTTAAAATATTTGTCCTGCTTATCTTATGTAAAATGATAAAATTCTAAATGTAGAGAATACAGAGAAGCTGCCAATGTGATACTTTTTGCTTTGCAAGTGTCCATAGCTTGTTCGAATTCTAAGTAATGAGGTAGAGGATGTAGGAAGGAATCTCTACTGCCTAATTCAGATGTCATATTTTGCTCCTAATAACCATCAAGAGACTCACTGCTTATGAAATTATATGGATGATTAAAAGTCAGGATACATGGGAAATTAAGATATAGAAATCCTAATGCAAGTGCAATTTCAGGAAAGTACAACTCTAAGCCACATCCTTCTATACTTATGTCAACACTTATGGGTTTGATTCTGCCACATTTTCATTAAAAGGGTGTGTAGAAGATGAGGTTTCAAAGTTTCAGAGGGTGTTTTGCTTTTTCAGAAACACAAATTGGAACCCCACTTTTTCAAGTCAAAGCATCCATCCACATACCTATTTACTTTTCATTTACACTAATAAGAATTCCACTCAGGCAACCAAGAGGAAAAAGCTCCTGGAAAGCTTCAGGATGGGGGAGGGAAGATGCAGATTGCCTTTTTTTTTTTTCCTGTCTTTGCTCAGGACTACAAAACAGTGCAGAGATGAACTAGGCCCTAAGGCAACACAAGGGAAGTTTACTCTCCTGTTAACCTCTAAGCATTCTTGCAACCTGCCTTAAGGAGAGACATAAGCTGGTTTAGCCTCCATAGAGAAATAGATGTTGGGGGTTGAGGCTGGTAAGAGCCAGTCTTGATTCCATAGCTTGCCTGCCTCAGCGAGATGACACCACGGTGAGCAGAGTACCTGGGAGGACTGACTGGGAGTTACCTGCTGCTGAAGGGAGGTGAAGAAAGGTATCTTTTAGAACCTGTACTTTAAGTATCTCTTTACAAGGGGAAATGTAAATTAGCCATTAGAAAACCAATCACTACTGTTAATATTCCCAATTATGTATTTTTCTGAGGAAAGAAAATGGGTATGTTTTTCTTCTCTCATGTTCCTCATAAACTGTAGTTGAACGATCTCAGATCCATGTGGTAGATTTTCTTCCTTGCACTTTCTGCCACAAACTTCACGGACATTTGAAACCACAGATTTATGAAACCACAGATTTATGAAAGGCAGGTCCTGCTTGACAAACCTGATCTCCTGCTATGACACAGTGACGTGCTTAGTGGATGAGGGAAAGGCTGTGGATGTGGTCTACCTTGACTTCAGTAAGGCTTTTGATACTGTTTCCCACAACATTCTCCTCAAGAAACTGGCTGCTCATGGCTTGGACTGGTGTACACTTTGTTGGCTTAAAAATTGGCTGGATAGCCGGGCCCAAAGAGTCGTGAATGGAGTCAAATCCAGCTGGAGGCCAGTCACTAGTGGCGTTCCCTAGGGCTCGGTACTGGGGCCGGTCCTCTTTAATATCTTCATCGATGATCTGGATGAGGGGATCCAGTGCACCCTCAGTAAGTTAGGTGTGTGTGTTGATGACACCAAGTTAGGTGCGGGTGTCGATCTGCTCGAGGGTAGGAAGGCTCTGCAGGAGGATCTGGATAGGCTGCACCGATGGGCTGAAGTCAACTGCATGAAGTTCAACAAGGCCAAGTGCCGGGTCCTGCACCTGGGGTGCAATAACCCCAAGCAGAGCTACAGGCTGGGAGGGGAATGGTTGGAAAGCTGCCTGGCAGAGAAGGACCTGGGAGTATTGGTTGACAGCCGGCTGAATATGAGCCAGCAGTGTGCTCAGGTGGCCAAGAAGGCCAACGGCATCCTGGCTTGTATCACAAACAGCATGGCCAGCAGGGAGAGGGAAGTGATTGTCCCCCTGTACTCGGCTCTGGTGAGGCTGCACCTCGAGTACTGTGTTCAGTGTTGGGCCCCTTGCTACAAGAACGACATCGAGGTGCTTGAGCGGGTCCAGAGAAGAGCTACAAAGTTGGTGAGGGGCCTTGAGAACAAGTCTTACGAGGAGGGCTGAGGGAGCTGGGCTTGTTTAGCCTGGAGAAGGGGAGGATCAGGGGTGACCTTATTGCTCTCTACAGGTACCTTAAAGGAGGCAGTAGCGAGGTGGGGGTTGGTCTGTTCTCCCGTGTACCTGGTGACAGGACGAGGGGGAACGGGCTAAAGTTGTGCCAGGGGTGTTTTAGGTTGGATATTAGGAAGAACTTCTTTACTGAGAGGGTTGTGAGGCATTGGAATGGGCTGCCCAGGGAGGTGGTGGAGTCACCATCCCTGGAGGTATTTAAAAGACGTTTAGATGTTGAACTTAGTGATATGGTTTAGTGGAGGACTTGTTAGCGTTAGGTCAGAGGTTGGACTCGATGATCTTGAGGTCTCTTCCAACCTAGACGATTCTGTGATTTGAGGAGACAGGGAGGAAGAAGCTTTGCCCTTGGTCTCCTCATCTCGTTATGAATGGTAGACCTGAGTACGGGTGGTCAGTGCAGTCTGTTTTTAAGGCACAGTGGTATTTTTCTTTGTGTGGGAAGGATGGAACCGTTTTACTTGGTGTAGTATTTTAACAGTAAATAGTGCTGTGGCATGTCTGCAAAAATGAAATGCAGACTTGGTATTTTTAAATGTCTGCAGTAAAAAAATACAGTGAGCAGGTTGTTATTGTAACTTGGTCAAGACTGGTACAGTATGGTCAAGGGTTCCTTATCTGTGAAGCCAAATTGCTGACGACTTTTCCTAACATTTGATGAAAAATCAACGTCCTCGTTCCCGTGGAAAGCCGTAACTTCGCCTCAACTAACCACCTGGGGTTTGGCGAGGCGGCAATTTCACAACCGCAATGTTCACGGGTGGCGCTCAGCAGGCAGGGAAACCTTCTGGGTTAAGACCGGAGGGAGCCCCCCAGGGCCAGCAGCAGCCCCTCCGTCCCCTCACGGCCTCCGCCCCCTTCCCTCTCCCCGCGTCGCGGCCATGCGAGGGCAGCAGCGGGGCGCTGCGCGCTGCCGGCCGAGAAGATGGCGGCTCCCATGGAGCTGAGCTGCTGGGGAGGCGACTGGGGGCTGCCGTCCCTGCACCCGGAGTCTCTGACCGTCATGGTAACGGCGGGGGGACGCCGCCCGCCACCACGGGAGGGCGGCGGGGAGGGAGGCGCGGCGCCGCGGGGCTTGCCGGCTGCTGCCGGGGAGGAGAAGGAGGAGGACGAGGAGGAGGACGAGGAGGAGGAGGAGAAGGAGGTGGTGGAGGCGCCCAGGGGCGCGCCCGCCCGATGTCGCCCCGAGGCCGGGCGCGGCCTGTGCGGGGCGAGGGTCCCGGCGGAGCGGGGGGCGGCGTGCCCCGGCCCGCAGCTCGCTGACACCAACAAAACTCGTGCCCTCGGTGCCAGTCCCGGCTGGAAGTTCCGGGAAAAAAAATCCTTAAAAACCTGCCGGTTCAAACCACAGCGGGCGCAGGTGGTGCCGGTGGACGTTGCCTGTTTAACCCAAGTGGTCGCAGTGCTCGTGTGTTACCGTGACCCGCTCTTCTAAAACGCTGTCGTACACTTTCCTTGCACATGCCGACTTCATTTTGTGTTTCTTTTCTGCAATCTGTTGCAGGCTTATGCTAAATTTTCTGGTGCTCCTCTGACAGTGAATACTATAAATAACTCTTGGAGAACTCCAAAAGGTACCTTGTTTGCATTTCTATTAGTCTAATCCTCATCACTATAAATGTGGGTTCTAATTTCAAAGTTTCCTTTTCTTAGTTTCCTTGGGTTTTGTGTCCATGAGCAGCCCCTTCCTATGCTATTCCTGTATCCATTATACGTTGATAAACAGCTTTTCAAGTGTGATGGTTTTTCAGGGGTAAAATAATGGAAGACATAAATAAAATGCCTTAAAGGGCACTTTATTAAAATGCGTATGGGTGAAGCAGAGGAGAATCAACAAAGCAGGAATGTCAGGCATTTTAAATAGAGGGTATAGTGAAAGCAGTTTGCATGTTTATGTGATAGTAACTAGGCTTGCATATGGAAGTAGCGTTCTTTAATTATACATAATTTAACAGGCTGGTACAGTTGGAAGTAGAATATCAGCCCCAAAGTGTAACTTACATTAGCTGGGGTGTTTAGTACTGTGCAGAGTTACAGAGGTTGAATCATAAAAGGTGAGTAACAACCTAGTTGCCAGACAGGTTGAAGATATGGTTGAAGGTGTCAGAGGATATGAAGCATGTTGCATGCCTCTACTCAATCCTTATCTGTTTGCTCAGCATTTAGGTTATTGTCATATACTCCAGAGAGGTAGAAATCACTGCAAGGCTAAAGTAGTCTGTCACTTTAACTTACTATGTCCTCAATTTAGGCACTACTACGTCCATGTAGAATTTGGCTCTCTGCCTCTTGGTATTTGATTTATTATGTTCTGCTAGCAGAGATTCAAAGAACAAGCTGGGTATACTTCTCAAAAGTTCTGTTGCTTTTTTCATAGTCGAGATACTTAAAATCCATATCAAGAAGCAAAAATAACAACAACAAAAAAACAACATCCAAATAATATGTGTCTTTTATTAATGAAATTTTAATAGTATTTTGCATCAAGGTCATCTTAGACTCATCATTGTTGTAGGTACTTCATGAGTGCCCTATAAGGTAGTTCCTGCTACAGAGATTTTTATAGTCTTTGATTCTTCAATCTAATGAGTAAAGGCAGAATAATATGCTTCTGGGAGAAGGGATTTATTTAGTTCTGGTCATTTGTGCACTATTAGCTTGGGCAGTGGTTGTAGCAAGGCTAGAGAAAACAGGTGGCTAAAAGTGGCTTGGAGACAAAGAGCAGGAGAAAAATAGGACTAGAAGGAAGGATAGGCCTAGAGAAAAACGAGTTGAGAGGGCATTTGGACTGGTTGGAATATTTTTCTTAAGATGGATATCTGAAATCTATACCAGTAGCCTGGTTCTCAAAGTGTCAAATAGCTAGTAGATGACATTGCCTTCAGTCTGGGCCCTTTTTATGTGTTGTTACTAACAAAGGCTACGTTATGCTAAACATGTTTGTGATCTTTGTGGAACTGAGTGACATATAACCTAGTTTATACATACATATTTGGAAGATCAGAGCGTGCTATGGAGAAAAGGAAAGCAGATGAAGTGACTTGTCACTTCCCAGCTATGTTATAATTATTACATATAAATTCAGTTGACTGCATCATTTGTGCCTTCTAGGAGATATACCAGTCCTGATATCAGAAGACATTGTTATTTCCCAGCCAGCAAAAATACTAAACTTCTTAAGGAAGCAGGTATGTTGATCTCAAAAGAATCTACATGATATATAGACTGATGCAGAATTCCAAAACCCTGGAACCCAGTTCTGACCCAGTGCTTTCCTGTTTTGCATACACACATGAGAATTGTGAAATGGTGGATCACAGATTGCTATTTGAAAGTTTATTAGTTTTGTGAGAGATATAAAAATAGGCTTGAGAAAACCCTTTGTTGAAAAGGACAACAAGCTGGCCTCAACTGAGCAGTTTCTCGCTGAGATTCATCATGCTCTTAATTATAATACATTAACATTGTTACAGCTTTGCAGACCTAGGAGATCACACTTAGGGAAGTATGGTTTTAACTGTTCAAATGAGTAAGCATTTCCCACTGCACAGTTTTGGTTTGTTTTTTTTGAGGGATAATACATAAGTGTTGTTTTTAATTTACGTAGTTTTTCTGTAGCTTGTTGCATAAAAATGTCTGCAAGCACTTCTTGATGCACATCATGTTATTGTGTAGTCAACTTTTGCCTGCCTTTTGCAGATCTCCTAATGTTTTATTCACAAAGAATAAAGCTATACAACATCATCTTTTCACAAAGTATAAAAAAGTCTTATAAAGCGTGGTATCATCATTTTATTTCTAAGATGGTCTTCCAGCCCACTATTCTGCCTTTACATCAGAAATTCAGTTCCTGCCTAGTCAAGAAGATTATCTGATGAATGGCATGTTAGTGAAACTTTAAAGCTTTTTGGGGAGAAAAATAGAATCTGAAAACTGAGCATTTGAGCTGGGTTTTCAGACAGTCGTTTTAAAATTCAGAAGTTTCATAGCCATTTGAATACCAAAGATTCCTTCATGTTGGGGAAAAAAATACCCTCTTTAACTCAAAGTATAACAGTAATGGGAATGCTTTTCAGATATCTAAAAATAAGGTAGATCAGTACTGACCTTTTACTGTTTCTAAATTAATGAAGTTCCCGAAAAAGCTACCAACCCTTTTAATACACATTAAAAGGATTCTGTGTCGGAATCAAGAGCTCAGGTAGCTGTAACTGCTTTAATTTAGCTGTGCACTTGGTGTCTTCAATTATTAGCATCCAATTTTTGACTTTATGGAATGGTAATTAAAAGATAGGAATGCTTTTGTTTTTTTTATATTTAACAAGTTAAGGGCCAGGTGCTTCCTCAAACATATAGATGGGGATTTGCCACCTGTTTTTTACAGCCCTGAGTACTGAAAAATTGCCTCTGTGTTACTGGGCAAATGCTTGGAAGGCAGTGGAAGTAGGCACAAGAGTTATTTTGGCAATGGGAGGGCCCAAAAATCAATGAATGGGACAGTTAAAATGGAAGTTGTGAGGGTACATAGCTATGTTTGATGTAGCTAGCCTGAAGAAGTAAAGGAAAAAAAATGCCTACCTGCATGTTTTTTGTCCAGAAAAATATTGTGGTATTTACTAACTTGCTAGCTGTTAAGTTTGAAGAAGTTTTGGGTTGTGTAGATTATCTTTCTGGAAAGTTCTGTGTAATACTACTTGTAATGTGTTTGTTTGTTTGTTTTTAAATTCATAGAAATACAATGCTGATTATGAATTGTCTGCAAAACAAGGAGCTGACACTCTGGCTTATATTGCACTACTTGAAGAGAAACTGCTTCCTGCTCTGGTAAATACTAGGAAATATTTCATAATTGCCAGAATGTTTAAAAGTGAATATTATAACAGGCGTCCAGTTGAGAGAAGTCTGTCAGCCATAGTCCTGGCTTGAATGTATTTGCATTATTAGTGCAGTTTTGAAAAGACTGCCTAGCAACTTTGGAAAAGGAAAAATGTGTGTGGGAGGTGTGAAGTAATAATAATGAATTTATGAAAGACATTTTAAAATGGCACCTCTGATGTGTTTTTTTCTTAGATATTTTTTGGGAAACAGTATCCTGAAAGCAGCCTGTTCTGGCCATTTTTTGTTTCACTTGATCCTTTTGAAAAAGTTTTGAGTAAGATGTGATATGTCTGATGTGGAGTGCACAATTGTGAAGGCTTTTTGAACTGTTCAGTGGGAACTTTTAAGAAATTTAAATACCCACCAGTAGTTCATTTTTCAGTTCAGTAAATAACACATGGCCACATGCCCTCACCAATTTAGTGTAAGTACATTGGAGCTATAAAAATCCTCAAACTTTGGGTCTGTTGAATGACTTGGACTTGAATTTGTATAGACAAAAATATTCTGACCAGGTAATACCGTAGGCTAGCTTCTTCAGCTATCCTTCAAGGCTGTCAAATTCGTCATAATATATTATCTTTTATTTTAAGATGTATATAAGAGAAGTCTAGTGTCCTTGCTTAAATTCCAGTGATATTCTTTCTTGTGTTGATGTAGCTGCACACATTTTGGGTTGAGGCTGAAAATTACTGCAGCGTAACAAAGCCATGGTTTGCCTCGAGGATTCCCTTCCCACTGAGTTTGTATCTGCCTGGAAAGATGTCCAGGGAAGCTCTTAACAGGATCTTGCTGACCAAGGGGGGACCTCCACTGTACAGTCTCTCTGAAGTGGAAGCACAGGTATGTGTTGCGTGGTATAGAATTCATAACTTGATGCTGTAAAAAGACTAGAAGTGAAATAAATAGTCTAGCACACTGCCAAATGGTGTGTGATGCTGTATGTACTTGCCTGTACTACAGCTAGGGCTCTTGGATGGTTTTGTGTCTCATCAGATATACAGGGATGCCAAGGAATGCCTAAATCTCCTGTCTAAGAGGTTGGGAACATCTCAGTTTTTCTTTGGAAATACGTGAGTATGCTTTCTTTTCTTTTTTTCTTTTTTTTTTTTTCTTCTGTTTTTTAATGGCTAATAAAACAGGTACCACACGATCCTTTGTACACTTAGACTTTTTTTTTTTAACCTGACAATGTTGAAAGGTGCTGCACAGTAGTTTCATGTTTGACACTCTACTTTTTCAGATAAGTGTGAATGAGTAAACAGGGCACAAATGAGATCTTTGGACTCAGTTAGTCCAGTGGCTCCCTTATCTGCATCTTTCCACGGAGCAGCAGATGCTGCCTACAGCTGCTCATGTGGGGTGCTTGATGAGTTAGTGTAGCACTAGAGAATTCTTTTCTAGCCACTAAATGTCACCTCCTGTGCCTTTACGTAGAAAAAATACTTGATGCCTGATGTGTTACCACTACTACCTCCTTGGGAAGAGGGTGTAGGTCTCGGAAAGCTGTTCTTCATATGTGCATGGAGCAGGAAGAAGATACTGCCAATAGCATAGCACCAAGAGACTGTAAGAGGAGCGATCTGTTCCCTTAGCTACTGAAGTTGGACCACTACATGAGAGAGGATCCTGTTCCAGTGGCATCCATCTTACTTGCTTGTTTGTGGTGGTGTTTTTTTTTTTATGTCAGAAACGTGTTTAAGAGTGGCTTGTTTTTCAGTGCATGACTGGATTTTAATACAGAAGCTACTGTTTCAGCTTGCCAGCACCTCACTAGTTCAAAGGTGCTGAAATCAGTAGATAATTTGTACAAAGCATTTATCAGACACGAAATGATGGAATGCCAGAGAAGTTGACCAAATTCTATCCTGAGTTGTTTGATATATGCAGAAAATGGTTATGTACTAGAGTTGTTAATGTCTCACCTCCGTCACATTGGTTTTGTGTTGTTGTTTTGTTTTGTCACTCTTTTCAGGCCTACGACCCTGGATGCCTTTGTATTTGGTTTTCTTGCACCAGTTTATAAAGTGTGCTTCCCCAGAGTACAATTACAAGAACATTTGAAACAGCTTCCCAACCTGTGTCGGTTCTGTGATGATATTTTAACTTGCTACTTTAGGTTAACTGTCTCAGGTAAGATATGTTTCTTTTCTGCTTTTTTTTGTGTATGGTCTGTTTGAATTAGAAATGGTGGTTTCTGCATGTAACTAAAGCAGAATTAGATTTTATATAATTTGTGCTGAAGCTTCTGTGAAGAAATGAGGTAGAATAACTTCCACAGTTGTGCAGAAAAGATTGAAAATCAAAAGCGAGTTTTAATAATCAGTTTTAGAGCCTGTCAAGCCTTGGTAAAATGCACTTGTATCTCTGCTATGGCTAATGCTTAGTGCTTTGGTTTCTCTGACACAAAACGGCTTTTCCACTTAAATTCTTCTTAGAAAGGATAAAAACACTGAATGAACTTTCTCTCCAATGTTTGTTTCTGTTTAAGGCTGTAAAAGCTTTTGTTAATGCCTTTTCACTCTTCATCTTTCTACCTTCACCCTCCAGGCCATTCTCCATCTGGACAGGATACCGCAGATGCTAATCTGCAGAAACTCACACAGCTTGTAAATAAGGAATCCAACTTGATTGAAAAGGTTACTTTTACTTCAGTCTCTAACCTTCCTGCTTCTTTGCGGGTGCTTGCTTACAGATACACTTGCAACTATACAATGGACATTTTAGTTTAATTTTCTTTTCTAATGAGTTACTTTGTGTAGAGATGTAGAAAGAAAATAACATAATTTTAAAGGAATAATTAATGAAGACTTGTACATAAAAGGTGTGTTTATTACAATCAATATTGTCTTGCAAGTGTGCATAAAAACGGTAGGAGTGTGTCTACCCGTGAGTGCACATACCATGCAAGGGGGAAAGCAAATCTATTATCAACAGTCAGAAATGGTCTTGCAAGACCTCAGCAAGAAAACTTCTGAGCAAAACTCAGAAACTGGTCTCGTTAAGACCTACACTCTTCACAGCTTAATCTCAGCTGAATGCTGTAGTGACTGATACACAGTCCTTCCTTCTGCTTGTTCTGTGTCTGGCTTTTATTTCTCTTTACTTTGTTTCCAAATCTGTTACTCAGCACCTGTCAACAGCTGTGCAACTCAGGTTAAAAATACTTCAGTCTCCATCAGTAAACTAATTCTATATAAAGCTCTTACTAGGATAGAAGGCACTTCTTTCTGAAAAAGATGGGAGTATCAGATAGATCAGTAATTATGTATGGCTTCTGTAGCATTAGGTATTGATTGTATCTCCATGCGGTATTGAAGTGTGGCTGTGGAAGTTTTAAAGAACGAGTAAAGTAGACATCTATCAGACATGATTTAGATAAAGCTGATTGTACCATGAGGAAGTGCAATGGACTAGACTGTCATTGAAGATCTCCCCTATGCTGTCTTCTGTGATTTTGTTTATTCTGTAGTAGCTACATGCCATTTTTCTTTTGATACATCAGTACACATAGGGCATTAGAGTGATATCCTGTAAAAATGTAAAGTCTTCATATTCAGAGACAAAATTTAACCTGTCTTTGGAAAGGTCTTATCACAGTCTCTTTTGTAAATGCTTTTTGAAATCCTGAGCTAATCTAAACTCGTTCAACACCTACAGAGCATTTCTAATTTGAAAAAAAGATTTGTTCCTTTAAGGTGCTGATCATGCAAAAGTATCCATTGATGTTAGCAATTTGACTTCTGATCTGCTTTCTAGCAGGGTTTGGCTATTGAACAAAATTGAAACTTTGACCTCTTAGAAGAAGGTAACAATGTTGTTTTCTGTGGTAATCTTGATGAAATGCTTCAAACAGAAGCATTCCCATTTGACCTGGGTTTATTGTGCCATATGCTAATGGCATGAATAGCAAACAAAACAAAAGCAGATATTTGGGAGTAGAAAGGAACCAAGACATCTGTTTTGGCTAGGGCTGAAATAACAAGGTGAAAAACCAGCAAACCAAACCAACCAACCAACCAAAGAAAAAAAAAACCAACAAGCCAACAAACCAGTGTACTTCTTAATAGGAGTCCTGACAAATAGACTAATCGTATAATTTGTATTCTACTGTTTGCCAGATCCGGCTCTCCTTATTTCTCTGCAGATGGATGACAACCTTCGTAAGAGTCCACAGCACCCCCCTCGAAAGCTAACAACACTGAAGCTTGCTGCAGGTGGAGAAGAAAGTCCATTGAATCGTTTGTCACCTTGACAGCTCTTGGTGCCCATGCACATGTGTTTGCCTTCAACTCTTCTGAACTTCACAGTAATTTTTTCACATGAATGTGTTTTTGCACGGGAGGAATCTGCTCATGGGTACAAGTAGGGAAGAAATACAGCTTTGCAGTGTACTGTCTACCTGTTATTTTAAGAAAATTAGTAGTTCAGGCTGACCACACACTAAGATGAGGTTAAACTAAAGTATTAAACACGGGGCTTATTCCTGCACATGTTAAAGTCATTTTGTACAGCAGATTTTTGCCTTTAGCCTAGCAGAAATGCTAACCAAAAGTTAAAATCCTCTTTTTATGGAATTCCAATATGTTTATGGATTGTTCACTTTTGTTTTAGTGTATGGCTTTTGATATTATTGTAATCATGTTACTGTGTATGAGTGAATGTAGTTTTGTGTCTTCCTAAAAATTACAAAGTCCAGTTGTAAAATTGGTGGAAAGACTGCAAGAGAAGGATGTGTTGCTGTTCTCAGCAGATGAGAAATGAAAAGCAACAAGAGGAAGTTAAATATTTTTTTATTGTATTTTCATGAACGCTCTTGTTTCTTGTGTTTTAAGGGTGTTTGCATTTTTGAAAGCTTGTCAAGTTGTGCTTAGAGGGGAAATGTTGAGAAGTGTGTGTGCCATGGGGATTACAGTAAGGCACAATATGAACGTTTCACAGATGCCTGGTATTAGTCCTGTGTGAAACAGGCTTAACCTGTGTGCATGATAATACCACAGGCTACAAAACCTTAAGTCAAAGTTGCAGTGGACTGGTAGTGAGATGGAAAAGTTTGATTTGGGTGAGAGACTTGACTGGGAAATACAGTGTGGCTCTGCACTGAAATTAACTAATCATGAGTTTGTAAAAAAGTTGATGTAGGCTTTTTAATTTGTTACAGATGCCTCTAATCAATTTTGTCTTACTTTTTATAAGCACTACAGTTCACTGAAAAGCTAAAATATATGACATCTAAATTTTTATGTTTTGGCAGTCTAGTTCAAAGTTCTTTTGTTGCTACAAAATGTAATACACTGCAGCACATATTTCTTCTGTTTAATTGAGGGACTTATGTCTCATTACAATTCCTCTTGGTAGAAGCCTTGCCTGTTCTAGGGACCTAAGCAATTCCATCACAAGAGATCTGCTGTAATTCTTGATGGTAATGTACTGGTAGGTGCTCCATGAGTGGTGTAAACAGAATTAGTCAAGGGGATTTACCACAATGGCAGCACTTAGGGCACAGAATTCTGATGATTGTATGTGTAGGATGACTTCTCCGTTGTGTTTTTTTTTTTTTTTTTTTTCCTAGCAAAATCAAGGTAGTCTTTCAGCATCACTTCATTACTAGACACATTTCAGATACAAAGGTAAATTATTTACTGTTTATACAGACAAGACTGTAGATCGTGTACATACTGTACTTTCAGACTATTTAAGGAATGTAATAATCTTATCATTAGCATTTCCTAATTACACCTAAAATGTTGGGTGTCTAATAAGCACTTTAAAGTTCAAGCTTTTGCTCTTACTAGAATACTTGTTTTTGATTTTGAAATGAATCTATTTCAGACTCATTATAATTGAATAAACTGGCTATCTAGTAAGTGTAAAGGTAAGTCAAATGTTTAAAATTTGTACTGCCTGTATCTTGACAAGGTTTAAATGAGATCAATCACACTGCTTTTAGAATCTTTTATTTATGAACACAGCTATGGATAACATTCCTTAGTTTGTTGCTTTTGTGAATATGTACACTCAGTCTTTGAAATCTCTTTGTAAAAAGGTCATTGTTCCAAGATTAAAATTTTAGACTTTTATTGGAGTTTTGGTAGTGACTTTTATGCAGATTCTCAGGTATGAGTTTTTTTTTAATATTTTTTTTTCCTCGTGTAAAGTTTTATCTTGTCCATAAAAAACTAAGCCAAAACAACAACAACAAAGTGCTGACTGTTCAACAAGAAGTTGGAGCATAGAATCATTGAAGTTGGAAAAGACCTCCAAGATCAAGTCCAACTGTGACCCTACTGCCATTTTCACCCGCTAAACCATGCCCCTAAGCACCACATCCAGCCTTTCCTTGAAGCCCCCCAGTGACAGTGATGCCACCACTTCCTTGGGCAAACATTTTAGTGTATCCAAAATGTCCGATTTAAATTTTAGTTACAATTCTTCAATACCACCCCTTTCTTTTCCAACACAATTGCTTTTGTGGCAGTATGGTGAAGCACAGGTTTTCTAATCTTACTGAACGTGACCCTTTGCTGGTGTGACAGCAAGATCTGCTTGGCAGCTTCAGTCACTGGATGGGATAGGACAACGGGGCTAGAGCAAGCATTGCTTGCAGTGGTATACACAACTCCAGACAACCCATGTGATTGCACAGCCACGTGCTTCCTTCCTTTTTTAATTTTCATCTGAGTTCAATTCAAAATCAAACTCCTTTATGCGGAAAGTGTCGTTTCTAGCCTGACAACTCAAATTTGCACAGTAGTTTACTGCTGTATTTGTGTGCCTGAGTTTTTGAACCTGGGCAGTTACAAGTCCAGAGTGGGATCAGTTTGAGTAAAGGTAGCTATCTGCATCCAAAGCAAGCTAAAGCTCCTTCTCTGGCTAGTGGAGAAAGGTGGAGTTTAGGTGTGATTCATCTCCTTACAGTAGCTACTTAAAATAGCTAAGTTAATTCAGTCCTGAAAGTGTGCATCTCTACTGCATGTAAAGGAAGCCTTAGCTTCCAACTTCAGAGGCAGATTGCTACAAAACTGGGTGGAAACTGGCTGCAGTGATTGATTGGCTTTTCTTCTACTGCTTGAGGCTGCAGATGGTCTGCAAGCATAAGCAGCCAGCCCTTCTGGCCGTGCTGCAGCAGTGGGGTCACAAAACCTCATAGTGATCTGCTTCGTGTGCAGAACAGCTGCTGGTACGTACTGCAGCTCTGCACTCTCTGAATAATGTGGGGATGTTTTTGTGCATGTACCACAACATGTAAATGCAGGAAATACCTCCGTGTTTCTGCTGTATTGCTGCTGTCACAGCAGCTGGTAGGCTTCTTCCACCCTCCTTGAAGGTGCAGGCTGGCAACAGGTTATTACCTCTAGAGCAACTCATCCAGCCTGCTGCACTTTCTCTCATGGAGGAGGCTGCCAATTTTAAGTGGGATGAACCGCTCTGGCAGGTTGCAAATTTAACACCCCCTACTCGCAGGCAATTTTGTACTGAAAGCTTATGTGTAGATGTTGTCAGGGCTATTCTGTGAGCTGGTTGCAGGAATATGCATATGCCTGAAGAAGTAAGATAAAAAATGCTATGAATGAATTGCTACAAATAAGATCTTTTTATTGTTTCCAAGATAGCTCTAAAAGTCTTTTTTTTTTTCCTCCTCTCAGAATATCGTTGGGGTACATTAATCTACTTCATACACTTAAATACTGGTAAAGTCATATCACTCTTGCTAATATAACATAGCACTGCATTAAGAAAAACACCCAATTGTATTTAATTCCTGGCTAAAACTGTTTCTGGACTTGCTTGAGTAGGTTTCCTCTCTTGCTTGAGATTATTCTTGGCATTGCAGTAGGAATCATTCATAGTGCCTTTTTTTTCTTCTTTTTTCTTTTAAGTACAGAAATATAAACCATCTTTTTACACCAGTGTGACAAACTATGGTAGCTGAAATCTGTCTGGTCTGTGCTGTTGGCAGCAAGTTGTCCAGTCCTTCACGTAAAGACCACGCTGATTAACAAGATATTGAATTAAAAAAAAAGTGCTTGTTTTAGCTTGCAGTTTCAGAAATCATTTTAGTCTGTTGTTAGTGATTATCCTGATTCAGGAAAATATCCCCTAACCTCTCTTGGTGCTAACCAGTGCCTACGAGGTAATGAATTTCAATGCACTTGCACCGATACCACTGCAGGGTCAGGCTGTTCAGCACCACAGGTGGTACTGAAGAGTTCCCCCAGACGGCTGGGCTGGTCAAATACCAGAGCACACAGCCCAGAGCTTTCCACTCAGCATCGGGGCACTGTTCTTGTCCAGCCCTCACTGTGCCAGTGGAAACACTTCCACTCTGCTTGCTGCAGGTGTTTTGGCTGTCATGAATGCACCAGTCCCTGTTGTTAGGAGCTGCTGGGAGCGTGCCTGCTGAGTAGCAGCTTTAAGCAGCTGCATCTCACTGAGCATTTCTCCCCTGAAGCAGGTGAGGGAGCACCTCTGTACAACTTGGCCTGTTGGGGACTGCAAGAAGTGGCTGAGCATAAGATGACATTGTGACCATAAAGGTCAGCCTCAATAGCCACTAGTGGCCAAAGTGGTCAGGGAAGTCCCAGGTCTTTCTTTATGTTTTGAAGGATACACAGAGAAATTACTTATAATGTGGTACGCTGGTCTGGCCCAGTGCAAGACTGAATGAGCTAGGTTTACTGTGAATTTCTTTAAAAGCTGAGCTGAGAGCATGCATTGATGATGGAACAACTTTAAGTCCACAGCAAACAAGATCTAGCAGTAAATATGCTTATGGCATGAGGCTGATCTGCAGCTCTAAGCTCCCTTTTCCTCATTCCCTCTCACTAAAACCACATGCTTTTTTTGCATCATGAATGTCAATGTTCAGAATTTTTACAGTGCCAAAGTGCTGTATATGGGTCTGTTGGTAATGTAATCAGTTATCAAAATACAGAATGTTCTGTTCCTTCACTTAAAGCAAGAGTGCGGAGAAATTGCATGCATTGGGTATGGGCTCATTAAGTGCCTACAGCCCTTTTGTAGGCATCCGGTGTTCAGCTCAGCTCTGCCAAGCCGTTTTGATAAGGCAGCCTGCCAATCCACACAAACACCTTATGGGTTTTGTTTCCAGGAGTGTAGAGGTGAGCGAGGGAAGGAGGGAGGGAGGGAGGGAGTGTGCGCACAAGTCTGCGGAGCTACGACTCACACAAGGCAACCTTCGAGTGAGGGAAATGGAAGTCCAGCTTCCCTTGTATTTTTGCCACAATGGGTGATCATTTGTCAGTTACTGCCAGCTGATTTAGCTGTTGGAACAGTGAAAGTTGTGCAAGTAATAATAATAGTCATGCTGGGAACTGCCCTTTGCTATGTGAGGAACAGGCTGTTTTTTTTCTGTGCTGTGCTGCCAACAGCATCCCCCTGCCTGCCCTCTTACCTTTGATGCATCACTCTGTATCGACTTCCACATAGCTGCTGTTGCCTACCCATGTTCTTACAGGGTTTTTGGCACTTGCAAATTCCTGCAATAAGTAATTATTTCAAACAAACATGGCTGATTTTCCTATGCCCTTTAGTTGTTTTTATTTTAAATCCCAAGTAAGGCTTCTTCCCCAAACTTTTTCCACTCATGCAGTCAGTCATTTCTGCTTATATTTACCTTTAAATGCCATAGCAATAAAGAGTCTGATACTAGAGGGTAAGACTTCATGTTTTCATGTGGGATCCAGCTGTGGGGTGTCTTAGTGTCACAAAAAAAAAAAAAAGAAAAAAAAAGTTTTTCTTCTCACTGTTAAAAAACAAAATCAGTATTTGGTAAAACTGGGCTGCACATGTTCAGGTCAGCATTTCCCAGCAAGTTTTGCATTTACTTGTGGTCGCAGCGAGAGGCATCCTCAGAAACTCCTCCAGCAGCATGTTCCTCCACTCAGCAGCAGCCCTGGAGAGGGCAAGGGCTGCAGCACCCCCAAGGCCAGCAACTCTTGTTCTGCTGAAACTGTTTCTAGGAAAAGCAAATGTTTGGACCTTCTATACTCTTCAGAAAAAAATTCATTGTTTCAGGCAGGAAAGGTTGCTTGTACCCAGATAGGAACTTGGAGAAGGGGAAGGGAATTGGTGGATAAGGGACAGGTTCAAATTTGCCTGGAATAGCTGCTGCGCTGTGATTACGTGGGAGAGGGATTCCGACTCTGCCCTGAACTAAGGAAAGTGAGAACTCATCCAGGCTGCTCCACAGCTCTAAGCAAGCATACCAAGCCTGTGGATTAGTAGCTTTTTGGCAGTGGGCAGTGATACCTTATTTTTCTCAAAAATTCTCGAAAGGTCCTGTTACTTCAGTGCAGCATATGAAAACTCAGAAATATCCCAGACATTTGTAGGGTAAAAAAACAAAACAAAACAAACCAGTTTCTTATCTATTCTGTCTGCTTCCCTAGTGGCTCACAAGGGTTATTCTATTTATCTGGTCTGCTTATTTTAGCTGAGACAGGTAGCTGTCTTCACGGAAGAAAGACTGTGTTAAAGTGGTGTGGCACCCCATAGAGAGAACATAGCAACAGCATGACATGCTCAAAAGGACTGAAGCAGTCAGGATAATCACTTTTTTCCCTGAAGAATATCTTGTAGGCAGCATGGTGCCTGCTAGATACCACCTCCAGTGATGGGCAGGCCTCGCGTACAGTCTCCAAGGGTTCTGTGGTGTTTGCAGCTCTGTGCAATAGATGTCAAATGCCACCAAAGACCCCAGGGAGAACGAGGGTCACTGGATTTACAGTCCCCTAGTGAAAGACAGTGGGAAGAGTAGGTCATGACCACCATTTCTCCTGATGCTACCTGCTCAGCTTTCTCTCTGATCAGCCTTAGATCATGCTTAAGTAAACTCAAGCCAGTTTGATGTAGAAGCTCCCTGACTTAGAGTGACGTGTCCTGATGCTGGCATTTAGCCCCCTTTTGCTCTCCTGAGGTCTCACCAGGCTGAGAAAGACAACGCAGGGTTGCAGGCTGTCCATGTGACTGGTTGCTGGCTTGGGAAGATGTAATGCATGTAAAGCAGATGTTCCCATGACTGCTTTTACAGCTTTTGCCCCAGAATTTAATGGCCAGCTGGCAGTAGGGCAGAAGGCAAATACAGATGTCCTTTCCTTTTCTCTGGGCATCAGGAATTCACCCATAGCTATGACAGGCACCATCTCTAAATCAAGCCTGATGCAGAGCTTACAAGAGAGAAGCTGGGATGTCAGTGACAGAAAAGTGAGAGTGCAACCTACAACCTGCGTAGTTCATAAAGGAAACTATTTGAGAAGAATCCACAGCAATTTCAGGAACTTTTGTTTAATGGTCAGTGTAGATGTTGTAAATAATATTTGCCCAGTGTGTTTTCCCTTTTACCAAGATGGTGACAGCCTTCAGCTCTGGTTCTTGTCAGTGCTTTGTGTGGCTGGGTTTCTGAGTGGGCCAGATTCCTGGAAGGAGGCTGCTGAAGGCCAGGTGACTCATTTGATTGCAGAAGAGGTGGGTGTTCCTGAGAAATGAGAGGGGCTAGTTTCCAGGGCTGTGTTAAAGCACACACTGAGTTTCTGAAGCAATTTGTAGCCTGGAATACCTTTGCAGAATATGAGTATGGTGTTTTATCTGGCAGAGTAGAGGAAGATTTCCTTACCTCCTTCACAGTAAGGGCATGCATTTGCAGCAAAGTCCTGCCCACGTCTGTGTACGACTGTGTTTTCCACACTCAGATTTCTAACTCACAGTTCTGGCACCCCAAATTCTTGCATGCCTGTTGGTTTCTCATGCCTGGCAAAGACAGACATAAGTGAAAAATCAATATTGAAAGGTGCTTTGTTCACCACTTGAGTAAGAAAATTGTCCACTGACACAAAGGGAAGCGTCTTATTTCCTGTATCACAAAATGTACACTTGGAGAAAGAAACAATACATGCCAGAATGACATCTGCTCTCTAAATTGTCAAGCTATATAAAAGGTTTTTGACAGCCTTAGAGCCTACATTGTTTCACTGCATCTGCTGCTCTGTTAAAGTATTATTGAAATTGCGTATTGCCACAAGGGGAAGGGTACAGAATAAAAGCAGACCACATTTCTTCCAAAGACCGTTGGAATGAAATAAAAGAGGCTACACTCCTGGAGGTTACCTACAGGATACAAACCACCTGATTTTCATTGATCGAGCAGCAGCTAGTCCTTAACAATATCAATATCCTTTGAATTCTGTTTCAGTCAGATCACTGTAGTCTGTGATTTTAATAACTTCCTTGTATTTTCAGCTTTAGTAACACTTACTTCAGTTGTAGGTTTACCAGATGTCTCCCTTGGGCTTGGTTTGAGATAATTCCCACAAAAATTAAGGTAATTCAGCATATGAAGGTGGTATAGCCTTTAAAGAATTGATGTACATTCATTTAAAAGATTTGCCTGCTTGCTTTTTCCAATCACAGCTGACCACATATATTAACTTGTCCCCAGTTTCTCCCCTCCCATGTTTTTACAAAACTAGGTTTTTTTTTTTTTCCTCATGCACTTTGAAGAACCCTCCAGTGCTGTCACAGGTCAAAGCATCAGACTTCAAATAAACAGGATAGTTTGACATGAGATAAGCAGTTGCAGCGTGTTTGCTCCTCTGCTCCGCTTCCTTTGTTGGGACCTTCCCAGTTTGTCAGTAGGTGAATTCTGCAACTTACTGGGGACTTGGGGTACATCATGGGAAAGTAGCCGCACTTTTGGGAGGTCACTGCCTTTCAGAAGAGAATCAGGAGTGTTCCTAGGCTCTCCTTTGTCACACAGATGAGGCTATGGTGAGCTAAATACTGTTTTTGCAAAGAAATGGATGCACTACATTTGTTTAACTCTCAGAATAAAATGTGAGTTCTGACATCAGGCAAAAGCCTTGAGGAAAGCTTTTTTTTGAAAGGGACAATATTATTGCTGGCAGCTGCAGCTTATAGTATCACCCTTACAAAACAATACGCATTTAGGACTTTCTACATTACTCCTCATTGTGTTTCAACACTTCCTCACTAATTCTCTTGTACACTGAAAGAAGACAAAGAATAGTCTTATGTTTGTAAGCCTTAATTTTGTCTATCTGAGCCACAGAAGCTATCAGCTGGGTACTGTGACAAGGTTTTCCAAAGGTTGGCTTCTCTATCAACCAGCCTGATGTGCACCTCTGGAGACTGACTGCCACGATGCCCTTGGAGGGCCTAGCTGCTGATGGGATCACTTTACTCCTCTCTGAACTGTACCCAGCAATGATGAAAGCCAGTAAGTTGTTTTAAAGAGCACAGTATTGCTCCACAGAAGTTACCAAGCAAGAGCTGGAGAAGGCTACTGTATTGGAAGCATGGTCACACTGGAAGTATTCAATCAGCCAGCAGTATGTCTGTAAACACGAGAAAAGGATCCTGCACAAAGAACTATTCATCACTTAGAGTCAGAATAGATTTTAATGCCACTGCCTGCCTTTTCTGAGATATTCCAGGAACCTTGTAATAGCTGTATCCTTTTTCAAACACCTCAGCACAAGACAAAGTTACTTGGAGTATTAGAAAGGAGAGTTGAAATTTTGGTTGATTCCTCAAAAGAGCTATCAGGTATATATTCTAAAGCATTTGTTCACTGTTTGTTGAACTAATACGGTAATTCTATGCCCCAGAACATATTATGGTAAGAATTAGCCATGGCTTCTGGCAAAATGATTCAGAGAAACAAGTCGACTATGGCTTGATAGAAGCATTTATCTTGTTACTTCATAATGAGTTAATACTTGTGCTTTGAATTTCTTCAGATAACATTAGTTTTGCTGGAGCATAAGTGCATTTTATTCTCCTTCCTTTCCAAACCTCTTCTTTCATTCAAAACTGAACATGGTTGTGACTTCTAATATTCTGCCTTCCTGAGGAGTCAAGCATATGAGGCAGAGCTGTGAAGGTTTTTTTTTTTCCTTTTTTTTTTTTTTTTTTTTTTTTTTTATTTCTAGAAGATATTTAAAAGTATTTAAGGCTTTGGAAAGAAGAGCAGAACTTCGGTTGCTGTGGAAGTGCCAAACCTGATGATGCCTTGTCATAACAACAACTCTGAGTTCTCAGCAAGCCTTGAGTACAGCGGCTGCAGATTTTCCCAGGAAACAAAATGCTGGCTGTCATAATACAAGCAATTATTGCACTTCACTTCTGTTCAGATTCCAGAAGTCAAGTTCTCAGTCATATTAAAATTCAATACATATTAAACAAAGATCCATTGTATCTAAGTGAGGCCAGCTGATCAGCCCCTAGGTTTTGTGTCGTAAAAGTAGACCAGAGTGTCACATTGTTTCAGTTCTGTCTCAGAAAAAAAATAAAAAAATTCTTTCCTCTTGAATCACTAACTCTATAAATAACCAGTATACTGTCCATAGGACATATTATAGGCACTAACACACATAGCTTAGTTTAAAAAATGCAATGCAAAGGTTGTGTGACAAAGCCTGTTTGCAACCTAGAGCCCATTATACCAATTTATAACTCCATTTGTATCATGGGTGCTCTTAGTTACTGGCATTTATTTAATATGAAAGCTTTTCCTGCAGGTCAATTTTCCTACACACTAATGAAATAGAGCATATACCTTAAATGTTCAAGAGTAGTAATGATTTCTGAGCAGATCTGTTTGGGCTATTAAATGAGTCATTATACTGGTTTTAACAGATTGAGAATGAAGCTCTTTCACATTTTCAGATATTGAGAGAAAGTGATGGAAATATTTCCTCTGCAAGGGAGAGCATGCTACTCATTAGATCTTTCATTTAGACAAACAAGAAAGAAAACTAACAGGCTGCACGTTCTACTGACTGATGGTTTCTACTGATGTACAGCTCTTGCTGAGCTTGAAAAATATACCAGGAAGTCAAATACATCTAGTAATCAACTAACAAAGAAAGACCTGCTTGTTGCCTTTCACCCCCTGTATAATTAAAGCTGTGGTCCTAAGTTTTCTTATCAGCATAAAGCTTTGTGCTTTATAAGTCTCGAACAGTACCTCTCTCAGTCTTGCTCAAGGAAAGTTTAAATACGTAAAGGTTAACTGATGCAAGAACACTAAAGATACTTTTTCAGTTGCCCCAAAGAACTGCTATGCAAATAAAATCTTCCCATTGTTTCTCCTTGCAGTAATAGATCAGAATTAACAGAAAGTACTCCAAACTAGAGTACCTCTCACCAGCAACTGTTGTGAGAGCCTTTCCCTTCTGCAGAGTGAAATGAAACTAAAGATTTATTTCGATGGTCAGAAGTAACAGAAAATAACCTAACTTGAAAATTAAAGTCTCTATTCTAGACATGGGACTTTTTCATCTAAGTCAGCTCTTTTAGCTTTAATCTTAAATACTGCATAGAATAAAGTAATATGTTCATAAAGCTGTATTTCCTTAGGCTCTTTCCCCATATTCACCACTAACTTAATGCAGCTGGCAGGGACTTGCAGGGGCTAATTACGCTTAACCTCTATAAACATTTGCAGCATGCAGGGTGCCTGCTCCTGTTTGAACTGCTTGTAAAACTTGGATAGTAAACCATCTGTTCCTAGTGTTTTCACAGGGTGCAAATGGAATCCAGAAAAAAAAAAAAAAAAAAAAAGGAAAAAAAATGTTTTGCTAACTCTAAACCAGAAACCACAATGGTAATCAGACTTCTGCTTATTTTAATGGCTTTGAAGTCTTTACATTTGAATCAGTTAAACACATGATGCCAGTAAAATTCATGCAAAAAGCATTAGGGCTGAGAAGTTAAGCAGGTTCATTAAAGCTGATCCTTCTGTTCATGAGCAACAATCTGAGCTTGCTGCTCAACTTGCCATCATTATTGTGTTCCTTCAAGAAAAGACGTTATGGAAGTTTCTTTGAGAATGGGATGTTCTAAAGAGATCATTGATTAAAGCTGGAGCAGGAGCACCCTGCATGCCCTGGCCACTCTCTTTCCTTCTCTCCTCCCTGACTTGAGGCCATGGGCTGAAGCCTTGTAGGCCAGGGGATCAGACTCCTCGAGCATGTAGCATCATCATGGTTTTGGTTAGAAGTGGCTACTGAAAGTCTCACGTCTGTCTCTGTACTCTAAGCAGGCCTTTTGCTGACAGCAGGTGAGGTCAGACAGGGTTGTGTCCAGCCGAATCTCAAAACGTCTCAAAGGAAGTGGCTCCACATCTTTTCTGGTGATGTGACCTGATTCTGCACTGTAATCTGAAAGAGGAGGTTTTCCTAGAGTGCCTTTTGAAACCCTACAGGAAGACCATTTGGGGTTTTAATCTCTCCGTGATGAGTTTCCCGTGGAAGGATGAAATTCACTGCTCTATCGTCTTTCCACTTCACTTCCCAACCTGTCCTACACCCCCATGGACCACATGTAAACAAAAACCCCAGCCAAAGAAGCACCTCAAGCATTACAGGACAAGTGTGCTTGTGCAAGCAAGTGCAATTTATTTCTTCAACAGATCATCACAGTAGGCTTTTCCCAGTATCTATTTTCAGGGCTTGATAGGCAGAGCAGTATGCTGCATAGAAGAGAGTTCACCCTCAAACTGAGGATTATATTTCAGTTGGTTGCACCAGATTTGGAAGCTCTACACAACAAGGACGAAAATCCTGGTTCAAGCAGCACACCATCAGAGCACTGATATGGCTTTACAATTCTGGGAGGACCTTAGAAATATACATATGGTACATTATTCAGCACAACAGCTTATTTGAGGGTGTAACATATGCCAAGCAAGATGACATCAGATCTCAAGAATCTGTATTACACATTGCTGAGCTGATAACCATGACAGTTCTGAAAAGTGGGAGGAAAAGGATAAATAGTTTCGAGCAGAGGGTGGTGAATGAATTTCAACAACTGGAGTATAAGAGAAGGAAAAAGTTTACTCGGTGAAATGAGGGAACTTGAGTAGCTGAGGAGTCTCTCCACTTGGGGTATCACAAAAAAAAGGGGACATCTAGAATGGGTTCTGGCCACTGTTATAGAGACCAAGTGGTGTGTTTCATTGGCTTATTTTCAGCAAAGAGATACCTAATTTCTTACAGTTAGCATAAGCACAAGTAACTTTTTCAATAACTAAACATTTACTATTAATAAAGTGTTGTTACAGATTTCTGTCATGGTTTGGTGGTATATTGAGTAGGACACAGTAAGCTCTACACTGCATTTTATAAATGAAGCATTTTCCATTTTTTTCTGTCTTGTTCCCCTCAGCATAGATTTGTTCAGTGTTGCAACCCCAGTTGTGATGGTAATAGTTTCCACTGAAGTTGATCCAAGTATATGCTACATAACTTTCTTTCACTCACCACTGGGTTTTAAATAAAGGAATTGTTCAAGTGTATGAAGTAACTATTTTAATCAGTTCTGAACATGAAATGAAAAATCATTCTGTAGCCAATTGAAGCAGCATGGAAAATCTGCAGAGGTAGATGGTAACCGCCTGAGCTGAAATCTACCCAGTAAATCCAAGCTAACACCCTAATGCAAAACCTTTACTAGATTTTCACTCCCATAGAGAGAAAGGCACCGCTGAAAGAGGAACATCTATAAGCAGTGAGGGCTTCTCTTTCACACTTTGTGTCAAAGACTGCATCACTTGCAGCATACTCTCATTGTGCTCCTTCAAAGCTGTCTTTGCTTTGCCAGGTAGTGCCACCACAACCTGCAGCATGCAAGTAACCCTCAGAGGCCTCATCCAAATACTATCCTGCTTCTTATGCAGGAGAAGACAAGCACTGGGGTGTGGATGGTGTTGATATAAGTAAATATTACTATCTTGCGTAGATACAAAGCAGCTGAAATTGTTTGAAACTCTTACAGATCCCTGTCTGGATGGAGGCTAGGAGGAGGTGCTACCCCTGCAACAGTACTGCCTGAGGAAATGTGTGTGTGGCAGGCAACCTGGGCAATGTGCTGTAGGTGTTCTTGCTTGAACAGTGCACGTGAACCAGATGACCTCCAGCAGTTTCTTCCAGCCTCAACCATTCTCTAATTCAGATATGGTTGTGCTGGTATGCAACACGTTGGCCAAAAGCCAACACAAAGCTCCTCAGGCAGCCATGCTTGGCTGTTTACTAACACTGAGCCTCTCCTTTTGCTCTGTGGCATCGGCGTGAACCTGTCACAGAACCATTTCAAATTGTGAAGCCTCCTGAAGGCTCAGCAGGCCACCTTGGGCATCCTTTTACATAATGGTGAATCATAAAATCACAGAATATACTGCGTTGGAAGGGACCCACAATGATCATTGAGTCCAATTCCTAGCTCTACACAGTACTACCTAAAAATTAAAGAATACGTTTGAGGATGTTGTTCAAACATTTCCTGAATTCCAGCAGGCTCAGTGCCATGATCACTGCCCTGGGCAGCCTGTCTCAGTGCCCGAGCACCCTCTGGGTGCAGACCCTTTCCCTAACCCCCAGCCTGACCCTCCCCTGTCCCAGCTCCATGCCGTCCCCTCGGGTCCTGTCGCTGTCCCCAGAGAGCAGAGCTCAGCGCCTGCCCCTCCACTCCCCTCATGAGGGAGCTGCAGGCCGCCATGAGGCCTCCCCTCAGCCTGCTCTGCTCGGGGCTGAGCAAACCAAGGGGCCTCAGCTGCTCCTCAGACATCTTTCCCTCTAGACCCTTCAACACCTTTGTAGCCCTCCTTTGGACACTCTCTAATAGTTTTATGTCCTTTTTATATTGTGGTGCCCAAGACTGCATACAGTGCTCAAGGTGAAGCTGCACCAGCGCAGCAATCACTTCCCTTGATGGGCTAGCAAAGCCATGCTAGACGTACCATGGGATATGGTTGGCCCTTTTGGCTGCCAGGGCACACTGTGGACTCATGTTCAACTTGCCGTTGGCCAGAACCCCCAGATCTCTTTCCATGGGGCTACTTACATTACACCCCGGTGATCACATTACCCCCTGGAAACCACAAGGACTGGGACAAACCTGGGCTTTCCTCACAGTGAAGCACTGACAGCAGTGGGACTCCCACACCATGAAACTTCTGGGCCAGCATGTCCACACCCAGCCTGTCAACTATGTGGGGAGGTACTGAGTGCACAGCTAAAATCTTTGGCAGTACGGGGTTTTAGAAGCTCTTGCTTTGCCTCTCAGATATTGTCTCAGCTGTATCTAATCTCTATTCTAATTTTATTCCCCAACTAGCAGTGGATAAACCTCAATGATACCCATGACAGCAATCACAACCAGTATGCACAGCCTTGGGAACCCCATACTCTCTGTGTGGTTGAAAGCCACAAGACACACACCACCAGCATGGGGGAGCTGAGGTATGGGTGAGCTCTGCAGATGGCTTGCAGGGAGAGCAAGGCCAAAGCTCACTGCTGCTTAATTATAGGCTGGTGCTGTGCACATGGCTGCATCCCAGGCCGTGAGACATTGGAGTCCTCCTGCAGGAGTTCAGGCCACCCAGCCACTGCATGCCAGTGTATGTCTGTAAGACCAAGCCTCCTGTTTGCACAGTTGATCCCCCAGAGATGTGGCCAGCCTGCCTTGCCTCACAGCATTTCAAAACAGCATGAATGACAAGCTCTCACAAGGAGGTGGCTAAAATTTGCTGGCTTCACTCACTTTTACACAGCTCTGTAGAATTCCTTCTAGGGAATAAAAGTAGCAGCTCTGACACTTGTCCCTGCTCCAATCCACCAGCTTACCAGTTTGCCTCCCAGCCTCTGAAAATGTTCACTCCAGGCAAATGGAAAAGAGAGATGACCTCTTAGATCCTTCTCCTTTGCACAGGGGCAAAAAATAGCAAGGTTCATGCTCCGCTCTGTAGTGCGGCCTTCTGTGCAGCTGTGATGAGGAACCCTGGTGAGGGCCTCTGAGAGCCCATGAAGTGCTGCAACATGTTCTCCTTGGGGACAGTGTGTCACCCCAGTTGGAAATTAGATTAAGGGATGGATCTTTTTCTGAGCCGTTTCTAGAAAAGCCCCAGTTCACCCATGGACTGACCTAGCTGCCTAATGACCTTGGCTGATTTGTGTCCAGAGCATGCACTGCTCACTACAGGGCTCTGCTCCATCATTTGGATGTCCCTGTGGTGTCAGAGTGTTTTGAATAACACAGTGAATTATAGGAGGATGCATTTCATGGGTTGTTAGATTGGGAGTTCAGGAGTTTTGCTTCCCTTGACTCTCTTCAGCAGTTGCTGTTCTGACTGACTGAGCAGGATCTCCATCCTCCCCAGACCAGGCCTCTGAAAGGATACAAAATGGGATCCCCAGCCACCTTTTTTGAAATGAACTAAGAAACACCTGGTTGGAAAATAAGCGTTTAACACTAATTTGTAGACCTTGTGATGCTGTTTTTGAAGGCACTTCTGGTCCACAACACCAGCAAAAAAATCACATTCTTGGCACATGCTTGCAGGATTGGATCCCAGGCTCAAACTCCCTTGAGGGCAGCTGTGCCTTGATGGGAAATGACAAATGCTACTGATATGCCAGCATGTAGATTTAAAAAGAGAGAAAAAAAAAAAAAGACTCAAAGAATGGTTAAGGAAAGAAATAAAGAAATAGTTAATTTATCATCAAGTAGAAAGACATCTGATTGGGGAACATGTAAGATTTATTCCTGCCAAAATCCTTTGGAAACCAGAGATCTTTCAGAGCAATTAGAACTTACGTTTGCCTTGCTGACACTCATGTTATCTGGTTAAGAAAAAGGCACAACTGACATCACATCTGAATCTGACAGTCTCTGGCTCTCCAGGTGCTCCTGGCCAACATTTTCAGTGTTGTGTTATCTGCCTAGTCACTTCTTCATGCTCCAGAGTCTCTTGTGTTTGCAGTGGGCAGTCCTGGACCAGAGTGGATATGATAGGCAGCCATTTCCCTCCAGATGGGGACAGTGACCAGTTTTGGAGCTGGTCTTTTTTTTTTTTTTTTTTTTTTAAGAGGTTCTGGGGACAAAATTTTGCTGTTATGACAGCATTTCTGCCAGTCTCTGAAAAAGCAGATGTGCCATCTGAGCAGGGCTGATTGTTGTATAAACACTCAGCATTTTCTGACAAAAACACCCTTTGCTTCTGCCTAAATAAAACTATTCAGCTGTGTCCCTGCTGCGGGCAAGAACATTATGCTTCTCAAACATAAGCAATTTTCAAAATTTTGGAAAGTTAACAGTAACTAGAAAGGCAACCAAAGTGTTTTCATGAGGTTAACATAACTATATGTCTTCACGTTATAAGCCCTTATCATTTCTCTGACAGAAATGCAGGTCATTATTCATTAGGACAAGTCTAGTTAATATAATGGAGTACTGAACTCAGGAAAGGGAAATACTCTTCTTCAGGTATGGATTGCTTTAAACTCCATTGCAGAGAGTTTATAAAGTGTGGAGGCAGCCAAGTCCTCCAGCACTAGAGGAAGGTGGGGTGGCAGATCTCCTGACAATGTCCTGCCGGGACTGCAGCTGCAGAGATCCACAGTAATCCTCTTGCTGCACCCCATGCATGTACTCATCCCCAGCTCCTCATCCCCTCCTACAGCAGAGATGCAGTTTCCATTGCCAGAAAACACACTGAAAATGGCAGCATTTGCCCTGGCATTCATCACTCTGCAGGGAGTGCTGGGGTTTGGGGAACAGTGCTATTCCAATCTCACTGCCTCCTCCTGCAAACCTTTTTCCAAGGGCTCTAGCTGAATTGTACTGTGCCTAGCAGAGAGTAAAACCTATTGCAAATTCAGCATGCTTGGTTTGACCGAATGTGGATTTAAAATATGAGCAGATGGAGAAAACCTCCATATTTACTTCTAATTACTTCTCACATTGTTAAAACCCTGCATAGAAAACTAAATTAGAAGAGATGGTGAGAAACAAGAGATTTTAGATCTTACAAGGCACAAAGAGCCTCCTTAATCAACATGGCTATATGACAATCATTTCCATCTACCTCAGCATTTAATGATTATCACCTCTTGAGTTAAACAGCTGCTCCATGACCCCACAGTTTGGCAATCGCTATAATAAGAAGACAAACATATACCTGTGTACAATAAGTCGCCTACACTGGGCCATGTGCTACTCTCACTTATACTTTGATTTCTCACTGACTCTGTGTGCTGTACTTTATTTGTCTGCACTGCATTTAAAGAGTTTTCCCAGTATGAAATAGGCCAAAAAATAATAGCCTGAGAGTGTTGTCACATATTCGAGATGCCTCAAAAAAAGGGAATTCATGTCTTTTCTGCTGGAATTTCCTCTTGGCATTGCTTATTGACTAGATGAAGACCCAGATAAGCCACCTGGGCAAAGTCAACAGCAGTTCCCCATTTTCTCCCACCTCACCAAAATACTCTGCTGCCTTTTTACTTCATCTGCTATCAGGTGCACATTTTACATCATCTGCAGCAACTTGGAACTTCTTCCTAGAAAGAAGACCCTATCATAAACTCAGAAGGCCTTTCTAGACCATCCCTATACCAGTTCTACCTTGACAGAATAAAAACAGATCTGAGAAATTCTCATCATTTCACGGTTTATCATAAACCCCTGTTGTAGCAGTAATAAGGCACCTTAAAGTAACGGCTGAAAGCAGAGATCCTACCCTCTGCTGCCCAGCAAGAGCTTTTGCTCCAAGATGTGCAGTCCAGGGAAGAGACCCAAGCCTGGCAGCTGTAGGGAGGTAGGCTCCTAGCTTAGCATTCAAGCTCATCCACCCCAGGCTTGGCTCTTTCAAACAGAATATCCTTCTCTCTGTCTGGCCTCAGGGGATAATTTTCCTACACACAGTGATCTCCCTTTTGCTTTTCTTATATCCAGACCTACCTCCAGGCTCTGCACGAGAATGGTGCAGCAGGGCTACTTTAGCACTGCAGTGTGCAGCAGGAGTAATTTCCACATCACCAAGTACCCCGTGATGTGGCAACTGCTGAAGACTTAAGACTGGACAAAAGCACTTGAAGACACCTCACTCATCCAGGTCTGGGGACTTAGGGTGCCCGTCCCTTTTGTGTGGCACAGCCAGCTGACAACAATTCAATAAGAATCTTCCTTACTCCTACCCATGTCCTCCACAGTCCTCCACAGTCCAGTAGTCATGGAAGATATTTATTTTTCTTAGAATTAATCCAGCTGTGAGCTGGATTAACTGACATAGAGGTCTCTGATCACCACCAGATGTCTGTAAAATACCCAAATGGCAGTGTGTGTCTGTTTTTAAATCTGGTTTGCATTCCTGAGGCAAGAGAAAGGGGGGAATAACTCACCCTGTGTTGGATTTGTGTGGTTAAGATGATGAATAATGAATTCTGCTTGTGCACCATGAACCCAGAAAATTGCTTGTTATGATCCATGAATTACTTTTTTGTTGTTTTGGTTTTGGTTTGGTTTGTTTTTTTACCCTAGAAAAAGTGTGATACTCAAGGCCCAACTCTTTGCTAATGGAAACCCTGTACAGTCTTATTAAATGAATGCAGAAGCATTCACATGGGTTTAAGCTCATCTTCAGATAACAACTGCTTCTTGCTTTGCCCCTTAGCTGTTATTTTACCTTGGCACAGCCACCAATTACATTATTTCTCATCACAGGTCTTTCCTTATCTTACTGAGATCAAGTCCCAGGCAATGCATTACTACCCGAGAGCAAAGCACTACAAAGGACATGCATGGGTTGATATGGGAAGATATGCTACTGTTCCTACTGACAACAGAGAGAAAGTTCCCCTTGAGTGCAATAGGAGAGAAACATAATTCCCAGGGACTATAATTTGCTACAGCCTAGTGCAAAAGGACCCCAGCTGATCAGATGCTCGAGGCACAATGCCCATGAATAAAATAGTACCAGCAAGTGTTTCTCATTAAATGAGACAAATCCCCAAATAGATAAGAGCTTGTAGGGGTGTCAGAATCCTTATGTGGCAATGCGTCTCCCTCCCATAGCCAGTACCACAAAGCCCTACCTGTCTTGGGGCACCTCTTTCAGACCCTGCTCCAAACACTCATGATCCAGCCAGGGCACAAGCAAGACCTGCTCCAACCACAGCAGTTAACTCTTAGCGTTAGAAGCAATGGGATTTTGCAAGCAAAGGGGTTAGTCTCCCTTCATCCAGTTCTTCTGACCTTTCGCTCTGCATCTGCAGGATAACTGGAAAAATCTGTATCAGTACTGTTATGTTCTTAAATAGCAAATGTTGCCTGTTTTCGGATACCAATGTCTTTGGCTTACTGAGCTCATCATTGAATAAAATTGTTCCACTAGTTTGCTTTGGAAAATGCTTACCTTCACTCTCCACCCATTAACTCCTGTCAACACACACACAGTGTAAAAGCCTTGTGGTTTAACAGAGCTATTTTAATATTGATTCAACATATGTCAGCTGGGATTGGATCACTATCCAATTCATCTATTTGTCTAACTTACCCATCTGTCTATAAATCTAATTTGTTACACAGACATTTCGTTCCAATTTGGTCTAATATAAACTATGAGAATAGCCTTTGCTGATCCATGCTCCAAATAGAGAACAGCACTTGTTTTTCCAAAGGGGCTGCAGCCCACAGCGCAAATTGTAGATAACCATAGTTAGAGGATCTTTTTTTTTATTTATATACATATATTTTTTTTTTTCACAAGAAAAAATCAGAGCAGTTTTCTTAAACTGCTGCACTCTGGGTTTGGCTGTTAAAACAGCCTCACATGTACTTCCATTCAAACTCTTGCAATCTTATTGTAGTATGTTATGTAGGTAGTGACAACAACAAAAAATCAGGGGATTTTTCAAAAGGGACACTTTCTAGACTAGATTTATCAGTTATTTACTTTCTTATTCAACAAGTCATTATACACAATATGAAGAGTTTTCAAAGACATTCGTCTAGTTAGCCAGTCAGTGGGGATTTTGAAGGCAAAGATACAATAAATGTCTGGCCAGCATTCTTCAAATATAACTCCAATTGATTTTAATTATAAACTAAACAAAATAAAACAACAAAGCTACATCAAGAGCTGTCCAAAAACTATTTGAAAGAGCTAACAAAACAAATTATAACATTGACCTGTTCAATATTAACAGTTTTTTTAAGACTAAAACTATTTTAAAAGGTGTTCCTCTTTCCCACTTCCTGGAATTAAAATTGTTATGTTATTACTGAAAAATCAAAATAAAAAACAACTCTTAAAATCAGTTTTGCAATATGTTCCAGCTCAGATCTATCCCTTCTATTGCAGATGAAGTTATCATAATATAACCCCAAGATCTATCATACATCTTCTCACAGAAAGCCTCTCTGGCATTTGTTGATAGAAAAGGAAGCAAAATGTGCCTGTTAGTCTACAGGCTTTAATTAGCTCAGATGAACAACACATCCACAGGATCATTTTAAACACACAGGGTAGTAGCTTTCTGAAAAGAAGCAAACCAAGGATGACATTTGGATGAATTCTGATGAGAACATAACAATCCCCAACTGTCTGAAAGCTGAGGAGACTCGAGCAAGTTCATGTAACTGGTTCTGCTTTCTATAATTCTTACACTCATACTGACACTAATTCCTTTGTTAGTCAAAAGGCAAATGAGAAAAGACATAGATGTGTATCATACAGGCTCTAATTCTGCAAGGTGTTTAGTACCTTTCAAAATAAAACATTATTCAGTCTGGAATATCCTCTAAACATTCATCATGCGGCTGAGGCTTTTTCAGTTGCAGGGATGGGCTTGGATAGCGGTAGTACAGGAGTTGTGGCAATGTAGAGCTCAGTAGTGAGGCTGGATCAGCACGGCAGTGCTTAGCCCACATGGGTAGCTGCTGGGGATAATCTATTAGAGAGCTTAAAACAAGCTCAGGTGTTCCTGTGCGGCCACAGAGGAAGCAAACTCAAGTGTTGCAGCTGGCTAATGCCACCATCCTCGTGGCCATGCACAGCCTCCCTCATGGTTTCCAGGGAGGCAAGCGCAGGGGAGAGGCTCTGGAGCAGATCCCACATGCTTGTGTCCACGTTCGATGCAAACCAGAGTACTCTTTTCTCAGTTTGCGTTGCTATGCTCTGTCCTCTTTTGTAACAGTCCTTATGTTCAGCCAAAATGGCAGCAGCTATGAGAGAGAGAGAAAGAAAGGAGGATAGGAGGGAGCTGCGGAGTAGTCACCCTCCCTGCTGTTCCTGGGCTGAATAACTGATACTCTTTTTATTTTTGATCACACTGCCTGTTAGCAGCACAGATGGTAAAAAATACCCCCAAATGGAAAGGAGTGCAAAATAAAGATATAACCATGTGGAACCTAGACAGGCTGACTGTGTGGGGTAAGTGGAGTATATTTGAATGCAGCTAAATGGCAAATCATCCATTGAAGAATGCAGCGTAGAGTGTAGGCTTGCAGGATAAGGAAATTTATCCCAGCACTTTCAGGAAGGATGTGTGGTCCAACAGATAGTTGGGTGACTGTGAGCTCCCCGTGGGACATGAGGCCCACAAAGGCTAAAGTAGGATGTGAAAATATGTCTGCATCCATTTGCAAGGAATTCACTACATGCCTGTCTTTGACATCAGTGCAAATCCTGGAGTGACAGCTGGTTCCTGGTGCCCACAGCTTAGATAGGATGCTGATGAACTCAAGGCTGTCACAGCAAAGTCGGGGAATGATCAACAGATGAGGAAATGCCTTCTAGTAAAGGACTGTGGCAGCTCAATTTGTGTAGCTTAGCAAAAACAAGTGGCTTGGAGGTACTTTGATTATAGTCTAGGAGTACTTTCAGGGGCACATAAATGGGATGTTAAGTTTCATCATGCTGGCAGAGAATGGCATAATCAGGCTCAACAGCCAGACACTGAAGCATGATAAACTCAACCAGACGTATGGCACCATATTCTTAATGGGGATAATACTTAATTCCTGGGACCTCTTTGTAATGCTGCGGTGGTTTCCACCACCATGGAAACTGTAAGATTGAGAGGGGTGGTTTTCCACTGATATGCTCTAACACAGGCAGAAACAAACTCAGGACCTTTCTTTGTCTTGAGTTTTAGAAAAGCTCTGAGTGGGCTGTCACAGCATCTCTTTTGGGTTTTCAGTACCAAGACACTTGTATCTTAGCTGGCCCAGCCCAGTGTCTTTCTTGAAATTACGGTTTCTCTGCATGTATGAGACCTATATTTCAGCCATACAATTACAGCTTGGCCCCAGAATGCCCTGGAGGCCTTGTATAATGGTAGAGAGCTTGAGGGATCTGGCCTACAAATAAGAGAAGAATCAAAAGCTTTCAGTGCCTGAAATCAGATATTGCTATTGTCTGTAGCAGCATGCAACTTGTTTGCTAATGAGCTCATTAATCCTTTGCTCTCTGAAGCTTTTGCCTTTGAGGTTAGATAAAAGCAGTTCTCCGAGGAGACTTCCTCGTCGTTGGCTGCTTTTCTTCTCCAGGAGCAAAGATGAAGCCCATGCAGAAGGGCGTGTTTTGAGTCAGGAGTTAGGCATTTGTTGAAAAGGGCAGCTAGGGTTTTTCCTTGATATCCCAAGTGGTGATAATATTGTTTAATGTCTGACAGCTTCTGAAAGATTTACTTTGCTTAGAGGGGGTGGTCGCTGAAACTGTTCTGCAGATGGAGGGGAGCTGAATCACATTTGTGAAATTGTGCTCAAGCTCTTGCCTCCTAACCTTGAAACTTGGATGTATCACAAAACCGTGAGTGTTTTGGGGCCCTGGGAGCAGGTAATGCAAAAATAAAGCCATGTGTATTACGGATGCCAATATTTCTCATGCATCAGCATTTACGGAGAATCAATATGAATGCTTCCATGAGGATTAGTTTACAGCCCATTCATGTTGCTGAAATTACGTTGCCTCCTTTTTGGAGCACTCCAGAAGCCAGAGGAAGGCAGTAATAGGGGTGAGACTGTGGTCTATACAGACATAAGGTCTTCCATAGGGACAGGGCATTGCTGCTGAAGACCCCCATGTGGAAAGCTAAAGCCCTCTACCTACGTTTTAGTAGATGAACCTGACATGATGGCCTCACTGCTCCCTGACAACATCCTTGTGCTTCCCTGAAGGGGAGTTTTCTGGCTCTGGATTTGGGGTGTGGGAAGGAAAACAGTTGGAATGCTTAGACAGAGAGGAACTCACTGGTGAAGGCCTGATCTTTACATTGGGGTGGAGGTGGGACCGGGAGGCAGTGGGAAGGAGAAAACCTCAACTATTTTGATACACTAAAGGTGGTAGGTGCCTATTTACTGACACTGTTACACAACCAGCCTGCATATTGCTTTTTTTCCTGGCCCTCAACATATGGAAAGAACATTATTTCTTCCTTTTTTAAAAAACAGATGGGGGCTGCTGGTCGCCATGGCTCTCTTCAGAGTCAGTTCACTATTTGGAATGTAGATGGATTTGGTAAAATATATTCCTCTTATGAACTGGCAAAGATTTGAAATTTAAGTTTCCTGAGTTTCCTGTACTGTCTTCAAAGAAAAGCAGTTGATGCTTTTTCCCTCTCTTAACAGTCGTACTACAGAAGTCAAATAACACAGAAAACAGGAAATTAAATGAATTACTGCAAAATCCTGCAGATGATTCTAATTTTGTTTTTAGAGTTAATGAAGATAATATGCTTTTATATAAAACCATAAAGTAAGTATACTGCTAGAAACTTCTTGCTTGTAATCAATTTACTTGCACTATACTTCATGTCAGAGTCTTTTTACTATAACCTCTATCCATAATAAAAGGAAACAGGTATTTTTCATGTAACATCTTTGGAGAGTATGTCTCACAGCGACTTCACGACACTCTCTGGGAGCTTGGGAGCTTATAAAGAGATCTCTTGAGCTCTGTGTTCAAGAAATATGCTTTTACACGCATACCAGCAGAAACTGGAGCAGCTTTCAGATAAAGACAGGGCCAGTGACAATGCCCAAAAGCTTAAGGCAGGAGACTGAAAAGATCTTCTTAAAGAATGAAGAAAGCTCTGCTAACAGATTGAAAGTATTACTACTCACTGTAGTACTCCAACATTTCTGTTTGCTGAAAATGATTGCATTCCTCTGTTGCACTGGAGACATCATATGGCACAGTCCCCTCTGGGGACTGTTGGCTTATGTATGTGAAATGAGTTTTGTTGGTCTCAATCCAGGCAGGTCTCATCTGAAAGGCAGTCATGTCTGCTTCACATCCTGGCTGAAGCCACAGCAGAGAAGCCAAATCTGGATTTTCACAGCAAGTAGACTGACCAGAAGCATGGCTTCCTAATGGCACACTCCTCCAAATTCATTTTTGGCCACTTTTCAGAAGAGCTCTCCTCCTCCAGACCTAGTGTCTTCCATAGGTGTCAGGAATGTGTGACTTCTTAAAGAATATAAAATGCTACTTTGTATTTTGTGAAAACAGATACCAGTGAAATACCCAGAAGAGGGTCATACCGACATTAGTGCGTGACATGGGTCTAGCTTTAGTTAGTGAGGAAACCTACCATATGGTTGCCTTTGAAAATCACCACCCCCAAGCTATCCTGATACCTACTGACAGATGCAGAGATTTGTGACAGAAATATTACAATTCTGAGGTAAGTGTTAATGCAGATATGTTTGTGAAAGCGCAAGAAGCAGCAACAGAGCAAGAGTTAAAAGAATTGCCTCTATTCGTAACTGAGAACATGACTGTAAAAGCTGTAAAGCTGGTAAACACCAAGGAATATGTTGTTTATGGCAAGACCAGGGGGCCTGTGCGCTGATATAGCAAAAGCAGTGCAAACTACCCATCAGCAGAAGTCTTGTGCTCTGGTACCAGGAGGAATACAAAAAAAGTACAGCCTGGTTCGTGTGCCATTGTTCTTCCAGCTCTCCCAACAGGGCAACAGACTATAGCTGCAAAGATACCTAAAACTGGGAAACAAAATAGTAAGGAAATTTGCCTGTATGTCTTGCTGTTTTGGAATAAATATGTGTGAGAGTGTCAGGGTGTTTAAGCAACTTAGGCAGAGACTTACCACTCACCTTTCACAGGGTCTTGTGCTTTGTCTTGTTACACTACTTTCCTACACAGGCAGGAAATAACACTAATCTATAGCTGGGAACCTCAGCTAAAGGTGTCCACCCCTTATGCTTTACTAAGGAGTAGTTGCTTTTCTCACCAATATTTCAACAGCAGAACTTAGAAAATAATAATTGACAACCTGTTGTATCCAGAGGCCATGGGAGCTTGCTCTCACCTGTGAGACATTTTGATTGTCTGTTGCTTGAGAAGGATGACAGAAGATGAGTTAAAAAAAATGCATATTTGCACTTTCAAAATGTCATTAGTCAAATGGTTGTCTAGACCTGTAACTCCAAGCATGTAAATCAATGCAGGTTTGGGAGCTCAAAGCACACACTCATCTCTTTTCACCTTGTACAAAATTACCAGAAGCAGTCAGAAGGAAAAGTCCCCACTGCTCCTGACCTGGAAAGAATGCTGGTGCTGAAATGCCACTGCCTGAGGCGCCAACACAAACAGCTAGGGGGAAAAGTCAACTTCACAGCACGGAGGGGTGGGAGAGGGAACAGGATGGGATAGATTACTGCAATAGCAGAGAAAAGGCTGAAGAGCAGGGAGTCGTGTTCCTGTAGTTAATGGAATCAGCTACTGAATGAAGTAAGAATAAATAACATGCCAAAAATCAAGCTTTACACTTGATATAACTCATTACTAGTTTGTAGATACAAAGGCACAGAGAAAGGGTTTATAAAGAAATGGGAAAAGTGCCATAGTTCAGAAAAAGAAATGTGTTGTAGTTTAACCTGGCAGGCAGCTAAGCACCACAAAGCCATTCACTCACCCTCCCCCACCACAGTGGGATGAGGGAGAGAGTCAGGAAAAAAAAGGCAAAAACTCATGGGTTAAGATAAAGACAGTATAACAGGACAGAAAAGGTAGTAGTAGTAGTAATAATAATAATAATCAGAAAAGAATATACAAAGCAAGTGATGCACAATGCAATCGCTCCGCACCCACTGACCAGTGCCCAGCCAGACCCTGAGTAGCAGCAGCCCCCCAGGCCAACTCCCCCATTTCTATTTTTCAGCATGACGGCACGTGGTATGGGACATCTCTTTAACCAACCTGGGCCAGCTGTCCTGTCTGTGTCCTCTCCCAGCTCCTGGTGCACCCCCAGGCTCCTTGCTGGCAGGGCAGCACAAGATGCAGAAAAGTCTTTGACTCAGCGTAAGCACGGCTCAATGACTAAAACATCGGTGTGTTAGCAGTGTTATTCTCATTCTAAATCCAAAACACAGCACCACATCAGCTACTAGGAAGAAAATTAACCCCATCCCAGCTGAAACCAGGACAAATGTCTCTGCTGACAGTAAGGCAGGTAGTATGAAGTAAGCAAGTAGAAGTAAGGAGAGTAGATAGCTCTGGGATCTGGCTCACGTAGCACTGAGATGTATGCAGAGCAAGTGCTCTAAATCTGTGAGCAGGGAAGAGGCAGCTATGAGAAAGAAAAGCCCAACAAAGGTGAGGTCTGACAGATCACCACAAGAGCAACTGGAAGAATGAGTAAATCAAAACAAATGAAGTAGATCCCAAGCAAAGGAGATCAGTGCCTCATTCCTGAGATCGTTACTGAATGTCAGAACTCCTCTTGAGAGGTGACATCCACAGGTCAGTATCTGCAATGCTCTTTTTATGTTCAATGAAAAGCTTATGTCTGTTAGATCGTAACAGTAAACTTGGAAACCTTCCCAGTGAAGAACCTCAGCCTGTGGCTGAAAGGGGTCAAGGTTGCTTTCCTCAGTAGCTGGAGTGGCAGATAAATCACCAAAGACGATTCACAATCTTTGACAGCTGTGAAGACAAGAAGCATGCCTGCATGAAGTCTCTACAGAACACGGGTGAATGGAGGTTTACTATTTCCTATTCAGCTTGAGTCTCAGTGGTTGTCGTGGGTTTACACAGCAAGGTTTTGGTAGCAGGGGGCCACAGAAGTGGCTTCTGTGAGCAGAATCCAGAAGCTGCCCCATGTTAGATAAGGGGCCCTCCACTCGCCAGAACCAGGCCAATAAGTGATGTTGTTTGTGCCTCTGGGAGAGCGTATTTAAGAAAGGGGGGAAAAAAATGCAGCTACTACACAGCAGCTGGGAGAGCAAGGGGTAAGAACCAGCCCTGCAGCCCCCAGGTGAGTGCAGCAGGAGGGCAGGAGGTGCTGCAGGCAGGCAGCAGCAGTTCCCCTGCGGGCTGTGCAGGGAGAGGCCCCTGGTGGAGCAGGCTGTCCCCCTGCAGCCCATGGGTCCCACATCGAGCAGATCTCCACGCTGCAGCCCCCCCATGGGTGGAGGAGCCCCCGGTGGAGCAGGTGGATGTGGCCTGGAGGAGGCTGCGGCCCATGGAGAGCCCCCGCAGGAGCAGGGGCAGAGGGTGACCGTGAAGGAGTGGTGAAAGCAAAGTGTCAGGGACTGACTGCAGCCCCTTTTCCCCGTTCCCCTGCTCCACATGGGGGGAGGAGGTGGAAGAGGGTGGATGGGGTGGAGGGGGGGAGGAAAGAAGGTGTTTCTGGTTTCTTTCCTTTGTTTCTCACTTCTCTAGCTTGCTAGTAACAGGCAATACATTTTACTGATCTCCCTACTCTGAGTCTGATTTGCCCATCACATTAATTGTTGAGCAATCTCCCCATCCTTATCTCAACCCTTGAGCCCTTTCCATCATATTTTCTCCCCTTTCCATTTGAGGAGGGGGAGTGAGAGAGTGGCTGTGGCGGAGCTCAGCTGCCCACCCAAGTAAAACCACCACCATGGTGTATAGTGTCAGTGTTGCTGAGACAACGACTTTAGGGAAATTCTGCCTCTGCCTAACTGTGCTTCTGTGTGCGTGTAAAAAGCACATAGGAAATAAATACTGTGTACGACCTCCCACTGTGTATCACATGGGCTTCAGAAATACTTCAAAAAAAAAATAATAAGTACAATTCTCTATAGGGAAGAAGGGACTGGAACTCTGTATGTATGATGTTTAGGTAAGGGAAGACATCCCATCAGTAACATGTAGTTTGAAGACAGTTGAGGCTGCAGGACTAGAATTACATGAAAGAAATGCACATCATCCAGAAAAGCCAGCTGCAATTTTTAGGACCTCTGATTGATGTATGAGGAGAAGAGCAGACCCAAAATGGGACAAACCTGAAATGCCACCACTGGAAGTATGTCTAGTGAAGTCCCCCATGTGATGCACTTGCAGAGGAATGTCATGACTAACCTGACTGCAGGATGATTTCTTGAAACTGACCACATTTTGCAAGCGTTATTTGATGTCATTTCCAAGCCTAAAGTCACTGCAGCAGACGTGAGCATTTTTCTGTTGATGGGTGCAATAAAAGTTATGCAGAGATAGATGGATGCCTGAAGCAAACTGTTCAGCTGATTATCAGGCATCAAAGCTTGGGCAAAGAATGCTTAGAGAATATACAGCTAGCTGCCTGTAAGAAGCTAAGCAAGTGTAGATTCTCGGTATCTTCACTTCCACAACAGGTCACAAGTACCGTATGGACTGAATAGATAGGAAGCATAGGGAAGTTGTTGCTTAGATCCAAGAGGCTCTTCTTGTCTTGTATTATTTTCTTCTAACCTACAAGTAAAGGGACTCCTAGAGAGAGCAATGCATGTCCATATTAAAGGGAAAAATAAACAATACGGAGACTTCCTCTTGCTCACCAGAGCAATCCCTTTGCACTAGACAGCATTACAGGGCCAGCTCAGTAGCGATGGTTGCAAATATCAGAACAGTGCACTGACGGTCTTAGGGTTAAATCCTCATCCTGCCATAGGTAGCTCTGCTTAAAGCATGTGACACAGACACACCAAATCTACAAAGGTTTAGGCAGGATCATTTTTAACAGTCAGCCAGCGGATTGTGACCTACCTAGACTTCAATAAATTCTGATGTAAACTTGGATCAACAAAAAGTACTAGGCAACACTTGCAACAGCTGCCCCTAGGGAACACATCTAGCTGAAACACAGCTGAGTATGCAGCATGAGAACTTCAGAGGAATTTTCTGAAGAAACATTTTCTCTCAAAACCTGCCCACTTCAGAGTAGCCAGCATCTTGCTGGTTTGAGTTTTTCCTTAGGAGATGCAACATAAGAATTCAGTGGCCTCCTCTTCATACACCTGTAGCATCACCTAACAGCATCAACCAGAAAGAACTGCTGGAGCTCATTTGGCCCAAAACCTTGGTGGGGTGAGATCTTTGACAGCTCCAACTGTTCAGTCCTCTTGACCTACTGATCATCTTTTTTTAATGTTGTTTGAATTTCTGTGAAAAATTAAGTATCAGAGCCCCTGGGACTGGAACTTCAGAGATATGGCTGAGCTCATGAACTATTGGTTATCTCTGGGTACAAGAGACAATCATTTTTTCATGCCAGAAGATGTTGGTTTCATCCTGGTTTGGAAGAGGAATACCACTGAAACCTTTAAAAAAATCTGTAGGATAAAAAACCCTGGTGTCTGCTCACTGTCTTCACAGATCTCAGAAAGAACCATCAAAAAATAACCACTGTTTGTACTGCAGAGAGCACTCAAATAACCCTAATCATGGAGCAGAGCTCTGCTTGGAGCAGATATTGTACCAACAAAGAAAATAAGGCAGCATGAAGGTCAGTTTCCAGGCCTGTACCCTCACTCTTGCCACAGAATGTGCTGCAACCCATAGACACCAACACCTCATCTAAGACCCTTGCTCTTCACCAGAACCTTTATTTGTTTGTTTTTGTTTGTTTTCTGATTTCTGTTTTTTTTTTTTTTCTTTTTTTCTTTTTTTCTTTTTTTCTTTTGTCCACAAGCCCACTGCTGTGTCCATTTCTAGAGATTCCTCCTCGATTCACATTCTTCTGAATAAGTCCTCTGTCGAGGGGTGAAGGCCTGACTCAGAGGAACTCACAGAATGGTGTTCAGGCAGCCTTCTCAAGAACTGTCTTGCACAAAAGATGTGGAAGCAATTCAGTGTGTCCAAAACAGTCAGTATCCTTTCCTTGAGATGTTGTGAGTATGCTTATCACTACCAGTGTCAGGTCTTGTCTTTGTGACTCAGAACTGCATTTGGGTTAAAATTGTTTAAAGGCAATAATTATGTTCTATGACAGGAACTGAATCTCTAGTGGAAGTTTTTAAAAACAGCAAATATTCTGTCATCCACAACACAAAGACTACTGACAACTGGAACAAACAGAACTGAATTAACTGCACCCATAGTTTGCAATGAAATCCCATTGTGGATATCAAACATCTGCAGTCAATATTAAGAAGTGGCCATCATTCTATGGCTAAGCTCCACAGCAAAATTCCAGACCACATTCTTGATAATCTCCCAATTTTTCTACTAGTTCTCTAACAGTAAAGCCTGGGGATCTGAGAGGCTATTCAGGTTTAAAATTGCAGCTTCTGTGTTGTTTTTTTTTTTAAGTCTGAAAGGTGACACATGTTTTTTTTCTATCATATTGTAGTATCTGGAATTCTTGCTCATGTTCTTTCTAGCACAGTCATTTGTGGGACATGTTTTATTTGCTGACAGACTGCCACAGTTAAATTTCAGCTCCCAGGGAATTCTTGCATATTCTCGTTATGTAGGCTCTTTTCACTACTCTGGCCTGTTCTCAAGTCTAGTACAAAAACTGATTATGGAACAGATTAAGTGCAAAAAGTTCCTTCTCCATTCTGATATCCTATGCAGGTCATACAAATCCAAATTGACAAAAAAAAAAAAAAAAAAAAAAAAAAAAAATTCTGTCTTTCCACTTTTCTTTCTCCACAGCATCAGTTCAAACTACTTTAATGAAAATTGTGATGAGTTGGTATGGAAGATAAAAACTATTTATCTTTTAGTCCCAGCATAACTCCCATAACTTTCTATTTGCCTAGACGTTTATCTTTTTACAGTATCTTCTTATCTTCTTTCTCCGTCAGCTTGTAAATCCAGGTCACTGTTTTCTCCTAAGTTTTTTACCTTTCGTGTGGAGGGGTTTACAAGGCAGCTAGCATGCTGACAGGAGAGCACTAATTTTTTGAGGTGTATAACCAGGTGGAATTCTATGTGGTAGGAAGCAAAGGGCAAAGGCAGGAAACCCAACCAGCAGCCAGTTAGCAACTGAGAACAGGGAACTTTATTGTAGGGAGCAACCTAAAAAAAAAAAACCACACAGCTTGAGTTTTTGGTAGCCTTATTAAAGAGGCGGTTTGGTCAACATCTCCTCAAAAACTGGAAGGAAAAGATTGAAACTTAGATACTATGTACACCTATGTCTGTGCTAAGTGGACAACAAATAAAAGATTTAACAGTTAGGATCTAAAAGATCTTAACACTTTTAGGTATGTTCAATTCTAATACATATTCTAGGTATTGTGAGTCTGGGCTGGTGCACTTTACATGGTATGAAAGTTTGCAGGAACTTTTAGTTTTCAGTTTCTCTTCCCTGCTTGTGCTCAGAAGATGGCTTGCCAGCAGACCACATTACCTGCTGGCCATGATGCAGAGAAGGAGATCAGGTGAAGAGCTGGTCAAAAGTTTGAATATTTTGGTTTCATTAGGCTGGTGGCAGAAGCAAAAAGTGATCTGGGTGATCAAGCTTTTTGAAAAGGGAAATAAAATTCTAATTTTCTCTCAATTGAAAACTATGGTCAGAATGTTTCCATACCATGGATGGTGAAATTGAGTTAAAAACAAAAATCAAATCCCTTGGATGGAGCAGATGGGTAGCACCTAAAAGAATCATGCCATTGCTTCATGCTTACTCTGCTGAGAAAGTCTGCGTGATCCCCTTCCTCTGTTCTTGCTGTCGCTTGGCTTAGGTGGATGTGAGAGAGGAAGGGTAATCCACAGCAGGGTCTAAGGCAGTATAGGATCTGCAGCAGAACAACTTTCTTTGCACAAATCATAGCCAAGAAAGCAAGAAAAGATCAGAGCTCACAAAGGGGATGCATTTTTGTAGAAGTAGGAGAGAGAAGTGAGTACTGCATATATGTGGGGAGAGGTTCATATTCAGAGGAATATAGGTTTATTTGCAAAACTTTGTTCAACCGCAGGGGCAGAAAGATGGGCAGTCCTGGGTTTTAACAAGGAGCCTGGGGCAGCCCAGTTCAATACAACAACAATCCAAGGATTTAGCTAAAGCAGAGTACTCACAAACTATTGGCATTAACCACGTTGTGCTAAGCATGCTTACTCTGACACTGCCAGTTCTTCATCGGGCACCTTCTCCTTGTTCATTCCACACAGAGCCTCTAGTGTGTCTTCCTGGGTGGCCATAGCAGGAGCTAACCATGCTCGAGCACATTTGCTCTGCCCTTGCTGCCTTTCTGGCCTCAGCTGTTCACTGCTTGGTATATGATACAGCACTGATACATTCAAACTGCTTTCCCAAAGTAAAAGCTACCCACACATTGTGCTGCTATGCACATACCAATGATTTTCCAGTCATATCAAGTGTAGTGTAGCCACCCGGGTTATTTATGTCTAGACTTCAAGGACTGTTCGACTGGGCAGGGTCTGTTCAGTGGTCTCTAGAACTGGCTATTTAAGTGCTTTCTTTTGAATGATCTCATCTGGCTACTACAAACCCCTGAACTATAATGAGACAGCTGCTTGAGGCTGCTTCATCCCCATGCTGCCACAGGGGATCCAGCTTTAGTTCCCAGCATGAATTCCTAGCTCTCAGCAACCTGTACCATATATTACGAAGGTCAGTCATTTGGGAACACGTGTAAAGAGGAAATGCTTTGTAGATTTCTGCAAGCCCAGGAGTATTGCCAGACTGTGAACATCATTTCTCTGCTAGTGTACAGACCTCCTGAATGATGGGTCATGGGAAGCCTCAGGTGCTACTTTGGCAAGTGCTGTCTTCCAAGAAAAAGGAATCAGAGCCCTTTTCTGCAAAGGCTCAGTAATAAACAGCACAAAAAATACTTGGTAAACACATTATTCTTGTTGAGGAAACCGCTCTTTCACAGTTCTGGGAAAAGAAATGATTTAGTCTAATTTTGATGCTGGAGTCTGCAGACAATCACTCTAACATAGTTCCTTTTATCATCATAATAATATGGTTTCCTTTCCTAGAGCTTATTTTTCTCCCTGGTAGATATGATGTATTGTGCTCTTGGGTTTCCTTAAGAGCTTCTTTTCTCTCTCAGTGCTGGTTTCTAAAACCATTCATTTTTATCCTGTCCTCACTTTACTGCTTAAGCGTTTGTAATGTTCTAGTATTCCATCTATTTTAATTGAAAGCTTAGCCAATCCAATAAACGTTGTTTTCTCCCCATTTAGACTGATGATGTGGCAGGATTAGAACCTGATCCAGGCTACGGTGGGGTAGCTGGCTCATCTCAGTGGGAGAGCTGGAATGGAGTGTTAAATTGCTGCGAGAAGAAACTGTTCCAAAGCCACGCGGATTCTTCACAGTGCTTCCTACGCCAAACATCCTCACTCCCACAGGGAAGAAAAGCAGCGTGGAAAGGTGGCAGTGCTCGTAATCTGTGCGACTGGCACAGGAGGAGCAGCCTGTGAGCAGCCTCTGGCTCCACCGACTGGCATGTGGTTCCCTGGGGTAGTGAGGCTGTGAGGGGGCCCCAGCTGATATGGGGCCGGGGCTTTCCCCCTGCTCATCTCCAGCACAGGGGCCCAGCACTCACAGCCAGTGCTGAAAGCACAAGGGAGGGCTGCCACTGGCAGCTTTTGTGCTGGTCTCGGCGTTGAGGCCCACTGGAGATCTGGCATCTGAGGAGCAGAGAGCAAGAGCCTCCAGGAGCCAGCAGCACCAGCAGGAATGGGAGGCAAGCAAAAGCCATGAGTGGTTGGTGTTCCCATTTAGCACTGCCCTATTAAGCAGTGTTCTTTGCTAGAAATAACACCAACCTCAAGCATCTTCCTCTGGGAGGCATTCCAGTTAGGAACTTTTTCCATTTAACCGAGAAATGCAGGGTGTTAAAAAGTGTTCAGTCTGGACTACAGTCAAATAGGAAAATAAATAAATAAATAAATAATGTGTAATTTAAGCTGGAGAGCAACAAGTAAATAAGTACAATGGACAGCATTCACTTTTTTTTCTTTCTTTTTTTTTTTTTAATCAAACCTGTGTGCAGAATAGCAGCTTTCTGAAAGAAGTCTGAAAGAAGACTTTTTTTTTTTTTCTTTTTTTTCTTTTTTTTTCCCGAAACTCCTGGTTTGTGCTGTATCAGTTCAAGGGAAGGACAGGTTTGCTCCCATGTTACCACTCAAGTCAGCATCCCCTCATCTTCCAAAAATAGTTCAGTAATTTATTTGGTGTGCTGGTGTAGGTATGCACAAGCTTGGAGGGTTCTCAGCATTTGGAAAGGGAACATTATCCAAATGCTGATGTCCATCTAGCTGCAGATTCAGTCAGGGTCCGAGGGTGTTTTCTGAAGATGTCCAAGACAGAGGACCTGTAATGAGGTTTTCCAAATGCTGTTGCTCATGTCAGGATCTGATCTTCCCCAGAGCACCCATTGCTCTCACTTTGGAGGCTTAGCTCAGCTCTCAGTTACTGTTTCTCTGCCCTTCTGAACTGCCCCATGTTCTAAGTCTTTAACACACCTGAGAACATAAAGCAAAAATATTTCTGCTTCAAAACCCCCACACAGGTCTAACTGACTTCCTAAACCCAGTGTGGCATTGCGCAACTCAAGTGCCTAGCTTCAGATATTCCGCATACTGATGTACGATGTTGTAGAAGAAGGGAATCTGTTTTTCTGTCCTCTGATGAAGGAAAATCAGTTTGCACACAATCAAACGTCTTACACATAATGGATTCAAATTCCAAGAAGCCAATCTTCTTTCCAGAGGGTTGGGAAGCATTACCTCAGGTCATAAGACACCATCCCTATGTAAGGGAATTCATCAGAACAACAGAATTAAAGCAAATTCCAAGCCGGATTCTCTGGACAACAAATTTGAAGTTGGTCTTTTCCAGACGAAGCCTTCTAATAGACAAGGGGTTGTTCCAGCAACCTAATTTGTTATCTTGAGTGTGTCTTCATTTCCTGTTTCACTTTATTTATTTATTTATTTATTCCCCTGAGAGGTCTTTTCCTCCCCTCAGTCTTCCTGGGATCTCCACTGCTCTTCATGTTCAGGTGCGAGCTCTGTAAGTTGCGCATGGTATCTGAATTCTCTTGAGATGGCCCATTTTGAGCAGAAAATGAATGCTTTTAGCAAACAAAATCTTTTTGCCTTCTAGGCAGAATATATATATAAAAAATCTGCTTATCATTATTCCTTCTTAAGATTTTTTTTTTTTTTTTTCCAAAAGAAAACCCCAGTAAGATTCCAGGTCCACATCTGTCAAGCATACACACAGACCAGAACTATGTCACCAAACAGTGAGCTACTGAAAAAACATGCTTGCATGAGTTTTCAATGTGTTAACTCATTAGCTGACAGAAAAAGCTTTCCAACTAACTTGGACACAATTAATTACACCATCAGTATAAGCAAACATCATTTTTGCAGTCAAACATAATAAGTCAGAGCAAGTCCACTCATTTCTGCTTAATAAGGATCCCAAAATGTTTTGCAAATATACTGATTTTGTCTTAAATCCTATCAGTGCAATAAGCAGAAACCAATTAGCAGTTTATTAGTGTGCTAAGGTGTTAGTAATTCTTTTTATATAATGAATCAATGTTTCTGTATTAACCTTCAGCCACTGATTAAGCAACTGACTAAGGCACATACTAAACTCCTATAGGAACAGTCCACTGAAGTTAGGCATGTGTTAGTGCGTGTAAATTATAAAATGTATGTCACATTCAGGTTAAGAGGTACAAAACCTCTGAAAAGAGAGAGAAAAAAATAAAACTGATGTGTTTCCTATTGTTGTAGCATTGTTCAAAAGGTGTAGATACCTCCATTTCTCTTACTGTGCCTACTACCAAGTTGTGATTTGATGGTAAATCAACGCAGAACAGCTTTGTGAGGAGAGCAGCGAAGAAAATCGCTGCAGGTCCTAGTGCAGGGGTTAAGTAGCACACCAAAGCACCCAATATGATGGTGTGAGAGAGGTGCCCATGCACAACTGGAGCCCCTTGCTCTGCCCTGGTGGCTTTGAGCTGCCCAGGTATGAGTACAAGCTGAGCAGGGACTGCCTGGGGCCTGCAGCATGGTGAGGCATGAGTAGGGTACCTTGTAGAGAGCTGGCAGAGCTCCACCTGAATTTGGAGACAAGCAACATATCTGCTATCATGGCATGCAGCCTAGTCCATGTGGGCACAGACAGCTTGATGGCCTGAAGGGTTTCTGTGCCACCACACCAGCAGCCAGGGGTCCAGAGCTGAGGAGGACAGTACAACTTGAGTGTGCCTTTTCCATGTGACAATTGAGTGAAGCGAGCAACTGTTACTTTATTCCGAAAAAGAAGAGCCAAAAGATTTCATCTTCTCACTGAAGTGATTCATTCTGGCAGGTTTCAGACTGTGTGCAATAGCAGTCATGTAAAAATAGGTAACATTTGCTTTATTAGATTTTTACTGCCTGCCTTTGTTTCTTGGCGCTGTCCTTTATTGTACCAATCAATGACCTAGTAAATGGTACCAGATTAATGAAGTACAGTAAATTCACTGCTTTAAAAGCCCCGAACTTGCCAGAAATCCTCATGTGAGCAGAATAACCAAATAACTCATTTTAAACATGTTTTTCATACGCCAGTGGAAGGTAGTACCTATTAGAACAAAAAAATTGTTACACGTCTGCACTGCACCTGCACTTTCTCTGTGTCTTGTCTGTGTCAGCTCCATTTCCTCACCTTGATATTTGTGGGGTGGGAGAATTTGTCTCCACTACTGTATTCCTTGGAGAATTTGTGACCTAGCTGGTGTTCTTACGATGAGGTAAAAATAGGATGTCTAAAATCAAAAGTAATTTCCTCTGTGCAACCGCCGAAGGCACTCTTTATTGTCTCACTCATTTTCAGAAGAGGGAGGAGAAGAAGAAACCTCCTGGTCCCCTTCATTCTGTGGGCATACTTTTCTCCACTTACTCAGTAAAACATGATAACACCAATTTAATTGTGTGTTTCCCCCTTGATGGGCTGTGAAGCCCCTGAAGGCACTCGAGCATAATGCTGCTCTTCATGGACATTAAGTGGCTGAAGCATGCAGGTGCCTGTGCACCCCAGGACCTTGGTGTCTAACATCTGGAGACCTTCTCCACCATGGTTCCTGAGCTCTGCTGGAACAGGAGGAATGCTCTCTGAAGTTAACACACTCGGTGCCTCCAACGGTAGGGTTAGCAATGGGCATACATGTGCCAGAAGTAGTCACAGGATGCCACGTTCTCTCAAACTCAGCTTCGATTTCAGTCTTCCTATCCATAACCCACAGGAAGATGAGCTCCATGGTGCAGCTCCAGTATCTCTCATCTCAGATTCATCCTTCTGATCCCAGACTGGTTAGCTGCAGATCTGCAGTGGCTTGTGGCTGCAGTTTCTGAACAGTACCAGCAGCATGTATAGGTGTGGGCTTCCTCGGGCATGGGAGGAGGTGTTGGGTGGAGGAAGCTCTTCACACAGTTCCTGAGAACCTACGTCATGTAGGAGTTGTGGAGCTGTGGATGGTCACCCTGTGTCTGCCAAATGATGCAATTTCATCTCTTTGCACCAACGCTCACCCTCCAGAAATGCCACTGACAATGTTGATACTTCAATGACAGCACACCTCAGCTCAGCTGTACCTGCGACGCATTATTTAAAATGTTTGGGTTTTGTTCTTCTGTGACCAGCACCCTCTGCTTTTGCAGCACAAACAAAAATTCTCTTCAGAGGACTGTTTTGGTGTGACTGTCCCATGAAATGAGTACGCAACCATTAACACAAGGATCTTCTCAGAAGAGCTGTGTCTCTTTGTTCCTGCCACTGACTCCCTCCACCGAGTAGCACGTTGCAGAAACACAGATGCACGTGAGGGCAGGTGCAATGCCCTGACCATTGCCTGTACTGGTGGCACAGCAGAACTCACCATTTTCCTCTCCCACTACCATAACATAACTTTTCATAGGTGTCCCATGTTTGCTTGTTCCAGAGTGATTGCTTCTGTGGCAACAAAATCAAAAATACATTAAATGCTTATGAAATCTACAGCTGGTCAGAGGCTTTGTGAGGCTGATGGGCATTGACATCCTGGGGTCCTTCATTACTGTCATTTTCTCTGTGGCTACAGCCACCTTATGGTAAACTCTCCCAGTCACCAGTCACAGTATCTCCTCTGGATGCCTCTTTTGGAGTGTCAGAGATCTAACAACTACATCCATTCCACAAGATTTTCTCAGAGAGCTGCTCTGAGACCCTGGAAACTGCTCCTCGGCCATGAGGAGAGAAAGGGTATCTCAAAGCTCAACGTTCTTCACTCAAAGTGTGAAGAGTGTTTCTCTGAGTTTGCCTTCTCTGATGGGAATACACATCAAAACCAAAGTAAAACAGCCTGCCTTAAACAAGCCTAAAGATCTTGCCAGAAAATAAACCACAATCATACAAATCTGTCCCTTTGGCAGAGCGGGTGATGGTATGAACGATGATATTCCAGAACTGTTAATTTTATTTTCCATCAGCTTTGGAAAGCAGTTGGGTGTCAGATCAGTATACAGCAGGCTTAAGTGGATGCTGAGTCTATCCCAGCTCCCTAGAGCAATGAGGTGAGATTAATTTTTATTCAAGAATTCATATCACCATTGCCTGAAATTACCATTTGTATTCTTTCATAAATGGTCAATATACTCTTGGAGGAACTTAGGCAACCTAACCTGAACACCTGTGTTTGGAGCTTAAATTGGGGTTGTAGATTTGGGCTCAACCCCTCCTACCTTCAATGATCTGGCTGAGGAGATACAGCTGGGGAAGAGTGCTCTTGTCTCCTTGCAGACTCAAGGAAGAGACTGAGGGGGGTATGTGGACAAAACAGCCCAGCTGAGAGCTGAATTGTCCTCTTGGTTACCTCCTCCCTCCACTCACCCCACATACATCTGAGGGCAAACATGCTTCTAACTTAGGCACCTCGGTCAAGTGGGCCTTGCATCATCTATATAGCTCTGCACAGACAAGAGTCATGTATCCAGGGATGTGACTTAAAGTGCTCGTCCTCCAGCTATGGCATCAGCATCACTAATTTGTGCCTAAATCTCAGCCATTACTGCGTGTTAAATATGCCAGGTGAAAGGCAATATATTCTCTCACTAACACTCTCCTCCTGTCTTCTTGTTGACAAGCCTTCCCTACGGTCTCCTTAAACTAGCACAGATTAAATATGCAAAGACTATTTTAAAACAGGAAGCTTTAGGGAGAAGGAAATTTGAGGCTGTGTTACTGTGGCAGAATGTATTTGAGATGTGCTCCGTGCAAGCTGCGAGCTTACTGCTGTGGGAGGCACAGCACTGCAGCAGCTACTTGCTTTTCGCATGAACAAAGTGTGGGGAGGGAGAGAAGTCACACAGCCACCAAAGGTTGTGGCAGTGTCCCACAGCTTGATTCAGAGCATTCAAGTCAGGAGCTTCGCACTTCTCTTTGAATTCCAAGGAAATGCAAAGAGAAGCCTAATGTTAATCTGGGTGTGTGTGCTTCAGGAGTGCCCATTTCTCACATAAACCTTGTTTTGTTTTGTTTTGTTTTGTTTTTCTATTTCATGTTCTCTAATCTGCAAAGAGTGGAAAGTCCTTGACCGTAGGGGCCACACACCTGCTGATTCCTCTCCATGGACATGCATAGTATGATATTTTCACCTGCAAGCCGTTGTGTGCATGCCTACATGGATGGGAAGTCGGTGGCTTGGCTGAGGACACCTGGAAGTTTTCCCTGCTCTGAGCCCATTTTCTTCCTACACTCCTTTTCCTTTTTGGTTCTTCCCTGATGATTTCACTCTGATACTATTTCTGTTTTCTTTCTTTCTTCCTTTCTTTCTTCCTTTCTTTCTTTCTTTCTTTCTTAAACATCTTTTCTTCTCTTCCATCCACTCCTTTCCTTTCATTCACCTCTGTTTCTTCTCTGAGCTCCATGAACACCTTTGTTTCCCACACAGGGGTGGCAGTGCAGGGGTTGCTTGTCTATTTTTATTTCCCCTTTGATTTTTTTTCCCCCTCCCTCCAGTATATGTTTTTCTTCTTTTAGTTCCCTCTTCTGAATCACTTTTCTGTTTTGGTCTTTGCAGAACCATTATCCTCTGAATCGTCTTTGCTCTTGACTATTCAACACCCTCTGGGCTGACTCAGCCTGGGCTGTGTGGGAACTGATTGGGAGTGAATCAGCAGCTCAGTGCTCAGAAGGGAATTAACAATCTATTTACTCTCAGATGATTCCTGTCTCTCCACCTCCATCTCCAGTGACCATTTTACAAATAAAACTATTTATAATCCTCGGATATATGAACAGGCAAAGTGGTAGAGAGGGGCTGGAAAACTTGCGTTAAGGCAGTAGGTGGCTGAAACCATTAAAAGTTTCAAGTGGCAATAGCTAAAATAAGCCCAAGTGGAGAGGAGATTATTAGCTAGGAGACTTGAGGGTCCTACGCAGCAGGTGGTCTGTTTCCAGAAATCAAAATGTTCTAAAAAACAGCAAATATCTTTCACATTCAAGTGTTATTTTTATTTAATTACAAAAATGGTCTTTCCTCATGCAGAAGTTACCACAAAGCAGGAACAGCAGCAAGTACGTATACAGGGTGGAAACTTTTATAGTATACAGGAACATTTTCTGATAACATTTTGAAGTACACTTTCTGAATACTTCACTTCCAGCACAAAGACCCTTTTCCACACATGTGCTTGGAGCAGCTAATGGGTGAAAACCACAGAAGATGCAGAAGCTATTCTTCATCAAAGCCAGATTCCTCTACCTCTGGGGAAATGCTCTAGCTAATAGAATATTTCCTAATTATTGTAATTATTTAATATTATTGTACTGCCTGCTGTTCCCACTACACTGGATGTGGGAACACATCCAATGAAAATGTGGGAATATAGTGTATAGTGTTGACAGCAGGGTAAAACAAGAGATAGTCTATGATGTCAAGATCTTACTGTGGCATAAAGGAGATTTGAGCAATCAGAGGACTCATTCTGCAGGAGAGGGAACAGTCTCTCAACACTGTTTTTCTAATGCCTTCAGTCTGAATTTGACACATGCACCCCTGGATGAAACTGTGAGGTCTTTCTCTTGTTTCCCATGTGCTTGGAATTAACTTGTTCTCTTTTGTTCCGCTCAAAATGACAGTGATCTGTCCAAGTGACTTGGAAGCACCGGGAAAAGCAGAGCCTTGTCATTTCACTGAGTTTCAAGGCCTAGAGACCAGGATGATCATTCATGAAAAATGCTTCATGAAATTCAACAAGACTCTTGCACTTCACTCTGTGTGCTTTGTCTCAGTTGAACACATGTTCATGGCTGGCCTGTAATTTCAGTACTGCCAAGTGAAACAAATTGAAGGGAGAATACGAAACACAATATCAAAGCCAGAGTAGAAAGCATTTGCTTTGAGGAAGCATCCTCTGATTTGCAGGATGGAGGGGCCAAACCTTTGTTTAGGAGGAAATGCCTCAAAATATTCTCCATTTGGCATCTGGTAAACATTAAGCTTTTAACCAGTCCAATCTGACATAGGTTTTCTATATTAGATCTAGAAGTAACCTTCCATATAAATACAGTGTCATAGACCTGTCATGGAAGGGTGTAGAAAGATCAAGGATGGCATGAATTGCTAATAACCCTATTACTTGATATAAAAATGTACCACAAGAGAACCACTTACTTGGTTTCCGTTTTCAGAATGATTCACAGGTGATTATGAAGCAGCAGAGGACTATAAATACAAAAGAAAAAGAGGAGATATTTTTCATTGTTGACAAATTTTGGGGTGCCCACCAAAGCAGGTAAAACACGGACTTCAATAAAAGCTTAGCAGAGAGTTCAAGGAAAAACTACCAGATGACACTTGTGCATTGTCAGAGAGCAGGAGAGAGAAATATTAGTTTTTTGAAGCAGGTAAATAATTTCTCACAGGTCAAATGCAATGAGTTTCAATATGTTTAGCATTCAGGACGCTAAGGTTTTCATTAACAACAACCAAACTTTACAGAGACACCTCTGTAGAAGAACAATTCATCTGTTTAACAGCACACTATATGCCTAAGCAAATGTCTGGAGGGCTGGAAATATAATATACTTTAGGGTCAACCAAATAAAAGATCTTGCTATTTGCCTTTTCTTCTTCAGTGCTTTATTTGAGGAACAATCCTGTTAAAAACATCATTACAGAGAAATTGTCTAGCTCTTGCACAAATAGATTATTAATGAAGATGTTCCCTAAGAAGTCAACCTAAGGTTTCCAACTGGCTGGGTTTTTCAGTATCACATAATGCGAGTGGTACAAGGAGGGCTGCAATGTGTGCCACATGAGTTACAGAGAAAAAAAAAAAAAAAAAAAAAAAAAAAAAAAGGAACTCTGAATTAAAAAACAGAGCTTTTTTATTTTTCTGCAGACAGAACCACTACAGGATGGACATTTCCATTCAACAGAACAATCAGTTGCATTATCCTCTCAGCTGCTCATGGTCCCATTGCAGCAGAAGCAGGATGCAGACTCATCCTAGACTCCTTTCTTCTGACGGATTTTTTTTTTTTTTTTGAGGACCATCTGTTGTTCATATCAAATTCATGAAGGAAAAATTTTATCTTTTCAGTTTTAGAACTTTAAATCACTTCTAGTCCTTCCTCCCTGTTCTTCATCTTCTCGTTAGCTCTAATTTTTGAGCATGCGTTTGACCCCGAATGTCAGACAGTATGTTGAAATGAGGAGTTGCACACCCCGTTAGGTGACCACACACACTTTGATTAGCTTTTGAGGACACACATTCAGAGCTAAATCCTTTTGTTCTTGCTCTGTTTTTTCTTGCTTTGGCCATAGCAGAGGCTGGGTGCTGTTCACAAAGCCCTACACAGAGGCCTAGTGGGGCCTGCTGCCTCAGGGCCTGCTTGGAGGTAGGGACAGATGTGAAACCAGACAAGAAGCAGCAGCCACCTGCACAGCATTTTACTGGGACTAATGGCTTGGGCTGGGCACACAGGCATTAATACCACCTCTTCCTGAGGGCTGGTTGTGCTTTAACCCGTCAGGCAGCTCAGCCACTCGCTCCCTCCCACAGCGGGACGTGGCAGAGGATCAGAAAGACTGGAATCGGAAAGACAAAACTGTGAAAACTCATGGGACGAGATAAAGGCTCTTTAGCAGGTAAAACAAAAGCCGTGCTTGCAAGCGCAACCAAACGGGGAATCCATTTGCTGCCTCCCATCGGCAGGCAGGTGTTCACCCACTTCCAGGAAAGCCGGGCTTGTACTGCATAAGGGCTGGGAAGAAAAAAGCCATCACTCCATATGTCCCCCCTTCCCTTCTGCTTTACCCAGCTGTTATTGCTGATCGTGACCCCATATGTTACGGGACACCCCTCTGGCCCCCTAGGGCCAGCTGTCCTGCCCGTGTCCCCTCCCAGCTCCTGGTGCACCCCCAGCCTCCTTGCTGGCCGGGCAGCACGAGGAGCTGAAAAGGCCTTGGCTCTGTGCAAGCACGGCTCTGCAGCAACTGAAACATGGGTGTGTTACCACCACTACTTACATCACAAACCTAAAACACAGCGCCATAACAGCTACTGTCAAGGACATTAACTCTGTCTCAGCCAAAAAGCATTACAGGGCTCAATTTCTGTCAGCACAGAACCTGCCCTGACTAAAATTTGCTTTTATTGGGTCACTCTGTGGTAAGTGCAATAACAGAAAAGTCAAATAGAGAAATAAGTCTGAGCTCTGCTGCTGGTGACTGCTGCTGCCTGGAGAGGAAGCCAGGCACAGAAGAAGAGGAGATAGAGGCAGTGCAGAGCAGAAAGGTCACCATCGCAGAGACTAAAGCATATTTTTTTTTTACATCCCTGTAGCACCAGGGCATAAACCCAACAACTGCTGTATGACCCACCCCAAGCCTAAGGAATATGTGCTACAACCCACACCGTGATCCCCAGCCCCATGGAAAGGCAAAATAATTGCGAGTTCACTCTCCTCTCTTGAGCTATTTTTCAGCAAGCAGATTCATTTTCCCAAAGAGATGCTCAGGGCTGACTCTGCCTGGCATTTGAATGATATTGGGAAGCTGGCCTCTATAAAAGCTAATGATTTTAGTCACTAGCATTGTGAAGGTATTTTTTGCTGTTGTTCCTGGCATGTGTTCAGAAACATTACCATGCCACCAAAATACTTAACAAGTACAATTTGCTCAGAGTAGACTTTCAGGTGGCAGCAGATAGAGCTAACCAAAAAGTCTGAGAGATTTGCTTAATAAGTGCAATTCCTGACCTCCAGTTTGCTGCTCCTGACCTCAGTTTAGTGACCCCTCCGGGTATGGATTTTATTCCTCACAGTTTTAGGTCTGTGCCTAACAGGAAAGAGAGACTGCACAGGCCTGCTCTGCATGATCTTTCCTTCTTCAGCTATCATGTAATGGTTCTTGACGTGGCATATCAGAATGGAAGGATCTGTTGCCCTTTGTTTGCTTCAAAGTATTTTTTCTCATCCTCTACAGGAAAGAAAATGTTAAAAATAGCACACCTTTCCTATTCAAAGGCCATATTTGTGCAAAATGAAACAAGCTTCTCAACAGCCAGCAGAAAGAATATTGGTTTTGAAAACAATAGCACTACAGCATTGGGGTCCTTCATGTACCTTCCAAGTGAAGAGGAGTGGAGCTGCTCCAGCAGGAAAAGCAAAGAAAGGCATAATCTGGGGTCCTGAGAAGCCCTCCCAGAGTTCAGCGGTTCGGTTCTTCTTGCCATATATTGCCCCCTTATGGACAATAGGTGACCAGAAATGGTAACAAAAGGGATTCTCAAAAAAACTCTAAAGTTACTACTCTTATTATTGTATAAATGTATTATATAGTACCTAGATGGAACATGAAGTCCTGGAGACTCGTGAGTTCACAGCTATTCCAGAGCAACTTCAATGTCTTGGGTGCTGGAACGGGAATTATTCAAGAGCCTGATGACATTAAGTCAGAAATGACACAAGGCTATTTGAAGACAGAATTAGAGCCTAAAATGACCTTGACAATAGGAAGAGGGCGCAGCTCTGAAGAATAAGGACAAATACTCTGAAATTAGGCAAGAATAAAGTTACACTTGCATAGGGTTGGAAAAATTGTTTTTGCAGCTGTGTTTCACGAATGGATCTGTAGGTTTTGCTGAATCGTAAGCGGAGAAGGTTTGCACTTTTCCAGAAAAGGCAGATATTTTATGGAAGTACAAAAACAGAAGCAAGACCTAAGGGGAGGGAAAAAAAAAAAAGGCTTCTTGACTCAATGCTAGATGACCTTAACTTCTTGTATTAGGCAATTGAGCAGACTAGTTACAGAGCATGGAGAGCATCCAGAGAAGGCATAGAAGACTATTCAGAGGTTTGGAAAATAGGACTTTTGAGAAAATAGAATAAAAGAATAAAAACTGGACTTAAGCAAAGAAAAGACTGATAAGAAGCACTGTAATATAAAAAATATCTGCAAACTAGAAGATAGATCTTCTGCATGTCACTTGTGAGAAAGGTCACTGCTTATATCATTGCAAGGAACATTTACATTTGGCACAAATTAAAAATCTGGAGCCACGAGGAACATCAAGTACTAGATTGCTTGTCAGAAAGGTTGCAGAATTTAAAATCCTATTGGACAAGAGAACCTCCCAGAGCAAAGTGATGATGAATTCTGCATGGTAATCTTCAAGACTGTTGGCCTAAATATAGCTCTGAAATGTTTCCACAGAGACCATATAGGATGCTGGTTAAGACTGCCTTAATATTTATAGAAGGAACTCCAGGGTAACTTCCTAAAATTTACAGAAGGGACCCTAAGAAGTGGCTGAACAATGTAAATTACACATCAGGAAGGACTTACTAAAAGATAATGAAAATGAAAGAAAAACTGTGAGTGTGAGATAAGTTAAGTAGTATGCGATTAAAGACTGAGTTGGCTTTAACACAGAGAGCAGTCGAAACACATCTGAGAAACACTTATTTATTTTTTTTTCCCCTTTCTGTCTTCTCTCCATACACAGTGTCTTGTTTCTTTGGCAGGGAAGGTTGTAATAAGGCGAAAAGAGAGAGCACAAACGCTCCAGAGAAGGAGCAAAATATCGACTTGAGTCCAACTTCAGGCAGGTTTGATAATCCAGGACAAGCATCTCTTTGCCAGCGATCCTGCAGCTAGAACATACTCTGAGTGGACTGTGTCAGACATCTATGGAGGGGCCCATGCTGGCTGGAAAATAACCATTGTTCCCAGTCTCTCTTAGCAACGGCTCCTTCCCTTCATCTGACTCTCAACAAGACTCAAGAGCTCTGGAAGAAGATCACAGATGCTACGCCATAATGGGAAGGTCTTCCGAGATAATTTTAAGGGTGGCAGGACAGATGTCCACCACACCAAGCAAGTACTGAGCCTCAGCTGGCTCCATCTCCCCACTGGCTGCATGAGGAGTGTTTCTCAAGCTGGACTAAGGCCATCTGGACTGAGGACTGAATAAAATTTGTTGAAGCATATAAAAGATCTCTAGTGTGACTGTGTGAAGGAGGGGCGTGCAGAACAGCCTGGGTTCTGGCAGAAGCACTCCTGCCACAGACCTGTAAGCAGTATCCCTCCAGAGGAAAAAAGTGAGCCCTCTATACATCCCCAGAGTACCAGGTAGCTCTGCAAGGCAGTGTCTGGCTCTGAGCTGCCTTGGGTACAACTATTAATGGAGATCATGGTGTGAGGAATAAAGCCATTGGTATTTTCTTGGAGATGAACATGCTGACAGCCACTCACTTCACAGTTTCAGCTCTCCTCCCCCTTCCTGGATGGCAGTCACAGCAACCAACTCCCCAGCTGAAAAGGGTTCACTTTCCCCTGAAGAAGCACTTGGTTGCTAAGCAGTAACTATGTGGGCATTAGACCTCCACAAAATCTTGGGGATTGGCTTCACCAGAATGTCATGGTGAAGCTCAAACATCCCACTGAGATGTGATTACATGCAAAGTTTCCATTATAAAGAGCTAATTTTACTGCAGCAGCTTAAAATAGTTTTGTGTTGTGGGGTTTTTATTATTATTATTATTGTTTTTAAGTGATCAGGGTGGACATTTTTGTTGAGAGCTTGGGTAGGTGGATTCAGTGTGGTGGTCAATGGTATGAAGCCTACTGGTGTCCAGAGGCTAGCTGTGTAACTAGGGCGTCAGTGTTGGATCCAGTATTGTTCAACATCTTCATTAATGATATGGATCACGGGGCAATGTGAATGCTCAGTAAATTCACAGATGACTTAAAACTGGGGGGAGCAGCAGAATCACCCAAGGGTTTTGCAGCCAACCCTCGAGGGTTTGGAGGGACCTTGACAGGCTGGAGAGGTGGGCTGCAGGAGCCTTACGAAGGTCATCAATAAGAAGTGTGGAGTCCTGCACCTGGGGAGAGACAACCCCAGGCATTAGAAGAGTCTGGGGGCCACCCAGCTGGAAAGCAGCTCTGCAGAAAAGGGCCTGTGGGTCTTGGTGGTCACCTGGACTCATAGATGTTTGGGACTGAAGAAGAATTGGCACTATTTTCCACAGCAGCCAGGTGGAATGAGAGAGATGGACCCATCCCACCTGAGTTACTCAGTAATGCAGAATAACGTGCCTCAAAAAATTTACCTTGTCTTCTGCTGTATCCCAGGAGGATCCACACAGACGAACTTTCTGAAAGTGAAACACTTCCTCTCCCCTCAGCATCAGCCGTAAAAGCTAGTGTGCTGGCATAAAACTGCTGAACTTCCCTTTGAAGGCAGAGGGGTCATTCCAGAAGTGAGATAAGAGAAAAATGTTTTAAAAATTTGTCAGTCCTTCTTGTGAAGCAATACTTGCATGATGTACTCCCACACATGCATACTTTGACTCTGTAGACAAAAGTAGGATAAAGTGAGAGAGCATCTCACAGTAAGTGCAGTCACTGGATTAGACACTTGCAAAAACAGAAAACGGTGCTGTCACTACAGGCTGCAGGAGAAACGAGAGAGAAAATGTGCTACTTGCTGTGGCTGCTAGTTTGCTTACTTGTAGATGTTACAGGTTGTAGATGGTACCTTCTGTTAGTGCAAGGACACTGCGTGTGTGATATACACATTTTTAAATATAAAAAAAAAAAATATCATATTGGCTAATGCATAAAAGGTAGTTAGATCAGAACTAACTATTAGGCAAATAGGAGTATGTTCACCACCATTAGCCAGCCAAAGAGGCTTGGCTAGTCAAGCAGGCACCAGCCAGGGGGACTGATACATCATACACTCTGGTGACATAGCAGAGCTGTCCATTATTCCTGGTACAAGTGTCTCTCCCTACCTGGAGAGAAAGGGAAAGATCATGGAAGGGATTACAGAGTGCTAGTTCACAGAATCACAGAACCACAGAATCACAGAATCTTAGAACGGTTTGGTTTTGAAGAGACCTTAAAGATCACCCATTTCCAACAACCCCCCTGCCATGGGCAGGGACACCTCCCACCAGACCAGGCTGCCCAAAGCCCTCCAGTGTTCAGCCTGGACTTGAGCACTTCCAGGGATGGGGCATCCACAGCTGCTCTGGGCAGCCTGAGCCAGGGCCTCACCACCCTGAGTGAAGAATTTCTTCCTTACATCTGATCTCTTTTAGTTTAAAGCCATACTGCCTGTCCCTGCACTCCCTGACAAATAGTCCCTCCCCAGCTTTCCTGAAGGCCCTCTTTAGGTACAGGAAGGCTGCTGTACGGTCTCCTCGGACCCTTCTCTTCTCCAGGCTAACAGCCCCAACTCCCTCAGCCTGTCGTCACGGGAGAGGTGCTTCAGCCCTCTGATTATCTCTTTGACTTTTCCTCTGGACTTGTTCTAATAGGTCCATGTCATCCCTGTACGGGGGGACCCAGAGGTGAACGCAGGGCTCCAGGTGGGGTCTCAGAAGAGCAGAGCAGAGGGGCAGAATCACCTCCCTCGCCCTGCTGACCACGCTGCTTTTGGTGTAGCCCAGGATACGGTTGGCTTTCTGGGCTGCCAGCTCATGTCGAGCTTCTCATCAGTCAACACCCACAGGTCCTTCTCAGGGCTGCTCTCAATACATTCACTGCCCAGCCTGTACTGGTGTTTGGGATTACTCTGGCCAAGATGCAGGACTTTGCACTTGGTCTTGTTGAGCTTCATGAGGTCAAGAATTTCCTTATAAAGCAGTTTTTAATTTAAAAAAATGCCTATTTGTTAAAACTTGGCTGTAAAGAAATGAGACTTGCAGAACAATAATTGCACTCTTCCAGAATTATGGCAAGAGACATGCAGATGTGAAATTCCTGCAAGTCAATGGCACATCACACTTAGCTACCATTTTTGATGACAATGTTGAACACTGACCATTTCAAACTGGAGGTGAAGAGCTTCCCAGGCAGGGAACCAGAGAGCATTCGCAAGCAGAGTGGTGTCTGAACACAGCTGGCTGGGAGGAGAAACTGGGCTCAGGGAGCTGCTGGCTGCTGGTCTGCATTGGAAAGGCCTGTCATCTTTGGAAAGAAACCTGTAGTTATTCCAGAATCAACTCAAAGAGCTGGTTTTAATCTTCACGGGGTGCACAGTGAAGTTAGCTTTTTACACAGGAGAGGAAAACAAAAACAAAAACAAAACAAAACAAAACAAAACAACAACAACAACATTAAAAGTAACCCTTAGGAATTGCACTTCTAGGGTGCCCAATAAAGCCTTCTTGCTCCCCAGGAAAGAAAAAGACACTGCAATGGGTACTAAGACAGAACCTCCAGGGACACCTTAGATGGTAGCAGTCAGAAGGTTGAGTTGCTGATGCAGGTAGGAGCAAAACAACCAACCTTGGCAATGGCAGAGAGCAGCAGGGAAAGGAGGAGCCCAGCCAGCAGGGAAAGTTGTGCCAGCAGCATAAACTGCACAAAACAGCATCAACCACTCCATTGCCTTCTTCCAGGTCTACTTGTTGCCTGGGAGGATTCAGAGACCACATTGGAGGGGAGAACATCCAAAGGGGCTGCAGATCCCTCATGGTTCATTGCCCCAACTAAAAAAAGGTGTCCCCATCCTGGCATGGATCACCCCAGAGAAGGAGTGATGGGTTTTCTAGGAATGTTTTTACATTCTTTCCCCTGGAGCACAAAGCATCTGCTCTGGTTCATATCTGCGGGGATGGTTGCAGGAATGCCCGTGCACTGAGCAAAACCCTGGGAGGGGGCATTTGGGAGGCTGGGAAGAGAAAAAATGTAAACACTTCCCACTGAACTGTGTACCCAGAGTGGCTGCCTTTGCTGCTGGGGCTGCCTGTGGCAGGTGGGAGCCACTGCCCTGCCCTGGGGGGTGTCCTCCAAAGCTGGAGGACATCGGGGCTGCTGCTGCTTGTTTTCAGCACTGGAGAAGACATTGCAGATTTCTTTCTCTTGCCACTTGCACAGCTTTTCCTCTGCTTCATCTTCTTTCCTGAGGGAAGGACGATGCGTTTTGCACTGCTGAATTTTGCAAACATGGTGTTTGCTGCTGAGGCTTTCCCGGAGGGCTCTGGCTTTTCCAGGCACCAGCGTGAGCTGGTCACAGCAGGCAATGCTCTTGGGTGCATCTTGAGATGCCCCAGGAACCTCTGACGAGGCAGAGGACGGAGGCTTTGCTCCCTGTTTCCTGCTGGGTGTGCACCCAAGGTGGGGGTGGCAAACAGCATCACAGGCCTGGAGTTGTTGCTCAGCTCTGAGACCGCCTGTTTGGTGTGCCAGCACCTTCTGCGTTCTTTCTGCCACCTCACGTGAGACCTGCCACTCTGTCTCTCCCGGTTTTTGTGCCTGTAAGTGTGGAAGCAAGGGGCTGAAAGGGGTGATTTGACAGTTTACGCTGCTGCAGCTCTGCGGTGGCTTTACTCAGGTGGGCAGCTGAGCTCCACCACAACTGCTCTCTCACTCCCCCTCCTCAAAGGGAAAGGGGGAGAAAATACGATGCAAAGGGCTCACGGGCTGAGACAAGGACAGGGAGATCACTCAGCAATTATTGTCACAGGCAAAACAGAGTCAGCATAGGAAGATTAATAAAATGTATTACCTATTCTTAACAAGCTAGAAAAGTGAGAAAAACAAAACAAAACAAAACAAAACCAAAACAACAACAAAAAAAACACCTTCCCATCCACCCTCTTCCACTTCCTCTCCCCAAGCAGTGCAGAGGAACAGGGAATGGGGGCTGCGGTCAGCCCCTGACGCTTCATCTCCGCCACTTCCTCACGGTCACTCTGCCCCTGCTCCACATGGGGTCACTCCCAGCAGCTCTTCAAGCACTGCTCCCACACGGCTCCATCCCACGGGGTCCATCCATCCTCCAGCACGGGTCCCCCACGGGTGGGGGCAGCTCCCCCCAGACTGCCTGCTCAACGTGGGCTCCTCTCCACGGGCTGCAGCTCCGGCCCGGGGCCTGCTCCTGCGGGGGCTCTCCATGGGCTGCAGCCTCCTCCAGGCCACATCCACCTGCTCCACCGGGGGCTCCTCCACCCATGGGGGGGCTGCAGCGTGGAGATCTGCTCCATGTGGGACCCATGGGCTGCAGGGGGACAGCCTGCTCCACCAGGGGCCTCTCCCTGCACAGCCCGCAGGGGAACTGCTGCTGCCTGCCTGGAGCACCTCCTGCCCTCCTGCTGCACTCACCTGGGGGGCTGCAGGGCTGCTGCTCACTCCTCACTCCAGGCTGCTGTAGCATAGCAGATTTTTTCCCCTTTTCTTATATCTGCTCTGCCAGAGGCCCACCCAGTGACTCTCCCTGGCTCGTCTCTGGCCAGCAGCAGGTCCCTTTTGGAGCTGGCTGGAGCTGGCTCTGGTCTGACACGGGGCAGCTGCTGGATTCTACTTACAGAGGCCACCCCTGCAGCTGACCACTACCCAAACCTTGCCACATAAACCCAATACATGGTTTATGTATTATTCTTATTTTTTCCCTGCAGAGCTAAGGAAGCACAACAGCGCTACAACTTCATTGTTCTTTTCAGTGATGCCCCCTCAGCAGCAGTCCTGAGAAAGGTGCCCCTGCTGGAAGCATTACTCTTTGTTCTCACTGTCAGCCTCACTTCTGCAGTTTTATTCTGCTTTGTCTTCATGCCAGACTGGAAGACTCAGCTGAAACAAGCCGTGAATCTAGGGAGTATCCAAGGATTACATCAACCAGTAATTTGGGAAGTGTTGCTCTGCATTCATTTCAGTGCCATGAGTCTGATAGGTTTGCTTTCCAACGTGTATGTATGTGATCCATTGGGTTCATAAAAAGTCTAATTAATTGTACTTTAAAAAGAGGAGCTAGACATGCTGTTACACATCTGTTACAGGCTGGCAAAAATAAAAGTCTGGCCCTAGCATCCAGGACATCTCTCTTGCCTATTTGTCCCTTTTCATATAGAGTAAAAGTCAGCATTCTCTTGTTCCTTGGGTCATGGCAGTAACAGCTCCAAGCTTTTGATTCCCTGTGCTAACATCCTGCTTTCTACACACGAGTGATGCTGGCCATGTCCTTGGATTTGTTGCTTTATTAGCATCCTTTGGAGGGTGAGGGCACTGTGTCTTTTCCTTTAGCCTATTCCTCCATCACCTTTCCTGTATTGCACAGCCATGGCAGTGCAGGTAATACAGTAGCCATGCAGTTTCAAGAGGGACTATGAGTAGACCATGTGCACCACCTTAAAACACAGATACCTGCCAAGAGAAGGCAGATAACTGTTTTATGCTTGGAAAGTTAAAGCCAACATGTTTAACTCAAGATCAGTACTATATTAAGTAAGAGAAGAATTTCACTAATGTGCATGTCTTAAATTAATTCTATTCTTGCTTGGAAAACAGCAATGTAACAGTAATGAAGACAGAACTCTGTATAACTGCTTGGGATTTCTTGTAACTCCTTTTTCTGTTAGGAGGGATCTTGATTTTTTAAAGATAGGAATATCCTACAAAGTGCTTGGAGAGCAAGTACTCAGTTTTTCCTTCTGCTGAGCAAGTAGCAGTACAACAAACCCTGCCCTACAGGGGCACACAGCCCCATGGTCCTCGGTGGAGTAACTGGGAAAGAGGACTTTGACTGGTTAATTGAATGCCATCTTCAAGGAACTGAGTTTAAATTCTCATGCAGTAATTTTTAAACAAAACCAGTGATGTGCAAACCTGCCTGTCCTGTTGGCTTGAGCAGAAGAGGTACTTCAGGGGTGAGTAAGGCCCAAAGTATGCTCTTCCACCATGAATGTTTCATGCAGAGGAAGTACTGTTCAGATGCTCTGCTTCTTTCTTGGGATCTCCAGGGTCCAGGAGCCTTGGAAGAGTATCTGTAAGAAAAGCATACCATTTTCCCACCACAGATACGCAGGTATCCCGGGAGTCCCACACTTTGAGGAAATGATTTATTGCTCTTTAATTGCCCAGGTGATCCACATGTGACCAGCAAGCCCAGTCTATTCAGGCTCCACTGAACTTACCAAATCTGTGCAAAAGTAACTGCAGACCCACACCGCAAAGCTGAGTCTTGTTACGTTGCAATCACAAAACATAGCATCAGTTTCTGCTTGAGAAGCATATAATAGAAATATGTGGTCCTAAGCTAAGATGCAAACTTGAACTTGGACTTAGTGCTATTTTTTTTTTCTCCTACGTCCCCACTACATACCTACATACCCCTGTCTCCCCAAATTGCTACTATTTAGGCCCCCAAATCCGCTTTCATACCCTAGAGAGTAATGCCCTTATGTACTTAGGGTGGACTATTTACATATTCCTATGTAATTCTGCTATGACTGAAACACAGAAAATTATTTACGTGTCTGAATACATGCCCTTTCTTTGAAAGGGAAGTCTTCACTTTGTACTTTAAATACTGATACAGATTATTTCCTAAACACTACCAATCATTTAAGTCATCTGCACATCTAGTTGCACATTTTGCACATAGTATTTTTATTAATATTTGTTTAAGAAAAACAAACAAACAAACCAAACAAAAACAAACAAACAAAAAGAAAACAACAACAACAAAAACTTCATGGTTAAGATAATGATAATTAAGATACTAGTAGCTACTAGTATCTTATTAATTATAAGTAGCTACTGTGGACCTCCAACACCAGTGGACGCTGTTGGAGCAGCATGCATGGCTCTCTCCCTTGTCAGCTAGTATTCAGAGCTCACTTGTATTCAGTCATGTTCCAAAGGTTATAATTCATTCTATAAGTATTATTTTTCAGTATTTTTTTTTCCAGAAAAGCAGACAGACACATATCTAAAATACAATCACAGTCTATGTAAAGTAATCTCTTAAATTCACTTCAAAATGTAGTTATCATCTTTGCAAATAAGAGTTGTGGGACTACATGTGCACTGTGCATCCTGAGCCAGGCTCATGACATGGTATGAGATTGGTTTCTACAACACCACAAGGTTGGTCTACACAAAATAACACCCAGATGAAGGTCTCCTTTTGCCATGCCCAGCGCTGAGAGCCACACTGGTTTATCTATTCAGCAGAAGCCAGTTCTCTCCTGTAGCTGCTGTGGCCAGGGATCCAGCTCTCCATCCCTCACTCCTCGGTAGTGTGGTAATGCTTTGGCAGGTTGAAATTCAGCTGACCTCTGTATTAGCAGTATACGATAAGCTATGGGGCTATTTCCCTCTCTGCTTGCAGCAGTGCTTCTCCAAGGCTGAGAAAAAACATGTTTTAGAAATGTTTTTACCATGCCTCTGTAATATAAGCCCTGAAAAGGAAGGTGTCTTTCTACACAGACATTTTCCAGAGTGGAACTGCACTTGAAATACACATATATTAACTGTTGATAAAATCATTGTAGTGGAGATCTCCTCCACCTCCTTCCAGGCTGTGCTTGTGCTCCAGGAGCTGCCCCAAAAGTGGTCCCTGACCAACAAATGCTACTTTCCACTATGGCAGAAAATCGCCAAACTCTGCATGAAAAAATGAAGATACTTTTCTACTCCCATTTCCCTGCCACAGCACATGGCTGGAAGCAGAAGAGACACTCTCACTTCCTTGCTGGCTGTGTAACTATGAGCACATTAGCTTCTTGAGAGCTAGCAAATCCTTCAGCAAAATGACAATAATGCAGCAGCGATTCTAGCACAGAATGTAGTTTTCCAAATCCAATTTAAACCTCAATACAGCAGAGGTCCTATTTATTATTCTGCAATGAGAACAGTTCAAAAAGATCATAACTTTATATTACTCTAACACCCATTGCTACGTACCTATTCAAACCCCTGCTGATAAAAATTGTAATTCACATGTGCATCACAGACAGTATCACAGTACCGTGGATTTAGCAACAATTTATTGGTACTGTGCCTTGCTGGGTATATGTCTTACTACAGCCTTAGTGATAACATGTAATTAAGCTCCACAGTAGTAGTATTGGGAAGGGGGAGGATGTTCTTAACTTCTAAAGTAAGGCATCAGTGGACCACTTTCAGTACAAACATGTTTACATTTTAGTGACATATTCCTTTGTAAAAAGGGCTCGCATGAGAGCAAAGTTGTCCCTGTATGCAGGCACAGCACGTGCTCTGTGGTTTACAGATACATGGCCAAGCTCCTCTGCCTGATGTTGCAGGGAAGCATTAAAATCTTTCTGGAGCAGAAAGACCTAAGCAGGATTTGTGGATCAATACTACAGATACTAGCAATATTGCAGCCTGGCACTGTTTTGACAGTAGAAATCAATGTTTCCCTCTTACAGTCAGGCCTATATTCTCATTTCAGAGCTTGATGGTTTATGAGCCTAATCTAAAAACCACTGGAATGAAATCTTTCCTTTTAATGTAATATGTTTCAGATCATTCCAAATACTTATTAATAATAATTGCAGTATTAGGTATCTGCTTTTGTACTTTCAGAATGAAAATAAACACCTAAATATTGGTACTCATTTATGGTTCTTTCTCTAACTCTTAAAATCTAATCCTATGTATTTCTAAGCATGGGTTGATGATCAGACAGCATACACGCACTACATAACCCTGCCAGCTCTAATACAAAGGCTTAGCTACTGTTAGCCAAGCTAACATCCTTTGCTGGAAAGTAAGTCACACAACTTTTAATATATTTCCAGTGCTAAACTCATGAAGTGCAGGAAAAGACATTGACCAGGAGTTTTTTGCCCTTTTTCCTCTGGTGTGTGGTTACAAACTACAGTGACCAGGAGAAATGGATGCAACAAGTCTCGAAATCTCAGCTCATCTGAACAGGAAGTCAGACAGACTGCACTGTTATGTTCAAACGTATATGGACAGATACCTTCTGGAAAGTGAGTTCCTGAATGGTGCCACTTCATGCCCATCAGGTAAATAAAAAATCAGAGCAGATGTACCTCTAGGTTTTCCACAGGTGGTAGAGTTTGTACCATACATTATGACAACAAGCAGCTTGAATTTGGCTTTCAGGATCTGCTTTCCTCACCAGTATGATTTTTCTGCCTAAACCAAATCTTAAATCTTGCATAGCATTTTTTTGTTTACTGTACACTGTCTTCCATCTCTCCAAACCAGGATCCTGTCTCCAGGCATTTCTTCGCTTGACACGGCTTAGTGCAGACCAGATTTAGAAAGTCAAATTAGCTTTTTTAGGGCTGCCTTCAGTGACATTTTAAACTACAGATCATTTATCCAGCTTTCACGTAAACAGTAACTACACTTTTTGATACTACCCAACCAAAATTCTGAGCCTTAAATAAAAATTGGGAAGAAAACAAAGCAGGTATGTTTTTTTTGTTGTTGATGGTGGTGTGGCTTTTGTTGTCATTGACGTTGCTTGTTTGTTTGTTTTTCAGAATGAAATAAATATTTCTAACAATGAGGTCCTTTCAGAAACAAATTTTGCCAAGCTAAAATGTTCTGGTAGTTCCTGAGTAGCAGTGTGTGGCAATAGATGAAGCCTTAGCTTTTTGTGTTAAAACCATTGTTTACTCATACACAGTGCGTTTGACAAGGCAATTGCTTCTTGCCTTAATTGAAAATCTACCCAGATAGTTTCATGTCATTTTGTTCTCCTTGCTCTCTGCCCCCTCGGCAATACATCATGTTCGTGTTGGTGAAGCAATCCCACCCCTGGGACAGCAACAATCAGGGAGGGGAGAGCACAGATACAACTGCCCCAGTGCTGGGATTTTTCAGATTTGATTCAAAGCCCCTTGTTAAGCTCCTGAGACAGCCAAACCTCTGGTGAGCTCAGTGGCGGTGGGAGCCTGAGGAACACACGCTGCTGACACCACTGACCTGACACTTGGTTTGTTACCATCTGCTCTGTGTGAGCTTCCGTCCTGCCTTCTGCCTCCATCTCCTCAGCCTTCACGGTAACATTGCCCCCAATACCCTTGCTGTCTTTCTTTTCCAATTAATCCTGGACCTTTTTCTCACCATCCTCCACACTGCTACAAAACACCCTTTTGAGCCAATAAGGCGCTACCCTGCTTTTTCATTCCCTTCTCTCCCCAGCAGGAACTCGGAAGTGGCACTCTTTAATTGAAATGCCAAAAAGAACTCTGGCTTAAGATAAATGGTCACAGGATCTTGTTTATCTTGCCTCAAACATCCCACCCTAGCCTGCTGTGAAACTTAAAGAGTGTGGCTTCTCTGGGACACTGAGCAAGTCTCATTAAGCAGGTTAAAATGCTCGTCTAGGTGGTGTTATACCATAAAACAGCAAGCACCTCCTCTGAGCATAAGAAGCAGAAGCCTTATTATAACCCACTGAAGTTCTCTGTTCAGAAGCAAACCTGCTCCATTAGGCTCTTGAAATCTGCTTTTCTTCAGGGAGGATGGCTCTTCAGCTGAGCGCAGAAGTGAGTCTGGCAAAGCAGTCCCCTATGGCAGAAACTGCAAGAGCAGGCCCAGCACAAAAACCACCACCCGTGTTCCCTAAGATTAATTTCTGCCCAGCATTCACTGGAATTTGGCACCACTGGCCCTCATGTGTTCTGCCTTTGGGTCAGGCAGGAAGAAAGCGGTACCACTGATTTGTGTAGTGCTTTGAAACTTGGTTTGAACAAGCCAAGGGGGAAAACCAGCATTCTGTTCCTCTGCTGGCATCAGCCATACTCAGCCTGCCTTGTTCAGCTCCCCTGAAACACCGCATCTTGCCAATGTGGTTCTGGTGCTGGTGTGGATAACTGGGCAGAGCACAGCAGACTCACAGAAATGCCCACAAGCCTGAAATTAGAAGCATCAAGTCTGCAAGGGCAAAGGCAAGAAGCAGTGATGGAAAAAGGGCAATCCACAAGAAGGTTGCTGGTAACTTGGCTGTTCTTTAATGTCCCAGGTGCCAACTTCCCCTTCACCACTTAAACCATCCACTCAGCAAATTGAGGGTGAAAAACACAGGGAAAGATTTCAGCACCGATGTTTTGTTTCCTCATACATGTTTTTCGTGAGTACTCATTTACATGTACAGATATTTACTGAAACACGGTTAGGTTGCTTCTGTTAGTCTGGTGTGAGCAGGGTAGGCAGGTGTTGTATATTCAAACTTCATGTGACTGATGTGGAGACTGCTCTGGGATTCACTCTTTTTGCAAACATACAGATTCCTAAATTTTCAAGTTTTCTTGTGTATTTAAAGAAAAGAGTTGGTCAACAATAACACATGATGTATTAACCTGCAAGATGTTGCGGTTATTGGAAGTTTTGCACATTTTTCATACACATCATCTTGGATTCGGCTTTGATTGTCCTGGCAAATGATGAAATGATGGCTTTTTCTGACAAAAGAAGTCATGTATTGCAGTGAGAGATGCATTTATTTCATACACAGGCTCATCATCAACTTTAAAAAGACAGCAAGCACTGTCATTATCTTCACAGGGAAAGTACATTTCCCCCCCTCTTAAAGCTCATATCTAACAAATCATTTTTTCCTCCTCCAAAATACTGCTGTGTATATCACTAGGTGTACATTCCATCTGAAGGTGCTGTTTTCTCTCCGGGCTCAAGGTGATTATGTGGCTGAACACTAACTACAATTACTGACGATGTGAGGGAGAGCCATGCACATAGCATTCATCAGAGAAAACTTGACATCCCTCCCTGACTATCCCCTTTCCCTCCCTGACCCTAACACTGAAACTGTTAGTATTCCTGAGAGTGTGAAGCAGGGAATTAGCTGTGCTTCACAAACTCTGGCAGCTCCATTCCTGTGTGCAGGGTAAGCACTCCAGCCTTCTCCAGGGCAAAGGCCGGGTGAGCAGCATCAGTAAATTTGTGCCTGATGGCAAACAGCACCAGTCCTCTCTCTGCATTGAAGAATAACAGTCTGCCACCACTGTAATCCAACAGGATGCCGATCCTGGCTGGCTGCTCTGTCACATGGACATCGCTCATCACGCCCGTGTGAAAAAACCTGTAAAGAAAGCTGTGGGAAAATGGAAATTAAAAGCAGTGAGCCTCCTCATTGTGATTTAACAGAAATAATGTACCACTTAATTCCCACCTATTAACAGCGGGATACAGCAGCGTATCACATGGCAACAGGATTTTGCTCAGTGTATAACCTGCCTACCTAAGCAAATATGGCATTGCTTCAAAGCCCTGTCCAGCATGCTGATGAGTCTTTTCATTCAACATCTTCAAACCCTTCTGCTGAAAGCTGACTTGCTAAAATTGTATTCATCTGTATTTTTCTTATTACATGTCTTTGTGGGGATTTAAGCATGAGCTATGCTATGGCAAAGCCCTTTGCATCTCAGGTGTTTCATTTAGTTGGTTATGTTCATGTGTTCACATGATCTCACACGAAAAACAAAACAAAACAAAACAAAAACAAAAACACACTTGTTTACATCAAGAACACCTTCACATCATTAAGAGGGTTATGACTCACAAATCTCCACTGGCCTCCTGACACTGGCCTACTGAAGACTACCCTGCAGTCCTGCTGCAGTAGCAGGTGGGTCCCTGTTGCTGTGAAGGGCAAGGCAGCAGAAGGCATTCCCTATAGAGGCTTGAAGCTGGAAATAGACTCTATAAAGACTATGCTTAAGGACATTGGTGGCATTTTGTGAAATGGTTCAGGATATGACCCTGGAAAGACAAAGCAGTAATAAATGGAGTTTTGATTCATTGGCTGGGTAAAGGGAGGTAAGTTGGCCTGTTTGAGATTTTTTTTAAGATGCACTACAAGATTTTTTTTTAAGAGGAGGAGGTTTTAAGATACTTTGTAGTTGCCCTTTTCTTGCTACAAAACTTTCAGAAAGAAAGCAGAGGGGTCCTTTCTGCTCTTGACATTCTTGAAGCTCACCAATTTTGTTTACAGGACAGACAAGTAACTTCTCAAGCAGCCAGACTCACTCAGGTTTACCTGGTCTGTGTAGGACAGCAGTGCATGCACCAGGAATTATCACTCAGTCCCAGGGCACTGCTCTGAGGTGTTGTCTCAAAGCAAATCCCAATCCTGTAGCTTCTGCAGGCAGAGACAACAGTTTCCCAGTAATGACGTCCCCGAGCAGGCAGCAGCTCACCCAGGACTGATGGAAACCTATTTGCGGAAAAGGCATAGGGTAAAGTGAGTGTGGTGATAGACAGCCATATTACGATATTCGTTATAGTTACATCATGCAGCGTCATCTAAAATTACTAATGGGTTAGAAAGTGAGGAACAACGTGAAAGGAGAGATTACTTCTAGCCACAGCATATTCAAAAATAAACCAACAAATCTCATCTTTTCAGTGCAGCAACAAGTTTCTTAGAGACTATAGTGCACTCAAGGATTAAGCAGTGACCACAGACCGAGGCAAAATCAGCTGTCACACTAGGTAATTGCTCTCTGACCATTGTCTTTGACTTTCTGTGGAGATTCCTCAGTTCACCACTGAACTCTGCCCAGCACCTACATCACTGCTGCTACCAGTATTATTGAAGGATTGCAATGTTTGAAAGGAGGTCTGTCACATAATGTACAGAGGCTGCATGACTGAAAAATTCAGTGCTTCTACAAAATTAGTTAGTGATGTGTGAAAGCTGCCTACAGAGAAAAGAAAGAGTTTTGCCCATCCAGAATCCCCCAGGCTGGCTGCGCTCAGCATGCTGCTACTCACCCAGTGAATTTGGCTTTCTCGGGAAGGCAGATCACAGTTGCATCAGGGGAGATTTGCAAAGCAGGATGGGCTGTGCCACTCAGTATGTGAAATCGAGTTGCTAGTATAATTTACAACAAAGAAATGCCAGTTCAGAGAGGTTACCAACATTAACATGAGATGAACCATAATATATTAAATAACAACTACTGTCACCTTAGCAGGACAGAGCTGTGCCTCCTGGCAGGTAGGAGTAACACAAAGCTGCAACAATGCAAGGACTCTTCTTCTGGAAACCAGGCTCAAGGATTGTAACAAGTTACACCATTCAAAAAACTAGCTAGCTGGGTGACAGAGAAGTCTTTGGTGTTAAATATGGTTGAATTTTCAATGGATTGCTTTTTCAGAATAGCAAATTTGAATTTTGAGGCTGGTTTGGAGGAATGATGGATGATTTAATCATTTCAATCTCTGACAGAGTTAGAGAATTCAACAGTTTTGCTTCTGAGGTCAAAACACTTTTAAACTGACAGACAACTACCTTTACTTCAACTAAAGTAGTCTCAGATTGTGCTAATTTTAAGGAGATAAAATATGGTGCCTTTTACCTCAATAACTTTCCTGCTCCCATAATGGCAAATTCAGTTACGATTTCTGGAGGAAAATTATATACTTGACTGCTTTGCCCACTTACCCCATTGTTTTGACATCAGAAAATGGTGATATACCTTTAGTTGAGATGAGAGCAGCTTCACTCTGTTCACTTGTCCCAAATGTGTTGACAGCCCTCAAGTAGAAGAAATAGTTCACATTGGGCTCCAGGGATACTTTCAATTCATTTCTCTTTATACCAGAAAAAGATCTGAAAATATTTAAGATTTTCATACATGAAAACGCACGCAGATACACAAAAAAGGAAAGACTAATCTAAGCCACCTAAATATATTGTTGACTATTGAAGCAGGCACCATAGGGAAACTACAAAACAGAAAGGTGATCACTGTTTTCAGAAACAAACAGGTTCTGCAGGAGCATTGCAATTTTACTTGAGGTATCCTGACTACTTTTTCTGATAAATTTTCAGACCTTTGTCCCTTAACTCCTTCTCACTCAGTGTGGTCATTTGGTGCAACACTGACTTTATTTTGTAGCATAAGTCATCACATAAAATGTTAGCAGCACAGCAGCAAATTCTCATCAACCTCCTGTACAAAGCCTGCATTACAAAATAAACAAGCTTATGAAGAAACAAAGCTTTTAATTAACTCAGCTGCATGATTATGAACACTCTTGCTGTGTTTGTACTGTCTGGGCACATGCTTTAGGTCCAAAAGAAGGGATACCCTTTCCTAAGACCACATAGAAACCTTGCAGTTATTATTATGAATGCCTTTCTCACCAGCTGTTCATCAACAAAGTTTTGGCTCTGTCTCCCTCACTGTGCCATGCCTTCTAACAGGCTGGATTTGAAAAAGGCAGTAGCAGGAGAACTGCCTTTGCACAGTGCCCTGTTTTGCCTCCTCTTTGAGGTGTCTAAAAAGCTCAAGCCCTTGCATTCTCAGCCACTGAAGTACTGACACACGGCAGGGAAATGAGAGTCAGCACCCACTCAATCTGCTTCACAGGCACTTTGAAGCACCAGTGAAAGTACTTTGCATGGCTAGAAAAATGCCAATTTTATTTTATGTATTGTTGGGAATACGAAAGATTGGCTTAACAGATTCTCACACAATGGGTCCTGCTTTCCCTCATTTTTGCATCACGTGGCAAAGCCAGACGGTGTATACCCGGTGCACTGTATGCTTGTTGGTAAAGACTGTGTATCTGTAGAGATTAGGCAATTTCCTCCAACAAATGCTTATGGAAGTCTTCAAGGCACGTATTTAATTTTCAAGCATAATACATGTCTTTTGAGATAACACCCCTGCCCTCCGGGCTGAAAGACAATAACCTCAGTGGTAAGAGGGAGAGCTGAATGCAGGAGTGTTGCTCTGCACTCCAGCAAATTCACAAGCAGGAGATTTGTCTCCAGTGAGCATGCAAGGCACCTTCCTTTCCAAACAGGGTTTGAGAGCGGAGCTCAGGATTGTCTGCCTCCTGCAGGTAATGTCTCCACGGGGAGCCAGATTAAACAAATCACCTTTACCACCACTAATTACTGTGACCCCAGAGGAGGTACGGCAGGCAAGTCAGCTGTGAAGTAAAATCATTGCTATTCATTTGTTGTGAATGTTTTTCCCCGTATGTCCCACCAGAGAGCAGCACAATCTGAAGAATAATCGGTGCTCATCCATTACGATTTTTAACACGCCTCCCTCTGCTGCATTTATCAGACAAAGCTAAAATCCCACAGTCCTACACACAGCATATTCCTGTTAACACCACGTAGAGCTCTGTGTCTAGGAGGACAGCATCCTGGGGAAAGGCTGGTGCCTCATCCTTATTAGTCTGTAATGTGTATTTTGTACTGAGAGCTGACATTAAAAGTGATTGAAAACACAGAAAAAGCGCTGGGTGCCTCTGTGATCTTTCCAATTTGAAAGAATTTCAGACAGTTTGGAGCTCTTGCACGATCAGCGCTGGGCCTTGCTGCCTTGGGGCATGTGTTACATTAGTGCTAGAACTCATGCAGTAAACAAAAGAAGTGGGTTGCCCAAACATGGAAGCAATTGCACTCTCACTTCACCCCTGTAATTAAGCAAAGCCCTAACCATGACAGCACTTCAGCAAGGCACTGGGAGTTAGGCTGGGTGATCACTTCTTCCTGGAAGGTTCAGGGAAGAGGTGCAAGCTCACGAGTGAACTTCACACATGAAACAGGAAAAAGGCTTTCTTTGAGTATAGGGAACAAGAGAAAATGGAAAGATGAGTCGAACAAAAATACATAGGAACTGAGCAAGGAGGCAAATATAGAGGAAGCAATAGAAAGGAAAATGGGTGTGGAAGCTGAGGTATTGGAAAAGAAGTGGACACCCAAGCTTTGAGGAAATTCTGCTCTTTAACAGCACCATCTTGACATCTTTGGTTTGAATCTGAAGCACAAATCACCAGAAAGAAGTTTGAGCAAGTAATTGCAGGTGAGATGAGATGAAGATATGTAAGCTATTCCTTGAAAGCTTTTTCTGGCAACATCCATGTGTCTTAAGCACAGTGATGTTCTCTGTGTCGTGCCTTCTTCTGTCTTCTGGAAAATGTTACTTAAGCCAGTGCCCTCACAAAGAAGTTAGAAAATATTTTCTTTTTCACTATTAGCTAGTTAACTGATGGCTACTTAGTAAAACATGAAAATGCTTTTAATTCTAAGTAGTCATGTACATTTCAGCACAAGAAGTAGATCTGGGATATTCATATTCTAAAGTGTGGATTCCAGAGCCTGGATATTCAGAAAAGATTTGGAGTCCAGCTGATTGAAAACAGGATCAGCCATCAAAGTTCAGCCTTGTGTTTCTCTCAAACCTGAAATTCTTCAAAGAAGAGTTTGGTTGCATGTTTAAATATGAGAGCAATACCATACCTCTTTTCAGCTGTAATAGTAAGAAGGAAATGCCTGGACTTTAAGCAGGTCTGGTCAGTAAAACAATGATCAGGTTTTCAAACAGTGTTCTCTGCTTGGCAATCTTTTTTAGCCATCTCTAAGCTGCCTAAGAGTAAGAGTCCATCATTTTTAGCTACGATTAAGGCTTAAAAACAGTACTGCTGCTGCCAACTAATGAAACAGTATATGCCAACAAGAAGGAATTTCACTTGCAACACTGAGCCAGCTCCAAGCTCATGAAAAGCTGAGTGCAAAGAAGAAATAGGTTTTGCTATTGCCTTTCTGTCTAGAGGATAGGGTGGAGGGAGGAAAGTGAATACTGAGGGCTTCTAAGGCTCTTAGCAATTACTGTTGTTTGTCATGCTTCAGGTTAACCATGTAATCAGTAATGAAAAAGTAAAGAGGAAAAGAAGGTATGATTACTGCCCAGCTTACAGCAATAGAGGACAAGCATGGGAGAAGGGAAGGGGAAATGCGTTTCTAATATCCTGATTGTTTTGGGTAAAAGCCTGTTTAATTTCTGAGTTCTTGTAACAATCATTGCAGCTAGGTCTTTCTCACTCCCACCTAAAGTATTGAAGCATGTAATTTTGGTCATGAAGGAAAAAGAAATGCAACTACAACTTCTTTTTTTTTTTTTTTTTTTTTTTTTTTTTTTTTTTTTTTTGTGGCACCTTTTTTCTACGTGAAATAGACCTGACTACTTCACAGGTGATTGGAAATGTAATAACGTTATTGTCAAAGCATGATGCATTCTGGCCTTTAGCATAAATATTATCACATTTACACTTTCCCCACAACATCCTGGTATCATGATACAAATTACAGAGCACAGAAATTCAGGAAACATTGAATTTAAGTATTTTGTGCATCTCTTCTTTATCTTCCTAAGAATAATCTGTAAGTTTCAAAATTCAGGCTCCAAATTTCAGGCATGCGCTATTCAAAGCAGAGCAGAAAGGAGTTACATGCTTCTTCACCTTTAAATTGACAAGTAGCAACTGTCTCCTACATTTGTGATTTCCCTGTTTTTAGGGAAACTTGATTCTGTGTTTTGATGCATGTTCCTCTCATCAGCATCCTCATTTATTTCAAGAAAGCAGTATCTAGAGGGTATTTCTTAATATTGCATAAACCCAGCAAATGATATGCCTTGTAGTGATTCAGAACACCCTCTGTGTTGTCATTGCAATTCCCACCCCCAATATCACACTGAAACAACACCTCCAGACCTGTGCAGGTACCACTGATACCAAGTCATAGCTGAAGACATGCAGGCTTCCAAAGACAGATGCAGAAGCACACAAAAGGGGTACACCATGAGTGCAAAAAAGCCCTATAAGCTAAATATAAAGAGCGAACTTCTCTGAGTTCCCTTCCAGCTGTGCTGCATGCTTCATTTCCTCTCCTCTGTCCTGGCTCCGACTGTTGCAGTGTTAGATCAACAAAGCACCATCTGCAATGGTCTTCACCTCTATCTAGGATGTCAAACTCAGAACAGGCAGAGAGGAGGAAGATACCCTATTTTCTACACATTGCTTCCTGAGCTAGCTGGAGGGTCATGGGCAAAACAGCAGGAGGGAGGTTTGCTCTCCTGTTTCCAGACCTGTCCTTTGAGGAGACAGAAAATTTCAGTCAATGGTGGTGTCAGTCTCCCATTAGTGGAGAGGGTGACATTCAGTCACTTCCACTTCTATGAACTCACTGCATAATGTACTAATTTCTGTCTCCTTGAGCCTTACATATGATGTAATAGATGGCTTCCATGTGAACAGCCCACACACCTAATCCCTGGACTACACTTCTCACAGTTTTCCATCTTCCACCCACAGTTCCATTGACTTCTCAACAGAAAGAGTCTGAACAGCAAGAAAATAGCAGAGCTCTGGAAACTGAAAGAAACGTTTCAAAGCTGCATAAAGACTCTGGAAAAAGAATCAACCCAGTGAGGAGCTTGAAAAGCACAGCAGCAGGCCAGGGACTTGTGGTTGTAGAAGGCTTAACACTGTTTTATACAAAACCATGCCAAGCTGGCAAAGAGAACCCAGAAATGAAAATCTAGATTTTTTGATGGTATGTAGAAGGAAACTTTTTTTTGTGAGGATTTATTTCTAGAGGTTCCTCAAGTTTTCTCCTTGGGGAGCTGGGATTGCGCAAGGACATGCTGAAGGCTACAATGGGCGGGTCCCATCCAGGGGCTCCACACATGGCCCCAGCTGTTTGATGGGGGCATTTCACCCTGCTTGCTCTCTTGGCAGTGTTCCTTGGCTTGTGTGAGCTTCCAGAACAGCTTGCATGAAAACAGCCATGCAAGCTGAGACGGAATCTTTTTCTCCAAGTGAAGTTAGTGAGATATCTGAACATTATTGCCCACAAGTTCTCTAGGTGGCCTTCCCTCACTGCTGCTTACCCGCTGTGCCCCTGAGAGTAGCTGTATGAACTTCACAGGGCTGCTGGGAAATGAATTTGGACTCCCACCCAGTGACGGGGGAATTGCTCAGCTAAGGGACTGGGGCAAGCATGAGAGGCACAGGCTGTCTGTTGGAAGGCTGTGTGTTTGGCAGGTCCCCAGGATGAATGTTGCTCAGGAAATGGGTGAAGGACATACTCTGAGCTTTCAAGGAAAGTAGTCAATAGAAACTATAGCATTTCAAGGCCCAAATGCTCCTAGGCGGGTATAAATACACTATTTTATCCCACCTAGTATAGGTACTTGACAGAGTAACTCAAAGCTCCTTACATGTACTTCCAAAAAGCACCTCTGCTCATCTAAGACCTGACTCACCTCCTGGAGCTATGTGTCTCACTGATCAGCTACATGACGAATTGATTTCTAGTCCTACCTTGCACATCAGCAGTGTTGGAAGCAATACAGGCAGTATGCTCCATCTACCAAATTTCTATTTTTTATGAAAAAAAAAATAAAATAAAATAAAAAAGAAACAAATTCTCCATCCTGTACCATTATGGACTAAACTTTCCAGGTTAATCTTAGAGGGGGTGCTTTTGGAAAAGTAAAGAGAAGCAAATAAGAGGGAAAATAAGTGGTAAAAGGTGGTCTTTGACACTGTAAAAAGATGATGTCAGAACCCTTCCACAAACACAGAGATCTTCAACTGAAGCAATTCTGAGAAAAGTCATGATTTTGTTGTCTGTGAATTTTTTGTAGTTGTCACAGTAAAAGGACAGCTGCTGCCCACATAAAGGCCAAGAAGTCAAATGTGACTCTGTATGATTATAGACATTTTACATTTTGCATGAGCTTACTCAAAAAAGGTAATGGGTCAGTTCTGGCAGCTTGTTGCAACAGTTATCTCCACACTAGCAAACGGCTTGGTTTTAACAGCACTTCTCTCACAGATTACAGAAATGGACGCACTTGCTGGTTCAGTTTTGAGAAAAAGAGGCAATTGCAGTTAACAGCAAAGAAATTTAAGGACAAGTACACAGCCCAAATTTGGGGAGCAGCTACATTATCCCTGACCGACAGTGACTTTGGCAGTTCGACAGCAACCTGATGGCCTCATGAAATATGTATAAAACAGAGGAGGTCATGGCTGCCCTCCCAGAGAGCAGGAAATCTGGGCAAGATGCCTCCTCCTCCTCTTGTTTGCATTAACACGGCATGCTGGTACTGGGTGAAACAAGGTCTCCCAACCCTGCAGAAGTTTCTTCTTTCAGTTTTTAGCCTACTTTTCTAAGGAACAAGATACACACAAATGCACTTACTTGTCTACTAGAAACCTGTGAGCTCTTTAATCCACTTAACTAATCTTTATTGCAAGGGGATTTTTTTGAACAAACAAACAGCAACAACAAAATACAAAATAAGGACATAGAGACTACCACATATTTTTTTCTGCGTTTCAACACAACCAATGGTTTGGCTGCCTAGTGGTGTCTATGTCTCTTCTTGGCTTCTCCTGTATGCCACTCACACTTAGTGTAGGGGAAACCAGAGAGGGTCTCACAAAAGCATATGCCACCCTGAATTTCAAAGCTGTTCTTTGTGTTGCTGCAGACTCAAGTGGTATTTTTGCGAAGAGTGGTGCAGACACACACATGCAGAGCAGAACAGCGCAGGGCTCTGCTGTGCTTTGGGAGGGATCTGCACATTCACAGGTGGGTCACTGACATTACTGAGATACCAGTATCTCACCTTGCTGTGTCCTCCAGCTGGCTCCTATCTTGTTCCCCAGAAAGCAGAGAGCACACTGGGCTGGACTCCTCCATCCCACTGTCTCCCACAGAGCTCAGCTGCCCTCTCCTGCCCTGCCTGGGGCTATCACAGCTGTGGGGGAGTGATTGCTTCCCCAGCCAGCACAGCCCTGCAACTTCTGGTTGATTGCAGACAGTGCAACATCTCCAGGGTTTTGACCCCAAGCGAAAGGGATTCTCTGGTTAAGCAGAATAAAAAAGAAGTGTTTTTATGTCTCTCAACCTAATCTCATAGATTAGTATCCAGCCACTAAGTTCTTCAGCATGCAGAAGCTGATTTCTTTCTTGCGCAGCTGAAGACAGAATAATCTCTTGCGTAATGACCCGCAGAGTCTGGGAAGCACTCATTAACATCTGCCTAATCTGATTGAGCAACATTTGCAACCGCAGCACTGACCTGAGACCCTCTCCTTCCGGCGAGTGCTGTCGGCAGTACTCCAGGGTGAAGGACTCTGCTGCTGCTGAGCCATCGTGCCAGCGTATGGTGGCTGTGTCCCAGCACACCATGCAGTCTTCAGCCTTGATGGTGGGGATGGCAGGTGCTGTGGACACAGGAACACATTAGCTGCACTGCAAGGCAGGTACCAGCAGCTGCTGAGATGCTGTCAAGGGAAAGGAAGACTCATCTCCCCCCCAAAAAAACAAAGGACAGTTAGATTTACCTGTCCAGCAATGATCTTTTGCTTATTTGTGTTTCAACAGCAAAGGTTTACATTACAGGGGAAAAAAAGACATGCTGGAAACTATTCAGTTTTGGGCCCCTCGCTACAAGAAGGACATCGAGGTGCTCGAGCGGGTCCAGAGAAGGCCGACGAAGCTGGTGAGGGGCCTGGAGAACAAGTCCTACGAGGAGCGGCTGAGGGAGCTGGGCTTGTTCAGCCTGGAGAAGAGGAGGCTCAGGGGTGACCTTATTGCTCTCTACAGGTACCTTAAAGGAGGCTGTAGCGAGGTGGGGGTTGGCCTGTTCTCCCACGTGCCTGGTGACAGGACGAGGGGGCATTCCCCCTCGTGGGCTAAAGTTGCGCCAGGGGAGTTTTAGGTTGGATCTTAGGAGGAACTTCTTTACTGAAAGGGTTGTTAGGCACTGGAACGGGCTGCCCAGGGAAGTGGTGGAGTCACCATCCCTGGAAGTCTTTAAAAGACGTTTAGATGTAGAGCTTAGGGATATGGTTTAGTGGGGACTGTTAGTGTTAGGTCAGAGGTTGGACTCGATGATCTTGAGGTCTCTTCCAACCTAGAAATTCTGTGATACTGTGAAAAGTCGCTGTGAATATATGTGCATACCTGCACATCCTTAGTATGTCCAAGGAGATTTTTATGCCTTTGCTCAAGCACATTTTCACCATTTCCACCATTCTTTATGGAGCAGAGCATCAAGACTCTACTGTGTATAGCCCTGCTCAGGTTACCTCAGTCCTGTCCTCAGCAGTTTCTGTATGAACTGCATCAGAAAGAAATGTACTGCGGCAGAACTGAGGGGTGATGATGAGTTTCTGCTTAATTATGTCCTGTTTATTTTTGCAATGCGGATTCTAAAAATTGGTTCTGTAATTTCTCTTTTTTAGAGCCTCAGTTTAAGAACTGCAAACCCTACTGCAAGACAGAAAACTGAATGTAAAGCAGTGCACTGAATGCAAGTAATCAAAAGCTATTGTGTAAAATGGCACACCCAACATCACAGGCTGAAAATTGTTTAGTTTTATTCACTTACTCTATCTCTTTCCAGGGAACAGCAACATAGGAACATTGCAGTCTGTTGTTGACTCTCAGATAAACAGTCTTAACACTAATCATTAAAATAAAAGTTTTTAATTTAAAGATGTCAGAGGAAGTTGTCTTGCTTTTAAAGTAATTAAGTTTCAAATAGAAGGCCTACTAGGTAAAAGATGGAAAAACGGACAATTTTATGACAAGATAATCTCATAGAGCTGCAGTGAAGGTTCAAGATCACTCTGTTTTGTAACAAAAATAATTTCTTATTATCAGAAAAGGAAACAAACAAACAAACAAATAAACAAACACAACAAAGTACATATTGATTTCCTGGTTTAGTGAAAATCAGGTTCCAGGTTAATTTGATGTTTCACTAGAGGAACAGCTAATCTAGGTATTCACCAGAGCAAAGAATCTGTGGGATAGATTCTTATCGACTAATAAATCTGTGCAGTTCCCTTGGCAATAGTCCTTTAATTCACTTCTGACATACATGATTACTGTCTATTTTTAAAAGTATCTATTTCTAGAGAATGAAAAATGAATAGCTAAATCTCCAAATGCCTGCATTCAGAAGCGGACACACATACCCACATTAATGGATATACAAACAATACATCACGAGATCTCACTCACTTTTTTATCTGAAATTATCTGTCTAGAGAATAGATGGAGTCAGAAAGCCAGAAAAAGTTGTTACTGTGCTTCTGAGTTTTTTAGCACATTAACTCTAATTACTCAAGCTGTTCTAATTAGAACACATATCTGATTTCCTGGTAATATTCTTGCACACTCACAAGTGATCTTACAAGATGCGAAGAGTGGAAATGTGTTATGTTCTTGCTCTGTCCCTCAGATACAGGATAAATACCAGATAAATTTTGAATGACAAGTTTTGAGTTTAGGATTGCAGAATTATGATACAAATTTCCTTTTAAATCATATAATCATAGAGTCATTAGGGTTGGAAAAGACCTCCAAGATTATCTGATCCAACCATCACCCTACCACCAATGTCACCCACTAAACCATGTCCCCAAGCACCATGTCCAACCTTTCGTTGCACACCTGCAGGGATGGTGACTCCACCACTCTTCTGGGCAGACAGGTAGAAGGGGTGTAGGTGGATATTTTGCTGCCATCACCAAAATATATCTGTGAAACAGTGTGTTTCCCATTAGGAAAGGAAGTGAGTTTTGGAGGTGAAGGAGCCAGACATAGGAGAAGCTCCTCCTGCCTTCCTCACAGGCCTGTGAGTGCAATCTCAATGGGGAAGCCTTGGGGCGGGGGGGGGGGCTAGTTCCCAACAACTGGAAGAGGCACAGTTTTGATCCACTATTAATGTTCCCATAACTGCATATACCATCAGATGGTTTTCTCCTACAGACATTTCATCTGAAATACTGAAAATAAACTCCCTAAATTATTGTTTTTGAGTTCATGGGGCTAAGTGGGCTATGAAGCACCAAAGTTTTGGGTGAGAGGGGTGAGAACCTCTTTATAAATAATGACTTAGCTGGCAATGATTTGTTATTGATTGACCACTTCAAAGGAATTCTGCATCATACTCACAACTACATTGTTGATGTCATAACAGTTGAATTTCTACTTTAAAATCTTTGGAAAATCAGCCTTGCTAAAAATATGAACAGCAAATTGAATTTCATGGAAAAATAACAAATTTGATGTCTAAAGGAATAAGCAAAAGGCTTGAAGTTGTGTTTGCTGCCAAGTGATTTCAACAATACACTCAATGTTGTACAAAGTTATCACATTATGAAAATGTTGAGTATCCTTGTCTTTATTTTGCAAATTCAAGTACAGAATGATTTTTTTTTATTATTTTTTTATTTTTTTTTACCCTCTAGCACTAGAAAAATCATCTGGCATGAGGGCCTCAGATAAAGTCTAGAACACAAGATGCTTCATCTTGCTTGTAATTCAAGAAGCAACAGTTTTGTCAATACGAATTATTTACGAAATTAAAACTCAGGAAAAATGATTCAGTCAAATGAAGCTCATAAACAATACTCGTCTAATTACTCATCCCAATTTACACCGCTTAAACAGCAGCAGAGCCTCTCACAGCCACACCTGAGATTTGTGTCCCACAGAGCTAGACATGGCATGTAACCTCTGTAGAACAGGCCTCCCCCTGCAAAGTTAATCATTTAATCAATGTAACATAGATGTACTTGGGAGGAAGGCAGAGAGGCAAAACCAGGCAGCTGCCCTCTGCATTTTCCACAGGAGAAGCAGTGGCAGAGAGCAGTAGGGTGGATTTCCCAGAGCTGCGCTGGAGCACTGCAGCCCATTCAGAAGAGAAGTTCGTAATGTGCAGGACCTGAGACTGTAAACATCTTCAAATCTGAATACTTCCAAATTTCCTCTCGGGAGCAATTATGCTGCTATCTTTTAGCAAAAAGACTGTGAATTGCCTGCTATCCACCAGATGGACTAAACAAATCAGCTTTATCTGCTTTAGTAACAATATGGACAAAAATTTCACTAGGAACCTGAAGCTTACACTAATCAAATGCCAAACTATGTACATACCTGTTTTAAAAATGGCTTTTTCACTGGGCAAGCTACATCCTGTGCAGTTCACAGCCATGACCCACACACTGTAAGTGCGATCTGGCTCCAGGTCCTCCAAAATGCAGTGGCTTTCCTTCACTGTCACTCTGTATTCTTCCACCAAAGCTAGGAGAAACATACACAGGCTGTTACACCTATGCATTTCACTGTTAGGGCCTATAATTGCTCCTCTCAACTCATATGCAAAAAACAGAGTGTTAAAGTCCAGAAGGTGCTATTAGCCAAGATCTCAAGATTTTACTCCAGCTCAGTTTTGACAGAAAGTTTTTGACATGCTCGTGAGCTGAGTGTATTCTCAGTCTTACTGAGGATTGTGCTGCAAACTGGGACATACAATCAATAATTATTAGCCCTGGTTTCATTTCTCTAAAGAATATAGAGAACAGATAATAAAGAATAAGAAATTCTAGATAATTCTAGAGAATTTCTTATAGTGGAATTTATATCCTATGCATCCTTTAGTGTGCACACATGGATATGTGTACCACCAGGTGTTCTAAGTGACTCTGTGAACAGCCCATGCTTTTTAATGAATGAGCATTTGAATCCTCTTTTCTCAATTTCCATATTTAATCTTTAAATAATGTAATGTCATTTTGAAAAAATAAATATCTGGAACATGTGGAAATACTATGGAAATATTGATTATCTTTTCCTGTATTTTTTTTTTTTTAATTAGGAAACATTTCCAAAATACATGCAGGGCCCTAAAAACCAAATCAGGTCCATCCTTTTGGGACCTCTGTCTGCAGTCCCCATTACTACCCACAGGGCAGCAGGGACACATCCTCTCTGAAGGTCAGGTTGCTTCATAAAAGCACCTAAATACACGTGTTGCTGTTTCTCTATGAGCAACTGCCCAGCACTATGCAGACCACAATATTTACCTTGTATTTGGCATGAAGGAGAGAAGAAACATCATCTACATCTTGCTCTCCTCCACTGTTATTTGTCCTATATATTATTTCTTCACTGCACCCTGGGCCCTCCCTTGTAGCTCAGGCTCCCCTCTGCTGACCTGAGATCATTGGAGAAAGGGTTGCTGCTGTCATGAAGCCAAGACTGTACGCACCTGCCTCATCTTTGCTGGCTTGTGGCTCCTCCATACAATATACCTGGAAGCAGTCAATGGCATCCCCTTCATTCACAGTCCAGTAGACAGCAATGGAGGTGCTGGTAGCTGAGTTTTGCTCCTGAGGTATTACACTCGGTGTCTGTGGGACTGAATGGAAAGTCTTCAGTTGTTATTCACACCCCTGTATATTCAGGTGAATTTACTACATGTTCAAGAGGCAACAAAATTGCTTATTTTCCCTAAGGTTGTTATTTTCACAGAAGAAATATATCAAATATTTGAAATATGGACAATACTGGTGAAATTTTGCAGCAATAGGTCTGTCTGAACTAGAGAGGGAAGAAATTAATTGTTCAGAATAGAATCTGATGGCCCATTTCCCTCACAGTCCCAGCAAATTAAGATCCAGTTCTGGGACCACTTGAGCCCAGCACAAAGCTTGTGTTCATGCCCTGTGCAGATCTCAGGGTCCTTCCCTACAGGACCATTGCACAGATGAGTAATTTCTTCTCATTTCCGACTTCCAGCCGGGTGAGGGGAGCAGCACACTGCCTCCCAGGCCTGTGGCAATCCTGGACATGCAGAACTGTCACAAAACCCCAGCGGCATCAAGGACCACTCTCCCTTCACCAGGAGACCTGCTCCCTCCAATCACAGAGAGAGCTTTCCAGCTCTGCACTCCATTTCACAGGCACTCTGCAAGCACATGCACTGAAGGAACCCCAGGAGACACCTATTAACTTCAGGCCGTCTCCTCAGATGGGCCAGGAGTCCCTGGACCTCAGTGCAAGCTCCTTTGGTCAACTGCCTTCTCCATTACCTGACCACACCAGAGGAGAGAAAATCCTATGGAAAGGATGCTTGTGAAAGTGGGGACTGAAAGTGCTTGTTTGTAGCAAGCAGCACAGGATAGATCACTGATGGGGAGAGGGAGCTTGCAGAAGCAGACAGCCTCCTGCAGAGATGTACATAACTGACACCAGAAACACAGGCAGGGGAAAGGAGCTACCACACTGGGGTGGGATTCATGCAGAGTCTCAAATCCACTGATAGACTGGCAACAACCGGCATATGCCTTTAGGATAAGGAAGGCTCAGACCTCCTGCAGTCTAAGCCTGAGGAGCAGGAGGCTCCTTGCTATCCCATCTGCCCAGAAGTGGACCCTCATTGCAGTTAGACAACTGCATACTCCTGGCTGGCATGGGCTGGTGAGACTGAATAAATGCTATAATAAGTATAATATATAATAAATGAATAAATGTAGTTGCTTAGCCAAAGCATCTACACCCCATGAAACAGTCAGGAGCATCCCTCACAAAGAGTGCTTCAAAGACCACCACAGTTCCCAAATTTAATTCAAGCTTTGTCTGCTGATGTGCATGGATCCATCCCTGCTGAGATATTATTTCCCTCTAAGATTATGGCTTAACAGAGAGGGAGGGAAAAGAAAGAAGCAAAAAGCCCCCAAAGATGTTCATTGTTAAAGTAAATGCAGGGAACAAAAATACATGGGTCTTTATCCTCATCTAGTAAATTTCCATGTTGCATGAACTTTGTTAGAATCTCAGCAGAAAGCTTTTACTTTTTCTCAGTTATCTTCGTAGTAATGATGATGATCCCCTGTGGCATGTACAAGGCAAATGCAGATGCTGACTGTTGATTTATGCAGAGAGCTACTGGTACAGTAAGATTACATCTGCTTCCCACTGGAAGAAAACATATCTTTTTCATTGCTAAAAACAATCCATGTTTTGTCTTCTGATTGGATCTAGAGTTGGTCAATCTAGAAATTGATCACCTTTAGGAAAGGACTTCCTTTTAGTAGACCCAGTGGGAAAATCAGCTTTTTTTTTTTTTTTTTTTTTTTTTTTTCCTGTGAAGTTGCCTAGAAACTGCCGTTTATGATCACAGAAACCCCACAATTACAAAATTTATTCTTATGCCAAATCTGAAGAGAAGCTAGCTTAATGAATGAGACTTCTGAAAAAATAAAACCTACAACAACAAAGAAACCTTTTGGATCAAAATTGAGTTCAGTAACAATGAAAAGCATTTGATTTCTAATTTACTTTTGCATAATAAGAAATAAACTTTTGAAAGGAAGTAATTTCAAAGCAAAAAAAGTTGAGCTATTCTCTGTGGAAACAGAACATTTCTGTGCTATCAAAATGCTGGCCCTTTTTAAAATGAATTTTAGTCAAACAAAAGAACTATTTGCACCACAAGTTTGACTAATTTATATTTTTCAACAGAAAAGTGGGACATTTTCTGATCAGTTCAGTTTTCACTGAAGTACTCTATGGTAAGGAAACATTTTGTTAACGCTACCTGATCTCCATGGCCCCTAGGTGAAAAAAAAGTAATCCCAAATATTTTATGGATATTTACACCTTTCTGGTGTAATAGTAAATAATATTTCCTTTGCTTCATGTACGTCAAGACAGAGAGCATTTACATTCCTCTGTGATTTTAATGGATGATTGTTACCATCACAAAGGTCCTTGTCTTTTGCTATGAATGGGCAGCACTCACAGTAGGCTTTGGAAATAATGATTTTCTGATTTTGAAATGACTTAACTCCTTCTGACAGAGCATTTGTTCCAGTGTGACCAAGGGCATACTGCAAGGTTTTCTTTATGCTTACACATTTGTTAATGGGTGGTTTACATGAAAGTAGGAAGAATTTGAGAGAAAAGGACTTTCCATTAGTGGATGTGGAAAATTTGGAAATGGAGGGTGTTTTGAAGGAAAGATGCTTTTGAAGCAATGAAAATAAAGTTCTGTGAAATTGTTCAGTGAAAGACTATTACTTGTGAAGGAAAAATATGTTGATTGGAGAAACAGAAAATTCACATATTTTTCATCAAATGGCTTCAGTCAAAACAAATTCTGAGAGTGTCTGGCATTTGCCTTCAGTATTTGATAAATGATGTACTCAAAGTTTTAAATTCAAAATTGATTTCATGTAGGTATTTACCTTCATTTTCCTTCAGGAAGGGCACAGTGTTGAAAAACTATATATATATTTGTCCTACTGCTCACCAAAGTAAAAATCACAATAGCCACTGAAATACTTTGTAGTGGAAGTGAAGAGTGAAAACTGTGTATTCTAGAAAAAAAAAGGGGAAAAAGAAAGAAAAGAAAAAAAAAAAAAGAGTAGAAAGCATATAAGATGAAGAGCCTTGAAGGGTGGTTGCTATCTGACAGTCATTTCCACTTGGTAAAAGCAAACCTGGTCTGGAGCCATTTGGTGTTCAGTAAACACGGTAGCTAATGCATACAAAACTGAAAAGCAGATCTCAGCAGTCTGGGGAAAAACATGTTGGAGTGACTTGTGGGAAAAGGAAACACAGCATGTAAAAATTAGGTCTGTTCTCCTGTATGACCTTGCCAGTAGGTAGCAACCTAGGAAGAAAGCATGGTTGCACAAAGGGGACTGTGACAGGGAGTCTAGGAACTAAACTGCAATAGATAGCACATTTACAGTACTACGTGAACACCTGCTAAATGCAGGTTTAAAAAAAAGAAAAAAAAAAAAAAGATCTTTTCATGTAATTTCTTAAAGAAATAAGGCTGAGATAACAACAGGAAAGTCTGCACAAGACAGCACTTTGCCAGTGTCCCACCTGATAACCCAGCAAGAGAACAAAGCACCTAATGGAAATGTGTGCTCTGGCTGCACTGCCAGAGAGAGAGGCACCACCTGAATAGCCAGAGAGTGACTATGATGGCGGCGGTGCATGTGACGGTGTATGAGAGGTCACAAAAATCATGACAGTGAGGTGTAAGAGCCCAGAAAAAAACCTCCTCTTGAGAAGGCTACGCTGGACCGAGACCCCATTATGAGGAACATGGATCTTCCTTGAATGCTGACCAGAACCAGATAATTTCTATAGGTATGTGTACAGGCAGAGCAGAAAGCACCCACAGGCAGGCTTTTTACAGTGTATGCAATATGAGATAGAGATAAATAAATCTCTTCATCACATGCAATTTTTGCGACTGTCCTCAGTAGAGACTGTTTCCAGCTACAGTCATCACTAGCTACACCCAGCTCCATCACATCCCCCTATACAGAGGGGTTTCAAGGTGGTTTCATTCACATGGCACAAACCCAGGGTCTTCAGCCATCCCCCTGCTCTCCCCCTCACCCCCCACCAGCACTGCTGGGGCTACCCCCAGTTGGAAGAAGCAGTCTCAGGAGATCATTTGATTGACTCTTCTGTCCCTGCCTGCAAGGGAACAGAAACTTCTTTAGCCTCAGGAGACTTACAGATAAAAGATCTGCTGCTAGTCTGAGATACTGATATTTTAAACAAGGCAAGAATGCAAGAATCCCCCTTTTTAGCACTTTTCCCTCTGCTCATCTTAATGCCCTGCTATAAGCCAAACACTTGTGCACAATTAGACTTCATTTTATATTCAACTCTGATTGCTAATTATATGGTTTGCAAATTCATACTTCTCAAATAGATACTGTTTTTAGCTTCCCAAAATTTAGAAAGCATTGCCAAAATGTTAGCTTTTGTTAGTTTTAAGATAATATTCAGAGAGTCTTACCAGCCACTTGTTTTAAAGAGTGCTGGTTGCTTTTTCCTGGACTGTCCGCGTAGTGCTCAAACAGTGAAAAAGCACTGGGCACCTTTTCTAAAGAGAGAGTAGTATCCATTGCAGAAAGTAACCTATGTGGAAGAAAACAGCTGTGTAAATCCCTTCTGGTGTCACATAACTTGCAAGGGCCAGAAGCAAAGCACATGCAACATGCGCTTCCCTAAATATTTCCCATGAACTTGAGGACAGCATGCAAGGAGAAGCTGTTTTCCTGATTTTGAACATTTAGAGCATACTGAGATTTCAGATAAGGAGTGTGGTGAGAACAAACACAATCTGTCTACACTTGATCCGTGAGAACACAAGGATTTGAAGTTCACAGCAAGACTCCCAAGAACCCAGGGGTTTGGGCTTGGTAACACACTGCCTTTAAAGGTTACAAACATCAGAGCTAAACTACAGCAGCTGACTCTGGAGACGTAATGTAAAGCAGCTGCTTGTGGCAAGCAGAACAAAAAAACAAAACAAAACAAAAAACAAAAAACAAAAACAAAAACAAGAAGAAATACAGATTCCACCTAATTAGTCCATATTTGCTGAGTTCATTATAGAAAAAAAAAAAAAAAAAAAAAAAAAAACATATTTTTAACTTTGAGGCAGAAGCTGCTTCAAGGGTATGAAAGATTATTTTTTCAAAGCAATCGAATTTTACCTTTCTTTCCTGCTTTTTTTTTCAGTCACTGAAGTAGTTAATTATGCATAATTTTCACAAAGCACAACAAATATGAAATATATTTTCTTTAGAAGAGCATGCATTGTGATACAGACTTGTTCTTAATCTTTTTAGTAAGTCAGGTATTATCAAATAAACTGATAAAGTAATAACCAAACCCATGCACAAAACAGAATCAACTTTAGGTTTAGCATGTAAGTTAAGAAATAAAAACTAAGTATACAGAAAGCCTTGAAAAAAAACACCTACAGGCAGACTGTCACATTTTGCTATACAACAGGTGAGTCCAAATTAATAACCCTGATTTTGCAAATTAATGGAAACTGTGAAGGGATGTTTGGCACATACTCATCAGACAATTCTCCTGGAGTTGTAATTTGACTATGAACTGGAACCTTTGTGTCATTTTTACATCTCAGTCCAGCAACCCATGTCAGCACATGCATCACTGTCATGACTGAGGCAGCACTGACAAGGGTAGGTTTGCACCACACAGTGCCCCAGCCCCTTGGGCAAAGTCATTGGTTTTTGAAAATGCACAGGCAAAGAGGAATTTTCCTTGTTTTGTGGGCTTGCATAGGAGAATCCTGGAGACGGCCTGTCTAAATATTCATAGTTCACCTTGGAAGATTTATAGGGTGAATATGAACTTTTGGGCAAATTGAACATTTCCCTCATGAAGGATGGGTGTAATCAAAATTATTCCCTTGAGGAAATCACACATGGCAGAGAATTATTTGCTATGTATGCATTTATTGGTTTCTGCAGGTGGGCCATGATGCAGCTGTGATAAGGCATGACCCCTTAGACACGTCCTGAATCAGATGGTGTTGATGAGGAGACAGGACAGCCTGGCTCTGTAGTCTCCTGGTAAACTTTGGAAAGATCAATGATGGAAAATGTAGATAAAACTGTTACTTAGTCTCTTTTTTTATTTCTTCTGGAGTTTTGTTCACAAATACAGCCCATCAAACCCAGACATATGAGTGATAATTTGCATTATAACCTTTCAGAGATCATGTAATACCAAACTAGGCTAGTAAACAAAAATACATAATAATGATGTTAAGAAACGTGAGCATAGACAGAATGGTTTCTATTATATGTGTATGTAGTAATAACTACAAGGAACGTGCTTAAAAAGCCTCTGTAGAGATTTAAAATTAAGTTGATATTTTAAAACTGTGCTTAACTGATAAATCACAGAACTTCTGCAAAACACCACAAAAACAGTGAATAAAAGCAACAAGTATAAAACATCTTTTCTTAATTTCATTATTTGCAAGGTTTATAAAAGTTACTACTAATATTAGCAATGTAATTAGTAAATGAAGCATCCAGCAGGCAATGCCTACTATTCACTACAGTGCACTTAACCCATACTTCATATACCTTTTATTCAATTCTTTAGATGACTAAGGAAAGAAAGAAAGAAACGTATTAGCAGTTTTCAAAACCCTGAGAATGCTGTAGAGCCACTCATCTAGCAGTTCTGGTACTCGCCTCAGAGATAAATACACACAGCTTTATTGACTTGATATTGGCTGGGATGCTGCTCATTCACACCTGCAGAGAATTTGTTTCCTTAACAATATTTCACTTCAAAGCTCTTGCTCAGCAGGCTGTTAGAGTCTGTATCTAGTTTAAAACTCCTGAGGACTCAGCATTCAATATCTAGCTATAAAGACCAGGGTACAGTCAAATACTGTTCTAAATGAAGGCTATTGCAGAAGGAAATCACTTTTACATTTATAACACTTAAATATGAATTCTGGATGAAATCTCCTTCATAGCTTCTGATTGCCAGAAGCTGGGTGAGATTTGTACCCACAGAGGAAGAGTTTCTCTCATATTTAGTGAATCTTCAGCTAACATCTCCTGTCTTAGAGAAAGAGAAGTTCCTGTCCTATATCACTAACAGTAAGGACTAGGGGATCTTTTATGATCATATCTAGTTAAAACCTTGAGGGTTGTGGGAAATAGTTACGCATCCTACAGAAGAATTTCAAAGTTTTCTTTTTGCCAAAGGACTAATCCAGTACCTTGCAAAGTTCAAGAAGATAAAATACATTTCTCGCTCGTCCCAAAGTAGCCTATTTCCCAAGGGACTGACTCAGTTACAGGATATTAAGTCACTGGGCAACTCAGAATGAGGAAAGCCAGGTATCGTTCCACCATTTCTATAACAGGTATGTGGACTGGGAGCTTCTACTCAGGAAGCTGTCTTACTTTGCGTGAATGATCAGTCTTCAAACAGTAATTCGAATTTTTCATTTTTTTTTTTGCTTCCCAGAATAGTTTCTGCAACTTCCAAACTATTGGCTAATTCTGTAACAGCTAAAGACTGTTGTCCCAGAAATCTCACCCCATGATACACTTCTGTAGAGGAGAAAATGCCACAGCTGACCTGTGGGCAATTCTTGCAACACAAGAACAGTCTTGGAGGACCCAGGCCATTAACAATTAACCTGCTGGACTCTCTGAGACCAGCTGATAACTGTATGAGCCAGGTAGCTCAAGTCATACAGATTCACAAAGTTTTTAAAATCCAAAAAGGACCATTACAGACATGAATGTCATGTTCACATTTCTAAACCTAATCCATTCTGAATTTTTATCGCAGCCAATCTGAGTACATAACTTTTCCTAGTGTCTTGTCATAAAAACACAAACCAAAACCACCAAAAGAACCCACTCTACTTACAGTTTGGGTAATTTTCAATTACGCTTTCTTTTTCCACCTTTCTTTCAAATAGTAATGTATCTTTTACTGTGACAGTTATTATTCCTCAGTGAATAATTCTAGATTAATTATTGAGACGTCTCTCAGCTTTCTCCTCACAAAACAAAATAGATAGAACTCTTTTAATGGCGTAAGGCATGTTTTCATCCTATGCATCATCTTTGCAATTCTCTCTGAGTGTTCACATGACAAAAACAACTGATCTGGCAGTTTCAGAGTGGAATAACTGAGCTTGCAGAATTTAGTGATCTTAGAAAAATGGAAGATAAATAACTCATTCTCAGCCTCGGCACTGTGTAAGTGCTTTCCTAACTACAATCATAAAAGCTATGGTATGAATGCCATTTATACTTACATTTAGGAAAACAAATCCATCAAGTTCTTCCATTTCCTTTACTGTTGTCTCCAAAGTTTCCTTTGCTGAATCAACAGTTTGCTGGTAGTTAACCATCTGCTCATACAGGTATTCCATTTTCATCTTCTTCACTTCTTCAAAGTTCTCTGATTTCTCATCATATTGTGCTACCACTTTCTTAAGCATCTCTTCATTCTGCTTTTCCAATAACTCTGCATTTTTCTTACAATTTTCCTGACAAATGAGAACAAATGTAAATTGATCTGCAGACTAAAACTACAACAGTTAATGAATACACAGAAATACACGATCCATCCACCAGACTCCTTCTGGCATCCTGACAGTAAGAGAATGTTATTTCTGTAAGCAAGCTCATCTGGGAGAAATTATACTAGAGAAATACACTTAAAACAATGGTACCTATTTTATTTTATTTTATTTTATTTTATTTTATTTTATTTTATTTTATTTTATTTTATTTTTTACTGTGAATGTTTAAAATTAAACTTTTATACTTAAGCATAGAGATGGGTAGTCTGATTACAAAATAGCTAAAAATCCATATTTTTAACTGACATTAATACAGTTCTCAAGGCTTAAGAACTTACAGGCACTGGGCAACTCCTTTAGGTATTCAACACGGGACTCTAAATATAGACACAGTGTGAGCTTTTTATAAGCATAACCAAAATTAAGGAAACTTTTTCCTCCAGTGCTTGATAGTCACATATTCCATTTCGCAATGATGTATTTAAAAAGCAGTATTTTGTCTCCCTTAAAGTAACTCTTTCCTGCAGGAGAAGTGAGTTTGAGGACTGGAGAAACAGCCCATTTTAGCAGAAAAAAAATGACACAACAACAACAACAAAAAAGGCAAACATAATTTAGAAGCAATTTTGTAGAGGGAAAGAACTAGTAAGAAAAAACACTGGACTTACCTCAACAGAGTTAAATAGGGATTCAATATCACTCACAAACTCTTCAATCTTCATTGACTTTTCTTCCAGTGCTTTTAGCAATTCACCTAACTGATCCTGAAATTTAAAGTTTCAGAGATTAAGTATGTTGTTTTCACGTGGAGCATAGTTGAGATGAATATTTTGTTTTGCCATAATGGAACAATGGCTAAATTAAGTTCAGGCATCTCCCTGACTACAAGCACGGATATAGCAACTGGAACAGCCTCAAAACTGTTTCCAAATGAAAAAAAAAAAAAAAAAAAAAAAAAAAAGGGATCTCAGTTCAACAAGGTGGTGAGTTCTCTACAAGTTGTTGGGCACTACGAATTCTACTGTAGCTTTGCTAGAAACAGAGGGCGCTCTGAGCTTCAAGGAGAAGCTCCTCAAGGAGATAAAGCCCATAAGAAGGAAAATATGGCAGGTAACTATGAGGCTAGCAGATTGATTTTAAGACACAGGGTAACACTGCAATATTTTTAAAACTAGAAATTTGAAGATATTGTCTCTTAACCAGAATCTATCAAAATCACTGATTGAATTATGTGTGCAAAGAAAAGCAGTCCAAGAGACAACAGGCACCAGAGACAATTCAGAACTTTTGTCTTAGTGCTTCTTGACCTTTCTTGAGAGCAAGCTGGAAGAGTGCTCAGGTAAAATTTATAATTTTTAGAAATCCGTAGTTGTGATTAGCTGGAATAGATCTAAAAGGAAAATTAACATTCTTTGGTAACAGCTTCCTATTATAGCAAACTTCTACAGCCATATCTGCTTGAAAAGTAGCATATTAGTTAATATAAACTAACTATAAATGCACTTAGGACAGTAAAACCAAAAGTTAACTTCATAAATATTTAGGGCCAGTCACCAATATTCAGAGGCAAAGTTCTGTTTGTCAAGATAACTTATAAAATCTGACAGGTGCCATTCATAGCTCATTTCTTTTATTGTGAAGTTATGTCCCTACAGTTAAAATTCAGGCAACCAGCATTTTGCTATTTTAATGTCTTCTCAGTAATTATACAGAAGTAACAAGAAACATACAAACACCATCTCAAGGTAACCTGAGCCCTGAGTACTAGAAATCATGTGAAGCCAGGCCTGATTTGTGGCCAGAATTAATACTGGCTTCATGTCCATCCTGCACAGCCAGGGAGTGATATCATGGGACATTTATTTATGGCTTGACTTGCTGCAGTGTAGGTACATTTGAGGGATCGCTGTGGTCTGTGACTTTATTACTGAATTATTGGTGGCTAATTATCACTTTAAGTCAAGCATGAATGGACATATATAAAAAGCAACACTGCTGTCGTACATGTACACCTACGTGCCACGGAGATAGTTTGCAAATGCTGATATTTGAAACTGGCACATTACTCCCCTGCTTTTAATTTCTCTTTCTTATATACATAAAAATAACAGAAATACCAGAAATATAAACCCTTCTGAAATTTTAAGGAAATTTCACTAAATCTGAATTATGGACAACTGAACCTTTGCTAGAGGTTCAGTTGAAAAGAGAAGAAAAGAAAAGAGACTTCACATTTCAGACACTGGGGTGAGATTAAATTGCTGCTAAACAAGAAAGGAACATCTGTATATTTATATATAAAAATCTGATATGGGAAAAGTGAAACATCACATGCATGCAGTCTTCACAAGCAGAACTGCAATTAAGTAACAAATGAGCTTCCACAAAAACCCCAGCATTTTCTCTAGTGTTGATAGCAAAGGTGTACTATTTTGAAACGGGACACATTTCTATCTGTCTTTTCCAGTAGTACAGCTTAGAAATAGTGGGAAGAAGTAGGAATTGCAAAACTTACCTGTGGTATAACTAAAATGATACTGAGGTAATGAACATGAACTGAACAGAAAATGAGGAAGGAGGGTTCAATAAAAATTTACAGCACAAACTCTGTAACTAGTCTAACATATCCAAGCAGCAACACACATAACTGGAAAGGAGAACATTTTATGATGATGGTAGTCCCTCCATATTGAGGTTTCTGTACCTCGTCAAATGAAATGAGCTGCTGTTACTAAAATTCTCTTTACAGAAATATCTTCTCATTTCTTACTCTACATGTACAAAACAGATGAACATGCACAGACAAGAAGACTAGAAGAAGGAAAATCTGGTAACAGCTACGTATAAACATAGTCATCCAAACTGCTGAATAAATAAGATCAGCTTAGAAAGCCCAGGACTCTACAGAATATCTTAATGATAGGATATTCTCCCTTCAAGACCTCTCGTGTTTAGGAATAACTTTTATTTTATAGATATTGTTACAGTCTCCGGGCTGCTGTCTGGGCCTTTCCACTGACTACACAAGAGGCCTACAGAAATTAGGTTCAGTATCTCCTTCCACATACAAATTAATTCTTACCTTCATCTTGGTTGCAGCATCATCTAGTGTTGTGACCTCATGGTCTTTGTGTTCTCCAAAAAGCTTGTCAATAGCAGATATTGGACATTTGCAGTGGTAACAATATGTGTCTGTTTGCGCTTTCTTTAATTCTCTTTGTGGACTCTCAACTTGAGGAATGTTTGCCATTGATTTTTCAGGATACATCACCACAAAGCCTGAATCTTCAAGTTCAACAGGTGTTCTTTGCTCTGGTTCATTAACAAATTCATAACTATCCCCAACATGCTCAAAAGAATCCCTGTCTTCAAATAATAGCTCCTCATGTGTGAATTCAGATGATATTTCATCTTGTAACAGTTCTTCTTGTGTAATCACATCATAGTCCATTGACTCAGCAAGATCTTCATAAGCATCAGGGTGCTGCTGCTCCTCTCTTTGCAAATCTGTCTTCTCTCTTTGCTGAACAGTAGGAACACATGAGATATTTTCCTGGGTATACTGATCATCTTCACTGTCTTCAACAGGAGTTCTGATATACGGGATATATTTTTCCATTTGAGGAACTGCTGTTACTTTGTGCTGTTCTTCCCGCTTATTGCCAGCTTCCGGATGTGCAGCTCCCTGAGAATCAATTATTTGGCTATACTCTTGACTCATTTGCTCTGGCAATTCCTCAGTTGTTTCTACAGGTACATTTTCTTCTTCTCTTTGTTCAGTAGTATCACTTCTAGCACCTGAAAGAACTGCTTCTCTTCCAAAAGGAATGGCATGCATTGGTTTACAAATTGTTGCTTTAATGTCACTATCAACCTGTACTTTCTCTGTCTCCACAACACCCCTTTCTGGCAGAATCTCAGTTCCTAAAACACCAGTAGAGCTATACTTGTACTTGTCCTCGTAACTCTGAACTGAAATTCCTCCACTAAAAGACTCATCCTCTGGTATCTGATCCTCCTGATGATCTAAGACCTTCCCTGGAATTTCATCTTTAAGAATGTATTTTTCAAAATATATTCCTGTTCCATCATCTGTGTCTGAATTTCTACTAGGAAAAGATGCATTAGAATTTCCACTCTCCTCATCAGACGGAGTCTCACCCTTTGTTTTTTCTCCTACTGCTTCTGCATAGAGATCCTTGTACAAAAATGACAAAGCAGGTGGCTCTTCTAGAAGCTCTGGGTTAACAGCAGCAACTGATGTTGGAAAAAACAGAGATCGTTCTAGCACTCCTTCTTCTGAATCAAATAGTGGGGTTCCTGGTGACTTCCGTTCATCTTCTATATTTGTAACTCTTTTACTGCTAATGTCAATTGATTTCTGTGGAGGTAAAGATTCTGGAGCTGCTGCATAGGCCTGCATTTTGCTTTCTCCTTTTGCAGTACCATAAAAGACTTCATCCAGATCCTCAAGCAGGGAAAACTCCTCTTCCAAAGTATCTGCTTCCGTGCTTTCTTTAAAAGATGCGGCTTGTTCCACAGGTTCATTAGGATCTTCTGTCTCAGGAAATGATGAACTCAGTCTTTCAAAATGTGGCTTAACTGGGGATTTGTCATCAATCAAGGTGTACTTTTCAAAGTAATCCATATCAGCCATACCATTATCAGGATCCAATATCACATCAGTATTGCTTTCTGGCAACAGTGGACTTTCCTTTTGTGTTTCTTCAGTTTCCTCAGTCTCATCATTCTTGACCAATTCTTTTTGTTCGTGGGTTTCTGGCTTTCCCAACACTGACCTGTCTGAAATTTCTGTGGTTGTTCCAGAAGCTAAGGCACTACAACTATCATGAGCTAATTTTCTTTTAAATGAAGGATTTGTTTCCAAGTATTCTAGTTTATCTGGCATGTGTTTACTTTCTTCTTGATCAACAGAAGAAATATGTGTAGGAGCATGAATATTGAGTATTTCATAACCTTCTGAAATTATATTAAATAGATCTTTTTGTTCAGTAGGTTCTGGCTCATGCTGAGTGTCTTCTACAGCACTCGCTTGTTCCATTTCTTCCTCTTCTCTTGTCACATAATGTTCGGGCACTTTAGACGTTTTGTCTACCTGTGGATGTTGCACTGCTTCCCTTTCTGTAGGGTTTCCAAACTTAGTTTCACTCTTTGGAACTTTTTCTGGACCTGGATTATCTGCTCTTGGAGACAGTAAATCATGTCTTTGCATTCTGTGACCAGTTTCTGAGGGTACTCTGTGGGAAATTTCACTGGACACTGAATCAGAAACTCTAAATGTATCTCCTTTATTGACAGCAGTGCCATGAACTGTAAGTTCTGCACAACTTCCAGCTGGGAATTGTTTTGATCCAAAGCCAGAAGTTCCCTTCAGAGAAAGTTGAATTCCATGCTTGTCTACTTCTGTAGCTCGAATAGGATGAATTGAACGAGCTTTCACTTCTTCTGCCAGCCAGCTAGCCAAATCAAAAGATGGAATGCCTGTACTTGGCTTTTCATCAGAATTAGAGCAGACAGACTTTGACTCTGCTGAAGAGAGTCTGTCCTGTTCACCAGAAGAATGCTGAATTTTGTGTGTCACAGTTTCATAAACAAGATCTGGTGAAACAGCTCCCATTTGCTCTAAGGATGTATACTTCTGCTCTGCCAAATAGGGTTGCATTCCATGTCTTTCCTCTTCTTTTTTTGTTTGGTTTCCAGATGTACCTACTATTTTAGATAGAGATAATGAAATATTTTTTTTCTCTTTATCACCAGTGAAAGACACAGATACTGACTTTTCAGATGAAGTATGAAAAGGAACAAATGAATCTGAGGATATTGGTTGCTGGTCTGCTACAGCAGTCACCTTTGACTCTGTGCTCATCAATGATGGCACCTTCTGCACATCAGGTTGTATTTCTTGCTTATCCTGGTTGGCAGTGAATGTGGGGTGACTTCTTAGCTGCTCTGATGACAAGTATTCTGTGAGGTTTTGCTCGTCTTGTTCTTGTGTGTGCAGCAGGGACTTATCCCCCATCTGTGCTATATTCAAGCTTGCTGTTTTAGGTGAATATAGCTGATCTTTTTGCAATTCTGTTTCATCATGTGGTGGAATTACATATCTACTCTCTGATTGTGCAGACTGGGGAGTAACCAGCAGCATGCTCTGCCTGTCGTGTTCAGCTAGGGAGCACTTGGCAACCAAATACTCAGAGGTAGGTTTTGAATAAGGTGGAATTTCTTGCTGACATGTTTCATCAACTGAATAAAATGGAACTGAAGGTTCAGTCTCCAGTTTTGAAGGTACGGTTAAATACTCTTGACCTCGTACAGTTTCTGTTTTATCCGTAGAATATGATGCATTTAATGGCTCAGATTCTAATTGTTTAGTTGTGTGGAAGTAATGTGGAGCCTGTTCTCTCTCTGCTTCAGATGTAATTATATGTTCAGCTTCTGAATATGCAGCCATATGCAAATGTGGATGAATTCTTGTATTCTCCGCTTCTTTTCTTGCAGAGAAGAAACTTGACACAGGCTGTGCAGTTTCTGACTGCTCTGTTTTATAATGGGTGTGAGATAAATCTAAGTGCTCAGGGGACATGCCTCCAGCTACAGGTGAAGACTTTGGACTTCTTTCCATTTTTGTTTTAGAAACAGAATGTGAAACACCCAGAGGAATAGACACGGATTTTTCAGTAGGAGATGAATAGGGTTGAATTTTTGGGCTTGCTGCTTCCTCAGCGGAAAAGGATAAATCTTGTTCAGTTTCCCACTGAGTAGTTAGAGACGAAGTAGTCCCAGTGTCCCCCTTCTCTGAATGTCCTGCTCTCAATACATGCATTTCATGCTTTTCTGCTTGTTCAGTAGAGGTTGAAAAAGGTTGTTCAAATTTTGGTTGTGCAGTTTCCTGCTCCCCAGTCCTGCCAAGGGTATAAAGTACAGAAGGTGTTTCTGGTTGCTCTGCTTCAACAACAGAGTACTGCAAATTAACACACTGCTCTTCAGGATGGGCCCCATCCTTTTGCTCTGTTTCACCCATGAAGTATGGTGTCTCTGGATGTTCCATCTGGGCAGCCTGTGGCTGCTCTGCTTTGCCATAGGAGTACATTAAACTCGATGGTTTCACTCCATGAGTTTCTAGTTTGCCAAGAGAATATGACAACTCTGGACATTTTAATTTCATTTGTTCTCTTTGCAACTGGTCTGCTTTTCCCATAGAATATGAAAGGTCAGAAGGCACAAACCCTTCTTCTGCAGTTTCCTGTGTTTCTGTTTTACCAAGCAGATGTGATACACCTGGCTGCATTGAGTCTAACTGTGAAGTTAGTTCCTGCTTTTCTTCACCATGTGAGTGCAAAATGGAAGGCTGGGCCATCACTTTTTCCTCCAGTTTGCCAAAAGAATCCAAAACCTCTGGCTGTTGCAGTACTATTTGGGCTGGTTGTGAGATTTCTGACCTGTCAATTGTATAGGATAAATCCATTTCTTCCAGTTCTGGTTGTACTATTCCATGGTGCTCTTTTTGGCCAATGGAATGTGACAAATCTGTATAGTTTGATTTCTGATGTGTAGCTTCCTCTTCTGTTTCTCTAACTGGATAAGATAGCTCTTTATGTTGCAACTCTGACAACATCATTTCTTGTTCTGTTTTGCCGAAAGAATACTGCGAAGTTCTGTGTTCCAGTTCACCTCTCACAGTTTGTATTTCATCTGCTTTACCAAGGGCATATGTTAAATCTTGGTGTCCTATGTCTAGTTTTGTCCTTTCTTGTGACACTGGTTTGCAAACAGAATATGGTAAACTGGGAAGTTCCTGCTCTGGATGTGTCACTCCATGTTGCTCTGTTTTTACAATGGGATGGGGTGTTACAGTCTGCTCTGATTCCCATTGCATAGCCTGTGGCTGCTCTACTTTGGCAACAGAACGTGACAAACCTGGATGTTCAACCTCTGGTCGTGCTGTTCCTTGCTGCTGTGTTTTACCAGGTGAATGTAGCAAGTCCCGATGTTCTGTTTCCACTTGAACAGTTTGTGCTTGCTCTGTCTTGCCAGGGCAAGATGATAAATCTGCTTGTCCCAACACAAGCTGTGGTGTTTCTTTTCTCTGTGTTTTATCAGTAGAGTATGATAAACCTGAATGCTCCAACTCTTGTTTTGCCATTTCTTGTTGCTCTTTTTTGCTAAAGGAATGCAAGACGTCCAGGAACTCCCCTACCACTGAGGCCCTTTCTGGTTGCTCCACTGTTCTACTTGACAATGTTGGCTGTTCTAAGTTTAGTCGTGCTTCTTCCTCTGGGTGTAATGTATGGCTTTCCCTCTCCTGTTTGAAATCCAGTTGTGCACTTTGCTTGTCTTTGCTAATGGAAGAGGACAAATCAGGCTGTAGTACTTTGGCCATAGCATCTGAGACATTTGGATGTTCAGGGTCTAGTGCAGCAGCCCATGATTGCTTTGTTTTGACAGTAGAATGCAACAAATCAAGTTCTTCCAACTCTGGTTGTATTGCTTTATGAGGTTCTGCTGTGCCAACAGAGAAGGACAAATCTGCATATTCTGATTCTGCTTGTGAATTTTGCAGTCCTTCTGTTTTCTGAACAGAGTACTGCAACTTAGAGCGTTCTGCCTGCATTCCTGCACTTTCCCATTGCCCTTTGCTGAGAGATGATGAAAAATCACCTGGCTTTTCCAGCTCTGGTTGAACTCCTTCTTGTTGCTGTAAAGCACCAGTGGAATGTGATAAATCTGGACATTCCAAATCCAGCTTGGCAATTTGAGTTTGCTGTGTTTCACCAACTGAGCATGATAAATCCATTATTTCTGTCTCTGGCTGTATAACTTCATGGTGTTCTAATCTGCCAGCAGATAAGTCTGAATGAATTGATTTCTTATGTGGCGTTTCTTGTTCTGCCTCACTAACGGAATAAAATAACTGTGAATGTCCCAGTTCTGGCTTTGCTTTCTCTCCTTGTTTGAAAGAATGGAAGAAGCTTGACTGCTCCTCTTGAGCAGCTTGTGCTCGCTCTGTTTTGCCAGGCCAAGATGATAAGTCTGGTTTTCCTATCCCCAGTTGTGTATTTTTTTCTGGCTGTGTTTTATCAATGGAATATGATAAATCAGGATGCTCCAGCTCTGGTTTTGCCATTCCTTTTTGTTTTTCTTTTCCACTGTCAGGTGATGCACATGGAACTCCTTCCTTCTCTTTTGCAGGTGGTGGATGCTCTGTTCTGCCAACAGGCTGCACCTCATCAGGGTGTACCAAGTCTGTATGTGCCATGTCTCGCCGTCCCACTTTGTTGGCACGGGATGCCAAGACTCTGTGGCCCAGCTCCAGCTGAGCAGGTGGATGTTGCTCTGTTTTGTCATGGACATGCAACACATCAAATTGTTCCACTTCCAGTTGTGTTATTTCTTCTACTTTGCTGAGGGAGCATGATAGACCAGGATGTTCAGGTTTCAACTCTGTAGTTTTCAGTTCTCCTTCTTTGAAAACTGAATAAAGCAAGTCAGGATGTCCCTGCCCTGGCTCTGCTGTTTCTTCTTGTTCTACTGAACATTCTCGTTGGCCCACAGAATGGGCCAAATGTGAAATATCCACTTCTGACTGAACCATTTTCTGTTCAGGTTTTCCAAGGGAGTAAATTAAACCCACTTGCTCTGATTCTAGTTGCACCTCTGATTTATCCAGAGGATGTATCACATCAGTATGTTCTGTCCCTGGCAAGGTCATTTTGTCAACTGGCCTGTCAGTGGGAAATGATACACCTGATTGTTCCAAGTCCTCTTGAGCACATTTTAATTGTTCTATGTTGCCAGGAGAATATGAAAGCTTTTCTTGCTGTAACTGTTGTTTTGGGGTTTGCTGATGCTTTTCTCTGTCAACAGAAATTTTTCTGTGTTTCTGATCCAAAAGTATTGCTTCTGGTTTGTTTGCCTCATTGGTGAAATGTGACAAGTCAGTTTGTCTCACTTCTGATTGTGCAATTTCTGGCTTCTCAACTTCGCTGAGGGAATACGTCAAACCTGGATGTTTTGTGTCGATTTGTGCAATTCCTGGTAAAGCTCTTTTTCTGGCCACTTTAGGCAAATCTTTACATTTTGACTCAAACTCTTGAGTTGATTGTTCTGCAGATTCACCAAAGGAAAGTGATATATCTGGATGTTTTGAGTCCAATTGTAAGGTTTCTTGCTGTTTTTCTTCACCAACAGAACGTGACAAATTTGTGTATTTAGATTCCACCTCCATGGCTTCATCTTGTGCTCCACTCAGGGTTTCTGGAGAATCTAAATACTCTGATTCTTGTTGCATTTCTCCCATGGAGTGTAGCTTCTCTGGATGTTCTGAATCCTGCTGTATGGCATCATATGATTTCACTTCAGCCGTGGTACATGAAAAATCTGGATGTTCCATCACCAGTGGTGCAGTTTCTTGTTGCTTCGAACTAAATGGCAAAGTTGGATGTTTAAACTTTTCTTGTTGTTTAGGTCTGTGAGAGGAATATGACAAATCTGGATATTCTGAACTCACTTCCATTTCCAGTGGAGACTCTTTTCCACTGGAAGAGGGCAACAATGTTTGCTCCGGCTCTGGATGTGTTACTTCATCTTGTTCCATTTTCCCAGTAAAACATGAAAGAAGTGGTTGCTTTGATTTGCATTGTGTCACCTCCTCCTGCATGCCTGTACTTACATAAAATGCCTGTTCTGGGTATGCTGGCTTCATTTGCATTTCTTCTTGCATTTGTTCACTGAAAGTATATGGCAGAGGACATGCTAACTCTGGCTGAGCTGTTTCTTGCTGTGCCAAATCCATTTGGTCTATGTCTTGTGAATCTGCTTTCCCCCAGGTTTCTGACAAATCTGAATGCTGCAATTCCATTTGTGTAGCTTTTGGTTGGGCTTCTTCCAGCTCTTCCAGCTCTCTGTGTTCTGTCTCTTCTTGTTCCATTTTTCCAAAGGAATAAGATGTATCTGACTGGGCCAAACCCAGTGGTGATGTTCCCTGTTGTTTACTGTCAGAAGTAGAATAGGAAGGAAATAAATCCTTCTGCTCCAGCTGTGCCATTTCCCCAGAATTTGGTCTGTCAATTGAACATGAGGAGTATAATGATCCCGAATCTATTCCTTCTTGCACTATTTCTCCAGTGGTGAATGACAGGTCCCTGTTTTCTGAGGGTAGTACATTTTCATTTTGCTCTCCTTCCCTGATGGAACTTGGCCACCCTGGACCTTCTAAGTCTTTGTGGACAGCTTCCAGTGCTGCTTCTCCCTGGGAATATGGGACATCTGCATGTTTCAGCCTTGGTTGCAATAATTCCTGTTCTGTTTTGTCAGTGGAATATGAAGTATCTGCCCCTTCTGTCCTCAGCTGTGAAGTTTTATGCTGCTGTTCTTTTGTAGTAGAATATGACACAATTGGATGCTCTGACTGAGCAAGTTGAGTAGTTTCTCCTTGTACTGCCTTGCCAAGTGAGTACAGTTTACCTCCAAGTTGTGAATCCTGCTGTACAGGCTGCAGCTGTTCTCGTTTGTCACCAAAATGTGAGGAAAGAGAACTGTCCAAATCTACTTGTGCCAATGCTTGATGCTTTGTTTTATCCATGGGATATGGTAAATCTGAATGCCCTTTTTTCAGATGCCCCATTTGCTGCTTCTCAGCTCCTCCAGTAGAATCGTATATATCTGGATGTACTGAGTCAAATTCTGTAGTGTTTTCTTTCTCTGCTTCTCCCCTCAAACACGATAAATCTGAAGGTTCCAGCTCAAGTTTTGCTGTTGTTTCTTGCTCTGCTTCTTCAGGGTAGTAAGACTCTGGGTGTTCTAGTTCAATAGGAACAGGTTTTGGCCTTTCTGTTTCTTCCTTGTAAAAGGAAAAGTCCTGATGTTCTGTCTCCAGTTGTGCACTCTCTGATTCCTCTGTTTCTTCTCTGGAAAATGAAAGGTCTGGATGCTCCAGCTGTGCACTCCCTGATTCCACCATTTCTTCTCTGGAATATGAAAAGTCTGGCTGCTCCATCTTATGTTGAGCATTCTCCAATTCTTCTGTTTCTTCGCTGGAAAAAGAGAAGCCTGGCTGCTCCATCTCCAACTGTGCACTCTCCAATTCCTCTGTGTCTTCCTTGGAAAATGAAAAGTCTGGATGCTCCAGCTGTGCACTCTCTGATCCCACTGTTTCTTCTCTGGAATATGAAAAGTCTGGCTGCTCCATCTTATGTTGAGCATTCTCCAATTCTTCTGTTTCTTCGCTGGAAAAAGAGAAGCCTGGCTGCTCCATCTCCAACTGTGCACTCTCCAATTCCTCTGTGTCTTCCCTGGAAAATGAAAAGTCTGGATGCTCCAGCTGTGCACTCTCTGATCCCACCGTTTCTTCTCTGGAATATGAAAAGTCTGGCTGCTCCATCTTATATTGAACATTCTCCAATTCTTCTGTTTCTTCCCTGGAAAAAGAGAAGTCTGGCTGCTCCATCTCCAGCTGTGCACTCCCTGATTCCACCATTTCTTCCCTGGCATAAGAAAGACCTGGGTACTCTGTCTCCAGCTGTGTACTCTCTGATTCCAGCATTTCTTCCTGGGAATATGAAAGACCTGGATGATCTGTCTTATGTTGTGCACTCTCTGATTCTTCTGTGTCCTCCTTGGAAAGAGAGATGTCTGGCTGCTCCGTCTCTAGCTGTGCACTTTCCAATTCCTCAGTTTCTTCTCTGGAATATGAAATATATGGCTGCTCATCTTCCTGCTGTTCACTCTCTGATTCCACTATTTCTTCTTGGGAATATGAAAAATCTGGATGCTCCATTTTATGTTGTGCACTCTCTGGTTCTTCTGTGTCTTCTTTGGAAAGAGAGGAGTCTGGCTGCTCCATCTCCAGCTGTGCACACTCTGATTCCTCCATTTCTTCTCTGGAGTATGAGAAATTTGGATGCTCCGTCTTATGTTGTGCACTCTCCATTTCCTCTGTTTCTTCCCTGGAAATAGAGATGTCTGGCTGCTCCATCTCCAGCTGTGCACCCTCTAATTCCTCTGTTTCTTCCCTGGAATATGAAAGATCTGGCTGCTCCATCTCCAGCTGTGCACTCTCTGATTCCTCCATTTCTTCTCTAGAATATGAAAAATCTGGATGCTCTGTCTTATGTTGTGCACTCTCCATTTCCTCTGTTTCTTCCCTGGAAATAGAGATATCTGGCTGCTCCATCTCCAGCTGTGCACTCTCCAGTTCTTCTGTGTCATCCTTGGAATAAGAAAAGCCTGGATGCTCTGTTTCCAGTTTTACGCTCTCTGATTCCAGCATTTCTTCACTGGAGTATGAGATGTCTGGATTCTCCATCTCCATTTGTGCACTCTCTGCTTGATTGTTTACTTCAGTGGAAACAACAGGGTGATCCATATCTACTGCTTTATTCTCAACTGAACTTTTCTGGGTTTCTTGTTTTTCTGTGCGAACAGCATAGGAAATGCCAAGATATTTGGAATCTATCTTTTCAGGAATATGTGATTTTAGTTTAACTCCTTCATCCTCTGTTATCTGAGTGGAGAAGTCTTGTTCTGACTCTGTTTGCTTCTGTAAGTGAACATTTTGCATTTCTGGTATTGGGGTCCTTTGACTCTCCATTTTTTTAACAGAATCCAATGGACCTGAAAGATCAGTTTTTGACTGTGCAGTTGCTGACGAGTGACTCTCAGTTTCTTGCTTCTCTGTTTCATCTACAGAATGTGGTAAAAGCACATGTTCTGACTCTGATTGTGCACTCTCCGATGACTGAGGAATAATATCCTCCTGTCTTGTGTCAGATAGAGTGGAATATCTGAATTTAGCTGATGGAGCACTAGGTAAGTAAGACTGAACTGCTGACTTCTGTATTTCCTTCTCAGGATGTTCTGATGCTGATGCTGTAGGCAAAATAGGTTCAGTGCTTTGTCTATCTGCTGAATCAGGCTGTGGTGCTGAACTGGCCTGGGTTTTCTGCTCCTTTGGTTCATCCAGAAGATCTGATGCTGTCAGCAGTGATTGCTCTGTTTTCTTTTTTGCAGTTTCAGCTGAAGGAATCAGCACTTGTTTCTCTGATTTGTCATCAGACTCTAATGCAATGGATGTCGACTGCTCTGTTATTGCCATCTTGGCCACCGGTGAATAGGAGAAACTTTGCTGCTTCCTTGCTTCTTCAGGAGGGCAGGACTTCACTGACTGTCCTGGTACCTCATCTGGAGTCTCCAGTAGAGACTGTCTGTCTGTTCTTTCTTTATGCTGAAGAGTTGTTTTTTCAGCAGAGCTTGAAAATTTGCTTGGTGTATCTTTCATTTTAGTAGGTTTAATATTTTTAAGTGAAATATCATCTTTATTAGTACGTTGCTTTTCAAGATGTGTTGCTGAAGAATAGCTTTGACTTGGATATGTTGCAGATTGCTGCCTTTGATTCCTTCTTCTTTCTGATGGTGTTTCAAGATTTCTGTATATCCTCTGGAAAGGTTTTGGATGCGTTGCTTCCGAAAATGAACTGAACTGATGCAATCTTTCTTTTACTGATGTATCTAGGAACTGTTCAGAATCTCCTGAAACTGAGCTCTTTCTTTGGATTCTAGTTTTCTCTAGTGTTTCAGGGGCTGGCCCAGTTCCTCCAAAAATGGAGTTGAACAGCTGAATTCTAGCTTTTACTGGTCCTCCAAGGATCGGTCCTACTTTTCTCAGTCTGCTTTCTCTAAATATGGATCTTATTGGAGCACGTTTTACTGGTTCTTCTGCAATATTCTCCAGATCTTCTTTGTCATCCAACATTTCCTCATCTGTATCTCGTGTTTCCATCTGTTCAACATTTAACACTGAGCCTTGCACATCTCCTAGAACAGTTCTTGGTTCTTGTCTCTGCATTCCAGAAGAGTCACGTTTTTTGTTGCCCTGGCCTCCTTTGAGAGTTGTAGGCAATGGCACCCTATTTGAAGGTTTACGCTTCCTTTTCCTAACAATTTTACCTTCATCCATGATAAAGATAACTTTTCCTGGAGGAGAACCTACTGGTGAACTTTCCATACTGTAAAGATCAGAAGTTGTACTAGTTTCTGAGGTCCAGGGAGTAGAACATCTGCTCGAGCTGGTTTCCCAGGTTATTCCACTATCTTCACTTTGAACTGTTACCATAGAAAAGGAGGGGTTATTCATGATGTACTGCAGCTTGGGTTTCACATCTTCACTTTGGATTAGATCTTTTAAACTGAAGAAGAAAAAAAAAAGAGAAAAAAAAGGAAAAAACAAAAGCCATAAAATCACATAACATCAAATTACTGCTATGAAATCCAGTGCACTAAAACAACGTTTTTTAAACTTTCAAAAATACTGCATGTGCATATATTTTGAAACACAAGCAGAAGCGAAGCCATATTTCATCTGACGAATGTACTTTAGAAGCATTTTTCTAAGTGTGCATGTTGCAAGGTTAGTTCACCAAAGGAGAGGTGTTTAAATGCTCTTGACAATGCAGGAAAAGCAGTCTTTGATCAGGCCTTGATTTGCCAGTATGAGATTGAATGGATTCTGGGGCTATTCTCCAGTGCCTGATTATCTCACAGTATAATTTAAACCTAGCACTAATCATTTATAAGATACTGTCAATATTTTAATAGCATCCACATTTGCTTTGATATAATGTGCAAAGGAGTAGCAAATCTGGCTCGTTACTGTCTTCACCTATGTTTCACTGTCTAAGCACTCTACATATTTAACATAGTAATTTAGAATATGTTCAACAATCTAAATATTCTGAAATAACAGTGTTTTATAAAGCTAACTTTAAACCTTATGATATGCATGTGACAGTACACTGTCACATGCTGCAATTAAATCTCATCTTAGTTTAAGAAAAAATGAAGAAATGTTTTCTGAGAAGCTTTGGAAAAAAAACAGTCTTAGGTGTAAGAACGTAAAAAACAGCAAAAGCAATTATAAGACATTGAAACATGGTGCTATTTAAAAAAAATATATCTTACTAGGGTTGCAAGAGTTACTTCGAAAAAGCATAGAAAAAGCGATCATAACACTCAACCCCCATACTCCTGGAGTAGGTAGAAGTTCATTGGGGGAAATTGTGTTAGTAGCTGAGGGAAAGAAATGCAGAGTGCCTGCTGGCAGAGGCGGAGGCTTCAGCAGAGCAAAGCTGGTGAAGGAGGGGTGACCTCGGTCACTCCCACAGAAGGGTGCAAAACTATGGCTACACAAAGCCCTCTGTAGCACTTTGTATGTGATTAGGATAGAGTGCTTCACAAATGTGAAGAAATCTGGCTCCTGACCACGGGCACTGAGCTGCAGCACCTGACTCACCGAGTGCTGCAAGTGATGACCCGGCTACGACCAGGAGGGTGCCCAAGGCAAGGGGAACACAGGTGTGGAGCTCTCAGCACTGCTCTGCAGGGTGCTGAGCAAATGCCAGGAGGCGAAGGTCTCTGAGGGAGGAGAAAAGGCAATTCTGCAGAGCCATCATCTCTCCATCAAGTGAACTTTGCAAACCATAAAGAATTTGTAAAGGTCACTCAGCAAAACTGCTCAGTACCTGCCAGAAGGTTAAAAAAAAAAAAAAATCTAATACTGCTAATACCTCTAGCACTGCTGGTGTTACCTTTCCCTAACTTTTGCTCCTAAAAGCTAAAAGTACAGCACAAGAGCTGCCCTGGGCTGGCCCGTGCTGAGGTTCATACAAACTGTGTCCCATCTCTGATGAGTTTGGTGCTAACCAAAGACTGAAGTCACCCATGGGACACAGCCTGACCAGGCCACAGTGGGACAACACAGTGTTGAAGTCCAGTGACAGGACTTAAAGACAGTTGTGGTGACTAGGCTGGCCTGAAGGTTGTGCTTAGTAGGACAGCTTGGAGTCATGCCCAGAGTCTAAGTCTGACAGTACAATAACAAATAATCATGTCTTAGCCAAAAACAAACAAACAAACAAAACACCACCAAACCAAATTAAACCAAAACCAAAACAAAACAAAACATAATGCAATGCCCAGCCCACAAACCAAAGCAAAACCAAACCAAAAATGCAGCATAGACAGCTGATTACCTGCCTAGGTGTGGTACTCCCTAGCAAGGCTAGCTTCATAGGTAAGATTTATAGTGTGGAAGAACAGACAAAGCAAACAATACCTGCATCAATTTTGCTGCTACCTCTTCCTTTGCCTGTTTCATGATTTGGTATTGGGTTGACTTGGGCATAGCATAAGCAAATAAATAAATAAAATCCATAGCATTAGTACTAAGGAAGTACATTCAGGTCCTATCTGAGTCCACAATAACAGAAGCCTAATCTTTTTATAGTTTTTTCAACTTCTGAATAGCCCTCATATATTTTTTAACCTTCTCCTCTGCACTGATGTTATTAAATAAAATCCCACACAGAATAGAGCAGCTCTCCCACTTCATCTGTTATTAGTCATTAAGAGCAGGCTGCCCTGGCCCTGCCTATGCGAAGAGCTTCAATTATTCAAGTCATCCTCTGTTTTCCAAAGTTGCAGTCACAGTCCATCTTCCTCTGCAGCGCAATGAGCCGGTGCTTTATATTTTTAAGCCAGAATGAAAGACATACAATTTAAGATTTTTCATCCAACATACTTCCAAATGCTCCTCTAGTTCTCTATAGAATTTGTATGCTGTACAGCAGTAGGCTTCTAGTCACTGGAAGTGTTTGCCATTGCAAAAAGACATTCCCAATGTTCCAGGTGCATAAATAGAGATGTGAAAGTGCAGACATCCAGGGACAGCAGACAACTCTGCTTTTTTCCACACAGACATTTCACACCCAATCTTGTTGGCAAACCAGCCAGTCTGTTATTTCCACGCTAGGACATTGGCTCAAAACTTTTATAGTTCTTGAAGACACCAACAATCTGTTTCGTGCTTCCTGTTGTAATAGCCCAAACCCCAGAGATTTCTTATCTTCTTCTGCTTCTCACAGTCTCCTGCCTCTCACCACAACTTGCATGCTGTGCCTGCTGTGCCTGCTGGGATTTCAGATTTCTAGCCCAGCATGGCAGGCTGAGCTTGTGCTCCCTTGCGTATAATGCTGGGAAAGACTTTTCACCTCCCTGGATGCCAGGATGTCCCTGTACATCCTGGATGTCAAGCTGTGCCAGTGGCCTGCACAGGCAAGGTCTCTCATTTCCTAAAGTCTCCTACGACAACTCTGCAGCACAGCGCAAGGAGAAAAAAATTGCTTGGGCCAACTTCCCATCCTAGCTGAAAGAAACATGTTCTTTTTCTGTGATTTTGTTCTGCACATTCCTGCAGTCTCTGCCTTCACCATGCTGCCCCTTTCGCCCTACAGCAATCTGTATGCTCAGCTGTGTCTCCCTATTGCTCTGCATTTCCTAGGGCAATAGATCATCCTTTTCCTTCTGCAGGGTAAGAGAATTAGGAACTACCAGAAACTCATTATTTTAAACCCAGCCTTTCATGTATTAGCCTACTGTTAACTTCATATCTTCCTGTGGAATGACTACTTCATGTAAAAATGAGAAGGGGGAAAAAAAAAGGAAAATAGGGAGAGTGGGAAATGGAATTTCCAGAACTCCATGACTTTCTCCCCATTAACTGGCCTTCTTAGGTCATCACTAAATAGATAAAAAGAGTCCCACACCCATTCCAGCTACCTGGAAACACATATAAATTGACTGCAGAGCCCTTATAACATAAGCCCTGCCTACAGACACATCCTGAGACCTTCCCTTTCTGCAAAAGGAAATCAGTTGGGAAAGTTATGAGAGGCAGAACTGTGCTGCAGCTGCTCAAATGTCACATAGCAGTTAGAGGCTCAGGTATTCTACCAGGTACACAAATCACTTGGGTGCTATCTTCCCACAACAAGACTGTAATCTCACAGATACCAGCACAAAAATTAAAATTACTCATATTTGCTGTTTGCCTTAAAATATAAAACAAGTGCTTTGAAAATATTTTTGCTATTTAAACGATTTATTCTACATGGAACTAGGAAAAAAAAAAAAAGACATCTGTCAAGAGCCATTAGTCTCAGACAGCAAAATGCCCAAAGGCAAGAAAATATTGCATGAACCTTCCGAAGATCAATGGGTTATTTATACTGACCAGGATGTGATGCCTTACGCCAGCTTTATATTGGGTTCTGATGTCGTGTGTTAGTCTCACTACTTGCATAACAAACTGTGATAGGAAACCAAATTGTTTACAGATTACATTACAAAGCTTAGTAAAACCTGAACTTTTCTGCTTTATGTGCAGGCATCATAATTCTTGGGCAAGCCATAAGCTCTGCTGCACCTTTATGCATTTTTTTTAACACTCTAAAGAGACTTATGAATTACGTGGTGCATTTCCAACAGGAAAACACTTTCTATCAGAGAAGAATAATTTTCTTAGTCCGCAGAAATGCTCTCAGTAACCCATGGGGGTCTGATAGCTGGCTGGCGTTTTACCTGTGCTATGGAAGGGAAACAAAACCAAACCTTTACCCTGGCCTGCCATCAGAGCCTTGTACACAGACACCTGCTCGTTGCTCAGGCAGCTGGTGGGGATTAACAAGACGCAGAAGCCAGGCTTCTTTGCTGGAAGGGGCATACATGAAAAAAGCTGCAGCAAAAACTATGCCCTGCTCCATAACTTCTGCAAAGGAACACATGTGGAAGTGGTGCAGGTCAGCCAGGGCTTGTACAGCGACGTGAAGGGAGCAGGGGAACACCGAGACTCTTCTGCTTCACTCCCTGAAGCACTTCCTGACCTTGGGCCAGCCGTTGTGTTGCATAACTCTTTTATAAAATAGGAATGAGAATTTGCGTGCTCGAAAGATGGAAATAGAAGGAGCCAATGGGGAACTTCCCGCTGACTGCAATGTTGCACAATCAGGTGCCATTCAACTGCATGTAAAGGAGGAACACAAAAACGACAGAGAGCTTGGGGCTGTTAAAAATAAATCAGTGACGACAGGGGCCAGGACAGACTGTCTTCAGCCAAGTTTGCATATTGGTTACATCTCCTCTCAGCTACATTTTCAAAACACCAGAAAATTATGTTCTGCATCCGGGGCTTTAAAAAATGTTTGTCAACCAATAACTATCTTACAGACTCAGTGAGTACATGGAAGGGGCTTTGCCCTGCTGTTCTTGCTTAGCCAGTACTTCCCAGGAATTTTGCCCAGGCAGTAAGCATAGCAGAAGGCTTTAAACTCTACTAGCACACTGACATTTGCAATAGCAAAATTTAAGCTGTTAAAGAATCCATTTTATTTAACTTTAATAAGCTATTTCTGAATGCCCAGTGCAGTTAATGTGTCTGTGCCAAAAACAAAATTTTGCATCTCAATTACCCTAATTAAACTAATCAAATGGAGTTATATACTCAGTTACCACTGGGCACAGCTGTTAAAGAACTCACTGGCAGGCTCTGATCTCTCTTATTAGTAGATGGTTAACGGTAGGTATGAACTCTGGAATTTGTAATATAACTGATTGCTAAAGGGAATGATTTCTGTGGTTTAATTAAGCATTGCAATGCAACGCCTGAGCTTTGGTTGCAGAGGCTGCTAGCCAGAAGCAAGTCACAGCTGTGGGGAGCTGCAAACAGGCACCTGAGAAGTCGTCCTCCCATCGTGAGCAGTAAATAACTGCAGTGCTACATACAGGCATGTATTTCCATTCCTTTAATGGAAAAGTTAGCCATTCCTACTCTTGTTGTGTTCTACAATTTGAGTTTTATTATTAGCCATTTAATTGCAGATAGCATTAAAAAAGAATCCAGGCTGTTGTGTTTTAGCTGTCTGCAGTGAGTAGCTCCAGCTTCAGCTGGTTTTCTTGTCAGGTTACAGCTATGCGCAGGTGTAAATACCATTTATAGTCACGTAACCCCTCTCACTGCCTGTGTGGACCCAAGTAAACGTCTCCCTTGGGAGAAAAGCAGCATTACCTACAGGAGGCATCCCCCCCTTTCTGGAAAACTGGCTCTTCATTCTCAGAGCACAGAGCTTTCCCATCTCTCCTGAGCTACGTTTCCCTGTTTAAATTTCACTCCTGCAGGACTCAGGGTGGTTTAGGCAGCACAGATGCTGCCCCACCACCTCTCTTCGGCCATCTCTTTCTCTCCTGGTGAAGCTCAGTGAAAATGAGAAATGCTTTGCATTGTCAGAGCAGTTTCTAAATGCAGAATGGCTCCACAGCACTTTGGTTTTAGGTCCTGTATGAGCAAAATTTCATATAAATGTTATTTCTGAAAATATCTTAAACAGTCAACGGTGATGTTATCGGTTCTTCCTGAAGTATGCACCCTGAACTGGTTGGCTTTGCTCCAGAAACCTTGCAGCCTGGTACAAAGGGGTGGCCTCTCTGTCTCTTTATGAAATCAACAGCGTTTGCATGGTCAAAGACGACGTTAGGGTGAGTCGAGCTGCAGACGCCCCCACATCCAGTGTGGAACCAAGTTCCCTCTCCTTATTTTCCTCACGGCAGAAACGTAGTGTTATGGAAAAAAAAAAAAAAAAAAAAAAAAGCTTCCATGCAAGTGTTAAAAAATCAAAAAATCAAATGACACCTCATTCCACTCCACAAATCTCCTGAGATTTCCTGTTAGTGGAGAGTGTGTAGAACAAGTTTTACTTTTTTGAGAAAAGAAAGGACTGATGAGGGAGGGACGAGAGCGAAGGCAGAAAAAAGGAACAAATTTAACTGCACCATTATCATATTTGACCGTTTTCTCTCCGACAGGCAAATCTCCAGCATGTCTCAGATCGAAATGTGACAAAGAGTCAGCCAGAAAGGGAGGAGCAGAGGGAGATGCCACTTGAGCTGGCATGCCGGAGGCTCTTTAAATAGAAAAGCTTTCAGGGAACTCAGAGCCGGCGCTTGCTGCACAAAACCTAATTACGGCCATCCCCACCCAAAACACCCCCCACCTCATATCTGCAGCAGCCAAAGAGCCCCTGCAGGGGTGGGAAGGGGGAAGAGGAACCGAACCGGGCCCAGGCCCAAACCTTCACCTCCACAGGGCAGTGCTGTCAGGCAAGGCCGCCAGCAGCCCCCACAGGGGAGGCAGTACCTGTTACTCAGCTCCTCTGCTTCCTCTGGGTCCACGGCCTCCTCCTCCTCTTCTTCCTCCTCTTCTTCCTCCTCCTCCTCCTCCTCTTCCTCTTCTTCTTCATCCTCTATGAAGGAGGAGGTCTCGGATGCCCGGTCACACTCGGCGCCGCGGTACCCCTCCATGCCCTTTCTAGCTCAGGCCCTCGACGGTGATTTTTACCCCCGACCCTGTCCTCCCCAGGGTTGCCTGAAGCAACTGTCATCCCCAGCAGCTCTCGCTTCTCCTGACTCAGGGCAGTCTTTAAATAGAGGCAGCGAAGTTGCAGCACCGACTCGCTGCCGGTCCCACCCCGGGTCCTAGCACCAACCGGGTGCCAGGGCACGTGGCAGCGGCCGGCTGGCCTCACGCCGCCCCAGAGGCAAAGGCCACCACAGGCTGGGGAACAGGACCCAAGCCCCGGCCAAGCTGCTCCAAGTGGGTCTGGTTAAAGAGCTGGAGTGGGGGGGAGGCACAAACAAAGCGAGTGTTTTCTCCTGCCCCTGCAAAAAAAGGCGCTTTTGGCATGCCCAAATGCTATTTCCAGCGTGGAGCCCAGCTGGGGACATGTGGTGGCTCAAGGCAAGACCTCCTGGAGCTAGAGAGGTCACAGGAGATTACCCAGGGGGTGACTTGGATGTGCACCTTTAGTAATTAATGCTGTGCTCTGAGGGGTATCGGGTGCACTGCTGATTTCAACAACATGTAGGGCATATGTTTGAACCCTGAAATCCACTGATGTATTAAATCCCAGGGCATCTCAAGTATCTTTTTCCGGTGGACTAGAACCGATACTAATTTAAAGCAAAACCAAATCGTATTACCATGAAGAGTTAATGTCAAGCCCCATTTGTCCTTTAACATTCTGCATTTTCACTCAGAAGCCTGTGGTTTTCACAAACAAAATGGAAGTATTTCCAAATCACTAGCCAAAAAAAGCCTTTAAAAATAATAAAAATGAAGTGAAATAAAATAAAATAAATAAAATAAAAATAAAATGAAAGAGGGAGAGAAAAGCATCTATGCTCAGATTCTAACTGAAGAACTTCCAAATTATTTCAGGTATATACGATGTTTGTACACCCAGCACAACTCTAATCTCAGTAATTTTAGTTCTAAAACAGTTGTCAAGCAATCAGCGAACTCTTCCTAGTGTTTTAAGTACAGAAACACCCAAGCAGGTATTTCTAAGTACAAGATCTCTCTGCGGTGCTGAATTAAAACTTTACTGTCAAATTCACCTGATGTAAAATACTTCCTAAGCAGCATGTGTGTATAAAAGCAATCTGTTCTCCTGACCAACCCACTGACACCAGTAGTACACAATTCACAAGGTCAAAATGTAATTTCTCAAAGAAGAGTACTTGAAATGCATACTAAACTTAAACTCTAGTTTTTATTGTGAGTGCAGAGAAAGTGTATGTATGGTAGATGAGCATTACAGCCTGGTAGAAATTAATCTATATGAAACGTGTGTATTGCACAAGTTTTGATTCATTCCACACACAGTGAGAGGAAGGTGACAACAAGGTGACAACCCTTTCACCAATACCACTCCAAATTATTTTCAGAACTTGTTCTCTCCTTTCTGTATTTCTCACAATTTACTTTAGCCTTTAAGTTGACCAAAACAGCATATTTGTTCATGCTTTTCTTACAACCATCAAACTCTGTATGAGGGAAAGATTTATATCAATACACATAAGGATTAAAAGATCAACTGAATTTCTAGAGAAAACAAGACAAACACGACAAAAACAAATGCTACAAAGTACATGTGAGATTCTCCAGAGCAAGAGTACATTAGATCAGGAGTGACATTCTCTGAAGGCCTGAAATTTAACATCAAATAAATGTACTGTGAATCAAGTTCAGTGACCTAAATTCAAATAAAGCATTGTTTCCAAATAGGCATTTAGAATGGTATTCACAAACACTACCTTTAGGTGATCTAGAATTCCTCTTGCATCCTCCTGTTATGTCTGCCTATTTATCCAAAATAACCATGTAACCCTTCAATTTGGGTCTTAAAATTGTTTCATACTGAATTCTTTGAGCAACCTGGTCTGGTGGGTGGCATCCCTGCCTATGGCAGTGGGTTTGGAAATAAATGATCTATGAGGTCCCTTCCAACCTGAGCCATTCTATGATTCTTCTGAAGGCATTTCTTAAAAATAACTCTCATATTGTCAGAACACCTTAAGATACGTAGAGTATATTTGTTATGCCCCCTCCCCCAGTTAGTTCAAATATCACATATAATGAGAAGCAAGAGAGCTAGAAGATACATGAAGTTCAATTTTCACAGCATACAGCCTATGCCAATTCTGGTACTACTCTTATTTAATTGGAAGCTCTTGATAACACTGAACTGGGAGCTCTTGCTCCCATACAAATCTAAGCCGATTAATTAAAAACCCCACTAGAAGATTAAAGAGAGTTCCTAAAATCCTAGATAAGACATTAGCAGTTATTATTTATGTGAGACATTATTTATGTGAGAAGCGCCAGGTGAACCCAATGCCAAAACAAGTACACAGAACTACCCCTAAAATTACAGAGCTGAAATAAAGCATTTTTGATTGTAGGTAGTAAGAGGCCTCAGAGATGTCAGTGTCTTGCACACACATTAAAACGTTGGTCAGCAATGAAAAACAGACCTTTTAGAATATGCAGAACTGAATCCAAGTTAAAGTTCAGCTCCTAGTCCTTATCCCAAAACAATTGATACTGTGGCACTTTAACCGAAGTTTTCGGTCAAAAGTTGCAGCCCGACATCATGTCCACTTGTTCCAGTCGTCTGGCATTTCCATGGAAAGTAATGACACTTGTTTGCCTTGACAAAAGAATAATATAAGGTGACACTAGTGAAATTTGTTTTCTGGACCTCTCAGATTACCTTTTAATACATGAAAGTATTGCCACTGTCTGTGCTCTTGCTACGTATCCACTTGTCCAATTCGCTTCCTTCACCGTAAGGTAAACCAAGTCACATTAATTTGCACGTCACCGGATAGTGCCTGCAATTGAGCTAACACAGCTAAGTGCTATTTCAGTGTTAAATTACTGGGGAGTTTTCTCTTAAGAGAGGATGTGACAAAAATGCTTGTCCCAACATTTGCAAAAACTAACATCTAGACTTTACATTTTTGATTATAAATATAGCTTATCAGAAGTACATCAACTTTTTTCTTTCTTTTTTTTTTTTTAACATTATTTTTAAGGATACAGGCCATTGTAAGATTGTATTCAAAAGATTACTGAATTGGGTCACGTTAAGAAGTTGCTTGAAGGTTTCAGATTTTTCTTGGTCTGTTTTGAAACAGATACTGAAAAAAAAAAAGATTTCCAACATAAAACAATAATTTAAGGTGTGGGGCATGTTAACTCCAAAAGTGATGGTTATTTTTTACTGTACATGTGCTGACCATGAGCCATCAGTGTGTCCTCATGGCCAAGAGGGCCAATGAGATCCTGGCGTGCATTAAAAGGAGCATGGCCAGCAGGTCAAGGGAGGTGATCCTCTCCTTCTACTCTGCCCTGGTCAGGCCTCACCTGGAGTACTGTGTCCAGTTCTGGGCTCCCCGGTACAGGGATCTCCTGGAAAGAATCCAGCAGGGGGCCACAGAGATGATACAGGGCCTGGAGCATCTTCCCTATGAAGAAAGGCTGAGAGACCTGGGTCTGTTCAGCCTGGAGAGAAGACTGAGAGGGGATCTCACCAATGTGTATAAATACCTGAGGTGTGGGAGACAGAGGGATTTGGCCAACCTCTTTTCAGCGGTTTGCGGGGACAGAACGAGGAGTAATGGTCACAAGATGGATCACATATAGTTCCGCACCAACACGCAAAAGAACTTCTTCACGGTGAGGGTGACAGAGCACTGGGACAGGTTGCCCAGGGAGGTTGTGAAGTCTCCTTCTCTGGAGATAGTCAAGGCCCGTCTGGACACCTACCTGGGCAGCATGGTCTAAGGAACTTGCTTTGGCAGGATGGTTGGACCTGATGATCTTTCGAGGTCCCTTCCAACCCCCTCAATTCTGTGATTCTGTGAGTCTGTGAATGCAAACTCTTAAGAAATAGTCATGCATGAAGTTTTGTGATTCATGTCCAGCTCACTTAAAACACATTTTTGCAAAGTTTAAACACATGCCCATTCTTAGTTATACTATTTTCAAGAAAGTTTACATTTTATAGACAAAAAGATGGCAAGATTTTTATTTTTTTTTTAAAGAAGCAACATCTCCTCCACCTCCCCATTCGTATGCCATCTTTTAATCAAGGCATCATTCTGTACTAAAAACTTCTGGTTGAATTTTAAATAGAATGAGGTAAAAAGGAAGGTGAAACACCTATCACCTTCTGAAGATGAAGGCCAATATGGGGGCAAATACACATTGAGGGACAATATTTTAGTGGCTTGCCAGTCAGATTAAAACTGAAAGCCTGTGTAAATTGCAGAAGGAAACTGTTTCAAGAAGCAAGCCAAACTATTAGATAGACTGGATCACAATTGTTTGTGTAAGTGACATCTCAGGAGGAAGTTTACAGTTTGTATTACTTCCACATTGTAACACTTACATTAGAATTTACATTTTGCACAAGAAGCAATATTTGCTGTTTAACAGTTATAAGGGCTTTCACAACCATGGTAGAAGCGGCAATAGATGGAAATTATACCTGGATGCAGTGCAAAATAGCCATAGAAAAGTTTTAACAGGTGCCTTGACCTTTACATTCATTTCCTTTTCTATTTAATTTTAGAAATTTTTTTAAATGCCCAATACCAAACAACAAAAAAAGGAAAAAAGCTGTATTTTCCATATATAAACTTTATTTCACTGGACACCATACAAAATATTAAACTTTAAAAATGAACATGATTTTGACATCAATTTTAAGTACAGTTTCGACACTTAATTGGTCTTTAATAACAAAGAAATGAGAGGCACAAACTGTGCTACAGCAGGTCTAAAAGAAGTTTCACAACTTTAATTTGAAAAGGTAAAATTTTCATTATTGAAGTTTTCAAGACTTATTTAAATTCATTTTATAGTACCTGACCAATTTACAAATACTTGCACAAAATCAGAACAAAAGGCCAGCTTACTGTAGCAGTTGAAGGTTGAGTTTTTTTAAGCAGACACCACTACTACTCTGAATATGTAAAATGAAGCACTGAAAATTATCTTGCCTACGGTTGGTCAATACGAAGCATTATATAAATTGTTTTGTCCTTTTTTATTTCAGCTTTGTAGTAGAACTGTTGTTTGAAAATTCCAGTTTAGATTACAGTTCTTGGTATCCAGGAATTAACAAATATAATCTTAATTTGCATAAATTTTTGCCTTTTGTTCCATATAAATGGGAAATAAAACCAGAAAGTGCTGAGCCGAGCAAAAGTGCATACTGCGTTAAGCACACATAAAGCACAGACTGTCTGTTCATCCAGAGAGTAAAGTGTGCAATGATTTAAGGATTCATTTGCTCTGAATTCCTATATTTCATTGTTAGATGTGTCTCAACTGATGATTACACAGATTACGGAAACAAGTCAGTACATTCCCCATATCTCCTTAGAATATATTTATTCATGTAGTCTGCTGTTTGAGTCACAAGTCTCTTCTAGAAGTCAACAATGCAAGTGTTTTCAGAAAACACGTTTGAGTAAACAGCAATATTAACAAGTGTCAATAATAAAATATGTATTCTGTCTTATAAAGATTTCCTTAACAAAAGTTTACCAAGAAAAGCACGTCATAAAAAAAACTCGTGCCCATAACTGCATTTTTATTTTGATACTGTTCTGTATTTCAGCAGGATCCAAAATGGAGAAAACAAAATAAGTTGGTTATTTTTTCCGTCGACTTCCTCTTACAGGTAGTATATAGTTTAGGTTTTTCTTTATTCGCAGTATCTGCCAAGACTGGGGAAAAAAGTAAAAGATTTAAAAAGGCAAAAATCTTTGCCATTTATATTTAAATATCACTGTAAGTAGTAAGCCTCACATATCCACAAATATCAGTTTGATTCTTCACCCCCACTCCAAGTCATAATATTTATTTATTTTAGAGAAGAAGAATCCAAAGGTACACATAATGTACTGAATTATTAAGAAAGGTATGTGCTTTCAAGAAGAGAGTAGATTTAAAGTTTGTGGAGACTGAAGTGTTCACATTATTTATTACATTGATAATCTGCCTGTAAAAATAATTATCTTAAAAGCACGCCACTGCTCCTGAGGCAGGAGGTTATACTCTAACATTACCAGAATTCGTGTCTTTAAAATAGGTTATTTACAATTTTTTCTGTATTCTTTTCTGGATTCCAGGATACTCCAACATATAAGCTTCCAGACAGCTTGGACAACTGCTCTTACTTTTTCCAGAAAACCACACAGGTTTGAAAACAATTTCTTAATTGAAAACTCTGAAAGGAGAAGTTCATTCTGATTTCTGCACAGAAATCCCACTGAGATCCCAAACTATGTCAATCATTGCTTTAGCAGACTATCAAGTATTTTATGGAAAAAAATGTGGACAGTTAGGTATTTTTTATGCTAAAATAGATAAATAGAAGGAAACCAACATTTCTGAACAGAATTACGATGTCTAACTGGTTAAAGACAGAAGCCAGTTCTGCACACCAATCACTACTTATAACTGCACTATGAATAGTCAAAAATCTCAGAACACCAGAATTTGAGCTTAGATACATGAGCATATTCCCAAATGTAATAACTATCATAGCAGAAAAGAATACAATAACTGGATGTAAAGATTTTTAGAAGCACAATATTTAACCAAGGCCTAAATCACAGTTTTTTTCACTCAAAGTTTCTCTGTCTCCTCCACTGACTGGAACAGTGTAAGCTCCAGTTTTAATTACTCATGTGCTAAAATTATGAGCGTGATTTCCCCAAAGAAAACTAACAAATCACTTCTGTTGTCAAAAAACAGCAGAAAAACAAGGCATTAAAAAAAGGGACGGTAAGAGGTATAAAACATTTTTTATTACCAGTCAAATTAGTGTAGGAAGAAATAATGAGTGAAGATGGTTATGTTTTTACAGCTATCAGCTATCACAGTATTTTCTTGTTTATGTAAAACTGAAAATTTTTAAGACAAAGGGTTTACGATTTCAAGTACTCGTTTCAATTTAAGCCTGATTCTTATTAGCATAGATATTAATAGTTTTACTACTCCTATTTAAACAAGATTTATATATATATATATATATATGTAATTTTTTATGCAATATGTGTAAATTTATATATACATACACACACTACAAAGCATAAAACCAATCATAATGCAAACATCAGAAGCAGGCCAGTTCAATGACTATCCTTTTTATAACTATTTTGAAAACTAAAGTGACAGGAAAAATGACATCAGATGCAACATTTACCTTGAAAAGTTCATCTTTGATATGATCAAACTTCTGTTTTTCATGTACAGCTCTAGCAGTGTTTGTCCCATCAAAGGGCTCTGCAAGATCAAATGCAAACATTCCATGTTAAAAAATTACAGCTATGCTGTCTTCACTGAGCTAGGAATGAAGAAAAAAGAAAAAAGAGTCAAGGTATCATTGCTTCCCAAAATGTTTCTGTACAGCCAATTCCACTTGTGTTACGTCTATATAATATTCCTCCAAAAAATGCTCACACCCTGAGCACTCTAATGGTAGGTAAACCACAATAAAGCAAAATTATTATTTCTATCTAAGCATGGTATGATTGTGTCAAATTCATGCATCAGTAATTATTTGTGACTTCTTTGCAGTCTGTGATGACATATCAGAATATGATTTTGCATATTGAAATGTTCTGAGACTTGCTGCATGTTAGGTTCATCTCAATCAACAGTTTTAGTGAAATACATAAAGAACATTAAAATATTTGCTACAGTTTGTAACCTAAGTGCTGTAAAAACACTTTCAGTGCTGTAAAAACACTTTCAGTTCTTATCTGTTCTACGGTATCTGTTCATAACTTGCAGCTTTCTCCTTCTAACAGACTACAAGTTTGTGATGTTTTCCTTTTTTTCCCCCTAATAATTAATACTTCAGAACTTTTTTTGTAATTGAAGGATTAAAGTACTCCTTGCAACTGATAACATGCTAGTAACAAGGTACCAGGTTCTAAACAATTATGTATTGCAATGCTCTAGAAAACAGATTTCACAGTCTTTTTTTTTTTTGCCTTACTAGAGAACTATGTAAATAACACATTTCACACTGGCACAATGTCTTAAAGTCCTCAAGGACCAGTGAAGCACTTGCTAGATTAGGTAATTTTTTGTTTAGTTGGTGTACTGGCCTTATATGTCTTTCATTTGCTTTTAGTTCTTGCTGTTCTAGTCTCTTAGTAACAGGCAATAAATGACATTAATCTTCCCTATACTGAGTCTGTTCCCTACATTGACTGTCACAGTAACTGGTGAGTGATCTCCCTGTCCTTATCTCAACCCATGAGCATTTTTCATCTGATTTTCTCCCCCTGTCCCATTGAGGAAGGAGAGTAAGAGAGAGACTAGAGAGCGGCTGTGTAGTACTTGGCTACCTTCCACTGTTAAACCACAACAGTTGGTTATGTATTGCTTTTATTCAGACAGGGACATAAAGTAACATAAAGCATTAAACAGACATCAGATGGGATTGTGCCATTACATAGAGTGGGACTTTAAATTTGGAACACGTTCCATGGCATTAGGATTTTATTACTGAAGGCTATTTAAACTTGCAATGAAATAAATTGTTTAAAGCAATAAATGTATTATTTCTGTAAGTTTTTTCTTCAAACTACTTATAAAGTTTTTTAGTGGATGTTTACAGGCAGATTTATTTTACTGTAGAATGCATCAGACATTTAGATTGCAGCAGAAAACTGTCAATGAAATAAAAAAGGTACCTCTTCCTCTACTACCAGCCACATAATTTGGCATACTGACCTTCTACTACAAAGAATTCCATATCCCTTAACATGTTAAGCAGTACAACATTTTTTTTTTTTGTCTTATATCTGATGTTAACTGTTTCTTTAATTCTAGAACCTTTACATATTTAATGTTGAGTCAGGAGTTTTTTTGAAGTAACAAGACCAAAGCCATACAATCTTCCAAAACTGTCAGTGGGGAAAAAAGGCGCTCTTCCTAGTCAAAAAAAAGCTGACTCACACCTTCCCTTTATTCTTCTTGCACATTTACTAGCTGTCAAAAGACAAATTCATTCCCTGGAGCACAACAAGAATACTTTTATAACCAGATACTACTTACACCGCTTTATATTTTCTAACCACCAGAAGAGTGAAGAGTCCATCATACGTTACTTTGGTTACTTTGTTCATACACTGAGTTGAGAAAAAAAAGTAATCCAACTCCAACACTGATATTAGAAGAAAGGGATCATATTTCCAAATAACAATAAATCATAAAACTTAATAATTCTTCAGGGTGTGTTTTGATCATTTTTAATACCTGAACTGAAAGATTTGTAAATACGAGGATGAATCAGATGCAGCTTATACAGGTTCTGATCCAGTTTCCCTAAGTGACTAAGACAATTAGTTGTCACAAAATTACCAAGTTTCTATTTTTTCCAAATTTGTCTTTTTCAAAAGAAGAGTTTAATATTGATATGATGTTGTTTGATGTAGACAAGATTTAAACTCACACTACAGCAGTCAACAGTAATTTAGAGATAACCAACAACAAATGTTCACCGTCATTAGCTAAAAGCAGTATTCTCTCTACACCCATGATAGTAATAGCTTGCCAGATTTTAAAAAAGATCACCGCTACTCCATTTGTTTCTCCAAAAGCAGAAAAACTGAGAATCAGTCTTAAGACAAATAAAACTTAGAACAATTTTTTTTTCTTTGAGCAACCCTAAATATTGTGCTACATAGAGAATTATGACAACTTGCTGGCACAGACTTCTATAACCTATCAATAAATATATTTAAGATATTTAAAACACACACACTATACCAATTACTAAAGTTTTAGTTCTCTAAATGGAAAATCTGACAGACTTGGAAACCAGAATATGCTGACGTGTTTAAGTAGCTTTTTGTACTCTTCTCAAAGTACACAGAAGTCTATCCAAATACTTTGTTAAACTTTTTACAGCAGCTACTAAACTGAACTATAAGGCCTGTTTTGGGCTGAAATAAGAAATGTAATTTTCTCCCTTCTGATTTATAAATAAAAATTTAGTATATGAGGATTAATCCCACTCAATAAAGTCTGGATGCACACTATAGCAGGAAGGAATCAGATATGCCAACTATAGATAATTTTACATTTTAATAGTTCAAATGCAAATGTACTTTTAGGAAAAAATTACCTGTAATCAAGAATATTCAATACAAAATCTAGGATAGCTATTTTGTGTCCTAATATTCTGTTTTCCAACCTAGCAGAAAGAAAATCTAATTATTCAACCACTTTGCAATGTCGTGAAAAGATTGAGAGCCTGAAACATACAGCCGCCCTGCAACTCAGAGGATCAGCATCATATGACAGCAGCAGGCACAGCTGCTCAGCATTCCCACCTCCCACATTCAGAATAGAGCCTTGGCAATGTCTGCACTACTAGCATAGTAGTGCATTTCAGCTGTGCAGATCCTCTTAATTCTCTTATTTCTTAACTCTGAGACTGCAAAGTCAAATGTGCAGCCTTCTTCATGGGTTTCGGTTTATTTTTCCCTATGACTGATATTTGCCTTTTGGTTTTTGTCTTTTTCTTCTCCCCTCTCCCCCCCCCCGTTTTTTTTTCTTTTTTACTTCCTTTTTTTTTGCCCCCCTCCCTCCACAAAAGACAAATAAAGGACAGGAATTCCAGCATGTAGGTTCACACTGTCACCCATACAATTACAGCCAAGTTGGTGAGCTCCAGTCAAGTATAACTAACTTCACCAGTTGGTAATTATTCTCTGTATAGAGCAGCACAAATGCAGGAAATGAAGTGCACATCCTGCACTCTCTCCCCCCAGGAATTTTGAAGAATATCTGCACCTAACCCACAGGTCTTCTGCCTTACTGCCCCCATACCAATAAGATTTTCCCAGTCTCTTTAACAACTCTTTTCCATATTGTTGGGCTCCTGTCCAAGCTCCATCCCTCTTTTAACCTGAAATTTCAACCCTTGATACTGTAATCCCCAATAGTCTCCCATTTATTTACAGCCAGGACCCTGGCCACCTCCCACATTTCAAACCTTCCCTCTTCACCTTAATGTCCTAAACCAGCTACTTCTAATTCTGCTTATTCTCCATCCTAGTACCTCTTCCATGGTCTTCTGTCCAGCCAATTCACCTTCAACTCCTGCATTCTACATTCACTTCCCTTTTTTGATTATTTTCATAGTCAACTCTTCCTACTTTACGTGGTAGTTATTGGCCCTTTCCCTTTTTTTTTTTTTTCTTTTTCCCCCATTCATACTCCTCTCTAACCACAGTCCCTCTCTTAGTCTGTTATCTTCTCTTTCCCTGGTCCAAGCTTCACCACCTATGCATGTTAACTGTTTGTTTTCTCCACGAAGACTACCGATTCACAGTTGAAAGGTAAGAAGCGCACATGGAGGTTTTCCCTGTATTGTGCTACTCCCCAGTTCAGTCTAAATTTCAACAGCTGATACATAGCCTCTTTTTTTTCCCCCTTCAGTTCTGGAGGGCATCACATAGTTTCTATGGAAATTGTACATTCAAAAGACAGTCAAAAATAGTAGCCACAAGTGGATCAACATATGCACAATTTAGTTACTGCTAGGACTTGAGATGCCAGAGCATTACTAGAACAAAGAATATTCTTAGAGAGGAATCTGATTATGTGCCCACTGTGTTTTTTCAGAAGCACAATCTTGGCAAAACTGAAGACTATTTTTACAGAGCAGCAAAACATGCTACTGTTTGTAAGGCCATTCCTTGTCAAAGCCCTAATCTCTGTTCCAAAAGTAACAGGGCAATGAGTCCTCTTGAAGAAAAGGTCAGGAGAACTATTTTTAAACTCTATAGAACTTAAAGCTTCCTTCTCAAATGTTTTTGACGAGACTGCTTCCAAAACTATTGACATTGGTTAAACTTCATTTTCTACATACATACACTACATGTGTGCATTATTAAAATATAATCACTATAAAGTGACAGATTAATGTATTTAGTGATTTAGCAGTTAAAGATGATAAAGTAGCTTTATGTTTTACCTTCTATGCATATAAATTTGTTTCTCCATGCAACATCATCGGGTCTTGGAAGAGCTTTGCCCTCACGAACTGAAATCATTTGATGGCTCCAACTGGGGAAAAAGAAAACAATTTGCAGACCTTTTAACTCTTGATTCTGAATAATGTCCATTTACATTAATAAGTTGTCATACTACTACGTAAACAAGCCTGGATAGCACAGTACTTTACAATACCGAGCAATTTAATATAAAGTGCTATACAAGAGTAAGGAATGATGGGTAGGAAAGAAGAAAAACGTTTCCACATGCACTTAAGTTTTTATAAGTAAACATTTGCAAAACAGAACATCAGAGGTTTCCCATGATTAACATACGTTCATGACAGGTTTTTGTTTTTTTCCAAAGCCAGTATCAACTTGAATATGGGAATATCACCTACATTTATTTCTAAATTCAAAAGAAATTACAGCCTCAAAAATTTGTCTTTCAGGTATTTCTGTGAAGGAAAAAAAGGCCCATAAGGAATTTAAGGGCAGAGGAAGTCTGATACTGACTGACTGATACTGTACATATATTCAACAATCAAGTGACACAAAGAAAGCATGCTTACAAATGAGCGTTCCCAGTAGAACAGTATTATAAGAAAGCACTAATACTTTGAATATGTGGTATTTTTGATATTCTGTAACATCAGTGCAACAACTCAAATGTGCATCCGAAGATAATCTACTGCATTCTGCACAGATTTAGAACAATGAAACCATAGGAAATGATCACACAAACAGGAACAGCACTACAGCATAGAGGGCTATCTTTATGAGTCCTGGCACAAGGATATGCCAAACACAACGGCAGCCAAAGCTACCACCTGCAGTTTTATGATCTTAACCAGTTCTACCCAGACAGTTTTCATTTGTTCTTAACTAAGCCAGACAACTGCTGTATTAGCAAAAAGCCTGGAATGCCAACAAGAGATCATCATACACCCTGACTAGATAGGGATTAGAAATAGCAGGGTAGCATGCTGATAGCTGAACTGGTGTTACATACACCTGACTGGATCTCCTGACTGTATGGATGTTTTGACATAATGCAAAGATACAGGCACTCAGCTGAGTATATCAACCAACTGCAGTAAATCTGTAAATATCAACTGCATAACAAAATACAATCTCTAAATTATCAGTTAAATTTGGAAGAACTCTATGTTCCATAGGTCGATCAGCTCTCATAACACCACTAAGTCAGTAGCAGTAAGACAGTTATAGCAGCTAAAAGTCTGTGCCTGCAGATTCTACAAGTTAACTTGGGTGCAACTCATTATTAAAGATACTTATGAAATTCGGTTGCTTGAATTTAATTCAACATTTTTAGTCCAACATCTTTACTTCCATAGAGCACATACACTACTCTTCTGTTTAGGAATATAAATAGGGCTTTGAGAATTCAAAAAGGCACAGGGCACAACCAGTGAAGTACATGTTTGTACACCTTAGATTACTTGTTACCCACTGCCGTGCATTTTTATATTTTTCTTCACTCTAGAAAATTAATATGAGTGAAGATCAGTCCTAGCATTCAATGCAAACTAAAGTGAACACCGAATCCTATCACTCTCCCTCTTCTTAATTCCTGGAGTAGACTACTTGTCTAATTTTGCAAGAACTAGAGATATTTTAAAGAATCAAATACTTTTCTGTCATGTCTTTTTAATAACCTGTCATCAAAACAAGCTTAATAAAAAATTCAGATGAATTGCTTATAAACAGAAACATGTACACACACACAGGTTACAACAACAAAATAAGCAACCAGAATTGTCAAAAAAGCTTGAACTGCAGCTCCAATACATTGGTCATGATGGGAAGAAGCAGACAGTTAACTACTATTTTAGACAATGCAGACTAGTTAAGAGAGATCCAGACAAGCAACAAGTTACACAACAAAAGCATTTGATCTATATTTAGTTTAAACAGGCAATACTTTTTCATTTCTAACACTTAATTTTCGCTCATCTTTTTATCCACAGGTTATACTTGATTCCTCAGCAAGAAATAAATGCATTTATAATACACTTGTTAGCTAGAAGCAACAACAACAAAAACACATTTCTACCTTTTAAACAGTTCCATATTTAAACTTAGGAAGGACTACTTTCTCACATTAAACTTTCATTAACCCTGCCTTGGTACCAAAATCAACTTGAATTATAAGTGAATTACCAATAGGAAATGATTTGTTTATTAATTTTAAGCATTTTGGCTTGCACACAGAAACTTCATAATTGCCAGTGTTAAGTGAATAGTCTTAAAATATGTATTTCAATCTGTAAATTAATAATAACCATTTGAACAGCAATCATTAGTTTTTTCTAGTGTCACTCCACATCATGTATGAGTGCCTCATGAAGAACACAAGAATTTGAAACAAAACCAGGAATTTCCAGGTGTAAGCCTTGTGTATGAATATGTTACAAATAGATTAAAAAGTCTGTACTTTCTGAAACAATATTATTAATCTATTTCTGCAAGTAGCTTTGGCTTATGAAATGTGTACCAACTGCAAACATATTTAATATAGTTCTATTCAAAAATATATTATTATTATCTGACTAATTCTGCCCTGGAGAGAGCAACTGTATTTTATATTTTGTCAAGACAGTGTAGCTTATCTTTGATCATGTCTACCAAATACAACTTAACAACAACTTAAACAACTACAGCATAACTTGAAATGAGAAATACAAAAGCAGCACAGTCCCAAACGACAATCTCTAGGCTCCCTAACAGCATTTTAAGGGTAACAAGGCTTCAAGGTCTCACTTTATAAAGAGGCAGCCAAGTGAAAACCTGCTGCCTTCACTCACTGCTGCAGATGTGAAATCAGACACTTTTTTAAGAGGGCCTGGTAAACATGGAGCAGTTTCTAAATACTTTCTTCTAAGACACCTCCATACATTTCTCTCCTTTGTCACATTCACTGCATGATCAGCAGAGCTTTGTTAATTTGAAATAATGAAAGATAAAACAGCTATAAGCATACTTTTTGTCAGCTGTATCATGTGAAACACTATGCAGACTTGAACTCTGTGGCAAGAGAATCTCCAACCATGCTGGTGTATTATTTAAACCTTGCTCTCTATAGACTCATATGTGCAGCAATTTCCAAATCACGTTTCTGATAACTTCTGAAGGGGAAGAAAACAACAAAACAAAACAACAAAATCTTCTAGAAACAACAAAAATCCCAGACTCAGACTGTGGAATTAGCACATGGTAACCAGCAATCTCTTCTTAAACAGCTTACAGTCTAAATAAACAGAACAGATTAATAGCATATGGGAAAAAAATCACAGCACAAGGTGATAAAAGTATTTATGTCTGTGCAGAAGCCAGTGCTCTTGTTTCTTCCTTTGCACCCTATTCCTTGGACCTATCCTGCTCTTAAGTATTACTCACTGCATGAAGTGAAACAAAATACACATTCTAACTGAAATACCTGCTGGCCTTTGCTATACTGGGGAGGGTTAAGGGGAGGAGAGAGGTTGAAAACAACATATTTGCATCTTCCCTTCACCTTTGTGACACATACATGCACATAATTGATCAGTTAAGCATTTCAGGCAGGCAACTTCATTTAATCATTTTATACAAAGTGATGATCTCCACCCATTATCTCATTGTTGATTACACGCTGTTCCTTCAGCAAATTGCATCCTGTATATCAAAACCCTGTATTGTGGTGTCCTACTCCATAGACAGGAATCTACAAAAGTCACTTTTATGAAAATTGATGTAGCAACCTTTTTAACCAAATTATAATTCCACAGTGACAGCTTACTGACACAGTACAGGTCAGTTGAATGTGACCTAACTTTATACTTTTGTAATCTGAAGAATAATTTCAAAAATTCTGTGCATAAAAAGAGCACTAGTTTTAGTGGAAAAGGAAAGAATGAAAAAGACATTGATTGCAACGATGAAAATATTCAACACATACAGGAGTAAAATACTAGCTCTTCCACTAAAGGCACCACAGATCCCTTTATTTTGTCTATTTAACTCTTACCCTCATATGCTATTGTTTCCATCAGCAACCTCAAAGCAAAGATATACTGTGGATAGCATAACTCTGTTTCATTCTCACTGGCTGGCTATCACACAGAAAATATTTAAACACTATGTTCTGCCTGCTTTTTCCCCAAGCATGGGCATTCATTTGGGTTTCTCTCCTAAAGCCAACTAGCAATTTCTTAATGAAACTATACAGAATTCTGGTATCTTCAAGGCATACGTTTTGCTCATTTCAAACAGGATGTAAAGTTATCAGGGATGTACAGATGGCTAAATCAACAGCACAATTCATTTTTATTTCCATAGCAGAAAGGGTCAAAAATAATCTAAGTTGCTGAGTGACGTGCAACATTTCACAGGATGACTTCTTAGCTATAGAATATTTTCAATACAGGATTTGTAATCGATAATTTTTACTTTTTTAAGCAAAATATCATTAGTCCATTGTTTAAATAATTTGCAGTTACTTTATGCTGGAAAAACTAGCAAGATGTTTTTCTTTATTTTTGCTTTAAATTCTCTATCTGAATGAATAATCTGCCTAGTTAAGCAAAAGACTTCAGACACTCTATCAGCGTTCCTATTTTCCTTCAGTCTTCTCATCTGTTTTATCTGTCAGTTATTACTCCTGCATTACTGTTATTCTTTCCTCTTCAAAGGTCATGAAGTGTTGATATAATGAATAGAATGAATGAAAAATTTTAATATTCTGAAACACTAAGAAGAGTTTATTACTTACTCAAATTCCATGGCATAATATTTGAAGAAGCCTAGTAGCAGATCTCCAAGGCTTGATTCATTTTTTGAGAGGTAGGGAGGAATGGTACATGGAACTTGATGAATGACATGCAGCTGCATAGCAGGATCAAATAATTCCTGACAAAATAAAATTAGAGAGTAGGTATACACACACATACTGCTTTAATTTAGGAATATATTTTTTTCGCAACACATAAGTTGCCCATTGTTTGCTTATTAGAAGTTCAAGTACAACTTACAAGCAAAGAGCTCTATTACTCTTGTGCTCCTCTGTTAAATACTTGTTACTTTGACTGAGCTCAGGTAGAATCATCTTGCACAGGAGCATCTCTGAAAGCACCCTCGCCTTCTGTTTGCTAAGTAGTTTTAACACAGGAGAATCTCTGAACTGAACTTTTGTTTACACGCTAGTAAAATAACATGAGTAGAAGCTGAGTTAGGCAGGCTGCACTGAACTGGCTGCAGCTGAACTGACATAGGACAGGGGAAATAAACACAGTAATCACCAAGTCACCAAAACTGCAGCATAGAAACAATCCAAAAGGAAGGCCTGACTAATTTTCCCCATAGCATAAACTTGCATGTCAAACCTACTAGCTCTAATGTGAGCCTGCATTCTGCCACATAATGAGTTCAAAGACTCCAGTAGCATCTTCTCTATCCAACTTACCTGAAAGAATAAAAAGAGACTTACACAAAACACTTGAATACACAGAATGCAGCATTTAAGCTGAAGTTATGCTCTACTATCAAAAAATGATGTTTACATTAAGGAACGTAATTATTGCCATCTTAAAAGTTCCTACACGAGACTAAATTAAGATGGCTTTCAATTTTTTATACTGTTGAAATATTCAGCGTATCCCTTAAGTTCTTCTGAGAGATAGGAGTGCATGGAGAACATACCTTGTATTGCTAGCTAAAGAAACAGCTTTCAAAACCTGGTAGTATGATACTACATTATATAGTGATGTCATGTATTTTAAGGAAAATGAACCCAAGATACACAAGAGCAAGTTTAACATTCACGTAGGAAGATACACCTAAAAATGCAGTGATCTGTTAAGTTATTACTGTATTTTTTCCTGCACCCTCTTTGTTATTTTGAAGAGTAATATGCATGACTCTCAAACTTTATGTACTAGAATATCACTGGAAGCACTATGCACTATTTACTTGTTCACAGCAGGCAATGTTTCATCTGAGGCGGGCAATGTTTTGTCTGGGGAAAGTATGGTTAGTGATCAAACCAATAGGACTGGAAAGTGTGAGACTCCTGTCCTCTTTGCCAATTCTAGCAGGGCCTCCTGGAACCTTCTGTGAAAAAAGGCCATTTTTACAGCTGTGAAAAAAATGAGGTAGTCTTCTCAAAAAATACGATTTTGCATATATAGTTGTTATAGTTACAGGAGCTCAAAATGCAACAGCAAACAATCCAACAGAACGCGCCAAAAATATGTATTCAGACATAAAAAGCTAACATGCAGCATACATATAAAAATCTACAGGGGGAACAGAAGATGTTCATAGGTTATAAAGCATATACAATTTTAACCCTGAAGTTAATCAAGCTTGTACTGGAGTGAAAGTCACTCCCTGCAAAAATCCACAAGAAGTTGTGGAAGAGTCACAAAAAATTATTTTAGTATCCGTAGTTTAACAGCTCACGAGGAAACGGAGATAAAGGAAAAGGAGTAATGAGAACAAGGGCTATTGGCCTCTAACAATATAAAACAGAAATACAATGAAATTACTGTAACAGACATCTACTAACACTAGTAAGTGAATGTTTGGAGGTAGCAGACATTTTTTGAAAATGAACACAAGATTTCTTTTACATTCAAATGCCTGAGAACTTCTCTACAAGAAGAATCTGTAAGTACAATGAACTTGGCATACTGAGCAGAAGAAAAGTGACATTATGGGACGTTATTTTTCAGAATAAGCTATTTTCTTTAGCATTAGCTTAGAGGATGTTGCTTTTTCTTAGCAAGATTGACATTAAGTATATTTTACTTTCATTTTTATATATGACTTAGTTTGCACTGATGTTTGCACACCATTTGAATAATGAAAAGATTATTCATGTGGTAACAGCTATACCAACAGCAAAAGTCAATATATCAAATATTACTGTCATAAAACATAAGGCTAAAGATTAGAAGTACATGTATGCCTCTGTGTGCATGCATGCATCCAGAAAAGAAGAATAAAGCTATTTCACGTAGCATTTTATCCAAGTAAATTTTTTCAGTAAAGTTTGCTCACAATTAATGGAATATTAAATTACTACACTTTGCAGCATTTCAAAGGCTGATGTTGATACAAGCATACTCAAATGAAAGAATTTTTCAGGATATTCAACATGCTTCATATTGCATAGCTTGATAATGCATACACGTATTCACGTTTCTACCTTACACACTAGAAAGGGACAGAAGTATGTATTCAAAAAAAAAAAAACACCTAAAAATCAAGATATTCAAATGAAAAATGAGCTTAATTCCAACTGTCCAACATTCTTCCTTCAAAAAAAAAAAAAATTAGTGGTAAATTTACATCAGCATAGCATATTGCCATTGTTGATAGGTGTCTATATTCAAGCACATAAAATACCCTTCCCTAGTCTTAGGAATGATCATTTAACTCAAGCTAACACTTCAAGAAAGTGCAGCTCAAAGGGGAGAAGCAAATGTTATCTATCCAAAGGCTGTCTTTCATGCATGAAATAGTTATAGTAAGCACCATCCTGTACTCTACCCCATCCCTTTGGGAGTGATCTTGCTGCTTGTCAAACTGATGCAGCAGAAACAAGTGTGTGCTCACAACCCAGAGCACCAGCGAAAACCCACCTCCTTCTTGATTTAAGCTAATATGCCAGACTGCTCTGGAGCACTGGGGACTCACACTCTGACACTCTGTTACAGCAGTGTTTACCCCTAGCAAACATGCAGGCAAAAGGACCAGAAGTAGTAACTAAGTAAACCATCAGGGGTTTTACAGATATCATCTGTGAAAATCTTAATTCAGAGGTGAGTTTTGCCTGAGCTTCAGAAGCTCTAGAATTCAGCTCCATGCCTGATATGCTCCAGCACTCCCTCTGAGTGTTGCAAAGCATCAGGTTGGTGCCAGCTGGAGACTACCCCATGGCAACAGAATGCACAGGTGGGCAGATCTGGTGTCTCTCCAGGACTTCTCACCCTTCACATCTATGATAGTGATGCTCTGAGTCACAGAATTTGCCTTTTGTTTCTTGTTCAATCTAAGTGTGTCTATTTCACATGGCACCTATAATCTACAGCAGTTTCCTTCAAAGCGCAGAAGTATTTTCAGGCTGCAGAAAGAGCTGCAAGTGTGATTTTCAAAGAAAAAACAGATTGTAAGTAGGGTGGTTTCTTTCAAAAGGACAGAAATGGTATTTCTGTGTTAGAATGGAGACACAGATTTGATCAGCTACAACCACAAGAAAAACATATGGTTTCTTAGGAAACTGGGATTTACCCATGCTTTATAATTATTACTGCAACAACAATACAAGACCAAAATCATTTTGGTGTACTTCTCATTTTAAAATTCTTCGCAGTATCAGTTTTCAAAAGTTGTAGCTTCACAACACATTTTACATACTTCGTTATATTACCAATGGAGAGAGTGGACTAAAAGTGTATTTGCAAATTTCTAGCATTGCTTTTTTAACTTAATCCACAGCTCTGATTTATTTTTACAATATCTATGTACAAAATATTGTTAATTTATTACTTATTCTACAGCATTCAGTTCATTCTCCAGAGGCAAAATAACTAACAAAAAATTATGCTGAAACAGCATAAATACAGAACATATATTCTTACAGCAGTGGTCTTGAAACACAGCAATCTCCAAGTGATTTACCACTTTTACAGATGAAATCTTGTTTTTAGTGCAAACTCGGATTTTTCAAACTTATGGTATTGTATATACTTTCGCCTTAATCACTTAAACCATTAATATTTGTAAAGTACTGTAAAGGCATTTATGCAGTTCAAACTACAAATACAAATATTTGAATTATTATTACAGAGTAAATGTTACTATTCTCGCAGTTGTTTTCTGTAAATTACATGCCACACAAACTTAATATACTACAGCACATAACATTTATGCAAATAAAATTATTAAATTTAGTTATTAAATGAAACAAACCAACAGATAAAGCTAAATGTACAAGAAATGAAAAGCAACTTCAAATAGATTTTTGGTACTTCTTTCAACAGTGAAGAGATTAAAAGGTATAAGGTTACGAAATAGGAATAAAACTGCAGTTTACTATACCTCAAAGCCTTCTGCATCTTGATTACCCTAATTATCCAATACGGTTGACACCTATTTTCTCCCTGATGTACAGTGTCATCAAATATTTCCATTTGAGAATTATAGGAAATATATGCAAAAAAAAAAGAGTGGATTTCAGACACTACCTCAGCACAGTTATCAACTACAATAAAAAAAACCTAGTTGGGGACACCAAGCCATAATAACTATGAATAAAGAAAAGTGTAAAATGTGACATGTGAGAGGAAATGTAAGGAGGAAGGAATAAGGAATTTCTTTGAATTACAGCACAGAACTATTCAGCAACAGTTCTTTTGTTCTCAAACACGTGTTTAAGAGAGTAGCTGTTATTTCTAGGTAGTCTTTCTTAGATGAAAGCTCACTAATTACAGTTCTAATTCTGCAGTGCATCAAAGCATACAAATTCACCGAGTTCTCTGGAAAACTGCGGAGTATGATCTGGACATAGTAACAACGTCCCCAAAAGGTGTTTTCTTGTTTGGGCTTCAGCCCAATTTTGTGAGGTTTCGAAAGCATCCTAGTAAACATTTACTGTGAAATCTAAAATAGCAGGCAACTCATCAGCTATTAGAAGGCATGGAAATCTGAAATACCACCACTGGATTTCTTATAAATTCCCAAAAAACACCACTACTTAACTTATAAAGAAATAACAATCAATCAGAAAGTTACAGATTACAGAGGGATGTTTTCAGCCCAGCATAAATAGGATCGGGTCAGCAGTTGTCATTTTCTCACTGTGTGAAACCTTTTCATGTAAAGCAAACTGTTTTCATTAAAGAAATGATCAAAAGCAGCATATAACCTTTTTCACACTTATTTAATGTATTGATGACTACGCTTACAGACCGTTTAACCTAACCCATTACAGATACTTAAAAATTCATATATTTAGATAAGCAGTTTACTACATATGTATATTTACTATATATGAAATTCATAAGAAACACTTACTGGGTAATTTTTTTGGAGGGACGGAAGGATGGGTTCAGGTAGAGCTATAAAAAAAAAGTTCAAAGTTGCTGTGATTCATGTAACTCACAAGAAACAATATCATAGCAATTACCCCAAAGGGGTAAGGACTGAAATTCCATCATTTAGAAAGATCTACTATGAACTTCATTTTCATACATTTTGTAAAGTAGAAGTTACTCCACAAATATTTCTATTACTACAGTTTGTATGTAGTAGTACAGGGAGTTAATTCAACTAAGGGAAGCTCTTACTGTGATACTTCTATCTGTAGAAGACACGAAAGATTCTACAACAGCTGGGTACTACTTGACTTTTAAAATTCCTGTTCATTCATCTTTATAAGAAATTCGCTGAGATTCCCTAAAAGGCATATCATAGCTTCACTTCCTGCCTACCTACATCTAATAGGATTCTGTTGCAGCATAGAACTGCATACATACACATCCTTCAGCAGCTAAGTTATTATCTATCGCTCCAAAAAGTCTCCAAAAATGACTTACAGATAGAACACCCACCATGCTTAGTAGCCATTCATAGCAAAATCCACGTTAAATACATAAACACATTTTAATGCTGTTACCTGGTCTACTAAATGGCAAACAGGATATAAAAGTCATACAGACAATAATGACACTAATGAACACAAAATAAACGATTTTAACTTTTATGAAAGTTGTGAACTTATGAAAGTCATGATAAAAATAAAAGGGAAAAAAATTATCTCACAGGTCTGATGATGGTGCTACAGACAGAAAAAGTACCCATATCCCACTCAAGTCTTAGAGCACCTACAGAACTGCTGGAACACTCCTTGCACTAAAGCTTTAACATCACTTCATCAGCATATCTTTTTATACAGTTGGTCTACATCATTCACTAGGGAAAATGAAAACTAAGTTCAGCACACAGGACTTTGACTTGGGACCTAATTCAACCTTCAAACAAGGTCTCAAAGGGAATGAGATGTTAAAGAATCTTTCTTCCATAGGAACTAAGAAGTAGAATAGTAGAATTCTCAGAACATGCTTTGGATATCTTCAAAGAGTATAATATATTAACTAGCAGGATTGCTAAGAATACGATCAGCTACTTTAATAATCATTTAACTTTGTTTGTGGGTGTTCAGAATTATGAAAGAGCATCTTATAAGACATTGGATATTTTCCAATTCATTGCTACAATGAAAGAAAAGGTAATGAGATCTGGACAATATGAGTAATCAAGCTGTATCATCTGGCTCTGCATAATATACTAAGAGGATGGAGTTATGGGGAAGAGTTAACCACCTACCACTAGCATTTGCCATGTGAGTTTTTCTTTTCCTGCTTTACAAGACTGTCAGGCCTGTTACATGGAGGAAAGTTCACACACAAGACATCGATGTAGCTACAAAATAAACTCAAGCCATGGTCACAAATCTTCTGCATGAGTATGAGAACATGGAAATGGATTAAGAAGTAAAAGAAAGTAATTCGCCTGGAGAAGATGGGGACACTATTTATTGCTAAATAAAGTTCTTATTTTTATTTATTTCCTTTACCAGTACCATCAACAAAAACCTTATTAGAAAACTGTATGGCTGACACACAGGCTGCTTATCATAGTATCACATGCATGTAGCAAAAGTGGAAAAAAAACACAACCATGTTTAGATGACACTTCCCCGACCTTTTCTAAGCAGAAAAGACTGATGAAGCATAGGTAAAAAGGCTCCCCTTTGGTCTGTACTGTTACTGCTGATACTTCCTAGGCAGCTGACTGATCACACGCAGATTTGAATGAAAAGAATTATTCAAACTTTTTTTTTTCTTCCCCAGAGAGCTGTGGCAGCTGCCACAAATGACTATAGCAAATGCCCTCATGCTTGCAGAATTGTTAACATTATGGCAAGCCTACACATTTACACTTGCTTGTAACACCTACTCTCTTCCTTTGTGCATTACTTTGATCCAGTAATGGGCTATTCATGACTGCACACAGCACGCAATACAAGAAATCCCTCACTCCCCATCAGTCTCCATAGTTTCTGCAATACACTGAAAATAAATTTTGAGAATAAATTTCAAAATTAAAAGCCTAGTTTCTACTCAAATTGTAATACCAACTATTAAATGCTTATCAAGTCATCAATAAGATGTCTCCTAATTGCTAGACCATGTAAAGATACTTTTTACTTCTACTTGTGCTTCACCTTTGCATAGCAACGTTTGCATCCCAGAGTAGCTCCCAACATTTTAAATTCTGTATCTAATAATTTCTTTGGCCTTTTTAAGTTGACTATCATCTCACCTCCTCCAAATCAACCACTAGCTTTTTTTTGTTTGTTTCTGTTAAGGATCTATACAGAAGTATTCAGTTGCTAATACTATGGTTTCAGAGCTGTGACAGCACTTTCTTTTCTTTCCACAGAAACAAAAGAATCTATGGAATTCCACCACATCAGATGTGAAGAAAAAGTCACAGAGAAAACAGCATGGTCACAAGACAGACTTGCTTATGTCCCTGGGATTGGTACGTTAATAATATGCACGTGGTACGGGCTTCAAAGAGTTCAAAAGTAAGTCAGCCAACTGGATGGCAAACACACAAAACACCCTCCTAGGTCCTCTACTACAGATACTGTTCATTGAAAGAAAGCCACCAGCTTGAGTCAACTATCATAAAAAAAATCTTCCACCCTAGCAAAGAGTGGGTGTAGTGTCATCTTGAAACTAATAAATAGTTGGCTACCCACTCTACAGGGAGTATTTTCATTCCAGGCCAAACAAGCTGTCAGAGGAACCAGGCATTGCATCTTTCCATCTCATTTAAAACAAACAAACAAAAAACCAAAGAAAACACAACCACCACCACCACAAAAACCTACACAAACTGATAAAGAAAATTCTAAATAAAATGAGAGCATATGCAATTCGTCCACAGATATTATCATAAAATGTTAGAAGTCAGTTCTTACTAAATTATTAGGAAAAGAACAATCAGGACATTACAAAAATAATAAGAAAAAAGATGTAGAACTGACATGAGCAACAAGATACAGAGGCTACTTGTGAACTAACATGAATTAAGAAAAAAGAAAATAGGTCTAGGGGCATACTGTTACATCAGATGTGCTCTTCAGGGGTTTCTTGTCTTCCTTTCTGAAATCACTCATCTCCCAAATAAGCAATCAAGAAACTCATACTGAGCTAAGTGATTTCTTGCATGACTCCTTAAGTCTCAAACAAGAATTGAAAACTGCAAAATTACAAAAGTGGATTTCCTCTAATGAAAGAAAGTGATGAGGGATAAGCTCATTTCTATCTATTCCTCAGGAATATTTCTGGGCTGAATGACTGTTGAATTCTCAGCAGGGATCCTTGGCCTTCCTGCTCCATACAGGTGTTCAATGTTTCCATATGTTGAAGTCACATGAAAAGATATTGCCCCTAGCAGTCACATATCCTAACTTCTAGTGGTCTTCAACATCAATCACCTCATATAAGTCAGTAATCAGAAGAAAATCTAACTACATGGTAGTGCACTCTTGCATATACACATCCTCACATTCAGTTCTTCACTCATCAGAACATGGAAAAATAATCCCACAGTATTCTTCCCTTTGAATTTTCTTGTAAAATTCCCAAGTTCCCAAATTAAAAAAAAATGTTATTTTCATGCTTAAGCCTTTTTAACACAGGCACATTTTTTGTTAGCTGGAGCTTGAGTTTATTTTATAGTTACACAGTGTTCTGCAAGTACATCGACTTTTTCTTTTTTCTTTGGAAGCTGGTAATTGCCTCCTAGGAAGAGGTCCACTTTTTATATAAAAAAGCGTCACTAAGGAAATGAGTAAAAAACACATAGCTTTCAGATTTTTTTTTTTTGTGTGGAAGATCATTTCTAGCAGTGTTTCATTTTATTAAAGAAGAAAACTATTCAAATGTAAACTCAAAAAAGGACAGTGTTAACATGCAAAAACATACTTACTCTGTAAATAGTGCAAAACCATCAACACCAGACTGTAGCTGCTTAAAGTACCACGACTGGCATCATTTATGTCATGAAAACTTGCCCACTTCTTAACAACCAGTACTAATGGACGAACTCTTTTCTCAACTGTAAATAAAATAAATACTTCTCAAAAAAGGGCATGTTTAGACAGAAATTAATCAGTTTTTGTTCCTTCATCAACATGATACTCTTCTTGTATTCTAAGGTTACTTTTTGCAAACTTTTACAGGATTTACTTAATTATTCTACAGCTACTATCTATTGCATAGAAGTCACAAAAAACATTTGTACTTGAAAAACAGACGTTCAAGTATTCAGATCCATAGATACCCAGCATAACCCTTGTAATTGCCAAAACTAGGCACATCTGTCAATGTAGCAGTGTCACATTCTGCTTCCAGGTTGTCCTCAGTTCGTTGCACAAATTCTCTGAATTAATTTGATGCCAGGAAAGACCAAAGCTTTTTTTTTTTTTTTTTTTTAATTTAGATTATAAACTATGAAGGCAGGGAAATGAATTTTGACTGGAGGAGACAGAGCTCATTTTTTAAGTTTTCCTTGGAGGCCATGAAAGTGGTAATCACTTAATCACTGCATCCAAACATTAATTTTAAATTGCCTTGGCCTAAGTAGCTTTTATTCCCCCCCCTTACACCAATTCATGCAGCATGAGAAACAAGCAAGAGAAGCTAGAAGCCTTGGCTCACTTCCAGAGCTACAACATCATTAGCATATGTAAGACTTGGTGGGAAGAGTCCTGTGACTGCTGTGCTGTCATAGACAGTCCTAGGCTCTTCAGGAAGGCCAGGCAGGGCAGCCACTGTCTGTAACGGAGAGCCTGAGATGAATGGAGCTTGGAATTGGTGATGACATGTCTGAGAGCCTCTGGGTAGCAAAGAACAGAAAAGCAAATAAACCAGATTTATTCTGGGAGTCTACTATAGACCAGCCAGAATAACAACACCAATGAATTACTCTATGAGGAATTAAGGGATGTCTCTAGATCAGATGTACTTGTCCATATGAGTGACTTCAATTTGCCAGACATCAACTCTGAATATCACATAGTTGATACCAAGAGGCCCTGGAGATTCCTAAAACACCTTGATGATAACTTCTTGATACAGGCAAGGAATAGGAAAGGCGCCTTCCTAGATTTGTGGCTTGTGAACATAAGAGGATATCATGGGTGAAGTGGCAATTGGCAGTCATCTTGGCCACAATGACCATGAAGCAGTTTAAAATGCTTGGTGATAGCAGGAAAACCATCAGCAAAACCTCAGCCCTGGGTATGGGGAGAGCACAGTGCTGGCTGCTTTTTATGCGTCATTGCTTAAGAGTACCAGAGCAGGCAATTTAAAAATGTCTGGAGTCAAGCAGGTGGGGCAGAAGGCCAGCTTGACTGAGCAGGGATCTTCTTCTAGAGGTTAGGTAGAAAAAGAAACACCTGGATTCTCTTGTGCCCTCCAGTGATTTGCTGAGAGGAAAAAGAAAAATCCATGGCAGAAGCTAGAAACACCAGCCTTTGAGTTGTTGACATAACCTTTAATCTATAATCATGAATGGCAAATGTTGTTTTCCTACCCATAGAATGGGTAGAAATCCCTTCCTAGGCATATGCCTTCCTGGATATATGAGGAAATTATAGTCAAATAACTTATGCAGGACAAGTTGCAGACCCTCACAGTAAAGTGAATATGGGATACTGAAATGTCTCTGTTTGAAATCTTACTTAAATTAACTAGTAAATGTACTGATAGCTGACAGCATCCTACCCTAAAGAGGAAAGAGTTCCTGTATGTGAAAACTGAATGTGCTGGTAAAAGAAATGCACATGACCTAGAAGAATTAGACTGAAGTTTGCTCCTTATGCATTTATCTGCCAAATAAAACTGTGATGCCAAGTAAGAAAAACATAGCTAAGTTCTTAATACTGCTCCTTTAGAAACCCATTTCATAATCTTTTCCTGAAAACCTACCTCCTGAGGAGACACAACTGAGTACTGTTTTGGGGGTAAGTATAAAAACTTAAGCTGTATTTTTGATTTTTCCAAGGAAAGACTCTGTAAGAGCATACAACCACACACACCTACTAGTGGCTGTCAAGGAAACAAAAGGGAAGAATACAATGATGTACATGTATTTGATCCTTTTCCTCTTCCTCTCCCTCATCTATAGAAAACTGAAGCAGCCCTCATAACAGATATGTGGACCTTAATATGAAGAATCTTTGTTATCTTGTGAATATTATACTATTCAATGAAAAATATACATAGCTGATATATCAGTTTAATCCATATATTTAGAGTGAACAACAAGAAGTTAGATGAAACCTAATATAGCTAACATGGTAATTTAATATAGTACCTTAATATATTTGACTGAATTTTAGCAGTTTATCAATACCAAAACACTAATTTAAAAAAGTATAAAAAGTTTATAGAAATAAGAAAATAAATTAGACACTTACTGTATGCATAGGTTCTCAGAAGGAATGTATTTCTTATTCCCACAATATTGTTTACATTCAAGTCAAACTCCACACCGCTATCGGGAACAAGAAAAAAGAATCAAGTGTGACGGTATTCAGTTCCAAAGTATTTATCACCTACTATTACCTGTTACTATTGCCCTTTACCTACCAAGTGACAGAGGTGGAGAAACACAACTTAAAGATAATAACGTTTTAAAAGCTTCCACAAGTAGTACTTGTCTGCAAGCAGTTAATATTATCTGCTCTGTCTGCAGTAATTATTTGTAGACTTGAATTCCATTATTATTAAAATGCAGCAGTAATTTTTATATGATGAATAAATGTAGACAGAAACGTAGACCATAGTACAACTTAATGTATTAACTAATAGTTGGAATTTTAACAAATCTCTCAAATAGAATTACAACACATGATTTACTACAGACAACATCTGGTATCAGGAAGAATTCTCTGAAGTATTCATTCAGCAAACCATCACAGTGAATTGAAAAGGATACAAAACTAGAAGAGGTCAAAATGTAAGAATCTCTTTTTTGCTATGATGGCCAGAGACAATCAGCAGACACTTTGAAATGAAGACTCTTATTAGACAATGGGGCATGCTTTGGGCTGGGAGGAAGGGGAAGCCACTTATGAATTTTAACTGTTTCAGAGCATGTATTTTTTAATAAGTTCCATATTGTTAACAGCAAAAAATAAGGCAAACATTACCTATTTTATCAGTTCAAAAATGAAATTTTAATTGCTTATAGATACTAATTACTCTCAGTACTCAAGACGCTATATTAAATTCATAGTTACTAAGCTGCTACAACATTTTAACTTGCAAAGAGAAGAGCCTACTATTGACAAAGCAGTAGATATCGATGTTTCCATTTTACATATCCAGGCCTCATTCACATAGCCTTTGTCTGTCTGAACATTCCTTTGGATTTTCTTGAACTACTACTATAAGAGCATGCTATCAGTGCATATGGACTTGCAAATGTTTAGTTTGCTCAAATATTCCCTGACCTAATCAAAGTATTCCATGACCTTTCACCAAATAATACATATCTTCATTGCTCCAGTCTTTCACCTTGGCCTCCGGGACCTAAGAAACCTGAAAGCTGCTAGCAAAGACAGAGGCAAAGAAGGCGTTCAGTACCTTAGCCCTTTCACTATCCTGTGTAACCAGGTCCCCCATCGCAGTGATCAATGTGAGCACTGAGCTCACATTTTCCCTAGTCTTTATTTTGACAAGGATGTACTTAATCATGCAATGGATGTAAAACGCAACAACTTCTTTAAATTCCATTTGTGTTCTAGCTTTAACAGCTTAATCCCTGGATACTCAGGCAAAGTCTCTGTATCCCTCCCAGGTCATCTATCCTTACTTCCACCTTCTCTGTACTTTTGTGTCTGAGTTCTGCTAGGAGTTCCTCGTTCATCTACAAGGCCTCTTGGCACTTTTTCATGACTTCTTCTTTGTTGAAATGCACTGCTGTTGAGCTTGGAAAAGATGATCCTTGAATACTAACTAATTTTGTTGGGCCCCTCTTCCTTCCAGGGCTCTATCAATAAAATAGAAATAAATGATATCCTACTATTAATTCACATCACAGAAACTACATTAGGTGCTTCAGGCCATCAAGTAAGTACTCTGACTGTCCCTGCACTAGCTTTATACTAGCTGTATAAATTTGCAATTCAACTAAAATACATCACACAAAAAAACAAAGACTTCGGTGGAATTACTCATATAGAGAGCACATAAATAGAGTACTTTCATGTGTCAGTGTCCAAGAAATTGTGTGGAGCAGAGTACTTGCCTGACTTTATCCCTGAATTTCACTATTGGCACTTTTGCTCGAATTAGCTGAGGTCGTTCAATGTAGCATGCTGAAAGGGAGAAAAAAACAAATTAAGTTTCATTCAAGATACTTATATTAAAAAAAGATTCTACGTGAAATGAAACTGATGATCTATGGCAAATAGCAGCTTATTAAATTTAACAAAAATATTCTCCAAAGAGCTGCACTAAAGTAAGTAACCTTTAGCAACTGCAGCGACAGTGTTATCTAGGAAAGAGTGTAAAAAAGCACTAAACATCAGAGAAAAAGATTTGTGGAAATTTTATCTTCAGGAAGTATATTCAATAAATTTGAACATATGGAATGCAGTTCTACTATGCCTTTGACGAGAAGTACTTTAGTCATAATAGAATTTTTTTTATTATAATTTTTACAATAGAATAATTAAGAGATCACAGAGAAGGGAGCAAGAGCATACCTATCCAAGGTGGCCAGATGCCTGCATTATGTCACATACAGCAAGAGGCACATTATCAGCTGCACATTTTTAATTGCATATAATTTGCTTACTGTTGAAATTATGCATCTTACTAATCAAAAATACTAACTGTATGTAACAATGTTATGTAACATAAGTACCTTCACGATGCACTATTTATGCTTAAAACTTCACTTAATCTGTTTCTTTGGCTAATAGAGTACGTAACAAGAAAAAACTTTTCCTATCAAATTAATCCTGAACACAAGGAATTGGATTTGCAGCCAAGACATTGGTTTCCAAAGATGTGATAAGCTTTATTTACCTTTCATGTTAATAGAAATAGGACATGCAATAAATTCATGGTCCCAGGACTGCACCTCATGATTATACTCACAGTATCAAAACACACGCTCAATGCCAAACTACCAAAGCCTACTAAGCTCTGCCAGATCCAACCAGTGCCACCAAATGCATCTTTGCACTTCACTACTTGAAACTGTTGCATCAGTCATATTATCTGTGATTTACCAGTTCTCCACAGTATCTCAGACTATACTTACAGTTACCCATATACTACAGTTATCCATAATCTCAAGTAAGAAATGGCCAAAGATGACAATGGAAAAGAAAAAGAAAATCTTTAGTTCAAATGGCACAAACTTAGGCAAAAAGCACGTTTTAGTAACTTCTTACACTGCAAATTCTAGGTCCATTTGCATTTGACCATAGCTAACTTTAGATGATACGTTCAGGTTTGTTGAAACACTACTGTGTAATATTCAATTATAACAAGTTTTACTTTTTTTTGTGGGGGAGCTTTCTGAGAGTGTTTTATGTATATATGCATACATATTTGGAAAAATTGACCTGAAGTAATTCTTTACTTGGGATTCAAATGCCTTGTATGATCCTAAGCAACACACAAGGAGACACCAAAACAAACAAAAAAGAACGCATCTTACTGACTCAGTAATTTTATAGGAGGACATACAGCTGGTATTTGAGAGGAACTCTGATCTATGTTCACTGAATGTACCATGCAGTACAACTTAAACAAATGTCCCCTATTTCCAGCTGTACCTGAAGACGTCCAAACATCTCTCCTATAACATCCCAGAACACTTTTAATGCAAAGCTATAGAGCTCTGTCTTCTTTCCTTTCATTACCAAATTTAAGATAAAGATGCCCAACACACAGCCTATGGGAGACAACTGTGAGCATCTACATACATATCACAGCTATTTAACTTAACTCACTATAATCGTTCTCAAGAACCCTTCAGATATTAACTGGATTCGTTCTAGTGGCAATCCACTTCAAAACACATCCTTGTCTGCAAGTGCCTCCCAACACTTGACAGGTACTCATGTCAAATCAGTTGGCTAAGAAAAATAAAAAGCCAGTCCAATCTGTTTCCCAAGGGTGAAACAGAGCAAATAATGACAAAAGGTGCCCTCAGTGCCCTCAGTGCCTGGCTCTGATGACACTGGTAACAGAATCCCTACTGTACATAAACAGTAGATTGCTTCTTCCCTGGTATGGACAGACAGAATGGACAATTTTGAAATATAGGGGGAATGGACAGAGAATGAAGGGTCCTTTATTTTTTAAACAGAACGTTCTTCTTTCCATGTAAGAGTTGGAAAACAAAGACTTATGTCTATTCCATCACTAAAAATGTCATATTCTCACCTATGTGTAAAATCCTTCAAGGTAATTGATATGAGTTAAAGTTTTCTCAATTCTCCTAGTTGCTATGTTCCTCACTAGAAAACAGCTATGTGGATTCCACTCTGATACTCTCAACACTACTGCACCTTTTTGTAAAGCTTAGAGAAAGTGGGCTCTTTATTATTTATTTAGGTATAGATACCAGTCAACCCAGTATTGGTAAATTGCTGTTAAAATGAATCCTGTCTGGACTGGATAAAGCTAAAGAGAGTAGCCAACTTGTGGTGGTTCAGATTGTACTCCCTTCAATACATTGTAACTGCTGTCACCCCAATTTCACTTTTCACATTCCTAAGAGAGTGGTTTTTACATGCAGTCCTGGGGATGTTAGCCAGTATTACAAAAACAGATATATGCAGGCATCTGAACAAATATATCTACAAATTACAAATCTATCATATGCCATGTACTCCACTACTCTTTGGAATTAAAGATAAATTGCTGCTTTCCTTATATTTCTGTGCTCTAGTAGAAACACAATATCTAACTCTGAGACCAAAATGTCATAAAGTATTAGTAAGTATCAGAAGCATTCTCTTGCTTTACTCTGCACCTTGAGTGTTCAAAAAAGAACAGGTCGTGATTCTAGTCCATATTCCAAATGCAGAGTGAAAACATGAACTATTGCTCTTAAGATTTGAAATACGATGGCCTTGAGATCCTTGCTTACACTTGTTACCTTTTGCAAGCTCAAATTCAAATAAACTGGAGTTTAGATAAATTTTCAATCTGATTCCCAAACCACTTGACTGAAACACTGATTGAAAAAATCACAGTTAACTATATAAAAGATAAAAAAAGATGACACAAAGTTCTGAAAATGGTTCAACTAAAAGAGACGTAAGAAGTTGAAAAAGAGATAGATCTAATCAACACTCAGACTATTTCCTAATTATCAATCAGTAATGGAATTACAGTGAAGTAGAAAAATCACATTTTTATTGCCTTCATTTTGGAACGTACAGGAGCATCATAGCACAGGATGAAAGAAGGAAGTTAGGAGAAGCACAGCTAGAAAAACTTCTTCCACGTTTCTAAACTATAATGGTCTAGGAAAAGGCTTTAAAAAAAAAAAAAAAGCTTAGAACATTATCCATTTCACAAATATTGCCTTACAAAAAAATATATTCTTTCATCCCTTTAACTCCTTATAAAACCAGATCAAAACCTTAGTTTTAAGCAACATTTCCCCACCCCTTAATTTCTCTTAAAACCTGGCATATTTAGTTAGCTTTCATGTTTGGCCTATGATTTTTTTCTGCTCCTTATTGGTTAGCAGGCAGTAAGTTTAATGGCAGCTCACGCAGTTGAAAGCATGATGAAGTCTTTCCTCCACCAAAACGAGAAAGAACTACTTAACTACTGTGGTCAAAGAAGGATTACATTAAGATAAGGCAGCATCAGAAGTATTAGCTAGACAGCACACAACTTAACAATAATGATCAGAAGAAACTTCATACCTTCCTTGTTGTTAAACAGCACATGCAGTAAAAGACAGGGCATTGTTCAAATGAAACTGCAGTTCTTAAAGAAGTTTCGTACAGACGGATCTTACATTTGCTTTTACACAGTACTGGCATATATGTACTCATGCTATCCCTTTGAAGGCTGCAAATCTAGAATTCTGGCTGAAGTTGAAGCACTGGTTCAGAAGTATTACAATTTCTGTATGCTTTTTCTTTAAATATAAGTAGATGTAGACCCCACCTTTAGTGGTTAAGTGGAACTTGATTTCTGAAGACAGTAAAGGTAAGAAATTACTTTAAAAAAAATCAGTCCTATTAAAACAAACAAAACCTTAGCCAGTCTGGAGCTGACGATGGACAGACATTTCTAAGCACATCAAGCTTGACACTACAAACCCGTAGGAGTGCTAACAGGACAACACTGAAGCATACTGCTAATATTGCCTCCCCAGAGGTAAAGAAAAAGCATATGAATCCATTAGCTTCTGAAGTCTAGCCTCGGGGGAAAAAAAAAAATCTTTCCCAAACCCCATAAACTATTTTGCAATTGTAGATGACAGCAATTATATTTTGTCTCATTAAAATAACTGGCAAACCTCTTTGTTTCAGAAGCAGTAAACCTCAGCATAGTTGAGAAGTTTGTAAATGAATTAAATCCAAATGGAAAGATGCATATTGAAAAACATTTTCATTTCAAATCAGGTAAATCTTTTAAATGACTTTAAACTATCAGCTCTATGCAGAGAACACTCATAAAGAAACACAAGGATAGATGGCTAGATACAGGAACTCCTGCCCATAATGATGTTAAAGTTATGAGGAGATGATCTAAGAGATCTACATATCACAACTGACAAAATCAGAAGGAAAAAGAATATCAGAAGTGTTTTGTCTTGCCTAACCTCCCATTGAAGAGTTGGATTAAATGAAGTTCACTGAAGGTACTCACAAGGCAACAGGGAATTAGGAAAACAGCCAAAATGCGTAATGGCAGAAAAAAAAACACTTCAGGGATTGCTCCCCCATGACAGAGATGCCTTTCTGTTACTGGTACTCCCTGGCAAACAGACTTGAATGCCTAAAACTCTCACACTGAGCACTATATTTATTTTTTTTAAGTGATAGTTTATTTAGATGTGCTCTTCCCGGTCTCCAAAACCACCGCTATTTTATCACTGTGTTTCTCAGCACTGGAAATTACTTGTATCTTAAGCATACCAGATTAAGTTCTAGACTGGTTACAGAAAAAGATCGATATACAACAGCAAAAAGTCATTAAATATCAGATGCTTTTACTGAGACAGATGTGATCAGTCTCTTCTCAAGAGAGATGTTGACATGTGGGCATGCACACCTGCCGGTAAAGAAATGTTGAAGTCTGCAGAGAAATTTATGGTTTGTTCCTCTTGCCATTGCAGACTGTTCAGAAGAGCAGTATATGGAACGGCATCAAAGAATGCATCACAAACCTAAGAACTAGGGGGACACAGCCATTGATAATAATAAAGTGACAGGATCTTTTATAATTCAAAGAACTGGACAAAATCCTCTTTGAAGTAGGAGGCTTTCATTTTTAAGTCAAGAGCTACCCCCTGAGAATTCTTCATCTGAAGGCAGTTTAAACCACAACTTATAAGAACAATGAATTGACCTGTTTCTAATGATTGTGCTAGTACTGACAACATTTAAATTCTCTTCACTAGGTACAAAAGTTAACTGTTTCACTGGATCAAGGCTCAAAATAGAGTTTTACACAGCCTACCGCAAGTGGTATCTTTCTTTACAAATTCTTAACAGTACTGTCCACAGGAAGGCACTAATTCTAAAAGAATAGTATTAATTCACTAACAGGCACTTCCCCAAAACAAATCCACTCATCCTGCCTCCACCTCCTTCAATTGTGGACCATGACTCAAAAATTATTTGAGATCCTACCCGTACTTGAAGTCTACTAGTTTGGAGGGTAATGCTTAGGTTTTTCTATCAGTACCATCATACAAGTAATGATTTACTAAGTATTTTAAACTTTGCTCCAAACAATATTGTGATAAGATGGTAGACAACAGGCAAGTACATCAAGTAATTCTAACTGTGCATCAAAACTTCTTCCAAAATTGCCTAGAGTCTTACCACCTCATTGTAGCTTGGAACTTACAAAGTTTAGTACTGAAGAGTTTTTGGACTAAGCTGAGCACATGCCTTGCTTCTGTCTTCTGATTTACCTGAAATATAATACTAAAGTTAAAGAAAGACACTGCTATCTCTCATTTAAATGTTCCTTATTCTTATACAATAAGCACGACTTTACTTTTCAAATTAAAACAACTACCAGTTCTCAAAGTAAGACACAAACATGCACACCAACACATTCCTCAGTCTACATAGACATTTAGTGTGGAAAAAGCCAGACAGAACAATTCATATCTAAAATGCAAAGTAACTATCAGACATCCACAAACTATAGAACTTGACAGAGAACTAGCCCTACTTATACAAAAATGTAGTAATTCCTTTCCTGCCTCCTATTTGATGTTCCAATTACTTTAAAATCATGTTCTAAGTTTTTTTTGTTCCATCAATACTCTCAATTCCATCAATTCTCTCAAAAATTCTCTTACAAAGATACTTAAAATATTTTGCAGATCAAATTTCTTCTTACTCCTGCTCACTAAAATCAGTGTCTAAGAGTCTAAATAATAAAATAAAGTTGTTCCTGCATCTAAAATGAGTTAGAGTTCTTTAAACAACTTTCTTCATGATCTTGGCAACCTCCTTGTGTTTTCTTATGCTTTGTCCATTTGTGAAATGACAAGACAATGCTTATTTTTGGAATGTTCTTTTGCGTAAAAGGGTTTATAGGGTTAACTTACTAACTGCAATGTTATGGGAGCCATAATCCATAGCTATCACCAGCGCAAAAATATGTTATTAAATCAGAAGAACTTGATTGTTTGTCCTCATTTTAGAAGCTTCCTTTATAAAAGCACATACATTTTAAAAAGTTATTGAATATGAAGTGGTTAAGTTATTTGAGAGTACACCTAACAAGAAGTCTTTGTTCCAGTTATAAATATATTAGAATTAGAATCATAGAATGCTTTGGATTTGAAGAGACCTTACAGATCACCCAGTTCCAACCCCTTGCCATGGGCAGGGACACCTCCCACCAGACCAGGTCGCCCAAAGCCCCATCCAGCCTGGCCTTGAGCACCTCCAGGGATGGGGCATCCACAGCTTCTCTGGGGCACCTGTGCCAGGGCCTCACCACCCTCTGAGTAAAGAATTTCTTCCTTATATCTAATCTAAACCTACCCTCTTTTAGTTTAAAGCCATTTTCCGTTGTCTTATCCCTGCACTCCAAGAGTAGTACCTCCCCAGCTTTCCTGCAGGCCCCCTTTAGGCACAGGAAGGCCACTGTAAGGTCTCCCCAGAGCCTTCTCTTCTCCAAACTGAACAGCCTCAACTCCCTCAGCCTGTCCTCATAGGAGAGGAGCTCCAGTCCCTATTATCAGTATAGTGGCCCTCCTCTGTGGCCCCATGTCCTTGTTATGCTGGGAGCCCTAAAACTGAATGCAGCACTCCAGGTGGGGTCTTACAAGAGCAGAGTAGAATTACTTACTGGTTCATCTTTAACCACCAAGCATAAGTCACCATCACTGCTACGAGTTCCAAATCCATTCAGTGATGACCCAACCAAAAAGAGTCTGCTCTCTGTAACAAGAGAACCACAGATTAAAACCTGATGTGACATGTCAAAGTTTAGAGGAAAGAACTGTGAATATCAACAGTGTTGAGACAAGTAATAAGTAATCAAAACATACGTGGAAAAATTCGCTGGATCTCCCTCTGGATTCCTATTCTGCAGAGCTCTTTTTTGTTCAAATCACAGGTCTGTTGCTGACATACTTGAAACAACTCCAAAACCTGTTGACTTAACTTGGCACACATTCAAAAAGTAAAGATAAAGGAAGTGAACATTCTTTACTCTTGCCATTATAAGAAACAGAAAACTGAATTTGAATAAAAACCCCGGCATTGTTTCACGTTATCTGTTCTGTAGTGTGGAGTTTTAGTTTTCTTGAATTCATCCTGAGCACTTCCCCAGAACAAATTTCTGTGAATTTTTTACATTTAAATTTGTTCCATCTGTTTTAAAATGTCTACCCACAAGAAATAATTGTTGTCCCATCAGTATCTGCAACCTTTTCTGCAAATAAATAGTAAAAGACTGGAAATATGTTCTGTTGACTATAATGTCAACTGCTTTCCTACCAGTAACTGGGACAACAGTAAACACTAAAACTGACATGTTTTCTTCATTTTTTTTTTTACCCAACGTAAACCATTAAAGAAGTGATTAGACAGACATTTACTGATTCTCTTTAACAGCACCACTGGCATATACTATGATCAGACGTACATACTAAAATCTTTTGTCATGTTGGGCAGATAAAATATTAAGACTGATTAGCCACAAGCTTTTTGTTTTCTTCACAAAAAAAGAGCTCATCTCCCATTGCTTGATTATTTTAATCAGGATTCTCCTTGCCCCGAAGTCCTTGATAAATGCACCATCCCTCCAATTTCTACTTTTTCTGGAGCAGATATAGATTTCCTTAGATCAACATGAAAATCAAACAGCACAGGCAAACAACATGCCTACCCCCAGAAATGCTTCAAATGCCTAGGACTTAGCTGCCTAGTGGCAGCTACATTTTTGATACTCCTTCTAATAGCAGCTCAGCAGTAGAGACCACAAGACACCACCAAAGAACCCTGATGAAATGTGAATGGCCTCCCTCAGCAATATCAGACCCCACCTACAGGGAAGATAGATGTCAAACACAGGCATAGAAAGAGATTACCTTATCTTTGGCCACAGGAAGTGTGATTTCTGTAACAGATGAAGAATCTTGCAATGGAGGGACACATGCAGTTACATCTGGTAGGTAAGGTGTAAACAGTGGAGATGGAATTGAGCTTGGAAAGGAGCATGTAGGTTCTTCTGGTAAAGGCACTACTTGGTTAACTACAGTTGTTTCACAATGAAGTGAATCAAACCGCTGTCGTTTGGTAGTATACAGAACAGTTTGATCACTTAGTCTCCTGAAGAAAAAAAAGATAAAAGAGACAGTAATTCCTCTATCTTGCCAGCTCCAGCCTACGACTAAAGAGTAGTTAGTGCAAAGTACAAATACTAATGGTTAAATGATGCAACTATTTCACTAAAATCAAGTGTTATTCTACAGAACAAAAAGCATGCCCATCCTAGATATTAGGTGAAATAAATCTGAAACAGGAAGAGAGAACACACAACTGCAAAAGTGCAGCTACAACTGAAGTGAACTGACACAACTACCACTGCAAAAGTATTTATATTTATACTTTGAAATTAAATAGCAAATTCAGTTAATCAGGACAGCTAAGAAAGATCAGTGCTAGTCATACTATTTTTGTGACCAACTACTTTTTTATATAAAAAAAGACATATACAGACAATTTAAATGTACTTTTCTTTAAACTGAAATCAACAGAAGTGTAGTGAGAAGTTTTGTGAATTCTGAATACCTCCTGATGAATATAGTAAGTTCAGTAGGGGAGAGGTGAGAAAAAGAAAGGTATCAGAATAGTCACTCAAAACGTAGCATTTGTCTATTTAGGCTTAAATAGACAAATAGTTCCTGTATATAGGCAGGAGAATGTGTAATCCAGGCAAAATAAGACCACTATTCTTTTGACCTAACAATTCTACTAAGTCACACATGCCGTAATGTCTCATTTTGAAACACAAACTTGTGTTTCTTCATTAACTCATTTGTGATAGGAATTCATGCACCTTGTAAGACACGCAGCAATCTTATTACAGAAAGCCCTTAGGAAACCAAAACCTTCATTAAGGAAAAGTTATAACGAGAGCTGATCAATGGTTGAATACTGTGGTCTATCCATAATAAAGTGAATGAGAGAATATTCATGTTGTGTTTATATGTCAAGTACTGCATATAAGCTTACTAGTACGAGGTTGTTCACAAATTTTAAAAAAGTGAAATCCAATGTTCATATGTATCAATGAATTAGTTACTTATAGAACTACAAGTCTGAGAGAAGTTTTGCTAACATTACCTACACTTGGTCTGAAAGGAACTCACAGCATAATGCTAAATCAAAACACAAAATTGTTTCAGTTTATTTTAACTGAACAGAACTTACATGACTGATCTTCAGCAAAAAATACCTTAAGAGGAGTTGACTCATGATCTACGGATTAACTAGTGGATTGCAAAGCTCTTAACATAGCATAGCTTTCCATAAGCCAGGCCGGTCAAGAAAAAAAAAATCACACATGCACCAGGAAATTCTTTAGTTTGTGAGATGCCTATATACTCAATTGTAATTTAACTCCGTGTTTTCAATTTTACTTAATTGTTCTTAAATATGTTAAATATGGTAGAGAAACAGCATATAAGAAATAGTTACAAAGATAGATAAAGTTTCATCTGAAAATAGCTTGTTCACAGAATTAAAAATTGTGCAAATACGTGTCAACTATTGTTTCTAAAGTCATAAAGCAATTTTTTCTAAAACGTTAAGCAAAAATAAAAACACACACTCTTATCTGAAATCCCTCTTCCTGTTGCAGCTGAAGTAACTAAGTTATGTAAATTCACATCACAGAATCACAGAATGGTTTGGGTTAGAAGGACTCTTAAAGACCATACAATTCCAACCCCCCTGCCATGGGCAGAGACACCTCCCACTATATCAGGTTGCTCAGGGCCCCATCCAGCCTAAAGCCATTCTTCCTTGTCCTATCCCTGCACTCCCTGACAAAAAAGTCCCTCCCCAGCTTTCCTGTAAGACCCCCTTTAGGTACTGAATGCCACTGTAAGGTCTTCCCGGAGCCTTCTCTTCTCCAGGCTGAAGAACCCCAACTCCCTCGGCCTGTCTTCATATGAGACTTGACCAACCCTGTGTCCCTCCTCGGGACTCTCTTCATGTCCTTCTTGTTCTGGGGGTCCCCGAGCTGAATGCAGAGCTCCAGGTGGGGCCTCACAAGAGCAGAGCAGACAGGCAGAATCACCTCCCTCACCCTGCTGGCCATGCTGCTTTTGATGCAGCCCAGGACTTGGTTGGCTTTCTGGGCTGCAAGCTCACATTGCCAGCTCATGTCAAGCTTCTCTTCAACCAGCACACCGAAGTCCTTCTCCTCAGAGCTGCTCTCAATACATTCTCTGCCCTGACCATATCTGTATTTATCTATCTGTAAATACACATATATATAAATGAACTAAGTCTCTCTCTTATTTGGTTGAAAAGTAGCCATTTTGTTTCCATAAAATTTCTCTTAAAAAATATATATATATATGCTTGAATTCAGCACTTTCTATTTGAAAAATAAAACATTACATAATTAAGCAAAAACAGAAGAAATATCTACCATGTCATCATTCCCCAGAATGCTGAAGAGTTTTAACTTGACAAATTAACAGGAAGGGAACACTCATTTATTGACACAAACCCTCCTATAGTCAAGCATACACAGGCTATGATCTGTTTTAGTACTAAAATAAAACACCCAAGTCGCAGTCCTGTAAGGCCACAACTGCTGAAAAGAAAAACTACACAAACTAAGTCCCTTACGAAGACTAAAATTTCTCAAAAGCAGATACAAGAATTATTTAAGAGCCGTGACATGGCCTGCTTCATCAAAAAGTTTTATTCACTATTCTTGAAACTTCTAACAAAATTCATCTCGCATAAAAAAAATGGTATTAGACAAGCGTCCTCATACGTACAGTACAACCATAACTAATCACACGCACCCACACCTACTCCCCCCCCATCTTACTTTCTTCCTCGGAATGACACAGGAGCAGAAGATGTATGTGCTGGACTGCCATTTCCATAAGTCAATGTCGGTGATGTAACAGCAGTTGCAAGGTTTGCATTCAACAGAGCCCTGGAAAGACTATAGTTCGTAACAGTTAATTCATGTAGCAGCTACTAAAAAGCTTGTTACAAGTTGGTCATATTTTTGTGCATTATCAACTCTCACTATTGCAATGACGTATGTTGTGCAGTACACAACACAGGAGTGCATTAAAACTTGCAAGTCAGTAACATAAACGACACAGCTCTGCACATGACACCCTTCTACTTTCTACCCAACACAGTTTAATGTTAAAAACACTGAAAAACACCCTCCATTAGCAGAAATTCTTTTAGAACACAGTAGCTGTATATTTCAACTCACTCCCTTATATCAAATCTTACTGTACTTACACAGCATTCTGAATGTTGACCTGAGCTTCAGTAATTTGCTGGTTAGAGAGAAGAGTAGATGGCATATTTATAGGAATCTTGTTGAAAAAAATATTCTGTTGTTGATGTTTTGGTGGGAAGGGTGGACAACCCAAGCTGGAGGAATTTCGGAACATGCTCCTTTTCATATGAAGTGAACATGTATCTTTTTACCTGCATTCAAAACAAACAAACAAAATTAGGCAACAAATAACTACTAGTTACTTTTTAACCTCTTGGGTTTAAAATTTGGAACTGTTTAGGATATATCTTTATGTACCGCTTAAAAGGATTGTAATTCTGGGCTAGTTTTATCTCCTTTCAGGACAAGATGCAAAAATACTATATTCTCTAAGTTTCACACTTCAGTTGGCAGTTGAAGTTTCTTCAATTGTTTTCTCTTTTAGGTTTCTGTTATATAAGAACCCTGCAAATAAACAAGGTGTCTCACTGGCAAACACAGTTGCTCATGATTAACCTTAACACCTTGCATAAAACGTTTTACCCAGTTAGTGCAAACTCAAACATAAGAGGAAGAAGTTTTAAGAAGTTTTAAATGGAACATTCAGAAGTTGTAAGAGTAACGGCAGTGATTCTGTAATTATTGTACCAAAACCTTTTATCAAACCAATGCTGTAATAGCACATATGGAAAAAGTGCTACAGAGTAGTTTAAGTTTAGAGTAACGTAACACTTCTTAAGTTCTCTCAATTATCAATCTGTATGTACATGTGTATATATATTATATTTAAACTATATGCACACATGTAATAAACTGTATTAATAATTACATTAATAGCCACTCTGTCATACTCTGAAATAGTGATAGCTATAGTAAGAGCTCACTGCTACCACTGTCTCGATGTCTTCTTTCACCTACCGCTGTGAGCTGCTGTTGTGTTCCGACCTCTTCAGACGGCTCCTGCCGTAGCTGCAGGCAGCATTAGCACAGAACCTGTGCAAATAAGACGGAAGGGGTTTATTCACTCAGTGATGACATGCCTTGCTTCTTGCAGCTTGGGACTCCACGATCCTTGTGGGTCCCTTCCAGCTGGGGTACTCTGTGATTCCCGTGGTGAGAGCCCACTCCAGTGGAAATCTCTTTCTCCCTGATGTTTACGCGCTGTCTGACGCCTGCGTGCAGCCCCGAACCCACAGCACAGTACAAAACCGAAACACACACGGAAGTTGTATTAAGGAAGTACAACGTAAGGGTTCCAGCGACAAATTCTTAGTTTGTTGAAGGGACCTTTCACCAAAGCAAGTCCCTTAAACTTCCCATTTCTAGCACAGACAGGCGGCTGTTGACACCCCTCCTGTCGTCCATGGGCACTTGTAAGCCATTCTCTATGGTACACGTAAGGAGTTGGTGGTTATAATTAATTAGCATCAGCAGCAGAACTGTGCATCAAAAGTCAGGGTTTCATATAGCTCTGGGAGCAATAGGTTTTCAACCTTCACGGTCGTAAACACCCCGAAACTGAAAACAAGCCAAAAGCCACGCCGGGAACATTAAACACAAGCTCCCCGACCCGCAACCCAAAACTACGCCGGGCTGCCGCCTCACGGCCGCTTCCCGGGCTGAGCTACCTCAGAAGAAAGTCGCAGGGCTCCCCAAAAACGGGCTCCCTCGCGACACGCCTCCGACACCCCTCCTCGGACGGGCACTGCTCCCAGGCGACGGGGTTCTGAGGGGAACAGGCGAGCAGCCGCTGACACCTCCACCCCCCTCACCCGGCCGAGACCCCCCGCTCCCCCCGGGCGGCACCAGCCCCTCCGCAGCCTTACACCGGACCAGCTCAGACCGTCTCCGTCCTTCACAATCGCCTAGACCCGTTCCCTGCACCCGGCGGGAGCTCTTGGGCAGCTGCGTGGCCCACGGGCGACCAGCGCGGCTCCAGCCGGGGACTGCCCCTTCACCCGGATCCGCCGCCGCCCGCAGGAAGTGCCCGCCCCGCCGGCACCGGCACCGGCCGCCATCGCCCTCCTTCCCCCTCCCTCCCCGCCGGGCGCATGCGGACATGGCGGGCGCCGGCATGGAGGGCGCGAAGATGGCGGCTGAGGGGGCTGAGGGGGCTGTGGGGGCTGAGGGGAGCTGCTGGAGGCCGCGGCGCGTCCCCGACGGCGGAGGGCTGAGGGGGTCGCTGCTCGGTGCTGCGCTGTTGGGCAGCGCCGAGTCAGGCTAAAACGTAGCACAGGGGCTTTGGTTGCGCTTATCCGCAGCTCAAGCGTGTGTGGAGGTGATAATGTTTGGGTGGGTCAACAAGGAGCTGGCCCCAAGCGGTTGTGGATGTGCAGGGGGGAATAATGGGGTGTAAGTGAGTCAAAACACACATCCACTGAAGAGTAAAGGAGTTCATGAGGCAGGAGACACACCAAAGTTTGTTTCCTTCCCTGGGAGAAGGACAGTTGCTATCAGTGAACTCTTGACTGAGGTAAAGAGCTCAGGCATTCGTGTGGAGGCACTGTGGAAGCTGCCACCTTGCAAAAAGAAGGGGCATGTTGAGGACTGGCTCACTGCGATCTTACCTTACTCACACGGGTGGAGCTGTCATGGCTAAAGGTTCTGCGCTGTGCATTGAACATCAACACTTTTTGTATAGATAAAAGCAATAATTTGGAAGAGCATGTGCCCAAGTAACCTGTGTTGCTATGTTTTTCATTGTATGCTTTCCCTCTGCTGCCCCGCACAACTTGATATTTTCCGTGTGCATTAATCTAGGTACTAAATCTAACCTTATTTTTTTTTTGGCACGGAGTGTTCAGTCTTAAGGATTTTACCCCATGTCATACCTGCTTCTGTTTTTCAAAATAGCTACATGTTTCAGTGAAGCACCTCAAATAACCTGATGCTTTACAGATCAGCAACAGCCTTATGAGACAAATCTCAGTGCTTTGACGTGCTGAGAGGTATTGTTCTATCCTTTTCAATATGTGCATTCTTACATCCTGACCCCAACTGTGATCTCAGAAAGTTAACAGATAGCTCAGATCCTCTTCTATCAGAAAAGAGCTTCAAAGCCTTACTTCTGGTTTTAGTCATTCAGGCAAAGAATGAGACTGCTGGTCAAGAGATAACAACCATAAGAGAGGGAATTTGAGAACTAGCACTAGAGGTTTCACTTGAATACCAAAATAGAATAGGATTAGGACTGGTCTTGTGTTTCTGCCTCCAAAGACAATATTGTTCTAGAATAAAAATGGTGTATTTATTAGAGCAGTTTGTAAAGCAAATTTGTTGGAACAACAACAGAGAAACTGAATGAACAGTGAAAGAAGTATGATCTGTAAGAGAAGCAGAGTGCTGAATTCAACCTCTAAAAATATAAATAAGACTTATTTCTAGTGGATAGAGAAGAAGATGCTTTCCAGAAGTCAATTCTGGATACAGCAATTCTGGTTACTACTCTGATCCAGCAGCTGCAATCTCTGTCATAGAAAGGAAACAATTATACAACATTCAAGTTCCAGTTTGGTGTTGGTCACAATTTTCTGAAACTTCTTTAGAGCTGAAATGTTCCAGGTTTAGGTGCTGTTTCAAGGTAAACAGTGCTGGAAAGCTTGCTCAGAACAGTTCAACATTCAACATTCATAGTGCAAGCAGAATAAGTAGAAGAAAAAGCTATTCTTTTATAGAAACCTTAAAATCTTCAAAAGTCTATAGGCTCTTTTCTTGCTGTCTTAACACTGGGTGATACTTGTGGGAACTGAGGAAGCAGTATGTTTTGAATATACTTTAGCAAGCAGCCCTGTGCTCATCCTTTCCCTCTGGGGAAGCTGCTCAACTTTCTTGAAACATTTTTAAGTATCTAAACTAGCCATAGTAGATTGTTGCTTTTTATGTTACTAGTCTCCAGGACGGGGTCTGAAATAATGAAACTTGTATCAACACAGTATTTCATTGTAAGTATGCCATTTTTGTATATTGCACTAAGACTAAACATGGCAAATACATTAAAAAAAAATATGTATCTCTAATTAAATAAATTGAGCTATACCAGAGATTAATATCGTGCAGGATCCAAAGTGAAGACTGCAGCGTTTTAAACATGATGGTATATATGATACACTTAGTGTTTTGTTTAGAAATCTGGATATTCTGGCATTAAAGCTAAACCAGATACATAGGTCTAAAATAAACGTTATGTATAAGGCAAAAAGCACCTTTCCTCAGGAAAGCAATACAAGATTTTAATAACAATACAAAGAAGTTAAATCAAGCATACATTAAGAAACTGTTAAAAAAAAATCACAAATCAATTTATTGCTAGATGTTCTCTGGTATCCATGTAAATATCTAGTCCATTGAAAACAAGACTCAAAAGTTTAGCAAGCAAATAGTGAAGGTGAAAGTAGCAGTGCTTTTGTTTGTTTGTTTGCTTTAATTAAACAAATACAACTTTTTTTTTTCCTCACTGTGTAACAGCCTCGTCCCAATGTTCAGCAATGAACCAGGTTCAGTGACATTTGTGTTACGCTTAAATGTGTTTTCTCTATTGCTTTTTAATTGAGAAATAAGTTGATAAATGTATTGATTGCAATAAGTTTTATTGTATTTTTATTAATTGTATATACTGATCACACAGTATACAATGTACTACTTACGTAGTAAGTATACCGTAAGCATTAATGTGAAAATGTATAGGAACTATATAACCAGTATACATATACTTACGAATTCTAGCTTAAAATTCTAAAATATAGATTTTATATATTTGTTGTGCTAATTTATAGCAAAATATGTTTGCACAGTTTTTTTGTTTGTTTGTTTGTTTTTTGTGAGAGATGATGTAAAAATGTGCATACATATGAGTGATCTATCTCTTTCAGATTCATTATTTGTACTGTGCCATTTTAGGTCACTGCTGAGAATACAGTATTTGTTTTTGCTGAGAACCGTGGCTGTTGTGATAAATGTTAATGTTGTACACTAATTATTGTAATGTCCTTACTTGCTAGTAATTTCATGACTTCAGTTTTCCAGTTTTGTAAATTTTGTAATTAGACTCCTTTAGATACAACTTTTTTAAAAGGGAAATCTAAGTTCTTATTTTTCCTAAATTTTACTATTTTCTCTTGTGTGAAAAAAAACACCACAAGTTTTAAAATAAATAAATGGAGTTATGAACTTTGATTGAAAACAGTGGATGATGTCAATTGTTCTGCACAGCTCTACAAAACTGTTTTGTTTCATTTTTTTTATTATTATTTTTTTTAGTCCATTGTAATCCCGTGGGGATATTACTGTTCATCAAGTCCTAAACTAGTGAGTAAAGTTTTTGTGGTGCTTGCCTTATAAACCATTTACTGAGGGTTAGATTTTTATCAAGGACTTTGATTATTGTTATAAAAGTCTAGTAGACATTTCACTGTGGCCCAGTTGGTCTTTTTTTTATCAGTGGCTGAGAAATAACCATTTAGGATTAATGGATCTGGAGACAATACTTAATTAATAAATTAACTGTATGCATATATTAATATAGCCAGACTGGGGAACAAACAGATGCAATCTTTTTTTTTCTTTCTTCAAGCACCAAGCGTTTTGTTGAGACATTAAATATTACATCTTTTACACTTTGCTAAATTAAGCATAGACTTGGTAGGTCTTAACTAGGATGCTGAAATTTGAACAAGTTAGGGAGGACATCCTGTGTGCTAATAAATAAACCACAGCTTGCTTGCTACCTGGTGTCCTGAGTTCCTAGCACTGTGGAAGGTTAAGTAGGTTGTAAGAGCTAGCTGTGGTGGTCAACTTAGATACTGTTGTATTACACTTCTTTACTGTCTCCTTCCTGGCTTTATGCCTGGTTTTGCTTTCTTACTTGTTTGTGGATAATGGAGATGAATACCCTGTTTGTTTGACTCAAACACCCAGTTTGACTCAGTTTCCCCATGTTTAAAAAATAATTTTGGTCATTCAGATATATATGATGATAGTATTTTAGGGGGAAAAAATAGTGGCTTTACTGACAAAGAAGTATATCTTTTGGCTAGACCTGTATATAAATTCCATTCTCTTTTCCCCTCCACTAGATTATTAAAGGTAAGTCCTGATTTCGGCTGGGATAGAATTAAGTTTTCTTTCTAGTAGCTGGTATGGTGCTGCGTTTTGGATGTGGGATGAAAGTAATGCTGCTAACACACCCATGTTTCAGTTGTTACAGAGCAGTGCTTGCACAGAGCCAAGGATTCTTACACTTCTTGTGCTGCCCTGTCAGCGAGGAGGCTGGGGGCGCACCAGGAGCTGGGAGGGGACACAGCCAGGACTGCTGGCCCAGGCTGGTCAAAGAGATGTCCCATACCACGTGGCATCATGCTGGACAATAAAAATGAGGAAGTTGGCTGGGGGGCTGCCACTGCTCAGGGAATGGCTGGGCACTAATTGGCTAGTGGTGAGCAATTGTGTTGTGCATCATTTGCTTTGTAATTTTTGCTTTTCTTGTGATTTTATTTTTCTTTTGTTTGGCACCATCCGTGGAGGTCTTTAAAAGACGTTTAGATGTAGAGCTTAGGGATATGGTTTAGTGGAGGACTTGTTAGTGCTAGGTCAGAGGTTGGACTCGATCTTGAGGTCTCTTCCAACCTAGAAATTCTGTGATTCTGTGTGATTCTGTGTTTTCCCCTTTTTCTTATTAAAATCTCCTTATCCCAACCCATGAGTTTTTGCACTTTCACCATGTTTGATTCTCTCCCCAGTCCCACTCCAAATGGAGCGAGGGAACAGCTGTCTAGTAGTGCTCAGCTGCCTGCCAGGTTAAATCACGGCACTACTGTTCTGGGTAGTACAGGCCTCTCTACACAAAAGCTGTTGTAAAGTTTGCCAAGTTTTGCCACTTGGCAGAATGAAGTACATTTATATGTACAATAGAAACTTTGAAATAAAATGTTTTAGTATTTCAGAGTTTTTACTCTAGAAATCGGAGTATTTTTGTTGTCGTGTCAAGAGTACCTTAAACTTTACAATACATGTGCTTTCTTCAGTGTTTTTCTATGAAGCTTTAAAGTAGGAATAACTGAAAATATGTTTTTATTTAACTTTTAAGTAGAGCAGTCTCTATGGATTTTTACCTATGTACTTTGGCTCTGCAAATCCAAGTGTCTCTCTCTGTCAGGGTACTAACATTTATGTTACCAGTAACCTATACAAGTGACTTTCTTTCTACAATGCAGGCAGCCAAGAGATGGACAGATATTTATACGCATAGAATGCCCCTATGCACTTTTTCCTGAGTTACAGATGTCTAATCAAAAGTTACAGGTTAAAACTTGGAACACTTCTATCTACTGCAACAGGTTTTCAGTGTTGCTTTTATTCACAGTCATCATTTTTCCAGACGCACATGGTGTATGTGCCTTAATGAGTTGTAATTCAAATAAACTATTTTTTCCCCATTTTACATTTGCAGACATGTTTCTTCCTGCTTTCAGTTTTACTCTGGCATTTTTCAAGCCAGATAGTTTTTCAGCCAGTGTCACAGGAAATGAAAGAGGGCTCCAAAGGGAAGCTGCCAGCACCTTATCTATGAAGAGGCTACCACATATCCATAATACATTACACCAGCTAAAGGCAAGTTCAATCTTTGTTGTGAGCTCTGTATTAGTACAGTTTCTTCTGAATAATTTATAATGTTGCTGTGCAATCTGGGTTAGTATTAGGAGCCCTAGAAACTTCAGGTTTCAAAATAATCCTTCTATTGGTAAAAATATTCAGTGCGAAATACTATATTAAAGCAACACTGAAGCTGAGCTTTGGAAATACAAAAGGCAGGAAATGCAGAGTTAAGGTTGCCATGGAAACCTTAACTCTACACCTTTAGGTAGGTAGTATGTTACTGGTTTTAATTACTTTCTCTTTGTACAACTCTATTATAGGTGCCCTCTTTTTCTTATATGAATTCTGATGATATTGAATGCTATTTATAATACATATTAATTGCATTGGCTACTCAGTAAATGTTAGAAATCAGGTGTTACCAGTGACTGACTGTATGTAAATATCTTGCACGCTGATATTAAGATGACTGGTTTGTATAGAAAATATTACTACAGCTAACTTGCTGGCCAAGGTATTAACAGGTGCTTTTTCTGAAATAGCACAGTGTGGCTATGACATTACAGAGCATCATCACAGCAAGAGCAGAATTGTAGAAAACACAGGCAATTTACAGGAGGTAAATTGAAAGTGGTACTTTGTGGAAAGTTTACCCATGATTGTGGTATGCTTCTTCAGCAAAGCGTAAAAAAAGAGCATGAGTGCTTTACAAATGTGTGTTGTTCCCTCCAGTACTCCATCTTCTACTTCACAAGAACACAGCTCTTGCTCCTACTCTGGTTTCCTTCCCGATGGCTTGGCAAGCTGTATGAAAACTGCAAATTTTGTGTTGGGCTGCAAAACTGAGATTTCCCCCAACCAGTTCAAAAAGGACTACCTGAAGTTTTCTCAATTATTGAGATATTTCCTGCTTATATACAGGATCCAATGCAAATCATTTTAACTTTAAAGTCCTTTTCTGTAACAATCTCCACATGCCCTTCTGGCATGTGTACATATGTTTAATTTTCTTCCCATACCCAGAGTTTTTTCTTCTGCCGTGTAGATACCTATTTCTATTCAGTGGTTTTACTTCTACTGCACCAGCATGCACTTCCCTGCTCTACACTCACTGTAACTCTGTAGTGCCTATTCTCTCCCCAGCATGCTTAAACCAGTAACCCACTCATATACCAGACATTCAGTGAAGTTTATCTTGACTCTGTTCAGTTCAAAACCCACAATACACACCTCAGTTTCCAGCAGATGATCAGCTCCTTACATTCCCAGTCAGAAACATTTTCCTTGCCCCACTAAAATCCTGTCTATTGCAGCCGATTGTCAGGCCCTCTCCTGTCTACTTTCAACTATTCCTCTGTTTACAACACCAGTTTACCCCTAGTGAATCACTGTTTCATCTCTTTTCTATCAGAATGTTTTTTGTTTGTTTGTTTTGTGTTGTTTTTGTTTTGTTTTGTTTTGTTTTCAGATCTAAGTGTTGCATCATACTTAAAACGTAGGGCTTTCACTAATTTATTCTTCCCTTTGCATCCAGGATACATCTGGTTACATAGGCTTGTCTGGAATCAGCATTCTGCACTCCAAAATTGCTGGTAACACAACACACAAAGAGAGAAAAAGCTAAGAAACTCCTGTACAGTCATCATGAAGACTGACAGGACCATCACCTCAGTGTATCTACCATGCTGAGACATGAAGTCAAACTGAAGGCCAGTAACTAGTTGTGTATCCAGGTGTCAATACTGGGTCCAATGCCGTTTAACATTTCCAAAAGTGATTTTGGCAACATATCCTCAGCTAGTTTGCTGATGACATAAAACTGGGAGGAGTAGCTGATACTCAGAGGGCAATACTGCCAGCTACTGCAACCTCAGCAGTCTGGAGAAATGGACTGACAAGAACCTAATGAAGTTCAACAAGGGGAATTGCAAAGCTCTGTACCTGGGGAGGAGTAAGCCCATGCAATAGTATATATGGTGGGGGTTGACTGGAAAGATCCTTTGCAGAAAGGAATCTTGGTATCCTCATGGAAGACAAATTCAACATGAGACAGTGCATCTCTGTACAGCAAAGCAGGGGATTGGACGAGAGGACTTCCAGAAGTCCCTTCCAACCTTTGGGGCTTTTTCTCAGGAGACAATAGGCAAGTCCTACTCCTTTGACAGCCCTTGCAGGAACCAAGTCAGGGAGCCCTGTTTGCACTGAGGAGGTCACCAGGCTTTCATGTCTGCCCTCCACATTGCTGGCCCAGCATGCCCAAGGAGCACCAGCCTCTCATCACAGGACCTGACAAGCCTGCAGTTAAAACCCTTTTTCCCACAACCCCAAAAGAAGATGGCAAATATCCTGTGAAGCAGCAGGCTTCCTACCTTTAGGACATTTGCACTCCTCTGTGGGTGGCCCTTGGGTAGCAGCCACACATCCCCCAGGGATGTAGCTGAGAAATGTCTGTGACTGCCCATGACCTTGCTGCTCTAGAGCAGATGCTGGTTCTGTACCAGTGTCTTAGGTTTAGGGCTTCTGTGAGGGCACACACACAATGTTCAAGTGACTGCAAGACTGTGGGCTTCCCAGTGCCTTTGTGCAGAGCCGTGGTTGGTGGGGTTATTGTGGATCTCGCAGAGTGGTTGTACCAGGGCTGTGGGCACCATGGAAGACTCCCATCCAGCCCCTCCATTTTCCCTGGCCTGCTCCTTCAGGTTCCCTGTGCTAACTCCAGCTGTGCTGGTTGTCTGGGAGAGAGCAGGAGTCCTGTGGGTCTGGGACTGGGGACAGTGTGTGGGGGTGAGGCAGGACAGGAGGGTCTGTCCTGGGGTTGAGTGGCCCACCTGCCAGGTGGGGATGCACCTGCAAGGACATCCTTCGGGGTGCCCATACCTCCTCACTCCCACTGCTCTCTGGGCTTTCCTTTGCTTTTCTCCTTCCAGTGCCAAAAAACAAACAAACAAACAAAAAACAAATAAACAAAAAAAATGCAGAGGTATTTGGGAAACCTCTCTTGGCTGGGCACAGCACTGGGCACCCAGAAGGCTCTGGAGCAGAGCAGCTCTGCAGAGATGGGCAGCGTGAGCCAGCTGCAGCAGGCAGATTGCCAGTGTCCCATCTGCCTAGGCACCACACAGCCCACGTGCCCGTCTGCTGCCGCAGTTTCTGCTTCCACTGCATCTGGTGGTGGGCTACCACGAGAGCTGTGTGCCTTCTCTGCAGGTGGCCTTTTGACCACATCCTGCACGCAGTGTGAGCAGGTTCTGGCTAACAGGAGCACGTGGTCAGCATGTCTGCCCAGCGCCAGAGGCATGCGTCCAGGGAGAGGGCACAGAGCAGGTCCCCACAGTGGCACTCCAACTTGCACCTGCTGACCAGCAGCAAACAGCCTGTGGATGGAAGAAGGGGGCCTGTGGGAAGCCAGCGAGCACTGCAGGGTGACACAGCTGCAGGGCCTTCCAGTGCCTCCTCCCTGCAAGCTCCCACAGCCAGCGCTTCTGGGGAGCCAGCACTGCTGAGTGCAGGGCAGCGCCTGTCCAGCCCTGAGGACAGGACCGTCCTCTGCTTTGGCATGCTGCAGCTCTGTGCTCAGCTCCTGCGCTTCCTCAACATCCAATAAACAGCCAGAAGCATTCTGGGGAGTTTTCTTCTGAACCAATCAACAACTCTCTGCAGGGAATGCTTTCCAGCGCTGTCTCTGCAACGTGGGAAGGCAAAAAGGGAGTCTTTCTTGGTTGTGGTTTGGTTTCCCACATACGCAGCAGAAGAGCCCAATTTGCTCATTCTCTCCCAGCCTCCCTCTTCAGGCAGCAGGCTGGGGCTCTCTGAGTCCTTTGAGTATCAGCCGGGCACTTGCCCTAAAGACCTGCTAATCTGGGTGCCATGAAGAGCAGCAGTGCTGACAGCCCTGTCCCTGCTTCCCTTTTCAAAAGCAGGCTGGAGAAGTACCTGAGCCTCCTAGCATACAGCCAGACAAGCACATAATATGATGGGTGAACAATTGGCTCATGGTTCAGATTCAAAGGGTTGTAGTAAATGGGGTTGTGGCAGGTTGGAGACCAGTCATTAGTAGGGTTCCTCTGGGCTCTGCTTTAGGGCTAGTTCTCTTCAGTGTTTTTATAAACAGTCTGGATGCAGGACTTGAGTGCATATTAAGTAGGTTTGCAGGTGATACTATGTTAGGAGAAGCTGTTGACGCCCATGAGGGCTTTGCAGAAAGATCTTGAGTAATTAGAGGGCTAAGCAATCGCCAACCACATGAAGTTTAACAAGAGCAAGTGCCAGATCCTGCACCTGGGATGGGGCAAACCTGGTTATACATCCAGGCTGGGGGACAAGAAGGTTGGAGAGCAGGCCCACAGTAAGGGATCTGGGGGTTCTGCTTGACAGTAAGTTGAAAGTGAATCAACAGTGTGCCCTGGCAGCCAAAAGGTCCAGCCAGACCCTGAGGTGCATCAGGCACAGCATTGATAGCTGAGAGAGGTAAGTGGTGGTCCCACTCTACTCTGCAGTGGTGTGGCCTCACCTCAAGTACTGTGTGTAGTCTTGGGAGCCACAGTATAAGAAGGACATAAAACTATTAGAGAGGGCAACAAAGGTGGTGAAGGGTCTAGATGGCAAGACATATGAGGAGCAGCTGAGGTCCCTTGGTGTGCTCAGCCCCAAGCAGAGCAGGCTGAGGGGAGGCCTCATGGCGGCCTGCAGCTCCCTCACAAGGGGAGCGGAGGGGCAGGCGCTGAGCTCTGCTCTCTGGGGACAGCGACAGGACCCGAGGGAACGGCATGGAGCTGGGACAGGGGAGGGTCAGGCTGGGGGTTAGGGATTGGTTCTGCACCCAGAGGGTGGCTGGGCACTGGGACAGGCTCCCCAGGGCCCAGGTCATGGCACTGAGCTGCCAGAGTTCAAGAAGCATTTGGGCAATGTTCTCAGACACATGGTTTGATTTTGGGGTTGTGCTGTGTGGATCCAGGAGTTGGACATGGTGATCCTTGTGGTCCCTTCCAAATCAGGATGTTCTATGGTTCTGTTATTCCTGGTGTGATCTTCCAGCTCATGCAGCTTAGAGCAGGAAGCTGTTTTGTGCACCTCCCAATGTCCTTTTCTTCCCCTTGCCCACACTGCTTCCTCCCCCAGCCAGCTGGACCATCCCCTTCCCCTGCCTTTGGGTCTTCCCCGGGACATCCCAGCATAAGCCCCTGAACAACATCCCCTCGTAACATTTGGGTACCCTGTGTCCTGCAAGAACTCCCACAGCCTTTCACACATTGAATCTCTGCAGCAACTTGCACAGGCTGCCCTGAGAGGTTTTGGAGTCTCCACCATTGGAGATCTTCAAGAGCCATCTGGACATGATCCTGTGCAACCTGCTGCAGGTGGCCCTGCTTGAGCAGAAGGGTTAGACCAGGTGACTTCCAAAGATCCCTGCCAACCTCAGCCATTCAGTGACTTTGTGATAAAGGTGAAGGGGCTTTTAGACTCATAGATGTTTGGGGTTCAGGAGGAAAATGAACTCACCTCTCTGAAACAGCAGACAAAGTCCTCCATCCTAAAATCCTCTGAAATTCTGTTTAACGATAAGAAGAAACATTTTCACTCTGAGGTTTTTCACATAATGGGACAAGTTGCCCAGAATGGTTGTGGTGTTTCCACATTTGGGAAAATTAAAACTCAACTGGATAATGTTCCGAGTAATAATGTGCTGTAGTTGGGTCTACTTTGATCGGTGTATCTGGACTGGAGAATTTACAGAGATCCCTTCCAGTCTCAGCTATAGTTTGATCTCTGTAAATGACTGGCAGCTGCTTTTGTCTATTCAGGTTTTGTAGACAACAGCTTTGAAGTTCAACTTTGTGCAAAATATTTTAATCTTTTGTCATACCTGTTCAATTTTCAATTATATTGAAGATGCAAGCCTTCCTTGAAATAGAAGGAAAAGGAGGGGCTGTTAGTGTGCATTAGTTATCCTTTTGCACTCTGCCTGCTGATTGATCTTACATGATGCTTTCATTTCTACTGTACTGTGTACATCAACAGAAGAGAAAGATCATGCTTAGAAGTTACACAGAACACAAGAAAAAGTAGAAAATGATGCTTATGTTTACTTTATAAATTAAGCCTTAAATGTGTGAGGAATAATTTTTTTATCTGTGTCTTCCAACATTTTGCAGTAAGGGGAGGAAAATTATCCCTTATCATTTCCTGTCTCTGCACCAGTGTTGGGTAGAGGGGCTAACAATACTCTTTCTGTGCGATAATCCTGTATATACTTTTTCCTCAACTGCATTTTTTCTTCTATTTCATAACGTATGAGATAAAATTGGATGTATTTGCTAATGTGCTTCTGAAAAATACATTAAACAAATACCTAGGCAGCACCTGTTGCATGACCATATAGACTACTGCCACCCATCCTTTTAATGGACAAGATTTCTTTAGTGTCCCCCACAGTTCAGAGAGTCTCTGTGTCATGTCCTGGCAGCACAGAACCTTGGTGCCTGTCATGAGGATGACCTGCTAGCCACAGCTCATCTGGTGGTTTGACTCCTGCCATGTGAGAAAAACTGCAGCATTCCATAGCAGTGGGGCCACATGTGCAGTATAGCAAGGTGTTACATGTCTGTGACTGGAGCTGTGGCCTTCCCCGTGCAACCTATCTGACACTACGATTGCACGCAGTAAGACAGGAAAAGATGATTGTAACTTGGTTACCTAAATGTTATAGCTTAAGTGTAATTCTCATCCACTTGCCTAGGTAAGTTAGTGGAAGGGATGTATCATCCAAGTTATCACTGATGGCATGAATCATAACACAAGAATCCCTAGTTCCAGGAATTACAGATAGATAGATAGACAGACAGTGATAGATAGCTCATTTTCAAATAATTCTATTTAGAGGCATTCTCAAAGGTGTTTTCCCCCCCTCTCACTGAGCAAAGTTTATATAAGTTTATATATGTTTACCATGCTATCCCCTTCCCTACCACCCCTGAAGACATTGGAATCACAACATGGAATTTCACAAATAGGCTATGAATGAGATCATGCTTAAAAGGCAGTCTATAGCCCAGAACATCAGAAGTGAAAAAGGATGCACTTTCTGTTATTCCAGATACTGCAAGGTTCAGGGAGCACAGGGCGGTCTTCTGAAAGGTATTGAACTAGCCAGAACATTTTGGCTAGCATTTATTATACAATAAATCCTGTTCTCTCTCTGCCAGAGTTTCCACAAACAGGTCAAATCTAATGCCAATATTCTTCCCTAGTAACACAGCAATATATCTGTGAATCTACGTTGATGAGAGATTTCTCTTATATTTTGGGGGTGGAAGGTATGAGAAAAGCTGTTGTGTTTTGATTACAGGAAGAGAACTCGAAACTACAGTGAGAGGTTTTGAACAGCAAAAATATTTCTAAGAAATAAGAGGTAAAAGCATGTAAACTGTAATTATATGCTTTCCATATAATTTCCAAATATTGTCCAACTCTGGAGAGGTGAAGAGGTGAAGGAAATAACATCCTATTATTCTCTTTGTTAGATGTCATTAAGGGAGTACTGGGCAGCAACAGTATTTTTTCTGTGCATATTTATATGCTGTCTAGTCTTTGAGTAAACCATTATTTTCTATGGCTTAAGCAGCTCTCTGTTATTGATAGGAAAAAACTGTCAATTCTATATATTTGCATTTACAACTGAAGTAATAAAATAGCTGACTGCTCACCCTCAAAAATAACTCAAACCTGATTACAACAAACAGGTAAGCACCTGTTTGTGCTTTAGTTTTCTGTCATATATACTGGACAGTTCATGCAGGTAACTCTTTGCAATCTGAGGAGATTAGATGTCCAAGAGCATAAGTAAACATGTTTACTTCTTCAATTCTTATCACTTCTTTTTTTTTTTTTTTTTTTATTATTATTATTTTTTAAGAACTGCAGTGCTGAAAGGTATTAAACTTATTCCTCTTGAAAGGTCACATCATGATTTTCCTTCCTCACTTGAAGATTGTTTTATACTTATAACTAGTTTCTAACATAATCCTCAAAACACAGCTGCAATGTAACTACTGCAAGATGGAAGGGAACAACTTTCAGGATATGCTTTTCTTTAAGATCTTGACTGCTGCCATAGCACCATTCTTGTACATAGGGCAAGTAAAAAAAAAAAAAAAAAATAGGATTAGCCTACAAGAAATTGAGATGCAAGCAAGCTATGACAAAACATCAAAGAAACATCTTAAATACTAAAATTATAATAAAATATGATTTACTTTCTTTTAAACAATTAAGAAAACATGCATTAAGACTCTGAGCTTTATTGCTTGTGGATGATTCACTGACTTTGAATTTATTAAAAAATGTAGTATATGTCCTCCTCATCCCACAGAATTTTCTGACTATGGAAAAACTCTTCTGAGTGTGTCCAGATAAAACACTTAAAATGTAAGGAAAAATAAATTATATATAAGCAGTGAATATAGTTTTGAATACATATATATATATATTCAAAGTGTTACCAGCATGATGCTCACAAACCCCTTCCAGGAGTGGGGCCAATTGGTGACAAAGTAAGAAATGATCCATCTCACAGAGCCCAAAGTCAGCCAGCATCCCCAGTGAAATTTTGTTCTGTCCAGGAGGTCTGACAGAAGAAGTTCATGCAAGGAGATGTCTCTGAAAGAGGGTCCATTCTGGGTAGAAATCAAGTTATTTCTATATGGTAGAGACATAAGAGGTCATCAGACACCACCACCTGAGGCAGCCAGTAGCTACTGCTAACTTCTTTTTCACCTAGGACAGCTAGTAGAGGATGTTTTTTTGTTCTCTCAGACAAATGTTTACTTTTCCCAAACAGTTCTTCTACTCTTCAGTCTGAAAGAGCCAGTAGCTGTTGCTAATTCCCTTTTTCCCAGGCTGTGTCCCACCCTTTGACTGTTGTTTACCACTCTGGACAATAAGTAGTTTCTTGGTTTTGTGCATCTTGAGGGTATCTCAGGATGTCTGTGGTTCTCAGGTACCCAGCTGCACTTCAAAGCTGCCAGCTGTGCTTCCCAAGGATGCTTCAGGTTCACAGGGCTGGCTTTTAGGTCAGGTTCCCAGCCTAGCAGCTCCCAGGCTGGCAAACATCTTCTGTCAGTGTTTCAGCAGATATTCTCTGCTGTCAGTGTTTCCCTGTTACAACTAGCTGTCTTTTATGGCTGCTCCCATCAGATAGGGGAGGAGTGTGAGGAGGAAGAAGTGGCCAAGACAAACTGTTACGGACTGACCACAGGTCCCCTTTTCCCATCCCCTTCTGCTTCTTAAGGGAGAAGGGGACATAGGAGTGAAGTTAAGTCTGGGAAAAAGGCAGAGAGAGATGTGTTCAGGTTTTTCTCTTTGTTTCTTATCATCCTACTCTGTTTTTAACTGTCAGTAAATTAAATTAATTTGCTGCAAGTAAAGTGTGTTTTGCCCATGGTGGTAATTGGTAAATGATCACCCCGTCTTTATATTGATGCATAGATATTTCATCTTATCTTAAAATCCTTTTGAGGAGGGGGACAGAAACTATGGCTGGGTGGGGATCTGCCAGCCAAGGCCAGCCCACCACCTACATCTACAGAAAATAATTTTTCAAAAAGCTACCTAGTATCCTTATTTGACTGGGAAAAAAAAAAATCTTTTGGCATGCACATCGAAAATATCTCACAGAAGTTATTGTAGGCTCATAACTACAATAAAGAATCTTGAACCTTAAGAAATTCAAGCTGATGGTTAAAAATCAAGTATGTTACTATGTAGAAGTCTAGATCAAAAAATGGACCATTTTCCTGTTTTATTAGAACATACTCAGAGCTGTCATCTGGGCGAGTGAGGGGAATATCTCGGTTTTTAGAAAAGCAGTTTACTCAGCTGTGGAACAACAAGGTCTGAAATGGTTTGACTTTGAGTTCACTGCCCAGTATCACTTCAGGGTATGCAGGAGAAGTTTTAGGTTTCCTTCTGTGACAAGTATGAGGATAGATACTATGAAGTTAATTAATATGCTGAAAATCAGATTTGACTTTCTATCTCAGATTTTTCTTAATTTTTCAGAGTGGGAGTTGTGCCCTCTATGGTGCTTCCCATAAGGTAAAAGCAGAGATGTGTACAAGAATGCTTCCTAAGGTTTATATAGTTCCTATGAAGTAAGAGAATCTGTTAAAAATAAATAAATAAAAATTAAAAGTACTAACTGCAGTAGACAATGGGATGGGGTGAGGATGAATGCTACCTCATGGCATCTGTTAGGATACTCTGACCTGCTTTAACTTTCAGACTACATGTACTGGTCAATTGATGGGTAATGGATTATCTACATTTATATGGCTAAAATCAATATCAAGCAGCATCTGAAGAGATTTAAGGCTGAAAGCTAAATACTTAGTAAATTGATTCAAATTACTCTGTCCTGGTGATTTGAACCAATTTTGAGTGCTTAGGGCTCAGTTACATGGGCAAACAAGCTTATGAGCCCAAATGTCTGGTTATTAAAAAACAGGCCCAGCAAAAGGCACACAACCCCAGGACATCATGCAGTGTCTCAGCAGCAGCACCCTTGTCCCTTCCTGGCCTTCCATGAGGCCGTGCCACAGGAGGAGGATGTTGGATGGGACTGCATGGGAGGCTGCACCGGTTGCCCTGCCTAGCCCATGAGCTGATAGTGTGGCTAACAGAAGACAAGGCAGAGTAGCTGGAAGCACACCGTGAGGTGTTTGGCCCTATCAGCAGGTGAGAGGAATTAGAAATAAGAGAGGAAAAAGAAATAGTATTTTTTTATTAGACTGTTTGAAAGAAATATGAGGGTGGAAGTGTCTTGGTGGGTGGTGGGGCAAGACAGTGAGTGCTGACATGGGGCTATTACTGAGCTTGTTAAGTCATTAGGTGAGCAGGATTAAGATGAAAAGACAAAGGGAATAAATGGAATGCATCAGAAAATAGGAACAGAGATAGAGGAGAAAGGTAATGTCCTAATCTGAATTCTGTATTTCACAGATTTGTAGAAAGGAAAACCTTAACCCCTTTACATAAATCATAGACATAGAAAGAACTATGCTAAACTATGCCAGTAGAATTTAAATGCAATGCCAGGCATTTGGAGGTTGGGAAATGACAGAAATGATGTTGCTTCTGTAATTTTAATTCAGCTACTTTATGTGTATGCCTTATGTTGAAATAATACATCTGTTAGTCTGTTCAAACAGAAATCCTATTAACACTAATCCTAACTGTTAGAATCCCCCAAATCTTTAGTCTCCCAGGAGATGGATAGAACTCATGCCAACTTTAGAGGAGCCCCTCAGCTAGAATTGCACAGGTAGTGTAGCAAGGAGGAGTTAGGCTTCCTGGAACAGCATTTGGCTGCAATGACTATAAAATCATCCTCTCTGTTCCTTTATTTCTCCTCTATTTGCACTTAAAACCTGCTTCTGTGGCTCTTCTATGGATCTGTAGCCTTGTACTGTAAGCCTTTTTTTCCAGGCAGGTAAAGATTGTTTCCTCCAGGAAAGGCATACTTTCCAAGTAATGCAATAAACAAGACCTCTTAGAGGAAAGTTTTCCTTCTTCACAGATCTGTCTTCATAGCAGAGCTGTCCTATTCATTGAGTGAGGTGGGAATTCTGTGCAATATATATACATTTATATAAAATCATGTAATGACTTCATCATTATGTATATATACAAGAAGAAGACGAGTTTTCCTGTATACCCTCACTTCTGGAATTTCTAATCCTTGGCAGAGGAATGGAGAAGGACTAAAACTGGGAAAAAAAAAAAAAAAAAAGATATTCAGAATGTTCACGGCCAAATTTCTCTTTCCTGCTTCACAGCATGGAGATGTTAGTACTTCTCAAAGGAAGCTTGGTCAAAACTTTCTCATAGGCACAAGATAACAAACGTGTAGGACTTCATTCTTAGCAGCAGCTGAAGGCCAGGTGCATGGAAACTCTATAAATAGAATAAATTTATCCAAATACCACTCTCAAAGTCCAAGAAAAACTCACCACTAAGAAGGAAAACTCAGGCAGAAAATTAGGCAGTTTCTTCAAATATTTCCAGAGAGATTCCATTGTTAAAACTTCTAGAAGAATTTTTAAAAAATAAGTAGGAAAGAAGAACTGCTGGAAACAGAAGCTAATTATTCTAAGGCAATCTCATACTCAGTAGTGAATGAATACTTCATATACTGCAAGCTTTCAGACACTGGGAAATAATCTTAATAATACCAATCTACTATTTCAAAGATGGGAGCAATGGGAGGAACAGATACAGAAATCATGGATGAAATTTGGTATTTGTTAGGAGCTCTACTAGAAATCAAGTTAGTCTGTTTTGACAGGAGTTTGATATTTTTCTCTATCAAAAAGAGAAATGCCATATGACTGCTATGACTTAATCTTTCTGGAAACACAGATCATATTGCCTGTAGTGTAAATATTACTGAAAAAGGTTTTTTATAAGTATGCAGTTTCTCGGATGTGACCCACAGAGAAAAGATGGCTTTTTGTCTGCAAATACAGTTTTGCCAGGAAAGGAGCGTTCTTGGAGAGGTTTCATATTCACAATGCCATTATTGCTATATTCCAAAACTAATAAGTAAAATATATTTGTCTTCTTCTTTATGTTGTTGTTTTATGTTTGTTTTACAGTATTTTCAGCATCTTCAGCTGAAATTGCAAAAATACCTGCAAGGAACTGGGGAAACAAGTTGAGTAATGTATCTAGATAAACTTGGAGTACTTAGACAGAAATGACAAGCTGACATAATCAGTCTGCTGGCATAAACTGTGCTTTCTCTGTGGTCAGAAAAAACATGGGAAGGAATTGCAGCCACTGATAAATCTGACTAAGAAATGAAAGCATTACTCAGGGTTCAGTATCTTAAAAAAAATCCTGTAGGGGTGTAGTGCCACAGAACTGTGTAGGAGATGTGTGATCTATTTGTGGTGGTAAAACAATGAGATGTTGGAAGTGGGTGCCGGAAAACTAGCATTCACTGGCAACAGGACTGAGTTAGAAATATTGGACCATAAGGCATCTGAGGGAATTATGTCATACAGTTGCTTTCAAAAACAAATCTAGTCCTAGTTTCACAGTACCACATTTCCTTGAATATAAAGCAGCACTTAAGTTCCTTCATCTATTCCAGAAGAAAAAAAAAAATGGTGAATATAAATTCTTCCAGAATCCCTCCAGGCCCACCTGATATGACAGTGAAGATTTTTTTAGACTGATGAAAATGCAGACAGAAACCTTGAGCTCAGGGAAGAAGAGGCCATTTACTCTCTTCCCCTCTCTTCTCTATTTCATTTATAAATTAAATACAGATCCTGCCAGTGAAAATGATGGAGAAGTGATCCCACTCACTGAAAGAACCATGTGTGTGGGGAGAAAGATTTGTGATTAGGCAAGAGAAAGCAGGGCAAAGAAAAGGCATAAAAGAGTAGGAGGGAGGAAGAGACACAGAACAGCAGCAGTGCATGAGAAGAAGTGAGGAAAGTGCGAGGTGCTGGCTCCCTCATCTTCAAAGGGAATAAACACTCCTTAGGGATTTTGGAATTTACACTCCTTGGGCATTAAACCAAACAGCAGCTGATGTAAGGGAGCAGCCCAGAGTCATGGTCGCAGTGGTGACTGCAGGCTGCGATCCACCAGAGCGTGTCTCCCTACAGCTTCTTTCACCTCTCCCACCTGGAGGCAGCGAGGGCTGCCACCCGCATCCTGTGATGATTCTTCAGTCATTGTCTCTTTTTCACCTGTTTTTTGAATTTAGTTTGGATGGCTGCTCTTGAAGCTACCAGCTCCTTGAAAATCAACCTTTGGATTGCCAGGAGAAATTATCAACAGAAAGTTTGTATCTTCTATTCTTTCGCCCTTTAATATCTTTTGCTCTGTTGTTTGTGTTGGCCTCAGCCAGAACATTTGGAAAGCATAATTACTATGTTACTTCATATTTTAGTTTGACAGACCAAACTAGCCAAGTTTTATTTTTCTACTCTCAAATAACAGTGCTCAGGTTCCCTAAACATCCTTATCATTTGTCTGGTTTTGTTGTGGGTACAATTCCTTTCTGTTCAAAGTGCTGGCTGGAGCTGAACAAGGGATTACATATCAAATCTTTCAACTGGAATTTCCCTGTCTCTCTTTATCTTTTTCATAGGAACCATAGCTCATAACCAATGTGTGATCTATGTATAGAGATCTGGTTTTGCATGGGGAATGCAGAGTTACCACGCAGAGTTACTCAAAACATAGACCCTTGTGTTGCTTGCTTGCTTTTCCAGCCCTGTTCTGCTGCTGTTCTGGGACTTTGGCCAGGCCAGTGGCCATGCTGGTGCTCAGCAGGCTAGGGACTGGGATGGCACAGCCATCTGTGTTTTTTTTCCATCTGCAGGTATCCCACCGGGAGATTCAACCCACGCTCCTCTTAGAGGTACTGATGCTGCTGCCAAGTTTACAGGTGTTGCCCCAGCTGGTTGGCCATTTAGGGCAAGGGTGTCAGAACAGGGCTTGGCAGCTCAGTCGCTGGCTATGAACACACGTGCCAGGAATACGCTGCTTCACAGCAGCAGCCAACAGGCTTTCTCCTGCACCATCCTGTGCTTTGCCCTGCCTGAAGCCATCCACCACTCGTTTGATGGTATCATTCCTTACAGAACGTTACAGCCACTGACCTGCTGGTAGTTTCCAGCGAGCAGTGTGTGCTCTGCAGCTTAAGACCACCTCCACCAGTGCTCCAGACATAGAGAAGGTTCTAAAGCAATGGCAAAGCTGAACCTCTAGCTATCACCATCAAATTTCACTGCATTGTATTTCTTCAGTCTTCAAGATAAGGCGATTGTGTATCGCTTCTGTTAATGGCACAGTATGCTGCCTATCACTTAATCTCCTAGCTTGCTGTCTTTATATCTGCATGTACAGTGCAGCTTTAGCTGATGGATGTCACCATGTTTTCTTACATTAATTTGTGGAACGGCAAGACGGAGAAGTGATTTCAGTTAGCTTGGCAAGCATAAACAAAGGCTTTTTCCACCAGACAAATAATGTTAACTCAACCAAATCAACCTGGAAACTTATCAAAATTGTAAAAGCATGTAATTGAGAGGAAGCTTAAGGCTTAGAGATAGCTTAGTCAGACCTGAAGAACAATAACAATAAATATGGAAGGGAAGCAAGAAATTACATGGAGCTGCTACGCTTAATTGTAACAATAAATTAACACTGTTTAAGAGAAGAACTAAGAATAAGGAGAAGAAGAATACGGAGAAGAAGGAGATGAAGGAGGAGAAAGAATACAAAGGAGGAGAAAAAAAAGATACTATGACATTTGGAGGCCTTTTTTTTTTTTTTTTTTTCTTTTTTCCCCTGTAGCTCGTTACCCTACCCAGGATCTTACCTGTCCCAGTACTCACATACTGTTATTTATAGAGGAGCATGAAACATATAGGGCATTTCACAAGTCAGTATAAATACATTCTTGGTATCCCACACAGGGTTGTTCTGGAGATGGCAGTTTTGTTTTGTCCCTGAATCTGTTCACACCTTTGTTTCTCAAGTGCACATGCATTTTTTTTATTTTTTTTTTTCCCCTGGGGGCTCACTGTCTGTTTGGTTTCTTTTATATTTTTTCTTTTATCTTCAGTCTCAGTGAATTCTGTTTTTGCACCCATGCAGTGGGAAAACATCATACTTCATGCAAGCCAAATATGTGAACGAGTTGAAAGGCAGAGAGACAGATGGAGCCATCTCTGTGATATCTAAACAAAATACTTTGGGCATAGTGAAATACTGAAGCGTTTTCATTAGTGTGCGAGCTTGAGCTGAAAGAATAAAACTGATGCAACAGTTGCTTGTGTATGGATTTAAAGCCTTGGTTTCTTTGCTCTTGACCTGCTGTTACTGCACACAAAATGTCATGTGGGCCTTTGAGAAGCTCATCAATCTGGGCTCCCAGCTCCTTGACATCAAGGAAAATATTTATAAGGCGTGTGCTGTTTACATTTGTCTAGACTGAACTATTTTTTATCCTAGTCTGTAACAGTGAAAAGAGCGAAACAATGTGGAAGAGAAGAAAAAAAAAACAACAGCGTGGATCTTTGTTTTTCCCCAAACAACAACCGAGACTGCCACGAACAGGCTTGCTGCTAGAAACCTGTACATCTCGTTTGGTGTTTGGTGGGCGATGCACAGAGCTTCACCTCTCTCAGGCTGAGTACGTGCAGCCCCCCGGCTGACACCAGCAGCCCAGAAGCGCAAAGCAGCCTGACTGTAACCGTGCACAGCGAGCGCTGCCCACACGAAGCCTCAGAGCGACGCCACCACAGGCACTCGGAACTTTCTGTAGCGTGGTGCCCTCAGTTTAGGCTCTAAGTCAGTGAGACACGCGAAGCTGAGGCAGGCGTCGTTCTCCCCCGTGTGCCCATCCGTGTGGCACCCCGCTGCTGCTGCTGCTGCTGCTGCTGGGGACGGCTCCCGGCAGGCTTCTCACGCTGCGGTCCGTTCGCAGCTTCCCTTTGCCATTTGGCTCACCCGCCCTCCTCCCTCCTCTCGGGGACGGGTCTCCTTCCCCTTCCACCCCCCGCGGCTCGCCCACAGCCCCCCTCCGGCGCCTCCCCCCGTCCCCGACCCGCAGCGGGCGCACGGAGGCGGCCGCGCTCCCCCCTCCCCTCAGCCCCTCCGCCCTGCCCTATTATAGCCGCGCTTCCGGCCCGGCGGTCCGCTCTGACGTCATCCCCCGCACGGCGGTGACGTCAGCGCCGGGAGCGGGGCGTGACGTCAGTGCGTAGGGGAGCGCGGTGACGTGATGGGCTATTTAAGGGCGGCCGGGCGGCGGATGGAGGCAGAGCGGGCGGGAGCCGCGGCGGGGCGGCGCCGTAGGGGCGGGGCGGGGCCGCTGCCAGCGCCCGGTACCGGCACCGCGGGGCCGTCGGGGGCCGTCGGGGGGGTGCGGGCGGCGGAGCAGCAGCAGCAGCAGCAGCAGCAGCAGCCGCCGGGCACCGCCTGACGCGGCGCTGCCTCCCCGCATCCCTCCCAGCTCCTCCTCCCTCCCACCCCAGCGGCGGGGCTGTGCCGAGCCCGCGGCCCCGCCGCAGAGCATCGCGGGCTCGCTCCGCGCCGCCCCTCCCCGCTTCCCTCCCTCCGCACCGGCACCGACCCCCAGCGCGATGCCCGCCGCCCGCTCGCCGCAGCAGGAGGCGTGACGGCCGCCGCCGGACCCACCGCCGCCACCTCCCGCACCTCCACAGCCACCGCAGCCACCGGCGGGGGCGGGCGCAGCGGCGGCGGCACCCCCGGTGCCCGCGGGGGGACGCGCGGCCGCAGCCCCCCGCCGCCGCCTCCTCCTCCTCCTCCTCCTCCTCCTCCTCCTCCTCCTCCTCTCCTCCTCATCCTTTTTCCTCCTCCTCGTTGTCGTCGTCCTCCGGCCGCCGCACGCCGGGAGCCCGATGCCGGTGCCGCGGCTCGCCCAGCCTCCTCGGGAAGATGCGCCGCTGCCCGCCGCGCTGCCGGCGGGGCTGCTGCTAGCCGGAGCGGCGGCGCGGAGCCCTGCGCCCACCGCCTGCCCCCGTCCCTGAGCCGCCAGCGCCGCAGCCGTCAGCCCCGCGCGGAGAGGAGGCGCCGCAGGGAGGAGGGGACCCGTCTGCCCCCGGAGCCGCTGCCTGCGGGCGGCCATGGGAGCCCGGCCCGCGGGGGGCGCTCCCTAGGGTGCGGGCGGCCGCCGCCGAGGTCCCCCCGCCTCCCCCAGCCCCGGGCCTGCGAGGCGAGGAGCGGCCCGCGAGGCACCGCCGGTGCCCGGCACCGCCATGGGGTAAGGAGCCGGGGGGCTGGGGGCGGCGGGGGGCAGCGCTGCGCAGCCCGCGGGCTCGGGGGTCGCGGCTGCAGGGAGCCCGGCACCTTCCTTCCTTCCTTCCTTCCCTCCTTCCTTCCCTCCATCCCTCCAGCAGGGAGAGAGGAAGCTTTGCCGTGAGCCGGGCTCCGGCTCATGCAGGAGGAGTAACGCAGGTACCCGTGAAAACTTTCCGCGGCGGTGTCCTCGTGGAGCGCACCCCGCTTCTGTCCCCACCGGCTCCGAGCCGGGTGGATGCCCGTCTGCATGCACGGGCAGCAGAGGCCCCGGTGTGGTTTGGCTGTCTGCAGGCTCGCAGTGCGCGACCAAGCCTATGTGCTGGCTTTCTCAATGCCGGCACGTAGTTAAAGCTATAGAGGTGACCGCTCCAGCCCTTTCGTGTGCTGGTCGTACAGGAATCTGAGCGTGAAGGCGGTAATGTGGAGGGAGCTGCGAGTGCTTCTGTGCTCGAGCTGCTAAGGGCGCTTGGTATTCTCCAGTGTAGTAATTTGCTGGGAGGGAGGCAACAGCTGCATCCCTGCCGCTGCCCTAGTCGCTGGAGCACGCTCCCTGTACGAGATGCAGGGAGGAACAGCTTCTTTTCAGTCCTTAGATCTTGTTTTCCTCCTGTATTCATTTCCATTTGAAACAAATGATGCATCCAAGCAGAATAAGCCTAAGCTTGCAGCTGCTGTCTGCATTTTCAGGGAAGTGGTAACGTGTTTCAAAAACCTGCCAAAAGTCTAAATGATAGTACAGTATTTTGGGTTTCTATATTTTTGAAACTGCTAAACAGGCAAGATTACTTAGTCTTTTAAATTCATGTAATGGAAAACATTTATTTAAAATAAGTACTGTTCATAGATTTGTCATGCAGGGGTTAACTCACTGCAAATACTGGGAACGGCTGTAGAGTAATAAACTTGATACTTTCTCCAGAATTAAATGGATCCTTTCTGGATACAAACACCTGACTTAAAACTAAACAAAAAAGGAAGACCCTTCCATTTCATAAACTAACTGCTGCTGCTGTTCTCGTGCAGCGGTGTTCTCATGCAGCAGTTCCCTAATGAACAGTACAAACCCTTATCTGTAGAGGGAATGGTAATAACCCTACACACTGAAGGACTACAAAAATTACTTGGAGAAGGAACGTGAAGTTGCTGTGTGATGACTTCTGGGTGGGATCTTGGCACCCTGAGATGAAGACAAAATTTGCTGGCACATACTCTGAAGACTCTTTAGATGGTACACACTGGGGCATGGCAACGTAGAGTTCCTTTGCAGAACATCTTTTAACAGATGGACAAAACCAGGAATGTGGGTGTGTGTTACTGGTAGGCTCCCTCCTATGTAAGTGTGACTGAGCAGACCCAGCACCAGCTCTGAGGTCTGCAGTTATGTACTGGACATTTGCTAACATTCATAGCAGAGGTCCTCTTCCAAACACTGTCTTGATCTAAATCAAGATCATCTAAATGCTGTTGCCTGTGGATTTCAGGTTGCTTTGAGACCAGCACATGCTAGACTCTTAATGCTGCAGTTATTTAAAAAAAAATAAAAATAAAATACTCTTCTGATACTCTACTAAGGTCTTAAAATCAAGCCCTCTAGAAGCAGATTGCAAGTGACTGATTATTCATCTACCTGGCCACACGAAGGTCTGTGTACTGTATTCTGTATTTAATGGTGCTGCTCATGCTGTATTTAATGTCCAGCATGAGCTTGTCTGGTGAACTTGTAGTGCCTGGATGGTGTCGAGTTTACCTATTCCAGTGGTCAGAACAAAGAAAATGTGGGACTATGGAGCAGTACTGGCTTACCTGACCAGCAATAGCTTTCTTAGTCGTACAGTTGTAGCGAAGAATTCACTGTTCTGCCAGCATAGTTCAGCCTGCTCAGCTCACCGTGTGCCATCCAGCACGCGAGGTAATTATGCAGAGTATGCGGTAGGTACTGAGCTCTAGGTGACTGGTCTCTGAAGCTGTACGGCAGCTAATTACTTGCTCTGAGAAACTCACAGCTTCAGAGCAGTTCATAGGGTGCAGTAGTTGAGGAGCCACTCTTCTTAGTGCTGTATCTTGTGTATCCATGGGTGTTCCTCTTCTCGTATGGGAGCAGGTAAATGAATCAAGCCTGAGGCATAGACCAGATGCTCTGGTGTTGGATGTCCACTCTTGTTCCTCTACCTGCCGCTCTCTCTCACTGTCTTCTAGTTTGTGCTTCATCAGTATGTTCTGTGCTAGTTCATGCTGTGTCTCTTTTGTATTGCCAGTATTGAGACATAAAAACCTTACCAGTATTGTGCAATGGCATCTTTGAGCAGGGATTTGATTATATTAAAAATCCTGAAGAAACAGTTAAGTAAACATACTCAGAATGCGTATTGGTAGCCCAGATTAATGTATACATTCACTAGTTAAATTACTGCATTTTACTGGTCATTGGTAGTGCTTTTACTTCAGTTGATGGCAGGGGAATTGGAGGTTAGTATTTGTAGGCTATGGTGCTGTCATTGCTGAGGATGGAGTGAAGTGCAGTTGATGCTGGAAGCTGTACAGCCATGAATTCTGGTAGAGAGTTTGTTCTGTGAAACTTAATCTCTGGGATTAATTCCCAGTTTATCAATCAGTAGTTTCTCTGTAGCTACTTCCCTTTTTGGCATTTTGTGTTGTGGACAGGAATCCAAATTCATTTAACTGTCTTTTCCCTTCACTCCTGCTGAATGATGTGGAATTACAAGGTAAAAGTTTCTTTAGATCTGCTTGTCTCTGTCATGTCACGTTAATCAAGGTGTCTTTATAAAGACTTCAGCTTCACTTTTGTTGGACTATATTTAGTATGTTGTCTTCGCAGAGATGGTTATGGTATGTGTCAGTTTGAGATGGCAGAATTACAATACTAGAGTTCTTAAGCTGGCTAGAGAATACTGTGGAAGATGAATATTTTAAGATGTACCTATCTGCATCATGGTTGCCTGGAAATAAGTGTTTTGTTTTAATTTTTGACAATTAGGGAAAATTGGCTGTTACTGACTGGTCCACTCTTAGCTCCTATCCTTGCTGAAGTACGGTGGGTTGGTCAAACATATTTCCTTAAGGCAAAGTCCTGTTTTTAAGGGAGGGTGCTACGGTATATAGAGGAACTGAGAATGATGAACTCTAGAATGTACTAACTCACAAAGCTAGTCTGAAGCCTTAGAATCTGAAAATATGCATTAATTGGGGATTTGGGAAGCTTGCTGTGGAAAGTGGGTTTTGTTTGCTACCTGTTGACTTCTTGCTTTTTTCAGGTGATTCCAAACCAAACTCTTGTCCTATAAGTTTTTGATTTCCTTTCTCTAGCTGGGTGATGAGCACTAAAAAGCTACTAGGAGCCAGAAGCATTGTTAACCATTGAAGCATTGTTAACCATTGAATTTGACCTCACTTGAGTTCTTCGGCCTTCTTCGCTCCCACACAGATAATAGGTCTCCCAAAACCTCACCTTAGCAACTTCGATCAGACGTGCTCCTCTTGACACAGAAGTATTGCAGATAAAAGGGCAGAAGGTGTGACTTCTTGGTGGTGTTTCAGTGTTACTTCAATTCCTGATCATCTTGCCATCTCAAGTGCAAAATGAGACGTTTGTTGTGGGAAATCAGTGGCAGCAAGGTAGTTTGTGGTGTCTCCTGTAGCAGTGTGTAGAGTGTAGCAGAAACAGATCAATATCACTTGCTGTAGGCAACACCCACAGAACTTGATCGTCTGTAAAAATTGGTAAGGTATAAATACCTAGACAGATGGACTGTATGTAAATCAGCTTGAAATGGTTAATAAACTACTTTGTGAGGCAGTCAGGCATGGAGACCTCTACCTACTTAAGTTATCCTCTGTCACAGTAGTTTTATGAGCATGAAATTAGCATGAGAAATCTAAAACAGCTCTTCTGGCTTGTCAAAACATAACTGAGTATCCTGAATGCCATGGGGGATGACCTCCATATTGATTCAGTAAAGGTGTTTGTAATAACTTAAGGTATTTTTTTGAACATCTGATCTGTTTCAATATTGCTTTGCATTATAGATTGTATTGATCAGCTCTTTGGGTGAAGTCCTAGTTCTGCTGACAAACATGTAAATCCTTCTCATTCGTCATGATGAGATTTTTTCATCTCAATGTCTCCAAGCAAGCATCAGACTAATGCTTTTTTTTGTGTTCTTGCACAGTCTCCCTCCCAACCACAACTCCCGTCATCTTGCAGGGCTCATGCTTGGATGTCAGGCCGGCACTTGAGGAACTATGCAGTCTTGGAACCAAAGAGACAAAGAAAGTAATAAACCGAAGTACTGTAGCTAACATCACTGCTAACCAGGGGAAATGATAACACCTAAGTGGCATGAGACTGTTTATGCTTCCTAATTAATAACATAAGTTGAAATCAGGTATCATGTTTATGGAAATTTTGTTGGAAAACATTTTCTCTTTGTGATTGACTCTTATGACTGTAATTTGATGTAAAGCTCATAGCTGGTCAGTCTTAAAATCACAGCCTTCCAAGTCTATGCCTATGCATTAGCATACTACAAAGAGAAGACAAGATCAAGAGATGCAGCACTGATTTACTACAAGTTTCTCAATAGTGTAGGTGCCTGGAACGTGATTTTAGTTAAGCCCATGATTTTCTAGTGTATTCCAGATCAGTGACCATCTAAACAGTGCAAACATTATGTGCAGATTAGAAACCTAGCTTTTCCATTTGTTTAGATATCTTTAATTCTGAAGTTGCTAAGGTCTAAAATGAGTGTCAAGGGATGGTCACTCTTAAAGAAGTCCTAAGAGGTAAGGGTGTGAATATGGTGTAGAGTTATCCACTGAGACTAGGGCTATACCTGCGGCTCATGTCACTATAGGCATGTATTTATGCAGAAATTCAGTGCGCTTGGGTTTTAGTAGCATGCCTTTTGTATCTGAGACAACAGTGCACTCTTTCAAGAGAAAAATCTCAGGCTTCCCTGTATGTGGTTATAGTTCCAGTACCAGGAAACTGTAACAATGAGCAAAGAAACTATTCTGTATTACTTGCTAATAAGTAAAAATAAGATAATTTGGTCTATCCTCTTTTTTTTTCTTGTTTCTTTCCTTCCTAAGACACCACGTTAGGTTGAAATGTGTATTTAAAGGCCATACTTACACAGAACACATCTGTAGAAGGTTCATGTGAAGAGACATGAATGAGGTGCAATGGGTGTGGAAGCATCACATTAGTAAATATAACATTTTAGACATAATTGTGAACATCAGTTTCTTTTCTTGATTCTGTTGTATCTTGGCTTTTATTTTTCCCCAAACTGGGGCATGGGTCCATACAGGATCCACTGAAATTAGCATTACACTCAAGACAAGTTAGAGGGAAAACCAGAGGGAGCTGTGATTTTATGCCACATACAGTCTTGCACATGCACCGTTGGGCCCTTTTGTATCTATACAGTGTCCTGGTGGTAGCATTGTGTCATCTGCTCCATTCTGCAAAGTAATGGAGCAATTTTGGATATAGTATTGATTTTTCTGGAACTGCCTCACAAATGTGCTTCTGGCAAGACACTGCATTCTGACACATTTTTCTGGTGGCAGGTAGTGGTGAATGCCAGTCATCATTAAAAAAAATTTAGTCTAGGCAGACACTGTTTAAGCATTCAATAGATCATGCTGGATTGCCAGATACAAGCATATATTGACATTTCCAGTATCTTGTCATGAATTTTTTTTCCCCAGCTACAGATACCAAGTGAGCTAACTTAAGACATGAGTGTGACTGGTTTTGAGTAATAGCTTTGCTTGAACAAAGAAGGAAGAGCTTGAAATAGGTAGTTCTTCTCAGGTTCTTCTTACTCCTCCATGTACTTGCAAACAATTCACATGCATTGCTTTGTCCATCTTTTATGGCTGTATTCTACATCAATATCTCGATCATTAAGTTTTCACTGAGCTAGTCACCAAAAAAAGGGAACAACAGAAGATGGGGACTGCTTTACCTTGTTAGCACCTACTGTGGCACAAATGCTTGACTATGCAGTATGCCAGGTAAGCATTTTAACTGAGCTACTACACAGCTGTAAAAATGCAGGATTTGGCTCAAGCACAGTGTCATTGCAGGTGAGTTAGGCCTACCTTTTTCTACAGCAGTATCTGCTTACCCTGGCAGGAAGTATTGAAATGCCCTAGTTTGCTCCTCAGTTTTGAAGCTGAAGCCTAGAAGGTGTTTCTTTTTTTGAGGCTGTCCACCAGTTTGAGTCTCTCAGCATGTTGAGCAATGGCATTTTTCTTCCTTTCCTGTTGTCTTTGATAGTAAAAGAAATAGCATAATATAGTTAAGGTTTTAGAATTTTAAAAACGTTTTTAAATTACTTGTTCTGTAAACAGTATATTATAGCCTTGAACCCATAGTTAATCTTGGAGCTATTCTTGTAGCAGGATATATAAGGAGATCTTCCTTGAGTTTTGAAAACTGAAGAATGACATTTAAATGGTCAACACTTAACAGTGAAGTGTTGGTGAAATAAATCATCTTTGACATGTGTTCTCACAATTCCTATTTCTTGTGCTTGTTCATTTCCAACAGTCTGCTAGCCCTGGCTTCACTGTACAAAAATGTAAAAGAATATTCTGCCTTATACTGGTGAAACCAGTATATGTGTTTTCTCTAACACGTGATTCACAGTGGACTATGCTGCCTCATAGGGTGATCTTAGGGTACAAAGTATTTTCTGTGCCAACAAAATTAAGCGTATATATTCTGGGTAGTTTTGCTATCAAATTATTCTGTACCATAACTGGGGCTCTAAGCAGCTACTTGGCCAATTGACTTTGAAACTGCTTTTGCACCAGCTGTATTTTCCATTGACTTTTGTGTGAGTATAAGTGACAGATAATCTGCAATTAGACGGGAACAATTTCTTCTCATTTAAATTATTTTCATGTTCTGAATACCATTTTCCAGTTTTCCAAATGCTTTGTCAGCATTCCAGTATATGTTTCTTCCATGCCAATATTTGTTCTTGTTCTTCTGCAAAACATAACAGAATTTCATTCTTTCCTAAATCTGCGTCTGATTTAGCAAACTTGCTGCTCAGACATCCAGAACTCTGCATCTAGACATAGGCAGGAATTGGGTTCCTACCATGAAATGATTGACAATGCTTGGGAAGAAGTGGTGTCTTCTTGAACTTGTCTTGAGCAAGAAATATCCCGAACAAGAATGGCACAATAGCAGTTAATCTTAACTGAAACTTCACTGTCTTGGTGACCTGCTTATGTCACCTGACATCCTAATGAAGTCAAGTTAAAAAATAAAATAGAATACATGATGTTTGCCTTTGTAAAGAAATGTTCATCTTAATTTGCACATAAACACTGAGTGTTGTTTTTTTTTATGCAGTTAAGTATGGTACTTAACTGCACTTAGTACTTCTTACTCTTAGAATTCTGTTTACCAAGCGAAGTAGCTCTGTTGCATAGCATGTACACTGTTTCTAAACACAAAACCTGTTAGTAATCAAGGGATGCCAGTTTCTGCTACATGGACGTGTATTTTCTACCTCAGTTAAACCTCTTTTGGATGTAAACACATGAGCACTGTGTGCTTTGATTGGGTAAGGCTATACTGTGTTTTGCATATGTGAGTAAAGTGTTTTTACATACAGCTTCTTTGAAAGTGACTTTGCAACGGTAAGCGTTTTGTAAGTAAATAATCACAGAATGGTTTAGGTTGGAAGGGGCCTTAAAGATCTCCCAGTTCTGCCCTCCTGCCATGGGCAGGGACACCTCCCGCCAGACCAGGTTGCCCAAAGCCCCATCCAGCCTGGCCTTGAGCACCTCCAGGGATGGGGCATCCACGGCTGCTCTGGGCAGCCTGTTCCAGGGCCTCACCACCCTCTGAGTAAAGAATTTCTTCCTTTTATCTAAGCAAAATCTATCCTGTTTTAGTTTAAAGCCATTCCCCCTTGTCCTGTCCCTACACTCCCTGACCAAGAGTCCCTCCCCAGCTTTCCTATAGGCTCCCTTTAGGCACAGGAAGGCCACTATAAGGTCTCCCCAGAGCCTTCTCTTCTCCAGGCTGAACAGCCCCAACTCCCTCAGCTTCTCTTCATAGAAGAAATAGTACAATAATAATATAAAATAGTAAACCTACTTGTTTCTGACCACTGTGTTTTTCAAGGATATGGAAACAGTAAGACTTCGTGTTCCTAGTGTTAAGTATCTATTCTAACATTTATGCAAAGGAGCGAGGGAAGGAAGCTTTTCTACTTGGTTCATACATGAGTCTCGAGTGGGTTGAACCCTACCAGTTCATTCGGGTACCATGTGAGAAAAATAGCTCCTGTTCGTGAAAAGAGGTAATACTGAGATAACTAGCTAGCACTGGTTCCTGGTCTTTGATTAGATGTTTCCTCACTATAATGGCATGAATTCATTGCTTGAATATGTTTGAATGATTAAATACAGGCTTTAACATAGGTAATTCTAATTCCTAGTGACATAGAGAAAAATAGAAAATTCTAGTTTTACCAGGTCCACAGAAACTTGGAAAAAAAACCCTTCTGTGCAGACTGCTGTGCATTTTGTTTCTCAGTTTGTCAGAATGCTGAGCAGTTTCCTGAGACTGGATTCTGTCTGGTAATTCCACTTCCAAGAAGTAAAGTAACTTCCACGTGGGTAAATACCTGGTACCTACCTGCTAACCTAGTCAGAACAACTGTCATTGTTAGGTGCCTTTCTGATGTCTAAATTACACTTTAAAGTGTTGTTTGCAAACTAGTTGATATTTGTGTTCCAGTACAAGTGGCACATGACTCTGCCTTTACCAGTGCAACCAAAGCAAGGATGTGAGCAGCCAGTGAAGAGATGCTTCTTTATTCAGAAGGCAGTACCCATGGGTAGTACTGATGGGTTGTGCTTCCAGCACCATCACCTTCCCTGTGAGCTGCTTATTGGTGAGACAGCCTAGTCCTAGCATGGCTCTTCCTCTGCTGCAGTCAGGGTCCATCCCTGTGGCACAGCATTTGGCATGATGTCCTGGGAGTGCCTTGAGTGATTTCTCTTGCAAACTGCTCCAGAGGAATGGGACTGGGGGTCCTGTGTTAGGATGAGTTTCAAACCCTATTTTTCATGTGTGTGTTGTGAACAGTCAAGGGAATGGAGATCTGTCACTTCCAGTTATGGCTCAATATAGATGCAACCACTGCTTCCTAAATTCAATAGTGCTTACTAGGCTGTAAGTTATTAAAAGGGAGGGACTTGCTGGCATGGTAATGGCGTACTCAAAGTGAATTAAAGAGGCTTTATAGTTCCTGCAGTGCTCAGTGGGATGATACAAATTGATTTGTTACTTATGAATATAAAATTAATTTGTTTACCTTTCTGGGAGTCTAATTCAGTTCCTTGACACAAATGAAATAATCTGATTCTCATCTTGTGATGTGGACCAATGATTCTTTTTGAAACATAGCATACATCTGCAGCAATCTGGAAGGAGCTGCAGTTGTTGGTGGTGGTAGTGACAAAATGTGTGTTTTTCCAGCCCGGTTCATTCTACCCATTCCATATGTAAGTTCTGATACTTCTGTGCTGGTGGAAGTGCGTCTTCAGCATTAAGGCATCTGCAGTCAAGGTTGCAGTAGTGATTTACTTCAAGACTTCAAGGCATCTATTTCTGAGGGTTAAATGTAAAAGCTCTCAAAACTGATTGTTAACGGGCAATTTCTTAATGTTCTAGTAAGGGCTTTGTCGGGTTTAAGCTGGAGATAAAGGGAATGACAAGTGCCAAGGCCACTAGAATAAAAAGCATTTTCTCATGTAGAAGGCAAAAATTAGTAACTTAGAGATGAAGAAGGTGAAATGGATTTGGTTGGTGGGGTGAGAAGTGGTAAGAAGATGTGGTTATTTCTGTATGGAGATGTACAAGGAAGCAAATGGAAACTTAAAGCCAATAAAGAGGGTAATGAAAGAGCAGCGCTAAGAAACATTACAAAGAGGGTTGCTAAAAATGATGGTGCCAAGTGAGGAAGCCCTATTTTGCTACAGAAACTCATTAGAGACAAATTCCAAGTGTCTCATACTAAACAGGGAAGATGCCTATTCCTTACTTTATTTTTTTCCTCATGTGAACAACTTGCCAAGCAATCTATTCTTTAGAACAGCAAAATTATATGACAGAATCACAGAATTTCTAGGTTGGAAGAGACCTCAAGATCATCGAGTCCAACACTCGAATGACCTAACTCTAACAATCCCCACTAAACCATATCCCTAAGCTCTACATCTAAACGTCTTTTAAAGACCTCCAGGGATGGTGACTCCACCACTTCCCTGGGCAGCCTGTTCCAATGTCTAACAACCCTTTCGGTAAAGAAGTTCTTCCTAACATCCAACCTAAAACTCCCCTGGCGTAACTTAAGCCCATTCCCCCTCGTCCTGTCACCAGGCACGTGGGAGAACAGGCCAACCCCCACCTCTCTACAGCCTCCTTTAAGGTACCTGTAGAGAGCAATAAGGTCACCCCTGAGCCTCCTCTTCTCCAGGCTGAACAAGCCCAGCTCCTTCAGCCGCTCCTCGTAGGACTTGTTCTCCAGGCCCCTCACCAGCTTCATCGTCCTTCTCTGGACCCTCTCAAGCACCTCGATGTCCTTCTTGTAGCGAGGGGCCCAAAACTGAACACAGTACTTGAGGTGTGGCCTCACCAGAGCCGAGTACAGGGAGACGATCGCCTCCCTGCTCCTGCTGGCCACGCTGTTTCTGATACAAGCCAGGATGCCGTTGGCCTTCTTGGCCACCTGAGCGCACTGATGGCTCATATTCAGCCGACTGTCCACCATCACTCCCAGGTCCTTCTCTGCCTGGCAGCTCTCCAACCACTCATCTCCCAGCCTGTAGCTCTGCTTGGGGTTATTGCGCCCCAGGTGCAGGACCCGGCACTTGGCCTTGTTGAACTTCATGCAGTTGACCTCAGCCCATCGGTGCAGCCTATCCAGATCCTCCTGCAGAGCTTTCCTACCCTCGAGCAGATCGACACATGCACATAGCTTGGTGTCATCTGCAAACTTACTGAGGGTGCACTCAATGCCCTCATCCAGATCATTGATGAAGATATTAAAGAGGACCGGCCCCAGCACCGAGCCCTGGGGAACGCCGCTAGTGACTGGCCTCCAACTGGACTTGACTCCATTTACCACGACTTGTACTGAGTGTTTTTTCTCAAAGTCAAAGATGATCTGAAAAAATTAGTTATGTATTTTTAGTGAAGTTAAACTTAATTTTAAATACTTGCTCAGTTTATCTTCTATTTGCTGATTATCTCAGTCAAAGCACTTAATGAAGTGACTGTATGATCCTGTCTTCCTTCTATTCCTTTTAGGTTCCAAAATCCACACCTCTCTCTATTGACAAATACACCATCTGTGTCCCTGTTGCCACATACTCATGAAAAACAGCAGTGAGGAAGTTTGGCACAGGCTATGACAAGATTTGATGAAGGGCACAAAATCACATTGAATGTCAAATGAGAAAATATTGAATTTAGAGAAACTTACATAGTGAGTGGTAAGATCTTGGTCTGGATTTTTTCCAGTAACACTTTGGCATGTTTGTCTGTCCACAGAACTTGAGCAGCACATGGTAGCTGGGGACATTATAGAAAGGGCTTTTCTTCCAGTTTGGACCTTTAAAAAAATAAATAAATTCAAACTTGCTATCACTTCTATAATTCTAATATTTTAATCAGGCTAACAGTACAGTGTACATATCTTAATTTTATGTGTTCAGAATGCAGAAACTTGTAGTTCAGTGTGTTCTGTTTTGATCAGGACATAAGGACATGTTGGCTCTGTTTGTTTAGACCTCAGCAGAAGTGTCTTTACCATCTTGGGAGCCTCAGAAAGTAGCAGTGCTAGTGACAAAATGGCTACAAGTCAGTTTGTGCAGTTAGGAGACAGACTTCTAGCTGAGTTTCATCGTGGGGAGGGCAAAAAGCTGACACTATCTAGAGAGCAGGATGAAATGCTTGAGCTACAGGTGCTGTAATGACTCACATCTAAGTAAGCAAAATTTTATTGCAGAATACTCTGTGCTCTGTCCTCTTATTTCAGAAAATGCCCACATATGTGCATGTTTTGGTTTCTGCTTTCTCTGATTTGTGACAAAGCAAACCATGTGTTTTTCCTGTTGATCTGGACATAGAGCATATCTGTCAAGGCCACTTGATTTCACTGTGTCAAGGATGAATTTGATCCATTGCTTGCTTAAAGGAAAATTAATGGAGCCATGCCCATTGTATTCTCAGAAATACTAATGCACCCAGGGGATTTGATTTCAACTTCTCTGCTGTTATCTCAAATTTTCTTGGGACAAGAAGAAGGAAAAAAAAAAAAGAAATTGGAAGCATCTTCATGCAGTGAAGTTACCAAAATAATTTATTCCATCAATCTCATGAGTTCTAAGTTAATATATTTCCCATCTGACGTTTTAGGTGTCTGAAGAGTGGATGATGGGGCAGAGGACAATTCTTTGCTTCTGAGTGCTTTTGCATCTTCTCTGCCTGATGATGTGGTGAGGGCCAAAGAAGGCTGGCTATGAGGGGGTGGTTCTTATTTAGATATTTAGGCAGAATCTAGTTGACATGCTGTGCTCAAAGTATACGAACTTAGTTCATAGATAACTTTGTTTTTATTTTTGCATGTCTTTTTAATTGTTTTAAGAAATCTGAAGCAATGTGTCAGACCTGTCTGTGTAGCTCCGTGTGTGTAATAGCTTTAAGGTGTATATATGTGTATAAATATATGTAGAGTGATATTTGTAAATACTGATCAGACTGTGTCAAAATGAGTGCGATGTTAAGGTAATGAAAGGAAACAGAACAAAGAGCATCAGAGACAAATGTTTAGGGGACAGCTGTTTAAGGGACTCTTATTCCTGCTGCTTTGGAGGGTTTCACAGTCAGTGAAATGGAGTCTACTCTATTCTTTGCACAGTTTTCTTTTTTCTTTCTTTTTTTTTTTTTTAAAGACTGCTCCCTGTCCTGCCTGAATAATTTTTTATAGGGGTGTTTTTATAGGGGCACTGATGTTTCAAATATAAGATTTCTGAGAATTTTATGAGAATAAAGACAGGGTCTTCCTGAACTGCCAGAAAGGTTTCAGGTGGAAGTTTTCTTTTGTTGGACACTGGAGATCCAACTGTGAGATAGAATTTGGTGTTAGACAAATATATTTTTTAATTCTACTATTTTTACGGATACTTATATATCTTGCTAAAGTAGAAGAAGAGGGGTTGTCATCACCAGCAATTCCTTATTAAGTGAACAGAATGTGTCTCTGAATGATAGGGTGTCTCTTCAGGATGAAACAAATAGTACAGGTGTAAAACTTGGTGAATATGAAATCCTCTGTTGCATTTCCACTGGAATCAGTACCATGTTATTTCTCCTATATCTGTATTCTTTATTCTTGTTCTGTCTTCTACAAACCCACTTTCTTCCCTTTACTCAGACTGATTTTGACATTGACTCATAATTTGACATCTTATATTATCATGCATTTGGGGCCAAAACCAAATCCATAATTGCCTATCTTCACTAGAAGTAATACCACTGCTCTGGAGTCCTTTCCTGTAAGATATTTTTCAAATAAACCCATAGTAGACTCATTTCCAGTAGTAAACAACTCTTAAAGTAACTTGCAGCATGTTGTGATTTCCCATTCACTGGACTGAAGCTACTAAATCAATTTGAATTCTAAAACCAGCTATGACTCAAAGTCTGTGTCACCGTTGTGCAATGCAGTTTGACTAAGAAGGGAGTCCAGCAATGCTTTTGCTTATTTATGTACTCTTTAATATTAGAAGCTGTTTCATCATTTCAGGAGGAGGTTTGCTATTATCTTTTAAAGTTATTTGACATCTAAGGAATTTTAAAAATCTGAATGTTTGAATAATTATTTAGAATTTTCTGTCTGATTTCTAATTTCAAAGAATTGTAATTATTTCACAGCATGCTATATTTCGTACCATCTTTCAGACTTCCTTGTTCATATGTTAGAGTGAATGAGGAGAAGAAAGAGCATGGGAGTTAGCACAGACTGTGCAGCATAGGCACAGAGAGAGGGGACAGAATGGGACAGGAGTCCACAGGCTTGGTTTTGAACCTTTCCTGCCTAAAAACAGGCAATACTCTGCATCAGAATGTCTACTGTAGATTTTTTTAAATGCGTATTGCAAACAAAGGCTATAACTTTTGCTTGGAAAAGCAAACAGTGTTAGAACTGGCCAGAGCTGGTTAAGCTAGCAGGCCTTGCAGCTGTCTTGTCCCATATCAGCAAAACCTTGCTTTTTGTTCACCTGTGACAGAAGGTGAATTTCATAAAATGAAAATATGAGCAGATAACTAAATCATTTGCTTCTGGCTTCCCGTGTCTTATGTCTGTTAAGTACTGCACAGTATCTGACTTCAAGCTGAAGCACTTCAGTTGGTCGAAACTTCAGATCCTTGAAATTCTCACAATGTGGCGATGTTTCTGACCCAGGTAAAGGTATTGTTTCCTTAACCTTTTAGGTTTAATGAAATGTTCTAGCCCATTTTTCTCCCCTCAACTCCTGACAAATTGCTGCTATTACTTGTGATGATATGCTGGCTCAGAAGTGGTCAAAGATCCAATACTGAAAGCTGATCGTTAAATGGGAACAAAACAGTTTAGAAAATAGCTTGAAGGCACTTCTCTCTGCAGAATTATGTAGTCATAAAGCATATTGTATAAAGTAAGTCACTGAATGCTACAAGTAAATAGGCATATATCGTATTAACTTATGTCAGAATACTGAAAAATAAGCTTTTAAGAGCAACTTCCTAAACTTTGACTGAGTAAGCCTGGCTTAAACCCAAAACCTAACAGCAAAAGCAAGTTTAAGAATGCAAGTGTAAAACTAGATAAATAACTGGTGGCATGGAAGATTTTGATCTGTTTGCTAAATTGTAACTTTTTTCTTACTATTTCAAACTCATTTTATGATAAAGTTCTTACTACATGCATAAAATATAGAAAGCAAAATCCTGGGACTTACTCATTTCACAAGTATACTGAGTATGTTTCAAGTACTTTATAATCTTCATTCTTATTTCAAGATGTCAATTGTCACAGTCATTTTCTGTCCGGAAAAAGATTTTATTTTAGAGCAGTTTCCCATACAACAATAAGCCAATGTTATGTGATACTATCCCCATAAGCTACTGCACACAGTATTTATCATACTTCAGGAATTCACACAGCATTTTTAAAATTATGGAAAATTCTGTATTTTTCTCTTGCTCTACTGTTTTTACAGAGCCTGTTGATACAGACTCATGAGAAACCATTGGTCATGTTTGGATGCCATAGTTGACAAATTAGTTTTGACTGTAGCTGCACTGTTAATCTCTTTTCTTACTTCTTTTCAGGGATCCCTCATGAAGCTGCTTAGAGAAACAAAAGCTTGCTGCAGTTTTACGAACAAGCCAGGGAGTTTTTTTTTTTAAGACTGTAGTAGGGCATTGGGAGAAAGCTGTAGTTTTGGTATGCTGTCATTTTGAAAAAGCAGAGAAGTCTTTGTCTTAACCTAAATCTGAGGATAACCAGCAAACGTGTGAGAGTTCTTGTAGAAGATTCACGCTTTCTGATACAAAGAGAAATTGGCATGGATGACAGGTAGTACAGTGGCCCAGAGCTTAGTGCAGAATTACTGCCTGTGAAGCTGTGTGTAATGCCTACCAAGAGAGCTTGCAGTCCTCAGGACTGCCAGAGCATGTGTGCAAGCTGCCACATGGCATAGTCTTCTGTATGCATCACTGCAATGTGCTGAGGGCGGTACACTTTTTGTCCAAGCTTTGTTGTGGGTAGGAAACTTGGTGCATGGCTGTACCCCTCCACTTCTGAGCACAGGGATGTTGTCCTATTTTATTTGAATATTTGTAGCATCGTCTCCCTCAGAACCTCTGAAACAAATCTGAGGGGTGAGATCCTGCTTTATGGGTAACTTGCAGATGTGTTGAAAAGGAACTCCAGGCATTTATTATTGGATTCATCTTGAAGTCTTGTATATGAACTCCACGTTACTCAAAAACAGTCTTGATAAATATGGTTCTCTAATGTGCGTTAAGTTTTCAAGATCCATATTTGGGAAAACAGAAATGGTTCAGATGATGGATGTAACCATTCATTCTCATGGACTTTCTGTTACTTGGGTATTTTAAAGCTATCTTAGCTGAGCTGAGTAGAAGGACCCCATCATAATGGACCTGTTTGTTCTTTCCTTTTGGTCTTACTGCTTTTTTTTTTTTTCCTCTAGTCCTTCATCTCTGTTCTCGTGTCTCTACAGGGCAATCCCTGACTACCTCCCATGTAGTGTGGCACCCCTACTACTAAAGCACTGGCAATTTAGCTCAGTGTGAGGTAGAGGGAGGTTTTTTGTTTGTCTTTTTGTTTGTTTGTTTTATACACACTGGAAGGGAAGGCAGCTAGGACATCAGCTAATGCTGTAGAAGTTCACACCTATTTTTTCAGTGGCCTTATAGTTTTTAGAGTAGTTAAAACAGAATCCCAAGATTGAGAAGATGTAGATACTTCAGCAGTGAAAATAACTTGGAAGTCATGTTCATTCAACTGTTAGGACACAGGTTTGTCTCCTAAACCTGACTAAGGACAGGGCACATACTAACAAATCGATTTGTGTATCAGTGACAGGAAAAAAAAGAAAGGTGTGATGCTACCTCTTTAAGTGGTGCTTATCATCCTTCTTTAGTCCTCACATTGCCAGTTAAGTCCAGGAGCACTTACCACTTGCTGCTTTTCAGTCTGCTTGACTATTGTAATGTTGCAGTGTAAGCAAATTAACAGCAGCATAGTGGCTTATAATGTTTTTGCCATGCCTGAGCGAACATTTCTAATAGTTGATCTGTGTTACTATGACAGTTTGCTAGTCTGTTTTCTTATTAGGATATTTCTGGAAAAATGAATGACTTCTCATTGTAATTAGTGATGAGCTCTTGCCTTAGTTCTTGTTAGTGCCTTTCTTAAGTACTAAATACCTCATGGTCATGAAAGAATGATATGAGAAAGCTGAAAGAAAGAGAGGGAAGAGTAAGAAAGTTACAGTTTCCACAGAATTATTTTTACTTAAAGTTGTTTTTTCTCTTGTAGCTTTTATTGGCAAAGGTACATTTATATGTGTTTATGCACACTGTGTGTGTCTGAGCTCTTAGCAAGAGAAAAAGGAAGCTGTTCTCCTGTTTAATACAACTAGTAGTACTTCAGCTGAGTTAATTTAAACTTCCATACTGGGTGAGCATCATGTCCTGCGAGGATAATGGAATAACAAAAAGTCTCAGAGTAAAGATTGGTTAGCTGAAGTTGTAAATATTGTATGTTTTACATACTACCTTATGTTTGCATCTGAATGTTTTAGCAAATCTAAAATTGCTGTATCGTGTGTTGCCAAATGAAAGTACAAGTGATGTAATTGTACTGCAGCTTTGGAGGTCAATAGCGGCAAATTAGTGACTGATTCTATAACACTCTTTATCCTGTAGACGTAAGGTAACTCACATTTGTGTGAAGAAATAATCAGTATAAATGTTCGTCATCAAGTTATCCACACATCTATGATTTAGGTTCAGTTCTTTTTTTGTCTTTTTAGTTAATGTGGTTAGGGCCATTATTTTCTCTTTCCAGTGTCAGCCTTCATCCAAATAATTCTGGATGGCTTCTAAGACTTTTTTTTAATGGTCTCAGTGTTAAAGAACTGGTTGCATTATGGTAATATGCATTACATTGCATTTGGGTATGCTCAGCTGGGAAATAAATGGAAGATATTTTCATCTAATATTGAAAATGAGAACAAAATTTTAAATATGAGGAAGTAATTATAGACATTCAAAGGAGCTATAAGAATTAGTTTAAAGATTATGCAAAACAAAAGGGCTATAAAAGTCACTTTTGCATAACTTTTCTGTTTGTGCAAGGGACTGGGGCCAGGAAAACAGACAGCCAACCTCAGATAACTGGGTGGTATAGGAGAACGTTAATGATACTGAGTGTATGAAGGACTAGCAAATGCATTGATATCCCTTGGCTGTATACCTTCTTCTTTACCTCTCACTGAAACAATACTGTCTTTGGTTTGTTCCATATTCCTCCTATAGTTCTTTGAACACCCAGTGTAGGAGAACACGTTCTGGCAGATGGGCTTCAAGAAACCTTAACTTCACAGCGGAAGAATACAAATCTGCTACTGAAAGCAGCTGGCCCTGAGTGCTGTCACTGCCAAGAATTAGAAATCTTACTAAGAGTTCACATGTACTTGTTTATAATGAGGCCAGATTGAAACCCTTTGACTGTGATTACCCCATGTCCTAATTTCTTCTTTTGCTTTTATTTTTGGCAGAAAAATGTATTAAGAGTTTGCCTCTTACTTAAAGGGAGATGATGGCAGGGACAAAAGACATGTTTATTCATGTCCTAGAAATGGGAGAAAGCAAAATAAATAAATAAATAAACCTACAGTTATACCCAACTTCAAATTTCAGTAGTTCATGTCTTTGGGAGTTGATGGAAACATTCCCTGAAGTATACAGAAATCTATTTATCAATTAAGTGGAGTTAAATTCAAAGTAACAACCATCTTAGTAATACTAAAATATTTATAGATTTCTGTGCAATACTGCCTAGAATCAAAGAACAATTTCTAGTGGAAAGGACCTTAAAGATAACCCAGTTCCAACCCCTTTGCAATGGTCAGGGATGTGTCTCACTAGATCAGGTTGCTCAAAGCCCCATCCAGTCTGGCCTTGAGCACTTCCAGATGGGGTATCCACAGCTTCTCCATACAACCTGTTCCAGTGCTTCATCACCCACTGAGTGAAGAATTTCTTCCTTATATCTAACTTAAATCTTGCCTCTTTTAGTTTAAAATCACTACTCCTTGTCCTATCACTACAGGCCCTTGTCAAAATTCTGTCTTTCTTACAATACTCCTTTAATTATGAAAAGACCACAATGAGGTCTGCCTGTAGCCTTCATTTCTCCAGTCTGAACAACCCCAGCTCCCCTCAACCTGTCCTCACAGGACAGGTGCTCCAGCCCTCTGATCATCTTTGTGGCCCTTCTGTGGACCCACTCCAACAGCTCCGTGTCCGTCTTGTGCTGGGGACCCCAGACCTGGATGCAGGACTCCAGGTGGGGTCTCATGAGAGCAAAGCAGAGGGGCAGAGTGATTTTCCTTTACCCTGCTGGCCATGCTGCTTTTGATGTTCCTCAGTATATGGTTGGCTTTCTGGGCTGCAAGCTCATGTGGCTGGCCGATGTTGAGCTCTTCATTTGCTGTCGTTCCCAGGTTCCTCCCCATGTGGTTGCTTTCCATCCATTTATCCTCTGGTCTGTACTAATTTTTGGGATTGCCCTGATCAAAGTTGTGGGCCTTCATGATTTGGTAAACTCTGTGAGGTTCATCTGGGCCCACTTCTCAAGCCTGTCCAGGTCACTCTGGATAGTATCCTTTCCTTCTGTCATGTCAACTGCACTGTTCAGCTTGGTGTTGCCTGAAAACTTGCAGAGGACGTGCTCAATCCCACTGTTTTGTGTCATTGGTAGTGGATTATATTAAATAGTACTGGTCATAAGATGGACCCATGAGAGACATGACTTGTTGCTGATTTCCACGTGGACACTGAGCTGTTGACCACAGTGGTCTGGCTGCAGCCATTCAGCCAGTTCCTTATCCACCGAGTAGTGCTGCCTTCAAATCTTCAATTTAAAGAGAAGGATTTCATGGGTGACCATGTCAAAGGCCTTGCAGAACTCTGGGTAGATGACTTTGGTTGGTCTTCCCTTGTCAACTGACTTATCTGACTGCCAGGATTTTTCAAATATGCTGGAGAGAGGCATGGCAACTCTGTCACCTCCCTCAGGACTCTGAGATGCATGTCATCAGACCCCCTAGGCTTGTGCCTGTTCAATTTCATCAGGTGGTCAAGAGGTAGTCTTCCTTTTCTGGCTAATGTGCCCATAGAATCCCTTCTTAGGATTCTCTGCATCCCTTGCCATGTTCAACTCCAGCTGTGCCTTGGCTTTCTTTATCTCTTCCTTACCAGCCTGGGCAGCATCCCGATGGTACTCCTAGGCCACATATCTTGATAGTGATCATGAAGAAAAGTATGTTTAACGTTTGAAAGTAACTTTTCAGTTACATAATTTTATTTGCTAAACAGTTAACTTTGAACAATGTTTGTTACACATACTTAGTGTTTCTGTGAAAACATTGAGGTGTAAAGTTTTTAAAGAGTGAGGGTTTCAGAAAAATTATAATGTTCCTGATCCTAGTTAATGTCAGTTTTAGAGCAATCACCTTGAATTAGCCATTTCAGTTTCAGATTATGGCCATAAGATGTATTTGAAAAACCAGAGTATTAAAAGACTTGAGAAGATAAGCACTCAGTTTCACACTTTCTGCAGTGTGCAGTGAAATGAGATGAAGTTTTACACGTGTATCAGTGGCAGCTTAGTGGGATAGGTGGAAGGTGATAGGAGGGGAAGGAAGTGGATGGGACAGGGCCGAATGTATGTTTAGAGGTGTCTTTATCTGACTGTACAGCTAGGTGTCCATTTTCCCTGCAGAAGGCTTACATTTTGCTTGTGTATGTATGTTAATGCTCTTTATTTGCTGTTTGCAGCAACAAAAAAAGTTATTGGGGAAAAATACTGAGCAAAGTGAAACACAAATATCTCAGTCGGCACAACTGTTAGATAATGTTATTGCATATAAGTTACTTCCCTATCAAATTAATGACTTTTACTTTCTGTTCTTCAGGGAACAACCCATCTTCAGCACCCGAGCTCATGTCTTCCAGATTGACCCAAACACTAAGAAGAACTGGGTTCCCACCAGCAAGCATGCTGTTACTGTGTCCTACTTCTATGACAGCACAAGAAATGTCTACAGGATAATCAGTTTGGATGGCTCCAAGGTAGATTTTATTTTGGAGAACTTGCATGCTGATTGATTTTTGTAATTTTCTAGTCTGACATCCTTCATGTATCTTCCTAGATAATTCTAGCATTAGTGATGTGCTAAAATTGTTATATTGTTTCACTAGATGTTTTCAGTGTTCACCAAAAAAGTGTTTTACTTGTGTTCGTATTTATTTTGATAAAGCTGTTGCTGAAGTTAACGATGACCTGCTACTTAGTTAATATTGAGCTGTCTAAAAAAAACATTCCCCATGAGGTGTAGTAAAAAGCACAGGGTGTTACAATAAGCTCTTTCTATTTCGCTGTCAATATCATTGGCTTCAGCATTATGAAAGAGATCTGTTCAGTGCCTGTAATCTCTTAGTAGATACTTCTTTGTTACCTAGTCTTCAATTTTTAGAAGTATAGAATGTGACTTTCCATAGTAAGCTTTTATAAAAACTCGTTTGGGTTGGCTTTTAGGTGGGGGTTATCTTTTTTTTTAAGTTAGGAAAAATAATGTGTTGAGCTGCTGTTGTAAGAAATATTAATGTAATAATTTAGAGGACTTGGGGAAAAAGCTTGACTGTTGCATAGGTTCTACCCAAGTGGGTATAAGAACAGTAGCTTTACAAGCACTATGTCAGAAGCTTCAGCAATAAGATCACTAGATATACAAAGTGTAATGGAAAGCTGTAATTCTTTCAAGGTACATCACTTACAGCTTCTGGGGATGTGTCAATTCATGATGGTTGGAACTAAAACACTGGTAAAGCATAGTAGTATTCACAGAGATTTCTTGGCTATTTGTTGAAAGCTGAACAGCATTACTCTGCATTTTTAAGAATATCTAGAGTATTTCTATTTTAGTTGAGGAAAGAATTTCTATCATACAGAAGTTTGTAGGAGTTTTTTGTCAAAGATCACTTATGAATACCTCTTTTGGTGACTGAGACTGCCATAAAAGTTTAGCAAAATGTCTCAGAGTTTAATTCATACTTTTTCTTCCTTTCCCAGCCTTCTTTCCAATGATTATTCATTCTGTCAGATAATTAAAAATACCTTTTGTGTGACCATTTAGAAAATAGTTTTGGACTGGGGCTAGATGCTGTATGAAATGGAGGCTGCTAGTTGTAATCTGAAGCACCTAAGCTGATCTGCACAGTTTACAAAACCCTTCTGATATCCACTGGAGTCCCTTTGCCTTTGTCTAAAGCCACACTTCTTGCAACATGACTGCTGAGTTTTTGTTTACTTGCTCTTTTTGTACTGCAGCATTTCCTTTATACGTACAGTACTATTGGCAAAGTGTATTGATAATGCGGTCTGTCACTTAATTTACTCTCTGATCGCTGCATTGTTAATAATGTTTTCATCCTAAGTGTTATGTATCTGACTAAAATCGAGGATCACAATCATGATTCAGACCCATTGTTTTAGCTATCACAACACTGCTCTGAAACATACACAGATGAATAGCAGGGGCACCTGTGGAAGAACTTTTAAGAGGTTTGCAGCACAATTCCCAGTGATTTTTTTAATTTCTAATTATGGTCTTATATTTTTAATATGTGTATATCTGTGCATATAAAATGTATGTATGAAGAGCTAAATATAAATATAAAGCATTCGTGATTGTGATATATAGCATACATGTAGTTGTATGGCAGTAACACTACAAGTTTCTGAGCCTATAATGCCTTATATTGTCGGTCACACAAGTGTGAAACTGGCAAAGGATTAAGAAAATGTAAATTAATTCTCCATCTTTGATTTTTGAATTGAAATTGTATAAAGATTTTTTTCTTAATTTACATTGAAAATGTCTCAAACTTACATGTTGTCAGCTGCCAGAAACACTTGTCAAACTATGTTGGTTTTGCAGCGCTCATCCCTCAAGGGGATTAAATAGATTATCCAACATGATTTTCTTGGAAGACATAGTACTGTCGAGGTTTATAGCACCTTATGGGTTTGTATGTTGGAGAGAATGAAGTACATGTGGTTGCTCAGCTCCAGTGGGTTAGGTGCTGAGCAGTTATTCAACAAGTGATAGCAACTGAAATGCATGTCCATCTAGACTGTAGAAAGGAAAGTTTGCAAGAGAAAGATACTTGATTTGAGTGATAATCCTACTTCTGCCATCCCTGTCTCTTTCTGCTCTTTAGGTCCTTCCTCTTCCCTTAGGGTAACTGAAAGAGCATTAGCAAAACTTCACCCTCTGCAAAACCCTCTGCAGCTCTTAAGGAGCATAAGCATTTTTAAGAATATCTAGAGTTATATCTCAGACTGCTTATCCTGCCAGAAGCTGGATGTTTCAAATCAGAGTGCAGAGATACCTTCTCTGAGAACTATTTTCCATACCTGTTTTTAATTGACTTTGTTTTTCTGAATTACTAACTGGGACGATTCTTTGATTGTGTTCTCAGAGTACCTTGAAACAAGGAAGTTTTGGTGCTGCTTTGAAGGGAAAAAATACATGAGGCACATAATTTCCTTATTTTTTCTCAGTTTCAGTAGGTTTGCTGGATAAAACTTAACTTCTGTACTGACTGACAGAACATGATTAAATATTTCTGCTTGAAAACATGATGTTTGTAAGACGTGATCTTTACTCACCTCTGAGAAATTCTACCATACATCTCAGATATCCACTTGAATTTGCTTGTGGAGATCCTTGGTGTGTTTTGTGAGAGGATTTTTTTTCCTTATTCCATATCAATTGCTATGTGAGCCAGATTCAACTGAGATAGGTCCTACAGAAACAAGTTCTATTTATTTTTTTCACAGATACAGTAAATAAATGTATCATATAAACTGGGTGAAGCAGCAGCCAAGCATAACTCACCCAAACAACTTTATTCCTTCTCAAAATTGTGTGAAATCAATCATTTTTAGCTTGTAAATTAATGCTTATGTAAAACAAAGCATAGCTGGGCAAATAATTGGGTTAATGCTTCCTGTGGATGCTAGTATTTAGGTAGACTTAACTGTTCCTTTATGAGTCCTTTGAGGAGTAATTCCACAGGATGTTTTATTATTCAGTCTACATAGGTTATGCACTTTTAAAGCCTGTTCACTGATGTCCTGCTTCTGTGTAATCTTGTTTTCTGGAGATACTGTCTTCTCTTAAAATACCTCATACAAGAAATAATGCATCTCCCTCTGACTTGCCTCTGGTAAGCACTCTAGTACCATAGTGTTCAGTAAACAGGCCATGTTTTATAGTTGCATTCAGTATCTGTATCTCTGACACTGATGTCAGGGATATCCTGATGCAAGTAATCTGATAGAATTTAAGGCTGATTTGTGTGACCTCAAGTAAATGTCTTTTATGCAACCTTTTCCTCATACAATCAAAGAATCAAGAAGAAGCCTGAAAAATGAAATCTCTTATGCAACACAACATGACAACATCGAGAAGCTGTTGCTAAGGCTTTCAGATCTCATTAATTATATAGTCACTTCATATCTTCCTGTGTCTTAGTGTTTTGTTTTTCTTTTTTTCTCGTAGGTTGTAGAAGGATGCCTCCATTATTTCTCCAGTAACAATGCAGAGATTATTCCCATAACCCCTCTGTCTTTTCCATTCAGTCTCTTGCAGTCACTAAGAAAGGAAAATGAGTGGTTCCTACAGAACTAGTTAACATTGTGATACTGTTTTCACAGATGCAAAATTAGAAAAAATACAGTAATTTGTGCTAATCTAAAACAAAAGATGACTCTGTAAAATAGTAGTCCATAGATTCTATAAGCTATGCATGTGATATTTCTGAGTCAAGTTGGCCTTCAGTGTTATTGCAATAAGTGATCTTTACATTTTAGAGACTTTAAAATAAGCTAAAGTCAGATTAAATTGATAATCTCTCTAATGATAAATTCAGGTTTAAAGTAAGACCTATTAGCCTAGGTCTTCAGTGATGGTTTTGAAGAACTTCAAAGGTGCTTTGTGTTTTAACTATTATTGGCATCATCTTTAGCACAAGATAAAATCATACTTGACTGCCGCCGCTGCTGCTGTTTTTCTTGCAGGTGTTGGGTTTGCTGTCAGTAAAATGAACAGCTTAGTTAGACACATGCCCTATTTTCTCATAGCTAAACTCATTTGAAAGGAAAACATGAAAGCTATTTTGTTATTCCAACCAAATCTAAAGATAACAAAATCAGTTTTCTTCAAAAGCTAAATGTCTGCCTGTCAGATTGACTCTGTTCTGTTTTAAGATATCCTTGTACATTTAGACTAACAACATTCTTAAAAGATTGATGAAATATTTGACATTTGTTATATTGGTGACTGTACAGTGAAATCTCATGGCATAGAGGAGAGCAGTTAAAAACAGTACCTATTTAAGTAGACAAGACAGGTTTGATTATAAATGATAATTTAAAAATTGAGTTTTTTTTAAGCTGAAGGTTTGAGGGAGTCAAATCTAGTATTTCCAGAAGAGGCTAACAAAGGCTGTATCTGTAGAACGCTCTAGCATGCACACTTCAGGCGTAATTCATTTAGCATAAGAGATTGAGCACAACAATGCTTTTAATTCAGAAAGAACTGAAAGCCTTGATTTTCTTTTAAATTTGGTGTTTCTAATGAAAGGATTTGTCTTTATATCAGTGGGATCTGAGTGTAATCTTCCCAGCGATAAACTTGCTATCTGCAGACTAATGCTGTCTGCTGGAGTGGAGCGTCCTTATTTTTCTCTGTTGGAAGACAAAGGGCAGAATAACAGCAACTCCTTCTCAGTGCAGTTATTTTTTCTGAAGTTTTTCTTCCTACCAAAAGGAAGGAGGCAAGTTAGGTAACCCAACCTAGATGCAGACTGCTGTCAGAACCAATATCACATCCTGGTCTATGCAGCCTGTTCCTGGATTTTCTTCTGTGTAGCCAACCCTGTGGTCAGCTGAAGCAGTGAGCAGCATCAGCTGAAAACTGGTTGGTTCTTCCAAGGTTTTCCATTAGGTTAGTTTGCAGTCACTATATCAGATTCCAGTCCTCAGGCTTTCAACCTGCCTGTTGCTTGCAGGTTCTTGTGAGTTTACTCACATTGCTCTTCTCTACCACTTCATCTGATAATCAGCATATATGCTTGGAAGCTCTTTGTAGGCTTTGCTAGCACTTCAGCTGATAATTTTTCAGGGTTGGCCTGTAGAATTCAGACAAAATTTGATGTGGATGGTGGCTGTTCACCTGGGTCCACTTTTCAAGCTTGTCCAGGTCCCTTTGGATTTTATCCCTTCTTCTTGTTGTATGGACTGCAACACTCAGCTTGGTGTTGCCTGAAAACTTGCTGAGGATGTACTTGATCCCACTGTAAGTGTCATTGGTGAAGACAGTAAACAGCACATGTGCCAAGACAGATTCCTGAGAGACACGACTTGTCACTGATTTCCACGTGGACATTGAGCTGTTGACCACAATTGTCTGGCTGTGACCATCCAGCCAGTTCCTTATCCACCGAGTAGTGCTGCCTTCAAGCCCTTCTTTCTTCAATTTAAAGAGAAGGATTTCATGGGTGACCATGTCAAAGGCCTTGCAGAAGTCTGGGTAGATGACTTTGGTTGGTCTTCCCTTGTCAACTGCTGCAGTCACTCCATCCCAGAAGGCCACCACATTGGTTGGGCACAATTTACCCTTGGTGAAGCTGTGCTGGATGTCTTGGAGCAGCTCCTTGTCCTGCGTGTGCCTGAACATTGCTTCCAGGAGGCTCTGTTCCATGTTCTTTCCAGGCACAGAGGTGAGGCAGACTAGTCATTACTACAGCAGCTCTTCCTTCTACCTGTTTTAAATACAGGAGTGATATTTCCCTTTTTCCAGTCACTGGGACTTATCTGACTGCCAGGACTTTTCAAATGTGCAGGAGAGAGGCAGTTCCCTTAGGACCCTGCGATACATGTCATCAAGCCCCATAGACTTGTACCTGGTCTGCTTCATCAGGTGGTTTCGAACCTGCTTTTTGCTAACATAAAGAAAGATTTTCTTCTATATTGTTTTCTGCTCACAGTATATATAATTTTCCATGAAGTTTTAAGGATGTTCTTTATAAAAAAAATTTCTCTCATGTCATTATTAAAAAGCACATGCTGACCTATGCTTTTATGAAAAGGGATGTTATTTGTTTCACAAATATAGTTGAAACTTTTGATAGTGCCAGATGCATAGAAAGCATACGTCCATTTCACTTTAATATGCATGTCTTTGGCTTTATGACTAGTCTTTCTTATTTACATTGGTTATAAACTGTGGTAACTGTCAGTACTTTAGTTAAATTGAACTCATTGGTGTCATTATAAGACTATCCAGGCATACTTTCAAGTCAACTGTTCAAATAGTTCCATATAACAGATTTCAAATGTTAGACGAAGTTTATTGTGATGGAAATACTGTTGAAATCGATGGTTAAACTTCAGCTGGCTTTAGTGGAAACAGCATATCATCTAAAAGTTGTATTTTTCTTTACACGAGAATAAATTTTATGTTGGAACATGTGTGTGTCTTCCATCCTGTACATAAGAACGAGAGGAGAAAAATATGAAGTAGTAGCTCTTCTTCTGTAGTTGTATGACCCTGTCATGGTTAGCCATGTTTGTGTGTGTGTGTGCAGAGAAGAAACAGGTTCTTACAATACAAAAGCTTAAAAAGAAATTGTGCTTCTTGATTAACTGCATGTTTACTGGTGAGAGTTGTATTTGCAATAGTGGGGATTACAACAGATGAACTTCAGAGGCCTTACCTTAGGGAACAAGGACACACACCAGTGAGACAAAACAAAAAAAGAAAACAAAAACTTTGCTAGTTCTTTTCTTCAGATCGCCTTAGCCTATGTGGATGCTTTAATGGGCTCTTTTTAGACTTATTAAATCACTACTTGTAGTTGCAAACAAGTACCCCCCCAGCTTTTGCTCGTCTTTTTCAGAAAGTATGCCAATATGTTTTCATAGTTTTAGCTGTGATTGAATTAGAAGACAGTTCCCTAGTTGCTAGTTTGTTTCATTCAATGTACACAGAAAATTGACTACAGTGTTGGTAGTTTCAGTTACAAGTAGTCTTCAAAAAAAAAAAAAAAAACCAACTGAAGCAAACAAAAGGAAAACACTTTTTTTAAACTTTTACTTTTTTTTCAGGCAATAATAAATAGCACTATCACCCCCAACATGACATTTACTAAAACATCCCAGAAGTTTGGCCAATGGGCAGACAGCAGAGCGAATACAGTCTATGGCTTGGGATTTTCATCTGAGCATCATCTGTCAAAAGTAAGTGTGACCAATGGAAACTATTTGCCCAATCAAACAGCTTAAAAATATTTGTTTCCTTCTCGTTGTATCTTGACTAACTGTTGTTATTTACAAATAATTTACAAAATCTGTATCTGTGCTTATAATGTAAAAGACAAGACGGGTCATGATGGCAATATGTTTTTAACACTTTGATACCTGTGAATTTTTTAACTGATTGAGAAAAGGAAGGAGATTAAAGCTATCACACTGTATGCTGTCTGTGACTTCTAATTATTAGTTAGATTTCTCAATTTTAAAGTTTTTCTTCTGTTACAGTTTTTCATGACAGAGTTTAAAGGAGTAGACAATTTAGTGTTTCTTCTATATTGAGATAGTCCAGGAAAAAAAAGTTGTTGATAATCTTCAGATGCACTTTTGTCTTTGAAGCCACATTTGTCTTTTCTGTTATGTAGTGCATCTTGTTGCCAATATTTCAACATCTGTAGGCTTAAGGTAAAGCTAGTGGGAAAACTATTCCATGTAAAATAAAAATACAGTTTCTTGTTGGAATACAAATTTCTTGTTGAAATATTTAGTAAAGAAGCTGAGCCCATTATGGCTTTTCTTTATCTGGTCTAGTTATGCAGGAGAGTAGTCAGCCTTAATCCAAGGAAAGCAGTAACCCCCTTTGAGTTTTTCTCAAAGTGGTGGTATAGTTCCTGTGAGTGCTAATTCTACAATACCTCTTGCTATTGATACCTACTTTAGTAGGTAAGTCCATGAACATGTACAACATCATCTTTCTCTAGATAAGGACTTTCCATTTAAGAACATATAAGAAGAAATAAGAAGAAAGTTTTACCAAAATATACCAAAGATCTGGAAACCCAAATGCAATAAAAAGGAGTGGTAGTACATGTTCAAGTAAGGAATAACGGTTGGCCTGTTTCAAAAACAATAACAACAAAAATCAACCACACACACACACAAAAAAAAAACAGCAGACCTGCCCACTTTAGAAAATAGTTGTCACTTTCCAAGGGGTAAGCATGGGCCTGCTAAAAAAAAAAAATAAATCATTAAAAAGAAAACCAGTACATCTCCTTTGTTTGGACAACCTGATATGCTTATAGGGTTTCTTCATTTCACAATCAGAGAGCTTTCATTACTATGAAGAACCACAAATCCACACAATTTTGAGTGATATTAATGTATTAATGCTGTATATATGCGTGTGCATTTGTGTATATTATTACCTCAGTGAACTTAGAAACTTTCTCATTTATTTAAATTGGTGTGTATGTCCTAGAAGCACAAGCTCACCAATCTGGTTATAACTCTTGCTAATATTTCAAAGAATCTAGCCTAATAATTTGAAAAGCTACAGTAGATATTTTGTCAAATGACGTGTTTGATTAGCAGTTACTCAGATTGTTATGATTCATGAAGAATACACAAATCTGTTGAGAAAAATAACAAGTCACCGACCTATTCGGAAGATGAATCCTCAGGACATTTTCAGGAAATTGTAGTATACTATATCAGAATTACAAACTATGATTTTGATTGTAGTAGAAGTTGCTGATCATTACTACTCAATTTAAGAGGTGAAATTTTTCATATTCATGTTGTAAAATTAATGAAGATGTATTTGAGGAAAACCAAACCGATTTAGATCATAATCTGTTTAATCACAGGAGCTGGTAGCTGTACTGGTCTTGGAATCAGAAAAGCTGAATTAGAAACCCTGAATCTGCTATGTAGTTTCAGAGAAATCACATCTATCTTTCCTTTCTTGTCTGTCTGCTCGAGTTACCAACTCTCATTTCTATGCAATGACATTGTAGTCGTGTTCACCAGAGCACTCTTTCATACGCCTACTACTGTAGGACATGAAATCTAATTAAGGGCTAGAGGTACTACTGAATGGTAGTAATGGTGCTAACAAACTGTATCAATGGTTTTACTCAGAAACAGGTTGCTTCTAGAAATAGCCTTAAAATTGATCCTGGAACGTTTTTCTGTATTTGTTTTGAAGTCTCAAAGTGAACAGCCCTGTTATATGTAATTTGTTTTACAGTAGTGTTTCTGGGCCCCAGAGAAATATTAAAAGTTCCAGGGAGCCAACAACCACAAAACACTTAGACTAGTCTGTGAGTGATTTCAGAACACTAGTGAAACATAATCAGGACTTGTAATAAAATATTTATTATCATATATCAATATTATCAATATATCATTGTCTGCTTAGCTGTGTCTCTCTAAACAAGCAGATCACCTTCCAAAGCTCATACTAAAGCTCATACTGAGTATCTGACTTCTGGACTACTTGGTTCATGTACCTTTGTCCTCATAAACTGATTACTAGTGTAGAGTGCGACAATGGTAGGCTCTTTCTGTATGATAGTTGTGACTGAGAATATATGATGGAAAGGTAAGGCATAGTTACCAATTCCTTACGTACAAACAGAATAAAAGAAAATTAATTAAACATTTGTTTATCTTCACTAGACCTTTTCTCAGTATGTCAGAACACAAATTCACTTCAAGATTGTTCTGTCAGAAGTCAGGCAGAAGTCAATGGTACTTGAAAGATGATCTCTGTCTTGGAGTATTCTCTTCAGAGTAGTACAGTAGTACTGCACTTATTACAGTCCCTCTTGCTGGTGTAGTAGGAGCAGAATGTCTCGTGATATTCAGTGAAAATGGAAGCTCATTTCTCAACCAAAATTTAAGTAATATGAAAGATAATATATATAAAATAAAACTTTATATAATTTAATAATCATTTAATATATAAAATTATTTAATTAATCACTAAAATTAAAATTTATATAAGTGTTTGTATAAAATATAAGTAATAAAATAAAGTACCAAAATATTTTGATAGTCTTGATAGTGTTCTGTATGGGAAGAAATACTCCTTAGATTTGCTGTCTCTTATCCCTTTGAACTAGTTGACCTTGTTTATTCTGAGTAATTTAAGAGTATGTTATATGGCAAAAGTGTCATAATGGGTATTCTCCTTCCACAATTTTTCATCTTTTCCTTAGATTGTTAATTCTCCAGAGTAGCCTTATTTTCATACCGTAAGATCTCATCTTTGTTAATTACGGATTGTTTCAAGAGATTGCTATAATACGTCACATGAATGTATCAAGGAATTCTAGTAAATTTATGAAAAATTCCTCTACATTAGCCTTGTTGCCTCTTTCTCAGAATATTTAATGCGTATTTGTTTGTTTGCTGTAGTTGTTTTGTTTTTTTTACAGTTTCTACCTTCTTCTGTGATACAGAAGATCATATTTATTGCCTAGTGTTTCTTCAGTCCTGTGTTCTAGACATCAGTGGTGTCATGTTTTCTACTTATCAGTCCTCTGTTCCTCAAATCTATTTAAATAATAGGCTACCTGTGAGATTTTGAGGTCTATCTCTGAGTCCTAAATGAGTATCGTATAGATCTGGGGATCTGTTGCCAGTTCTATCATCTATTCTAAGACCTCTTTTGATGCTGGATTAGTATTTCAGCGTGGCATTTGTCTCCTTCTGTATTCAGGAAGCGTATACTTTTAAATAATCTGCCAGCTGAAATACAGGATTCAGGAGGAGAAAAATGATACTTCCTCAAGTACTAATAGCACACCAGGAGAAGTTTAAAGACAATAAGATTTTTTGTATCTTGGATAACAAGTGAAATTCTGATTGAAAATAGTTGAGAAGATTGTGTCACACAAAAGTAGCCTTCATCTTTCTAAATGCATGCAGTGCAAAACAGCTTCTTTGTATGCTGTTGCTGGAGAAGTTTAAAAGCTATTGATGAAGGTCTCCAGTGTTTCTGCAAAATTATTTCAGTCTTTAGTTGATAGTAGTAAGATCATATTCTGTACAAAAGTGGTAGCAAGTGAAAATGAGCGCTTGGCTGCTACAGCAATTGGTGTAATGTAAAGCTGAGACCAATGGAGCCAAAGTTTTTTCTGGCCAGAGAATCTAGGCTAAAATTGATTTAACTCTGGAACTTAAGTCTGCACGTATTTCTAAACTGTTGCTTTACAAGTACATGTAGCAGAGAAATCAAGCTTCACATGACAGTTACTACAAGAAATGAACCTGACTAAGTATTCCCACTGCTGATTTCTTAGTTTGCTATTGGAATTATGAATGTTAAAATTTGGGGAAAAATTAGTATTTTTTCAGTTAGGAAAGAATGGAGCTTTTTGAAGTGAGTAGTGACCACAGTAGGCTTCAGAACCCAATCATTCATTGTGAGGAAGAGAGTAAAATCTTAATCTGAAAGCCAATGTGTAAGTCAGTTTTACCACTATTACTAGCCATACCTGAAAGTCTTTTTCTTTTTAACACTGTCAGCAACAGATGAAACTTTGTTAAATCTCAATTTTCCTGCCATGTAAATGGAGTATGTTATGTCTGAAAGGTACTGGAAGGTATGTCACTGTGTAACTTGCTCAGATAAGTATCTAATAAGGAGAAAAATTAACAAGTTCCACTGACAGAATTTTATGTTGTAAAATGTTAAGTACAGCGTTCTGTTCTGCATGTAAAGTAACTACTTCACGCCTACAATGTCTCTCTCTCTCTCTCCCTTTTAAACTTATGTACCTTCAGTTTGCGGAAAAATTTCAGGAATTCAAAGAAGCTGCGCGGCTGGCAAAAGAAAAATCCCAAGAAAAGATGGAGCTAACAAGTACACCTTCCCAAGTGAGTCTTACTGCTTGATTCAAGCCTAGTACTTTAAAGTCTATGCTACTTAACTGTTCTTAACTGTTTTAAGAATTTGTATTGTATCTTACACACACATGTTGTACTAAAAAATGATCAAGGTATTGCCCAGTTACTCTGAATCCTCTCAATTGCTCCCTGCAAAGTCCAGAAGGCTGTGTGTGGGTAAGAGATGGGGAGGGGACACAGCCAGGATAACTGACCTGAAATTACCAAAGGGATGTCCCATACCATGTTAAGGGTGGATTATTTATTTGCTTATTTAGGGAGAAAAATAGGCCTCATGTTTTTTCCTATTCCTTTCTTTGAGGTTTCCCTAGAAAACAATAAAGATAGTGAGCGGTTACGTAAGCAAATCTATAGTGAAGACCTCTTGTGTCTTTTTCTATTATATCTGTGAAACTTAAGTTGATACATTGTAAAGAACTTAATATAAGAATCATAAAAACAAAAATCAAAGCCAAACCAGCAAACTATTTTTGCTTATTCCCTACTGTGTGGTACCCATTTGTGAAATGTGTTAAAGGGAGATGACAGTCACATGCGACTTTTATTACATTTAGCTATGTTGTAAAACAAGAGTCCAAAAAAGACATCTTAAAACATACAAACTGGTCTAATATAGGCCCAACAGGAAGTTAACTTAATATAATGTAATCATACTGACATTAGTCATGTATAAAATTAATTTACTTGAAAATGGATGCTTTGAATTTGCTTTGAAAAAAAAAGTAATTTTATGAGGAATTTATGGCTCTCTCTTCCAGCGTTTCTGGCTCTGTGTGTAGCCATGTTTTATTTTAAGTGATAGTAAAGACAAAGGTAATTCCTGCTTTTGGAGAATGAAGCAGCTTTAAAACTTCAGTAGGGACTCCTGAGTTGAGTAGGATTAATGTAGCTCAGTCTTTTTTTTTTTTTCTGGGGAGTGCATCTTCGTTCATTGAATCAGTGCATCTCTTGGGTGCTTTGCACTACATTATGCTTTGATGGAAGAAGGATGGCAGGCAGTTTACAAGATGCTGCAGAAATAGGCTTATTGCTACCAGAAAGCTACATCTGGTGCTCTTCCAAGAGAAGTCAATGGAACAACCACAAGAATATACACAATGAACCAGCTTCGTGTTTTCCCTGGTAGGCATTTTGCCCAGGTGCTCAGTTGGCTATGAGTATTAAAAGGAAGCTGATAGCTGTACTGTAACAGGAGAAAAAAAAGTCAGTCTTTTTTTTAAATTCAGCCTTTTTTTTTTTTATTCGGGTTTTCTTGACTGTCCCTAAAGTTATGGCAAATTCCATAAATAACCACGTAGACAATAAATATGGGTATTTTGTTGCTATAACCTAGTATACACTCAGTTTTACAGCCAGTTGAGTACTTCAGCCAGGCCTCCAGTTACTCAGTGTTACAGGCAAAGCAATTACTGTGCTTCTATTTTGACATGTTGATTAATAGTCTGGACTCCAAAGTTAAATCTGACATTGTCAAATGGAGTGACTTACTTGGCTTGGACATAATTTTGAATTACTCAGAGACAGGATGCTTTCATCTGGCTGTTGCCTATGGTTAAAGCTTTCTCTTATTCTGCATGAGCTATTAATATTGTTCATTTTCCTGTACAGATTTCCCTGTATACTTGGAGCCCAACATTTTATGCTGTAGGCAGCTATAGAAGCGTTACCTTGAGCAATTCGATAATGCACGTTGAGAGCTGCAATTTAATTACTGCACACTTAGGAATAATTTCATATTCAGGCCTTACTTTTCATTTCTTGGCTTTTAGCTGTGTTGATAAGTTAGTGTATTATTTCAAAAGATACAGTTAGTGCAAGTGCTGACACATCAGCATAATAGCCGTCACATACTTAATGCTTCTCATTAGTTCCCCAGAGAGAAGGGAGCTGAATCAGGAACTTTGGAGTTTAGAACAGATGAGAAGTGATGGTTTCACAGCATACTGTAACATTTCCATAGTGCTGGGGCTCCTTCAAAGACGTTAATGACTTGGTGTTGAAGATGGGTGGTGGTTGGTAGTGGGGAAGGGAGCTGGGACCCTAGAGGCACTTGATGGAGTACTTTCTGTCACTTTGATTGTCTACCAAAAATGATAGCAAAATACGTAATTCCAGTGTTGCATTTCTCAGTCTTTTACAGCTCTCTTTCCCCTTGCTCTCCGGGGACAGCAACAGGACCCGAGGGAATGGCATGGAGCTGGGATGGGAGGGTCAGGCTGGAGGTTATGGAAAGGTTCTGCACCCAGGGCACTGGGACAGGCTCCCCAGGGCCATTATCCCACTGCTCAACTTAAATTTTGCATTCTTATTGTTTCTTTAGTACTGCTTGTTCTCCTCCTATTGACCTGCAGCTTTTGCTTTAATTTCCCAGAAGAGCAGGTGATGTATAAACTCACCATTGAACTTGACTCTAAAAGGAACTTTACTTGTCCAGAGAAGGACAGTGGTCTCAACCAACAAATTACAAAAGAGATGCTGCTTTGTTATGTGTGAGTCCCACTGAGTGCACTGCTTTCTTCAAATAAAGAGAAAAGCATTATTGCTGTGTCAAAGAACTTGCACTTTCTACCCACCTCTATTAGGATATATATAATAATACAAATGGGCTGTCTGGAGACTTCAGTCCGAGGTGTACTTGAAATAAGTTGTCTATTTTGGTACTTCTAAGATCACCTGTGCACAGAGGTACCCCATCTGTTGTCCTTTTATCTCAGGTTTATATAATAGGGTTTTGCAAGGGTCTTACCTCGTTTATATAAAAATAAAATGCTGTCCCTCCCTGCTCTGACACTTCTTCATTTCCAGACTCAGCCTTCAATAAGAGAATTATTTTTTTTCATGACATAAAACCCATGACAAGCCACCTATGGCCCATTTTCAGTTGCAGGTTTTCTTGTATACTGAAAGAACAACACTTTGTTCTGCAGTTCACACCAAGCTGCATGAAGCAGTAGCCCGAAACCCTTTTTTATTTCTACTTTTTTTTTTAAACTAAATTTAATTAGGTTCAAGTACAGAACAAAATGGTGTGGGTTGGGGTGCCTTACCCCCATAGTCTTAAAACCAACTGGAGTCTGAACGTCTGTATTTTCTTCTTTAAGCCACAATCTGTCCTCAGATATTTCTTCGGACCATTGTCATTTTAATAATATACCTGAAATCGCGTGGTGAGTAACTTATTCAAAACAGTTCAACTCTTCCTTAAGTAATTCTGAGCCCCTCCCATGCACACTATTAGGAATAGTTAAGTTTTACTGTTATATATATATATATATTTTTTTTTACAGTGCAAGGAATTGGATGATTTGGGCAAAATGGTTGCAGTTCTATCGCTTGTTGGCTTCTTTGTGCAAGCTTGCAAAGCTTTTGTTTGCTTATAAAACTTGTGAAAAAATGACTGTGGGATGTTTGATTTTCTATACTAGAAATACTATAGTGTCATATTATAGTGTCTGAATTGGTAGCTGACAGCTGTGTGCTGTTGCCAATCAGTGCTGAACAGAGAAGCTCTTTGAAGAATGGCAACTCCAGGGTAATGGATGGAATGCTTAATAGCAAAAAAAGAGAATAATAATTAAAAAAAACTGATTTAGCGTGTTCTTAATTTTAGAACAACATCCTCCTTTTCTACTGTTCTGTATTTTTTCACCATTGAAAGTTGGCCTGATTGGTGCTGTGAAGTCTGCTTGTTTTACTGTAGAGACTATTCTTTGGCTGCATGTTTACAGGATTCTGAAATTTTAGACATCTTTTGATGCATTGCTCTATGTTATGCGTAGTTCGAATACCACAGGCACTGTCACTTATATATTTTTTGGCATCACCAGCATCCTGCCTCTCATTAGTAGGGCCAGGGCTCCTTTATACTGTGCAGATCTATGACAAACTCTAGAATAACAAAATACTCCTGAGTATAATTCTCACTAACTCATGTGTAAATCCAGGACTGGTGAGTGACTTGAAGTTCAATATCCTCCAAAAACCTATATATGATGTGATAGTGGCCTTATACACAGGAGAGCTGGTAATCCTTTCTTCTCAAATGTATGAAATACCTATTCGTAGTGCTCTTGAGAGGAAAATAGCAGACCTTAAAGTATATAGTTTTTTTTCGGAAATACATGACATTTTCAATTTAAGCACTGTTTTCTCCATACAGGATCTATGCAGTGAATGTTACAACTAAGTTATCCTACTCTTTTGACAGGAATAGAGGGGTGAATATCTTTTTAAGCTAACCATAGTTTCTTCCCCAGCTCTGCAAAACCATCTGATTTGGATATGTGAAATTATAATGCAGAATAAAAACTTTGTTACTTAATCTCACAAAAAAATGATTCTATAATTCTTTTGTTCTCTCTAAATAATATAAAATGCAAATAAGTTAGTTGTAAACTTTTTTTTTTCCAGTGTAAGTGATGCTTTTTCTGTTGCATTTGGTACTTTATTCATAGACAGCTTCATTACAGTTGGCTGCAAATAAATGTGGCAGGGATAGTTGTGAGTGTATGAGAGCACTGACTGACCTATATTAGCAGAAGAAATATGTACTAGGTTGCTATGATGCTTCTCTGCTACATACGTATCAGCCCCTCATGAATTTGCAGGCAGTGAAACTTTAGGTATCACATAGACTGCAGTGTTTCTCTGTGTGAATTTTTGTCACTTGAATTTCATTCAAATTATAAGTCTATGAAAGTGCTTTACTGAAGAATAAGCCTAGGTAGAACCTACACATTTTTCTTATAGTGAAATAGTTTTCACGCTTTTATAAATAAAACATGTTAATAAATAATCTTTGGCTTTATTTGTGCAATAATAATGTTGCAGGAATTTCAGCTTAAAGATAAAAACAAACCAGTCTTTATGTGATGTAGTATGAATTTTTCAGAACATGTAGTACAGCTGGAGAAGAGGAGGTAGTAACAGAGATTTTGGGGCCCATAATGCCTTTCATTTAACGTTAATGGAAACTGTTTCCCACATCAGAGGAAAATAATAGACAAAAATGCCTAATTTGTATAACACAATGTATATACCTGAATATCTTGCCAGCTATGCTCTTTTCACACTTAATTTCAATTCAGTTTCAGTTCATTAAAAGCATTCTGTAAAAATCAAGATTTATTTTTTTTACTTTTATATTATTATGGAAAAAAAAATAAAAAACAATTTATCTGAAAGTAGGAAACAATTTATGTTCATATAATAAACAATTTGCATTTATTGTATAAATTAATTTGTGTAACAAATTAGGATCATTATTTTCTTCTTTATAACCCACAGGAATTTAATAAAAAGGTGCAGAATGGAGACAGTTGTGCACATGTGGTGTTGCTTGATAAACACTAAATACAATAGAACTTCAAGTTAGTATTAAAATGTTATAGTACAACTCTATCACCCACTAGTTTGTGTTGTAGAGTAAGACACTTGTCAGAATGTGAGATATGTCTCATTATGTGAGAAGTCAGAATAAAAGCACAATTTTGATAATTGTTGTGCTGCAACTGCTTAATGTAATTCAAAGTACGATGAAAACTTTGATCTACTGTATTGTTGGCTAAGTAACACCCAGTGCTTTGTGGAAGGTGACGTTGACAGCAAGAACTTAAATTCATCAAAAGATCTGCATTTTTCCATCTGGTTAAATCTCCAAGTCCTGTGCCACCTTTCCTATAGATGGAGGATCAGATTCATTACTGGCTTTCAAAAAGCCTAATCTGTGTAAAGTAGTTGAAGGCTGCAAATGGAGGCTCAAAATTAGAGCTTGATCTCTTAAGACAGTGAGCATCTCTAGGTACTTAGCAGTTCCTTCTGTGACCGCTGTTTTTCAGCTTTCTATGCAGAAAGAAAAATTCAAAGAGCTGGAAAGAGAAGCAGTTAGCCTTTCAGAGACTGTGCTTGTGGTTCAGATTAATTATATTAAATAGCAGCATTATCTGTTACCCATGCAGATGTTTAGATGTTTTGTGGCCATAGAAATGCTTAGTTTTTGGAAAGCTTGTTATTCAGCCATCCTCTACTGTTTAGACACCCCTCCATGACATCCACTGAACTCTGTTCATGAGTCTTCTTCCTTGGAGTTAGATGATTGATTACTAAAAGCTTAGTAAAGTATTTTAAAATCAAGATGAGCTACTTAGCTTATGACTCTATTATCTCCTTTGAAAGACATTATTTGAAAAAGAATATATTAGGAAAGAAAATGCTAAAATTAAACAACATACAGGGATTGGATGTGGGCTACATGGTTACATTGTTTTTTTAAAAAATACATGCTTTTTGGCAACTAGAAAACAGCAAATAGTATTTGTTGGTCAAAATACAAATGTACATGCTAGCATGGTAAAGGCTGATTGAAAATGCACCAGTGCCTTCTGATAGGAGGTAGCCATTGATTTTTTTTTTTGATTTTTTTTCAGGTATCCAGTTATGTAGCAGTAGTGGAAGCTGTCTGGTTGTTGGAGTATTATCCTTCCCAGATAGTACCACCAACAGCAAGAGTGAGGGCCAGGCTAAGGTGACTGTGGAAGTTTTGCAGGGACTTTGCTGGCCAAGTGTTCTTTACAAGTGAGGCTGAAGTGTGAGGCTGACTGTACTAACAAGGGCCCTCCCACTGTTCACTTTTGTTAATACTGAATGTGAAGGTTGGATTTTGAAACACATATCAGAATTTGTTTTGTGTTAGAATATAGTGAGAGATAAGAATGCTGGGTGTAAGCAGTCATCAGTTTGTGATTGAATGTAGCATCAGGCAAGAGTGAGAGAAGTCTGTAGTAAGCAGGATGATGGAGGCTTACAAAGAAAATCATATGCCAGCTGTGTTTTGCACAAGATGGTGTGAACTGATGGTAATACACTTCTAAATTAAAATCACATGATGAAAAATATCTATGGGAGATGTAAGAAATCTGTGAGCCTCATATCAATATTGCCTAAAATTAATATCTTATTTGAGAATTATTGTTAGTGCTTATAAGGACATTGCCTTCCTGAGGAGGTCAGTTTGAAATTCTAATTTATTATTTGTTTGTTTTACTGAAGGAATCAGCTGGAGGGGATATTCAGTCTCCTTTAACACCAGAAAGTATCAATGGGACAGATGACGAGAGAGCAACGCCGGAGGTGACACAGAATTCAGAACCAAGGGCTGAACCAACCCAGAACGCATTGCCATTTACCCATAGGTACAGATTCCATTCCCACATCCTAATCAAGTGATACCTGTCTCCTTCCTCGTTAAAGGGACCTTCTCCCGTGTTGTGGCTTCCACCTGGCACAGTTAAGAATTAAGTTACCTGATTTTTAATAAAATATAAAATACAGGACTGGCTTTCAGATTTGCAATATACTCTTTTTTTCACAAACCAAAACCACGTATGAGGAAATCTCTTGGAATGAGACTGGGGAGGCATTATTTTATAATTTTATCAGCTGAGTGCAATCATTTGAACACTCATTAGTGCAGGTGTCCCTTTAACAGGAAGCATTATTTCAATGTCTGAGATCTTAAAGTTAACCACTTCATAGAATATTCCAATTAAATTTATTTTTTCTGCACACTTTCTTTAAATGACTGATAGTATTGGATCAGCCTTTCAGTGACAAGTTGTTGGAAGAAAAGGGATTCTTACAATGCTTCTGGATTATACAATTTAAAGCAATCTTTAATTGAACAGTTCTGACAGTTGAAAACATTTTTCAACTTGTATTGAGAACAGAAGAGATGTGTAGTCCTGCTCCAGACTGAATTATTCATTGCACTAGGAAGCAACCTGATCCAGTGAGAGGTGTCCCTGCCCATGGCAGGGGGTTGGAACTGGATGACCTTTAAGTCCCCTCCAACCCAAACCATTCTGTGATTCTATGAATGCTGTACTTCATTGTTCTTTAAAAAAGAAGAACTTTTTATTTAAACAATGAGTTAAGATGGATGTATCTTGCTTGTTAAGTTATCATTAAGTGGGATACACTTAATAAAACACATTATGGACTGAGACCATGTAGAGTACTATAAATATTTGGTGAACTTAGAGCAAAACTAAGTATTCTACATTTATTTATGTTTAAATAACACGGTCTTATTGCAGCTTAAGTTGAGTTTAAGATCAGTATCTGGGGAACACTAGCACCTCAGATATATCATGCAAATAATTTGAAATGAGTAAAGATGGTATTGTTGAAGAGTTCTCATTTTATGTAAGAGAATAATGCTATTAAAGGTATCTGGAAAAAATAATCTACATTTTCAAATGAGGAAAAATAGGATAATTTTGCACTAATTTTTTAGCAGAATGATTCTGTTTATTTTTATACTTCAGCTATTACCAGTGCATCTATCATATATTTTAGAAGAAATGGTGCTTTGTAAGAGTACTATGTGCATGTTGAAAGATCATTACAAATGTTGCACATCTGTCAGTGTTCTGTAAAGAATCCGTTTAAACTTGTTACTTCTGCGTTGGAATTCTCAATATTTTTGTGAAAAGTAGTTGTGTTAAAGTCTACACACTAGAAATGTTTCTATGTTGTAGCTGCAAGATCTTCCCTATCTTTTTGTATACGTAAATGTGTTCTCTGGTATGCTAATGTAGTGACTACTTTGCTCTGCATTGAGCCTGACCGAAGATGTTTTTGAAACTGTCCAGTTGTAAGATGGGGTAGAATAGAGGTTATAAAATGTACATTCTTTGCATTTTTCTTTCATGTATGCAGTGTGAGTGCCTTTTTTTAGTTTATTGCCCTATCATATACCACTAGCTAGAATAATTTTTATAAACAAAAATTTGTGTAGGCCACTGAAAAGCTCAACTGAGGCTTTTTATATACTGCTACTTAACTGAAAAGAAAATGCTTTTAAGTGCTTTCTCACGATTTTTTCTCATATAGAAGGCAAAGAAGCCTTTTATATGTGTGTGAGTGTCAAGGAACACTATCTCAACCAGAGGGAAGCTACCATTTAAAATCCTATATATTTCAGAAGTCTCCAGGTACTTCCCAGGCACCATAATGTTTTACAAGTTGATGTCTGAACTCTGTTTAGGAATGAGCTGCCTCAATTGGATTTAATTGTTAGCTGTAATGAAACTCTAATGAAGGCTCTCTAAAATGGCACTATATAACACATGCATGAAAGAGATGGAAGGTGGGGCCTCCAGGATTGTGTTAGCTGTGTCTAAGTGGGCATGTTTTTGAGAAGACATGATAATATTAAGTGGGCAACTAAGTAGAGATACTTGTGTTGGCTGGAAGAGTGCTCTCTGCAGGCAGTCTGCCTGTCCTTGATTTAAAAAGAAAAAAGGTAAACTAACCTTTACACTCTGATCATTTGCAACTCCTTGGGCTTTCCATGTGTCAGTGGTACAGAAAGGGATTGTAGCCCTCATGGTTTCCTGCCTTTTGCTGAAGCTGTGCGTTGGTGGCGCTCCACGTTTGACAGAGAAGTGCTGCCATGCTGAACCCTTTCCCTCTGCACCCTGTTGACTCCTGCTGATCAGTGAGCCTCCTACAACCTGTGTTTCAGCAAAAGGAAAGTTTAGGTAGTGCATCTGGGTGAGGAGGATAGTACTGGAAGGTGTGTGTCTAGTCTTGCGTGCAGCAACGCTATGTACATACTTACTTTTATTTCAGGAACTGGTCAGATGCTAAATGCTTTTCAGAAGAAAAGGTTGTACAGTAATCCCTCCAATGAGTTCAGCTGTAGGGGATGTGAGAATTACTGATGCTGGCTGTGCTTCACTTCTCCCGTGAATAGGAAAGCTATATTCTACTATGGCATGGCAGTACCTGCTCATCCAGTGAATGTCCTCAGCATAGGCTGGAGCATAGGAAAGGCACGTGTGGAGCCATTTGGCAGGAGCCTGGGCAGCCAAAGGGCAAAAGTTGAAGTTTTGTGGGCAGGACAAGGTGCTGTGGCACCACATTGTTGAGGTGGGAACCACATTGCTGCTGAGAGGGTCAGTGAGCACAGCTGAGTGCAGGCATCTCGGCAGTAGAGGATGGAAGTAAAAGGTTGACAGGGGTTGTTTATCAAAACAGTGATCTGGGGAAGGAGTTTATATGTTTTTGTGTGAACTGGAAGGGCCTGATAGGAGCTGACAAGGTCAGAAACCAGAAGTGTGGAGTTCATGTGTTAGTCTACATCTTGTCATTTTTAATCTGCATACTTGAAAAATGTTCAATTTCATTTTGTTATAACACATCCTCTCTGGACAGATACGGCGTCTTCTGCAAGCATTCTTCTCTGCACTTCGTATGTTCTGGTGTAGGTAGTTGAGCTTGTCTTGTTTCTGCAGCATAAATGTAGACTACTTCGGTATTTATAGTTATTTTTTGACCATTTATACCCAAAAGCTGAATAAAAGCATTATGCAAGTCACCAGAGTTTTGTTATTAGCACTTCAGTTTCCAATTATTTCAGTAAATAATTGCTAGTATTGAAATGAACTTTGACTAGTATATGTCCACAATTCCATTCATATCCCATGAGCATAACATAGCAAAAGTCAGTCTAGTTGCTTCAATTTATCCGTAACTGGGAAGTCCTAAAGCTCTTCACAAGCAGTGTGATTCTAGTCAGATGCTCGAGAGAGAAGGATATTAAACAGTCATCAGCCTTGCACAGAAAGATAAACTCTTGCAATTAAACCTCTTTTAAACCTTTTTTTTTTTTTTTTAACTAAATATGGTTAATGTTGAATTATGAAGTAATATCACTTGGGAACTTATTTTGATGTATAGCCTGAGCACTGCTGTCATTACTAAATGTTGCCAGAATAAATGAAAATAAAAAGCATAAACCTGACATTAGAATTTTAATAATCTTGACTGAGACACTGATCAGTCCTTTTCTGAACTGTGATTAGTCCAGGAATGCTTTTTTTGTAACAGATGCTTGTTAATCAAATCTAATATTTAAAATATGACTGAAAAAGGTATAGATTTCCTTTCTTAACTAAATTGTAGTCTGCTTAGATATTGTTATTTTTTATTTCTTCCTTTTTCCCCTCAATATTTTGCATATTATTTAGTGATATTTTTTTTTAAACTGAAATAGGTTGGTCATAAAATGGAGTTTGGAGAGAAAAAGATGCTAAAAAAATTTGTAACCACTTATGATGTGCCTGCACCTTGCTTTTAAATAAAAGTTTTAATCATGCTGGTGCACAGTACAGAATGCCTAGTCATCTGAATGAGCCTAAAGGAATACTATTCTAAGCTTATTCAGCCTTAGAATATAAGTCAAATACGAAAACTGAATAGTATGTAAATCTCCAACTGCTGCTTGGGATGTTTTGGTACCTGCTTGGTGAAATCTGCTTAGTGAAGTTGCTTTTACTCCCCCTTTGAAAAGAATACATTTGTTTGTAACAAGTTTTATTCCATTCTTGGCGCTTTAGAAAGCTGTGGGATAAAACATACTTTCAGAAAAAAAAACTTACTATAAGAGGATTCTTCTGGGATGAATCTTGAACGTCTTCAATTTTCTGTCAAGCATGACTTGAACCTGTTATGTCATTTTTTCATGTAATAAGCTGTTCCATCTAAACTTAATGAAACCTGGATTTTCTATAACAGTGTTTCGATTAGACAATATACATGTTTGTTGCTTGTTCGTTAAAATTCCTATTTTTGTATTCAAACAAGTTTTTAATATGAAATTTTGACTCATTGCCTTAGTGAAAATGGACTTATTTCAAATGATGTTTATATCTTAGATATGTTATTGTCTAGATAGCTTACTATTTAATAATGCTGCATGTAAATCCAATGCTGTAACAACAAAAAAGATAAGATCCTCCTAAGATCTTGCTGCTAGCTCATGTTCCTTAACTGAGTTTTCATTAAAAGTTGTATGCAGAAATCTGTTCAGTAGACTTTTCACTTTGCGTATCATAACCATGCACTTCTATAAGCTTAAAATATTTTAGTTACCTTACAGTAAAAGTACTTTGTGGATCATGTTGAATTAAGTTGGCATTGAAGACAAGTTTTGAGGTAATAAGTTTTTGTGCTGTTTTTTTTTTTTTTTTTTTTGTTTGTTTGTTTGTTTGTTTGTTTTTCAATTTATAGTCAAATCCTAATGCTTGGATATTCCTTAGTGTTATATGTAGCTTTTTTACCAAATGGGGTGGGAGCATGCATAACTTTTTTAACTCTTGATTTTCAACGCTGTCTAAGCTGATTGTAGCATTAATTCATGTTGTGAGGAACCTCAGGAGGTGTTTAATGCCAGTTCCTGCTCAAATATGACAGCCATGAGATCAGACCAGGCTGCTCTAGGTCTTACCTAGTTGGTTTGAAAACTTCCAGGAATGGAAATGGCTAAAGCTAGACTTTTTTGAAAAGGTTTATCTATAACATAAAAGGCAGTAACTGTTTCCAGACTGCATGGTGCTATAACGAACTGTGGCATCTTAGAGCACATCAGAGGAACACTGGTAAATTAAATTACTCTGTTGAGAAAAGGTTATTATTTCTTCAGGCACATTTAGAGAAGAAACTCAAAGGTTCCCACTGTCAGTATAAGCACTGGTTAATAGAGCAACTTACAAGTACTTCTTGACTTCACCTCAAACAACATTTTGTTTGATGTTGTGAAGGCCTTAGTTGTGTTATTCTTCTTCCTCTTGTGCTCTACCAGCAAGACCCTGGTGGTCTCAGGAAGAAGCACATGGAGAAGGATTGTTCTTCCTTTCCTCCCTGACCCAACTCCCACTGCTTCCCTCACTCCTACACTTATGCCTAGGTGACTGGGATTTAGTTCGAGTCAGACAACTTTGCAATAAAAGTTCTTGCTAGGAAATTAGTGGTTTGAAGGGAAGATCTTGTGTTTGTGTAAATTATTTTTTCTCTGACTTCCCTGATTGTAACAATTACTGAAAGTGCTATAGGAAATCTGGAATATGTGCTAAACCTTTACATATTTTCAATCCAGTAGTGTGTCAAGCACAGTATAGTACAGCTCATACTGTAACATTTCCATAAGATGTCTATAGGTATGGAAGGAGAGGTGGAGAGGACTTGTATATACTACTAGAAGAATGGCCATGGTATATGTGTTGCTTACAAATACTTTCAAATAAAGCAGCTGATAATATATATTATAATGTTTGCGGGAATGGATGACAGCCAAAACTAAAAATAGCCCAACACTTAAAAAAAAGTAATTTCACTGTCTCCCTTGAGCTCCTAAGCAAGTTCTAGTTTGGAGCATGTGAATTATCCACTTCCTGTCATTTATTTAATGAATGCTCCAAGGGGTGATTCAGAAGATGAGAGCTGGGTGTTTGAAAAACAGTGATGTAAATACCATCCTCAGGGACCAGTGAGCACTCTAACTTATCTGGCAAGTACATTCTTAGAAGAAGAATACAATCCTTATGTAATTTAAATTAAAAAAAAAAAAAAAGCATACAACTTGGAACATGTAATTTTTTCCCCTTTCAATCATATGCATAAAAATTAAAAAGGAAAAAAAGAAGGCCTGGTAAAAATGAAAGAGCTAAATTGCTTAAGGAATAAACTTTCATTTTTTAAAAGAATATATCCATTCTGTTTTACCAATACAAAATATGGATGATATTAAAAGATTGTGTTAACATTTCACCAACTATAAACATTGCTGCTATGATTATCACATACAGCACCAAACCAGTGTTCTTTAAGACACCATCATGAATTTTGTTATGTATTCTTGAAATGTATTCTTGAAAATACCTACTCCCTTTAGGAGTCTACTGTTACTACATAGTGGCTTTTTTGCTATATTTAGGCACTGATGGTGGAGCTATTCTCTTTATTCTATATGTTCCTAGTAATTTAGTTTCACAATGAACTTTTGTATGTTCTGGTACTGGGTGTGTATTCTTGTTTAAACTTCTGAGCAAGTATCTGTGAGGTTTCTTTTATAGGATTATTTGTACATCTAGTATTTAGAATATCTGTGGTTTTCTGAGTTTTAAGCGCAAACATGTCATCTTTTCAAGAAGAATTCCAACTGCAATTGTAGGTAACCTTATGTAGACAGTTCGTACCTCATGTTTTCTTCACTCATACTTCCATTATTCAGTGTCTTTTGGCATTGCTGACAGGTCCTCACAAGAAATCGTTCTACCAATAACTAGGGATAAACTCCAAACTGAACTTTCCCAGGACACCATGAATAAGTCTGAGAGGTTGTCTTTAATACACCAGAGATGTCTGGATAATTTTCATTGAAATTAGGTCAGCACTTCTAACTATAGCAAATACTTCTTCTACCAGTGGCTTTTGAAACTGTTTTCAACATTTTAGCATTAAAAAGCAGACACCAAAGAAATGCTGCAGCTCTCAAATCACTCTTCTCCAGTGGGGAGAAAAAAAAAAAAGTGAAAAATGATGAGAGGAAACGGACACTTTGAGGAATTGCTATTTTTCATAAATCATCTGTGGAAAAGACTTAATACTTTGAATGTACAAATGGCACGCCTTGTTTGGGTTGGAAACCACAGTACATACCTACATCTATTTTTCAGACACCCATTTAAAAAATGTGTTTACATGAACAGAAAGCCATTAACACCTGAAGTTACCAGGAAAAAAAAAAACACACATTTCTATCAATCCCTGAGGTCTCAAGTGCATTTTCTAACAGTCATAACCCTTGAAAAGAGAAGCCTTTATGAAAAGCAAAGGCAGAGGGGATGTTTTGCAGGGCAAATATGACCACACTTTTAATAGTGCTTGATTACTCAGACTTCACTGTCTCATCCTGATTGGTGAGGGAAGTAGGTGTGTGGACCTATACCTTCATTTTAGGGTCAATTTTTGATCAGGAAGTTGGGGGCTTTCTTTAGAGTCTGGAATTTGACTATTTGTAAACAAGACTTTCCTATGGCAATCTGTTTGGCAGGTAAGAGTGTCACCCACTTTGCACTCATCAGTACACACATGTGCGTTGCTTCCCCAAAAGCGAACCTCTTCAAATAATGGCCCAACAGACAGTAAAAAGTATGTTAGAGTAAAAGCTCATAGTAGCTGATACATAGCTGCTTCATTTCAGGTGCAAGATTTAGGCCACCTATCTTTGCCAACACAAAAACAACACTTAGGCAACCATCTGTTTCAGTAAACAAGCAGCAAAGAAACTTTCTCAGATTTGTTCATTTGCTGTTTTCTATCTCTAGAATGGACTCTGGAGTCACAGTCTCATTCTGTGAAAGTGGAGAATAGTCTAAATCTGGGTTTCAGGTTATGCATTCCCATCCATACAGAAAACATTGAAATGGCTGCATAGTTTCGGAGAAAGGAAGATTCAAATCACTCTTAAGTATACTGCAGAAAAATATGCATTACTATTTTATTTTGATGCTTGTTTCATTTTTTGTTCATTTGTTGTCAAGTTTGGATTATTTTGTAAAATCATTATACAGAACTTTGATGAACTTGTTTAATTTATAGCAGTGCTATATTCATGGTAAAATGCTCCTGTCATATTCCTGAGAAGTGCAGAATTATGAAGCACTCCTGAACAATTTTGAGCTTATAGTCCACAAGCTAAAAAATATCTTTAAACAAAAATGCAGAAAACAAGAGTCAACTTAGTTTTTCGTAGTTCAGAAGGCCAACATTTTCAGTCTGGTATGTTAAAATCCGTTACAACTCATTCCAATTATAGACTTCAAAATTATAGCTTTCTTTTTTTTCAAATCCTTGTAAACCTGTATCCCAAAGCCATTCTTTCTTGATTTTTTTTTTGTAATGTATATTCTTACTGAAGAAACTTCTCCAGTTGTAACTCTAAGTTCATCTGTATTCCAAAAATTATTTTCCCAGTTTGCTGAAAAGATGGGATCTAAAATTAAATCATATGAACAAAAGTAGCTGTAAAAAAGCTCCAACAAAAATAAACCCAAACTTTCCAGTTATTAGGTCTTTACAAATGCAGCCTCTTTGTGTTTCCAAGTTGCTTGCTCCATTGAACACAGCTGATGCCAATTTAGTCCTTTTCTTGCTGATAACATTGTTTGTCTTCTATGTTTTCTGAGGTGTAGTTTTGGATCATGAGACAAGTAGTTGTCATATGAGAAGCTGAACATACACATGTAGATAGGTACCCAGCTCTCTTTTTTTTTTTTTTTTTTTTTTTGTGTGTGTGTGTGTGCTGCGTGGTTACAGTTTCACCATCATCCAGAATACTGGTTGATAACATATAAGTATGGTGAAAACACAAATGGCTTAATTACTATTCTTGAAACACCACAAAACTCATTTTTCTTCTCAAACTTCCAAGCAGAATATAAATAAATACACCTTTTTAAAAAAACACAGCCTTTAACAGCTCACACTGAAGATGGAATGATCAATTTAGTTTATGGATTTTTATATTCCTTCTAGTCTTTTCTGCCTTACTGCCTTCTTAACTGTCCCTTGTCCTTGGAGAAGAGGGAACTCTGGAAGCAGAAATCAATAAACCCAGCACCATTCCCTGTAGTGATTTAATCTGAAGAGCCTATAATTTACTTTATTCTTGTAGTTATTTGTAAGTATATGATTAGATATGGGGCAGGGGAATTTACATTACATCTGACCTAAGTTATAAGGTGCCTATCATCTTAAGTCATATAGTGTTTCCACTTTCAGTATGGTGAATTATTTATTAATTGTGGACTAAAAGGTACTACATAGATTCAGAAAAGAGTGTTTTGCCATTTGCAAAGCACTCAGGTTGAGTTAATGAAGTCCATATGGACTTATAAATTAATTATTTTTTAATTTATTAGATAACTTTCTCCTGGGGGATTGTTCATAGAAGTCAGAGCCACTGATAGCTGACAACAAATATTTTATTTAAGTTATGGATTCTTTTCCTGTTGAAGTTATGAAATAAATGGGCTGCTCTGCCAAGTTCTGTTTGGGAAGAAGCAGAGAAGGTGTGTGAGTTTTGGGAGTGGTTGCACCTCCTGTTCCTTTGCCATAGTTCATGCTAATTAATACCTAGAGCAGCTGGTATGGACTCCCCAGAGGTCACAGAGCAAACAGGCTTGAATAGAGCTGAGTGAACGCTTCTCTCGCCTAGAATATTTTTTACTTCCAGGCACACGTGGAGCCAAGCTTAGGCAGTGACTGTGCTGTGCCTGTTGAATTCTTCAGTTCAGAGCCAACACAGGGCAGTCTGTGTGGTGCAGAGAAATCATGGTGAGCTTGATAAAGCCATTTGATGGTCTTTTTATGTTTACTGATAGGATCCTGCCAAACGGGTTACCTCTGCCCACTTCTTGAAAGAACTCTTATTTAAAAACTGAAGTTTGACAAAGCAGAGAAAAGCAGTTTAGAGGACTTTCTATATTAAAAATACATAGTATGACTATTTAGTGTATTTTTAAAATAATTGTTTCACGTTCAAATAAAACCCTTAAGCAAAAAATAGCTTTAATCAAAGTAATTTTTGTACAGAATTTCTGTGCAGTAGAGCTGACTGACTTTCATAAGCTGTGTATGCTTTGACGGGTCACTGCGTCCCTGCAAGAGATATAGGACCAGCGGCCAGGATTTTCACATAAAACAAAAAACTTGTTTTTGAGGCTAATTCCTGAAGATTCACACTGACCTATTAGTAACATACTCTTTGGAGCATGACATTTTTGTTAGATGAATTAGGATTGCAGAAGATTTTTCCCTAACTTATAGGTAGGCTTTACAAGTAAACCTAGTTAAGGTAGTAATTCTTGTGGAACATTCTGTGGCCTGTATTTGCTGGGGTAAATCAGCAAAAATCTGTCTCATTTGTGTGACACTGAGGCCTGTAAATTATGCCTTCTATAGTGCCTGACGCGTTTCACCCTAGATAGTCACCTTAGACTGGTCTGATGAACTGCCATCTGAGGATACTTGACCTAGCTTTCAAACATCTAAACTCGGAGAAGATGGATTTCATCCACTAAGCTCTGCTTACCAGGTCCAGCGTAATGTTGTACCTCTTGCCAACATTACAATTCAGAGTTATGTGTCATGTTTTTCTATGGAGGTAAAACATTACTCTGCTCCTTGGCATTGCTGTCATCCTGCCATGGCTCCTTGTAGGCTATTATTTAATTCACTTGACCTCCCCAGCAAGGTGATGGTTCCTATCAAGATAGCTTAAGCCCCTGAAAGACTAAAGTAAAAGCTCATTGATAAAGAATCCAAAGCTGTAAGCCATTTCAAAATGCATTGAAATGTACATAATCATTGTTGAGGCTCCACATGCATCAGGTGTGTTACTGAAAATAGTTGTATCGGAATGGCTGTCACATTGATTATTTTCTGTTGTATTTTGTTAGGCAGACCCTTTGCAGAAGTTCAGTGGCATCAACCTTCCTGCAGATGTGGGTAGAGGTTAGGGGTAGGCACACATAAACGTGGAAGTGGAATATTTTATAAGTCAAATTTATGAAGTACTTGATATAATCTCTTCTTGAGTTTGAAGAATAGAAGGGGGAATACAGTTAAATGGAGATCAACATCACCTATAATTTTTCATCAGTTTTATGCTTTAGGGAAGCATAAAAGAGACATTTTTTTGTTTGTCAGAGTTTTGTCAGCAATGAATTGGGTGGACACAAATCAGCAGTCATGTAGAATATGAGGGTTTCTCTTTATTGGCTTTTAAGCCACATGGCAAATGAAGGAAGCTGGAGCTGGGTGAAAGTGATGAAATAAAATGCCTCAGATGTCTAGGACTCTGTTTTCTCAAGTATACAATAACAAAACATTGTTAGTGGTCCATCCATTGTGATGATTGTAGGGGTGTCACCTTTGCAAGTTATTTTGTGGCACTTCAGTGTAATGGCATTCTGTCTTCTCATGAAATGCAAAGGGTTCAGTTTCAAAATTCGACTTGGAACTCTGGAAACCATTCTTCTGGGAGTCTGCCACCACATAGGAAATTACAAAGTCATTTTATTTAAACAGCAAGGCCCATACAAAGCAAAACAAAACAGACACACACATACACCAACTGAATTGTGCTTCATGCCAGTAGTAAGTTATCCAACTCTTTCATTTGCTGAAAAAAAAAATATATTTTTTTCCCTCTCTATAGCGAGAATAAGCATGGAAATGAAATACGGGTTTGTTGTCTTAGACCAAATACTTTTTCATGTAAGCTATACATTCCTATTAAGTTGGCCTGAATTTTAAAAGGATCACTAAAATAGCTTGCTACATGCTCAAATTGTGCAAATTGTGATCCAATCACTGCGTGTGACTGCAATTTATCTTGTTTTATCTGTGCTGGGCTAACATTTATTCAGAGCAGTGGGAGGCTCGGGAATGCCTCACAGTAGTTTTTAAACATCTTGCTTGCCTTTAAACGTCTTCACATCCTGTGGCTTGCCCTACCCTATTGCTATTCCAGGTGCCTTATCAATGAAAGTGAGATAGAGCTCACAATGTTAGAAAATAAATGTGCTCCAACACTGTTGTGACATGTAGGCACAGCCTTGTAAAAGTTTGCTATCTGTGAAATCACAACTAGCAGAAGTCACATGCTGCTTTCAACTGAACTAGTAGTTCGGTTGAAAGAAGTGTTGAATTTGGAAGAACTGGTCTATATTTTTTTTTTGTTTGTAACTTTAAGCTAGGTTATGAGCCAAATCATATGATCTGTGTATTGTTCTGAAAAGAGGCTGAAGAAAACAAAATCATTTAGTTCCGGCAAGTCTAGGCTGAATAAAAAAGAACTAGCAATGACCAGTGAATTAAGGAAGATGACATTCTGATTTTTTTTCTTAAAGAAAAACTGTTAATTTTTTACAATAGGGGAAAGAGAGAAACTTGTATAGGGTCTGTTTCTTCCAAGTGTTCACCTGTTTATCATACAAAGAGTGCCAGTATCAGAGACTTTCATGTATCAAATTTAATCTTTTTTCATCAATGCAGTCTCTCTTCGGTAAATTTGACTCTAGAATCAACCTAGTGCAATAAATATATTCTTTTGGTGGATTCAGAATTGGTTTAAACAAGACAAATTTAGTACTTTGATTCTCTTAAAAAAGCTGTGATGGAAAACGATGTGAATGGCAGTATCCACAGAGAAGTG